>NC_080032.1:84463979-85132729 GCF_030020395.1 Manis pentadactyla | reverse complement strand
GGACATATAAGCAGAGAAATGCCAAGGAACTGATCCTTCTGAGGCTGAAATGCACACCACTTCCTAGCCACACTGCCCACATCTGCACAGAGTTTCTGAGAGGAAGGGTATCATCTGTCCTTTGCAAGGTGACTGAAGAATGAAAAGTTAAAAGAAAGAGAACTAATTAATGCTATACAGTTTCTCACAGTCTTGGTTTAAGGTATTTGGTAAATTTGATGAAGTTAGTGGGGATGAAATTTTAAAAGTGTTATTCTATATATTTGAAGCTGGACCATAGGTTAGTCCAAAATGATTAAATTCAAGGTTCATAATTTCAATAATAAAGAATTACAGAAATGCAAAGTAATGAATAATATACCAAGAAGCTGCCTAGTGTAATTAAAAGCTCCTTCATCTCTTCTGGCAGTCTATCCAGAAGTATTAACTATTAACATCTAACTTCATTAACATGCTTCAGTGATGAACTTTCTACAGTCACAGCAGAGGCACACGACAGGTTTTTTTTTCCACTTTAAAAAAAAAGAAGAGGAAGACGTGGCAGCAGCAGCTATATCACCACCAGTGCTCCTATCGTGAGTGGAGGAAAAGAGGCAGAAAACAGAAGTTAAAGTAACTGCAATTTCATCAATACTGTCATCCCCTCTTAGACCAGAAAATAAGGCATAGAATGAAACTGCACTGCTAATAGATCTCTGCACATAAAAAACAAACATGGTACAATGCTGCAAGTGTAATTTAATAATCAGTTATTTTACAAATTTTTATAAATAAAGTCTGAGCCAAACACTGAACTAAAAGAGATTAAGTATATTACTCTTGTCACACGTTTCAAACCCCACTAATACAAATATATGATTAATAGACGATATATACTTAACAAACAATTTAAAATCCGGTAAGACAGCATTTCTTCAAATTTTTTCAATTTAACCAAAGAACTGCTGTAAAGGAAAGCGTGTATTTTCTTATCTTAATATTTCATGTTTACTACTCAGGGGCAGAGGAATCTTAAAATCAAAAAACAGTTATGTGCTACAAAGGTAAGCCTTAGCAAGAGGACAGTAAAAAATAATTTAAAAACCAAAACTTCCTAAAAATAATACTCATCTTGAAGAGCAAAAGGTTCAAAATCAGCAGGCATGTGGTAAAACCAGAAAACAGGAGAGGTGAGATAACATTACTGTGCTGAAAAGCAAAGTCATCTTAATTTTTATTTAAAATAAAATATTTAAAATAGAATCTAAATTATTTAAATTCTAAATCAAAGTTAAAAGCAAAAACATTATTTTAAACACTAGGAAAAAAAGTTGAGAACATTCCAAAAGACACAAAAACTTTTTAAAATAACTCATTCCTGTTTACTCACTGATCCTCCATTAAATAGCATTAACAGTTTACTAAGCTATATTATCAAAAAAGGTACTATTCCAAGCAAGTTTACTTGTGGTCCTCAAAATAACAAAAATTACGTTTTTTTAACACAAGAAAAGATAGATGCACATCACTTCTCTTCACAGGACTTCTGATTTTGCTACAGCCACTGATTTGTCTAATCAATTTCAAGATTCGAGCAAAAATGGATAACTTTAAAATATTTCTTATTCCAATTATGAAATTTACCATTTTCTTCTCCTGTTGTTTTTCGTTGATCTTCGGGTGAAACATGGACTAGCTGCAGAATGAGGGGTCTCCGGGTGACGACACCAGTGCCTCTGGGGAGCAGGTCCCTCCCCACCAGGCTTTCTAGCACTGAGCTCTTTCCACTGCTCTGAAAACAAAATATACAAGAGCAAAATGAATCTCTTAACAAATTTTTTTTGTAACTCTGTAAGACTATACTAACAAAGCAGCATAAAAAGAACTTATTTTAAAAAGAAAGTTTAGCTATATTTTGTTGCATGATCTTTATTTCCTTAAGATAAAAAAACCCAAAAGGAGAGAACGTAAAAAAAGTCCCACTTCCCCATAATGTTCCTTTATTTTGATACTCTCCCAAAAAAATCCCAACCAAGTTTTCAAAACCTATGTTAATATAGGTATATATAAAATCATGCCTGTAACATGTAGGTATTTTTAATGGGGTAGTACTACATATATTTTTCTCTAACTTGCTTTATTTTTATCAATCAGAGATATCATTCCATATAATATATTAATTTCTGTGTTTAGTAGTTAAATAGTATTCTATGTGAAAAGCCAAACCCCAGTTGATGGGCACTTAATGCTGCAATAACCCAGCTTTGTACACATAACCTTACTCATTTATATTACTACCTCATTAGACTTAGTCCATTAAATAAACCACTGTGACTAAAGAGCAGGCCGATGTTAAGGATCTGCAGACACTGCCAGACTGCGCACAAGACGGCAGGCACCAAACTATACTTCGCCTTCCCCAAGGTCACTGCCATTACCACTGTTTTGAAACTTTGCTACTTTGACAGATTAACACTCAGGTCGTTTAAATTTGTGTTCCTTCATTATTCAAGTCAACCATCATCTTAAGGGCTTTCTGTATTTCTCCTTCAGCAATTTGCCTGTTCAAGTGCTGTCATGTTACATTTCTTACTAGTTCATAAAGCTTTTTATCCAGATAAGTATTTCATTTTTTGTAGTTCTATTTCCCAACTTTTTATTCTGTGAATTCTAAAGCCATAAACGAGTTGCAAGAATACTGACAGTGAATAGCCATATACCTTAACCTAGATGTAGCAATGAACAATTGAACACACTTGCTTTATGCCTTTTCTTACACACACATGCACACACAGTTTCTTCTGCTGTCCTGTCCCATATGAGTAATAAATATACATGTTTTTAGACACTTCATCCCTAAATGGCATATCTCTAGGAATACAGGCATTCTTCTATATAACCACAATATAATGATCACACTCAGGAAATTTGAATAGATACAATACCAATAAACTATAGATAATCAAATAAAGTGTAAACCCAGGTCTCATATATTTTTAATGTTCATAAATTTGTTTTCCTTTGTAGTTAATATATTTTTCTGTAGAGAATACTCTTTTCTATACTGTTTTTCTTAGTATTTAAAACTAGTATGTCTATTTCATATTCTCTATAAACGTAAAAATCCTAAACCCATCTACTTCATCAGAAAGGGTCTACAGGAAGCAGATTGCTCAAGTTAGGTTAATTTAAGGAGGATTTATTTACAAGTGGGCTATGTACAAAGCTGTGGATGAGGCTTAGGCGAATGACAAGGGATGGTGCAATGACCCAGGCCAGCAACCACAGAGCAGCTCTTCCCACCCACAGGCCCCCGGGGAAGGGCTAAGATGTCTGAGAGAAAGGAGAGCCTCCCCACAGTCCCTCCACACAGGGAATGAGCCACTTTCCAGGGCTCCCCATTTCCAAATCCAGTAAGAAGCCAGAGGACACGGGGCCCATTCACATTGCCCAGAAAGGTCCCCTATGATAGAGAACAGGAATGTGGAATGGATACGAATGGGCCAATTGAGAATTATGTGGCCTATCTCGTGTTGCTAGGTTTTCATGGCCAGGTTTATCCCCTCTCATTAAGTAAAACGGAGTCCTTTCCATCCTTTCTTTTCTGGACTCTGAAATAACTTAGCCAACATGGAAATTTCCTGTTCTTTATGTTTGATAAAAACCTGTCCATAAAATGTAATTATCCTGGATTATCTAATTCATGGACTTAAGTACTTGTAATATTCTTAGAAATGGTTCATTTTTCTACTTCTAATTATTTTGTCTTTATGTTTTTTCTTAGATTGTCCAGTTGACAGATTGATTTTATTGGTCAAATCTGTCTTTTGATTTCATTTTGTAAATTTTTTTTGGTACTGTTAATTTCTTCTACCTGTTTTAGTGTTGTTTCATTTTTCTGGGGAATACAGGTTATGTATTCTTCTTTTTAAAAACTGCTGGAGTTGAATGTTTAGCTTCTTTCTCCATCTCGCCGACCAACACTTGCCCTGCCCATCCTACACAAACACATACACCCCCCAGTCTGAGTTGCCTCTATCTCCTTTCTTCTACACAGAGGATCGTGGCTCTCAAGCACCCAGTTCATGACAGAATCAGAGTACACACATTTACTCTTTTGCTTATATCACATTACACACACAGCCTCCAAATAATAATACCAATACTACCAACATCAGTGTTACTGAAAACAGTTTTCAAATTGTTTGGCATATGATCCCTCCATCTGCCTTTCCTACCTCTTTACAGACCATACGCTCCCCTTCAAACCTCATTTATTCTGCTCTGCAAGTGTATGAGTGATGCTAACCATTACTAAAGGTTAATCAGTCCTTATAATTAATGTCTGTAGTCATTTTGATTCTCTGAAGCTTGTTCTCTAACAGATTCCTCAGGAAGGGCTAATGGAAACAATATTCTTCAAGTTCTAGCATACTGATAACAGCTATGACTTTTATATTTGAAAATCAGTTTGGTTATATACAAAATCTTGGACCCAGACTTCCTGAGTACCTTTTATATGAATTCCATAATTGTGTCTTCTCTCATAAATCCTCTCATAATAATGTCATTTCTCATCAACTGTTACTTTCAAAAAAGTGTAGTAATATTCTGATTTTCATTCTAAGAGACTGTGACTTTTGCCTGCATGTCTAATGAATTTTTATTCTTCCTTTTAAAGTCCAATAATTTTAATAGACTGTATTGGTCTTTTCTGTGTCAATGTTCTCAAGTAATGTGCTGTTCTTTTTCAAAATAGGGTTCCAAATCTGTTTTTAATTCAGTTTGACTGTAATGTTTAGTATAAGTTCTAGCTCTTGCTATCATTTTTTTCTCCTTTGGGAATTCTTATTATACATATATTGGATCATCTTTGCCTGTTTTCAATATCAGTTTCCTTCAAATTCTTTTAATACTATTTCTTATCCTTTTTTTAAAATGTCCTTCTCTTTTGCAACATCTTTCTCTCATAACAGATAAGGTATTGTCTGTTTATCTGTTCTAGTATTCCTTCTATGTCATCTTCATTTCTAAAATAAATTTCCTTTCATTTCTAATACTTCACTAAGTTCCACAAACCTACTTTTTAAATTTTCTCTTAGGCAAACTTGCTTTTTGAAATACCTTGTTCTAATTAGAATGTCTTTTGTCTTGCCTTCTGTCTTAATATCTAATAGTTTTCACCTGTTTTGTAGACATGTCTTTCTGGTGTGTTTTTATTGCCGACAGGGATGCTGTTCTGAGTCATTTTTCTTTAAAGACTGCATTAAACTTGATAAAAATCATTTAATATTGCAAAGATTTAAGTGAAATTGATTTGCCTGAACTTTTAGAAGGAGGTGTGACCTAGAACAGCCATTCTAGCTTCACACTGAAACTCCCTCTTGTGATTCCATGTACTGTACAAAAATACAGTTATCTGCTTTCTGAGATACCCTCGCTCCGTTCCTCCCCGCCGCTTTCCCTGGGCCTGCCCTTCCTTTGTCTGCACTCTTCAGGGCATCCTCGACTGTATTTTGAGTTCCTCGTCACGATGAGGGCTGCTCCTGGAAGGGGGCTTTGGCTAGTGAGTTCTAAAAGTCTCACGAAGGCGCTCCAGTTCCTCAAGACTCTACAACAGACCTCTCCCACTCGCCCAGTGCCGGTGTGTGCGAACCCCCCGGCTCCAGCTGCCATTCTTGAACTGGCCCTCCAAGCTTTCCAGGGGTTGCCTTCTGGCCATTTTCCGATTCTCAGATTCATCTGAAGCTCCACTGCTTCCTTCTTCTTCCTACACAGACGATGATACACAGGTCTTGGTGCTGTTTGTGGTTTGTCCCCGACCTACTGGTATTTTAGGGTTTGTGGAAAAACATGGTCAACTGATTTCCTTGTAAATGTTGTTCACGGATTTTTGTTTGCCCTATCCTATTTGTTCTATTTTTGTGGAAAAGTCACACAGAGGTTAGAAAACTGCTCTACTATTGCTGTGACCATCCAAGAATCCCTAGTATGGAAATCTAAACCACTTAGAAATACTGAAACTCTGATCTTATTTAAGTGTCTTTATATTAACCAGCAATAAAAAGAATGAAAGTAGCGATACATGCTACAACATGGATGAACCTCAAAAACATCATGTTAGGTGGAAAAAGTCACTCACAAAAGACCACATACTATTAGATCCTGCTTACATGAAATGTTTCAAATGGACAAGAACGTAGATTAGCTTCTCAGAAAGCACCTGCCTAGTGCTGGGGGCAGAGGGAAATGGAGAATGAAAACCAATGCATTCAAGGTTTCTCTTGGGGATGATGAAATAATCTAGAGTTAGATTATGGTGATGCTTACACAACTCTACCAACATGCTAAAAACCACTGAATTATATATCCAAATGGGTGAACCTTATGGTATATAAATGACAGCTCAATAAAGCTGTTAAAAAGCAAAATAAGGGAGAAAAAAATCCCAGATGAATTATAAACACAGTTGAAAAAGCATAACTTTATAAAGTAGAGAATAAAGAATACTTTCATGAACCTGAGAACAGGGAGTGACTCCTTAATACAACTAAATATACAAACTGAAGAAAAATATTGGTAATTCAACTATAGTAAAATTAAATTTTGTTTTACTAATACAAAAAAGTTGGGGAAAAATATTTGTGATCCATATAAATGACAAAGAACTAGTAGCCAAAATGCACAAATAACTCCTACAAATCAACAAGAAAAAGATAAATAATCTAATAGAAAGCAGCATGCAGGGACAAGGACAGAAACACAGGAACAGAACCACAAAGAGCCAAGGAAAAAAGTTAAGATGTCCAAACTCATTAGTAATCAGAAATGCGATGAAAACGGCAATTAGACACTGTGGGGCAAAGCTAGTGGGGACCAGGGAGAAGGGAGAGATGGCGGCCAGTGGGGACGGAGCGGGGCCTCACTGGGGGCAATGAAAGGTTCTACCGGCCCGCCTTTCCCTTGACTGATCTCGGTTCCACCGGTTTATCGCCCCAGGGCCAGGAACACACTCCCCACTCCTCGCCTCCCACAGCAACAGATACCATAAATTAAAAACATGACAATACCAAGTACAGATAAACAAATAAACATCTCTCTGTTGGTGGAAATGTAAATGGTCACAACCATTCTGAAGAGCAAGTAGCAATATGAAATGAAAATGAAAATAAATATACCCCATAAGCTAGTAATTCTACTTCTTAATATCTTAGAGAAATTCTCAAATGAGTACAATAAGGCATTTGTAGGACTTTTCCTAGTACCACTGCTTACTAAAACTACTATAGCAAACAATGGGAAACATTAAAATGTTCTTCAATAAGAAGACACACTTTGATATGTTCATATAATGAATTACTATATAGCAGTGTAAGCAAGCAAACTAAGAATATGTATGTGTTGTATGTATGAGTAAATCTCACACGGACAATCCCTTATGCACACATGATCTATGTAAGTATCCAGCTTTGCTAGGAAGTACAGAGTACTAACCTCAAGCTATAACAGAGCTGGAAGCAACTGGGGTAATATTCCAATTTTACTTCACATTATATTGAATAGGTAGTGAAGGGACAGAAACTCTTCTGTTGTCTCTTGGTAAGTTTTTTATATTTCACTGCAGAATGGTTATAATATGGGTGGATACAGAATTTCATAATCACAATTAACTTTCCTAGGAACTCTAAATTTTAAACATTTTTTCATGTCGTCTAACATATACTGTTGCAGTTTAGGGGTCTGACACCAGCCTGATTCTTTCCCTTTCAAGAAAATTGTTTTTTCCTCCCTCTTGGTATTCTGACACTTGGAGAATTCGGGGGGCGTGGGGGGAAGATGGGGGAAATGGTTGTTTGTTTGAATTCGGAAATTTAACTGGGGCATGTCAACTCTTTCAATATGTGTGCCCAGCAAGTCATATCTGAAAACGTCATACTTCAGCTCTGGGGAACTTCCTGCCCATCATGTGTGTGATTATTCTTTCCTTCTGCTCCAGGGGCTCTTTCCCAGCCAACTATGATAAGGATTTTGACTCCAACTCCCACTGTCAAGTTTCTTCTCTCTAATAAATTTCATAACATATGTTTTTGATCTGCCTTTTAGGAGAATTTGTCAAGTGGTTTTTCTATTTCATAAATTAGATCTTGAGCAATTTCAGTGTGATTACTGCTTCCCAGTCACCCCCACTATGCCATTTTGTCCTTGCTTCTTAAATGAAATATCTCACTAAGAGTGCTTTTTTAAATTTTTCTTTGGAACTCTGTACTAACTTTAGTTTGCTACTCTATCTGCCCTAATCTTCTCTTTTATGGTACTGATTTTCAGTTAGTTGTACATTTTTATGTATCTATATATTGGACTTTTTAAAAGACAGGGGTTGTTATGCACTGAGTTCTGTCCCTACAAAATTGCTATGTTGACGTCCTAACCCCCTCAGAATACATACCTCAAGATGCGACTGTTTTTGAAGACTGGGCTTTTTTAAAGAGATGATTAAAACAAGGCCATTAATCCAATCTGACTGGTGTCCTCATAAAAAGAAGGAATTTGGACAACAGGAGCACTATTAGGGACGTAACACACATGAGAAGACCATCTGAAGACACAGCAAGAAGACAGGCAGCCCCAAGCCAAGGAGAGAGGACTCGGAAGAAGCCAGAGCTGCCAGCACCTGGATACTGGACTTCTAGACTGCAGAACTGTGAGAAAATTAATTTATGTTGTTTAAGCCACCCAATCTATGTGATATTTTCTTAGGCCAGACTAGCAAACTAACAAAGGGGTTACAAACACAACTGCCCACACAAGCAATATCCTCAATAAGTAAATGAACTGACTTCATTCAAAATGACATCAGACTGTATTCTTCTGACATTCTGTTTGCATATTAAAATATAAAAATATTTCTCACATCTCACGAAATATTTCTCAAGAATATTAAAAACAGAAGAATATTTCTTAAGTAGTCTTCAATTTTCCCACTTTTGATAGAGACACAGAAATAGGAAATATATCGTCCTTTCCATAAAAAGAACAGAAGAGCATAACACATGTATGATGATAAACAGCAGCCAAGGGAGGCAAAAGGAAGCAATGGGAGCTGTGGATACCTAGATACAGTCTCACCCATCTATAACAGGCACATTTTTCAGATCCACTGGGAATGTGGGCCCAGTATTGTCAAATTTTCTGACTTTTTTAAAGAAAATTAGACACATGGGCCTTTTGATTAAACCACCAATTTTTAAACATTGGCAACTTTTTTTTTTTAAATACTGTATGTACTGTATGGTGTTTCCAGTTCAAGATAGCTACATAGATGATCCTAAACTGACCTACCATGGACACACCAAATCTACAGAAACAACAGAATAATCCCCTCTGGAAGAAACTCCAAAACTAGTTAAGCAACCCTTACTCATCGGGCAAATGACAAAAACCCACAATGAAATGGGTAGGAGAGACTGAGACACAATTTCACCCTAAATCCCCAATTCCAGCACCAAGACTCATAATCAAGAGGGAACTCATAACTTCTCCCTGAACACAGCTTCTCCCTGAGGAGTAAAGAGTATGAGGCCCAGAGTAAAGAGTACATCTGGTACCCTGACCTCTAATATGCACCTGAGAGATGGACCACCACAACATCTAGGTTTGAAAGCCAACAGCGCTTACATCCATGAGACCCACGAGGTTACAGTGAACCAAAAGGCAATTCTTAAAGGACTCATGCAGGCTCACCGTGGATAACCCCCAAAGGCACAGTGCAGAGGGGCCAGACAGGACACCCAACTATCTTATTCTGAAAAAGGTGTATTTGCACATACTTTAAAGGCCACCACCTGAAGGTCCAGCTTCCAATCAGCCTGAATTGAGGTACTGACTGAGACCATCCCCTACTTTAGGACACTGACAGTTCACAGCACACCCTCAACTACTGTGAGCCACTAAAAACAAAGTAGGCTGCTTGGACAATCACAAAGATTAGAAACAACCAAAATCTAGGACAGAGTTGAACAATAAAGTTCATCTTCTACACAAGGCCATTCTTTCAAGACTGGGAGAGATGGCTATTTTATCTAATGCATACAGCAAAAAAACAGAGAATCAAGAAAAATGAAGAAATAGAGGAATATCTCCAAGTGAAAGAACAAGACAAAACTTCAGAAAAGGCATTAATAAAAACAGAAATAAGTGGTTTTCCTGATAAAGAGTTAAAATTAAAGGTCATAAAGATGCTGAGTTTGGAAGAATGTATGAACAGAGAATTTCAACAGAGATAGACAAAAATGAACCTAACAAAAATCAAAGAGCTGAAGAATACAAAAATGAACTAACAAATATAATGGAAGGGTTCAACAGCACAGACTAGATGAACCTGAAGAAAGGATCAGTGAACCCAAAGACAGGGCAGTGGATCTTATCCAATCAGAGTAGCAAAAAAGGAAAAAGAATAAAAATGAGCAAAGATAGCTTAAGGGATTTATAGGGTAACATCAAGTGAACCAACATTTGCATTGTAGGGGTCCCAGATGAAAAAAGAGACAGAGAAAGGGGCAGAAACTTATTTGAAGAAATAATGGCCCAAAACTTTACTAACTTGGGGAAGGAAACAGACATCCAGATCTAGGAAACTGAGTTCCAGATAGGATGAACCTAGAGACCCACACCAAGACACATTAAAATTAAAGTGTACAATGTTAAAAACAAGAACATATTAAAAGCACAAGAAAAACAACTTGTTATGTACAAGGGAAGCCACCACCATAAAACTATCAGGGTTTTTTTAAATAGGAACTTTGCAGGCCAGAAGGGAACGGCATGGTATATTCATAGTGCTGAAAGAAAAACAACAGCCAACCAAGAAAACTCTACCCAGCAAAGCTGTCCTTCAGAATGGAAGAAAATAACAAATTTTCCACACATGTAAAAGCTGAAGGAGTTCATCACCACTAGACCTGCCTACAAGATTAAAGGGACTTCCTTAAACTGAAACAAAAAGGTGTTAATAATAGAAAACATGTGAAACTATAAATTTCACTGGTAAAAGTAAATATATAGTAAAACTCAGAATAACCTAATGTTGTATAAGTCATGGATTAATCACGTCTAAATCTAGTATGAAGACTAAAAGACAAAAGCAGTAAAAATAACTAAGACATAATTTGCTAATGGATACACAAGATAAAAATGTAAACTGTGACATCAAAAACATAAAATGTGGAGGGAGGGAGTAAAAATGTAGAGCTTTAGAATGTGTTCAAACTGAGGTTGTTACCAACTCAAAATACTGTTGGTTTTGTGTAAGCCTCATGGTAACCACAAAGCAAAAACTAATGGTAACATGAAAGAAAAAGAAAAGGAATCTAAACATACCACTACAGAAAATCATCAAATCACAGTGTAAGAGAACAGGAGAAGAGACCAAGGATTATAAAACAGCCAGACAACAACAAAAGCACAGTAAGTCATACTTATCAATAATTACCTTAAATGGACTAAATTCTCCAATCAAAAGATACAGAGTAGGTGAATGGATTAAAAACAAAAGCACCTGTATGTTGTCTACAAGAGACTCACTTCAGAAGTAAGGACACACAGAGGCTGATATTGAGGAGATGGAAAAGGTACTGCAATGCAAATGGAAACCAAAAGAAAGCTGGCATAGCTGTATTTTTATGAGACAAAATAGACTTTAAGACAAAGACTGTATTAAGAGACAAAGAAAGTCATCGCATAGTGATAAAGGGTCAATCCAAAAGATTGTAAATGTAACATTTGCAACATTTATGCACCCAACACAGGAACCCTAAATATATAAAGCAATATTAATAGACTTCAAGGGAGAAACAGACAGCAATATAATAACAGTAGGGGACTATAATAACCCACTTTCATCAATGGATAGGTCAACCAAGCTGAAAAATCAGTGTAGAAACATTGGCCTTAAACAACACAATAATCCATATGGACTTAACAGGTATCCACAGAACATTACATCCAAAAGCAACAGAACAGATATTTAAGTGGACATGGAACATTCTCCATGGGCCACCATATATATCATATGTTGGGTCACAAAACAAGTCTTAATAAATGTAAGGAGACTGCAATCATATCAAACATCTTTTCTGACCACAAAGTTATGAAACTAGAAATCAAGTACAAGAAAAGTGGAAAATTCACAAATATATGGATATTGAACAACATGCTACTGAACAACCAATTGACAAAAGGAGAAATAAAAACAGATCTTGAGACAAATCAAAATGAAAATACAACATTCTAGCAATAAATGCCTCCATTAGGATACAAGAAAGCTCTCAAATAACCTAACTTTATACTTCAAGGAACTAGAAAAAGAAAACCAAGTAAGTCCAAAGTTAAGAGTTAGTAAAGGAACAAAATATCAAAGATGAGCAGACATAAATGACATAGAGAATGAATATCACAGAAAAGTAAAATCTATCAAACTAAGAACTGGTTTTTTAAAAGATAAAATAGACAAACACTTAACTAAACTCTACAGAGAAAAAAAGGGCCAGAACTCAAATAAATAAAATCATGAATGAAAGAAATGTTAAAACTGGTATCATATAAATCGTAGTATCTTAGGAGACTACTACAATTATATGCCAAGAAATTGGACAACCATAAAGAAATGGATAAATTCCTAGAAACAACCTACCAAGACTGAATCATGAAAAATGGGAAATCTGAACAGACTAATTACTACTAAGGAGGCAGAAACAGTAACCAAAACCACCCAACAAATGTCCAAGGCCAGAGGACTTCACTGGTGAATTCCACCAAAAGAACTAATACCAATCTTTCTTAACTCTTCCAAAAAATAAAGCAGAACACTTCCAATCTCATTTTACAAGGTCAGCACTACCCTAATACCAAAACCAGACAAGGATACCACAAGAAAAGAGTATCAGAAGCCAATATCCCTGATGAACATATATGCAAAAGTCCTCAACAAAATATTAGGAAAATAAACTCAATATGTTAAAAGAGTCACACACCATGACCACATAAAATTTATTCCAGGGATACAAAGATGGTTAAACATCCACAAATTAATCAATGAGGTATACCACATTAACAAAAAGGATAAAAAATATGATCAACGCAATAGATGCAGAAAAATTACTTGAGAAAATTCAACATCCATTCATAATAAAAATCCTAAACAAAACAGGTAAAGAAGGAACATACTTCAACATAATAAAGGCCACTTAAGATAAACTGATAATTAACCTCACACTAAACAGTGAAAAGCTGAAAGCTTTTCTTCTAAGATAATAGACAAGATAAGGATACCCACCCTTGACAGTTTTATTAAACATAGTTTTGGAAGTTCTAGCTGGAGCAATTTGGCTAGAAAAAGAAATAGAAGATATCCAGATTGGTAAAGGAGTAAAACTGTCACTATTTGCAGATAACATGGTAATACACATTGCAAACCCTAAAGATTCCACCAAAAAACTGTTAGACCTAACCAATATATTCAGTTAAGTGGCAGATTATGAAATCAATGTACAAAAACCTGTTGCATTTCTATCACTAATAACGAACTATCAGAAAGAGAAATTAAGACAACAATCCTACTTACAATTGCATCAAAACCAATAAAAATCTAGGAATAAATTTAACCAAGGAGGTGGAAGACCTATACACTGAAAACTGAAGGACACTGGTAAAAGAAACTGAAGGCAGCACAAATGAGTAGAAGGACATCCTGTGTTCATAGATTGAAGGAATCAATATTGTTAAAATGTCCATACTACCCACAGCTATCTACAAATTAAATGCAATCCCAATCAAAATATTAATGACATTTTTCACAGAAATAGAACAATTCTAAAATTTGTATGCAATCACAAAAGAAAACAAATAGCCAAAGCAATCCTGAGAAAGAAGAATAAAGCTGGATGCATCATGCTTCCTGATTTCAAACTATATTGCAAAGCTATAGTAATCAAAACAGTATGGTATTATCACTGAAACAAATACATAGATCAAGGGAACAGAAGTGAGAACTCACAAATAAATATGATATGACTCATATTGTCAATAAATATGATAAAGGAGTCAAGAATATAAAACAGAGAAAGAACAGTCTCTTCAATAAATGGTATTGGGAAAACTGGAAGCCACATGGAAAAGAATGAAACTGGACCACTATCTTACACCATACACAAAAATTAACTCAAAATGGACTAAAAACTTGAACGTAAGACTTCAAACCATAAAACTCCTAGAAAAATACATAAGCAGTAAGCACCCTGGCATACGTCTTGGCAATGACTTTTTGGATTTGACAACAAAAGCAACAGCAACAAAAGTGAAAATAAACATGTGAGACTACATCAAACTAAAAGGCTTCTCTGCACAGCAAAGAAAACCATCAACAAAATGAAAATGAAACCTACCAAATGGTAGAAAGTATTTGCAATCCCCATCAAAAAAATATGCAATCCCCATCAAAATATCAATGGCATTTTTCACAGAAATAGAACAATTCTAAAATGTGTATAGAACCACAAGACAACAAATAGTCAAAGCAATCCTGAGAAAGAATTAAGCTGGAGGCATCATGCTTCCTGATTTGAAACTATATGCAAAATTATAGTAATCAAAACAGTGTATTAGCATAGAAATATTAATAAGGGATTAATATTCAAAATATACAAAGAACTCATATAACTCAACAGCAAAAAAAGCAAATAATCCAACTGAAAAATGGGCAAAGGACCTAAATGGACATTTTTCCATTCATGGCTAGCAGGTACATTAAAAGGTGCTCAACATCACTCATCATCAGGGCAATGCATATCAAAACCACAATGAGGTATCACCTCACACCTCAGAATGGCTATCATCAAAATGACAAGAAATAACAAGTGTTGATGAGGACACGGAGAAAAGGGACCCTTGTGCACTGCTGGTGGAATGTGAACTGTTGCAGCCACTATGGAAAGCAGTATGTAGGGTCCTCAAAAAATTAAATCAGAACTATGATTATGATCCAGTAATTCCACTTCTGGGTATTTGAAGGAAACAAAACACTAACTCAAAAACATATATGTACCCCCATGTTCATTACAGTATTATTTACAATAGCCAAGATAATGGAAACAACCTAATTGTCCATTGATGGATGAATAAAGAAAATGTGGGGTACATATATATGTATATATTATTACACACACACACACACACACACACACACACTGGAATACTATTCTGCCACAAAAAGCAAAGGAAACCCATTGTGACAACACAAATGGACCTTGAGGGCATTATGCTACAAGAACTAAGTCAGAATAAGACAAATACTATATGACCTTACTTATACGTATAATCTAAAAAAAACAGGGAACAGATTAGTGGTTGCCAGAGGCAGGGGATGGGTGAAATGGGGTACAGTGGTCAAAAAGTACAAACTTCCAGTTATAAGGTAATGTACAGTATGGTGACTAAACATAGTAATAATGTATACATGAAAGTTGCTAAGAAAGTGAATCTTAGAAGTTCTCATCAGAAGAAAAATAATGTAACTGTGGTGATGGATATTAGCTAGACTTATTGTGGATCATTTCACAATGTGTGTGTATATATAAATTATGCTATACATCTGAAACTAGCATGTCAATTATATCTTAATTTTAAAAATTGTTGCCAACACACAGAGAGCAAACAAAACATGTCTGTTGGCTCCCAGTTTTTTACCTCAATATTATGAATGGCATTGGCTTCAACAATTCGTTGGATCAGAGCTTGTTTTCTGCTGGTGATTTAAATACCCAATGTCTGATTCTTTCGAGGAAGGTAAATGGCCACTGGAGTGCCAATGCTACGAAGGTCACAGCTGGCCTGCTCTGAAAACAGGGCGTTCCTGGCACTCCAAGGCCTGCTTTTTTCATCTTCATATACCCCCAAAATTTATTCAATATTCTGTACATTTAGGAGCTAAGGATTTGAGTGCCTGGTTTTGGTGTCACCTGTTAGTTTCTTCCCAACTGCACTGTACTGAGATTCCTAGTTCTGAATTTATATTTTGAGATGGAGCCTTTCACTGAAAAGTTGTTGTCATATTTTTGGCTGTCTGATTAACTAGCATCATTTGGTAGTGGGGAGTTCTAAACATTCATGCCACATTAACCAGACTGATTCAATATTTAACTTCTAAATTTTTTATTTTTCACTGTATAAGACAGGCCTTTCAATTCTCTATTTTGATATTAATGTAACAGATAAAGATGTACTTACTTTTTTAATTTGATTTTATAATAACTTTAGATTTACAAGAAGAGGTTTCCTTCATATTTGCCTCACTTATTTTAAATATTTCTCAGAATGTCCTTAGAAATATTAATTTTATGGTATTTAAAATAAACTGTTTTTACCTTATAGCTCAAACCCTTTAACCTACTGGCAAATTATAAAGTTTCAACCATTTCATAATTTATGGTGTTAAAATGTGGTCTTATACTGAATAATTTTTGCACCTATAACCCAATAATATTAACACTTCAACTATCCTAGATCCAAACAGACTAAAATGCTGCAGTCCTTAGGGACAAACATCTTTCTTGGTTATAAAACTACAGGCCCAGTTGCTAACTGGAACATAGAAAAGAGATACAGATGTCTTATAAGGCCATGAACTCAAATACCAAGATATCCACAAAAATCTCTACTTCTATAAGCAGAAAAGCATGAGAAAAGTGACATGAAACTACATATTGAAGAAGCTCAATGAACTCCTGAGGATAAACACAGAGATCCACATAGAAACAAGTTATACTCAAACTACTGAAAGACAAAGACCCATACTAAGCAGCAATAGAAATGCAGAGAAGCAACTCATGTAACAAGGGATCCTCCAAGAGATCAACAACACAAGAGATTTCTCATCAGAAATTATGGAAGCCAGAGGCATTAGCATGACTTAAAAGTGCTGAATTAAGTGGGGAAGACAGTGTAGCACAGAGAAGACAAGTAGAGACTCTGTAGCAACTTACTATGCTGATGGGCAGCGACTGCAGTGGGGTGGAGGGGGCTCAATAATATGAGTGAATGCAGTAACCACAATGTTGCTTATGTGAAATCTTTAAAAGATTGTACATCAATGATACCTTAATAAAAAAAATTTTTTAAGTGCTGGATGAAAAAGAAAAAAACTATCAAGAATTCTGTGTCAGACTCCAGTATTGCTGGTATGGCATTACTCCCTAAAGCAATCTACAGACAGAAACACAATCCCTATCAAAATCTCAACATCCTTATTTGAAGAAATGGAAATGCCAACTCTAAAATTCATATGGCATGGCAAGGGACTCCCAACAGCAAAAACAATCTTAGGGAAAAAAGAATAAGGTTGGGAGGCTCATACTTTCTGATTTCAAAACATATTAGAAAACTACAGTAATCAAAACAGTGTGGCACTGGCATAAAGATAAACATATGGGTCAGCAGGAAAGAACTGAGGGACCAGAAATAAACCCATACATCTTTAGTCAACTGATTTTCAACAATAGTGCCAAGACCATTCAATGGTGGAAAACCAGTCTCTTCAATAAATGGTACTGGATTGACTGGATAGCCCCTGGGAAGAATATGGTTAGACCTCTACTTCATACCAAAGATAGAGATTTACTCAAAATAGATCAAAATCCTAAACTAAGGGCTAAAACTACAAAACTCTTACAAGGAAACATAAAACAATAAATTTTCATGACCTTGCATTTGGCAAAGTCTTAGACGTGACACCAAAAGTGCAAGCAACAAGCAAAAAATAAACTGGATTTCATCAAAATTAAAAACTTTTGTGCAACAAGGACACTATCAAGAAAGTGAAAAGATGACCTACCATAATGGGAGAAATATGTATAAATCCTATATTGATAATGGCCTAATATCCAGCATATATAAAGGACTCTTAGCACTCAATAATAAAAAGACAAAGACAAATAACCCCAACAAGCACATAAAAAAATGTTCAACATCATTAGTTATTAGGGTCTGCTAGTCAAAAACATAATGATACCATCTCACACCCTCACTACAAAACCTATGGCAATAACAAGTGTTGGTGAGGATACAGAGAAATTGGAGAACTCCTACTTTGCTGGTGGGTATGCAAAATGACTCCGCCACTGTGGAAAACAGTTTGGTGGTCCTTCAAAAAGGTAAACATAAGATTACCAATGATCCAGTAATTCCACCCCTAGTTATATAGCCAAAAGAACTGAAACAGGTACTCAAAATAGTTACACACAAACGTTCTACACCAAAAGGCAGAAATAACCTAAGAGATTATCAACAGATGAATGATAAGCAAAATGTGATACATACATATAATGGAATGTAAGTCAGAAATTAAAAGAATGAAGTACTTATGCACACAACAATGAACGAACCATGTTATGCTAAGTGAAAAAAGCCAGACATAAATGGTCACATATTATATGATTCCATTTCTAAGAAATACCCAAAACAGGTAAATTTAAAGAAACAGAAAGAAGACTGGTCATTGCCAGGGACTGCTGGAAGGAGAAGTGACAGCTTAATAGGTATGGAGTTTCCTCTGAAGGGATCAAAGTGTTTTGGACCTAGACAATGGTTGCACATTATTAATGGACTAAATGCGACTGGATTGTTCACTTTAAAATGGCTAATTTTATTATATTAATTTCACCTCAATTTAAGTTTTAGAATAAAAAAATGAAGTAGCATATGACCTATACAAAGAAATTAGAAAATGAAAGAGAAAAATATAAGTTTACCTAAGAACACTCAGAAGAAAACACTGAAGGAATGAAAACTATAATCAATAGTTGGTGCCAAATTACTAAATGTCACAGAGCCATCACGTCTACAAACACAAGACAAATACAGGTTCATCCCTAGAACTTTTTTTAAGAAGATAGTAACAAGAGTTGGTAAGGGTGTACAGAAACTGAAACCCTCATACACTGACAGAGGGAATGTAAAATGGTACAGCCAACTGTGGAAAACGGAGTAGCAGTTCTTCGCAAAGTATTTAGTGTTACCAAATAACCAAGTAGGGTATATACCAGACAACTGAAAACATGTTCACACAAAACCTTGTAAATGAATGTTCACAGCAGCATTATTCATCATAGCCTAAAGTGGAAATAATCCAAATGTCCATCAACTAATGAATGGATAAGCAAACTGTGACATATCTGTGCAATGGTGTATTATTTAGCCATAAAAAGTAATGAAGTACTAACATATGTCACAACATATATGAACCTAAAAAACCTGGCACAAGAGGCCAGACACAAAAGGCCATATAATGTATAATTCCTTTTATATGAAATGCCCAGGAGGCAAATCTATAGAGTCAGAAAGCCGATGAATGATTGCCAAAAGCTAGGGTGAAACGGGGAGTGGCTGCTAACAGTAGTAATGGCTGCAACCTTGTGAATATAGTAACCACTGAATTGTACACTTATAATGGTAAATTTTATGTTACATGAATCATATTTCAATTTTTTAAATGTTAAATAACTGGTTTACAACCTGGTCACTTAATACTCAAGATTTATTTTCCTTTTTTTTTTTTTTTTGGTATGAATTACTGAAGGTGGAGTTCTGAGATCACTGGAAAAGAAGGCACAGCAAAAAGCACATTACTGGGATCACTGAGCCAGAGTCTCAGGTCAATGTCATCTGCACTGGAATTCTTCTACTAGGTAGTGGTTTGGATTACATTCCTGAAGGGATCCTTCCAATTTTCAAGAAACAGTGTTACAAAATTTCCAAGTTGAGTCACAAATGTTGTTTAAGTTTTATCTCCTCCACCTACAAAGTACACCATGGTCTAAAAATACCAACCTTCTCTCCCCATTTTCTGTTCTTTCCACACAGAAGATCTCAGCTAAAGAAAGAGGAAAGCAATTTATTTAGCTCAATCATAAAAACTGTGAGCGATCCACAGCTGTAAACATGATTCTCTCTCCTCAATGACTCCAAGTCTCTAGACCCCAAATAAGGATTATGTGGGCAATTTAAGAAATCAAAGTTTAAAACATTCAGGGGGTAGCAGAGGTTGCCTGGGAGTAGGTGTTTTGGAGCAAGAAGCCACCAAGATCAACCTGCTCCTGAACAGTGGTAAGCCCTTACATTACACTCAGCCTCCTGCTTTTTCCAGCTTCATGCATTTTAAAATCAAAGACTCATTAGTTTACTTTTCAAATCAGGATCTATGAACCATGTGCATCCGAATCACCTGTGGTGCTAGCCCAGCCTAAATTCATCAAATCAAAATCTCTGGGGAGGAAATCCAGGGAACTTGTTTTCTAAGTGATTCTTATATACACTAAGTTTGAGAATCTCTGTTCTAAAATGCTCAGCAAAATGGGACCTGCAGCTATGTAAGGAACAGGAAATGTGTAAGATAGAGACTGTACCTATATTATGAAGACATGATCACTGCCACCGAGAAGCTGACAAGTCAGAACTGATTTCAGAACACTTACTATCGCTGGAACTCACTACACACTACTCCACTAAATGTAACTGTGAAGCATGTGCATTAGACATTACACAACGTTAAATGGCATAGATGACAAAGTAAAGGTGCACTTGTATTCAAATCTAGTAGAAGAGGTTTTCTCCAACATATTGAGGAAAATATGGGAAACTTTCTATTCTTACTTCTTCTGTACCTGAACAATAAAACATTGAATTACAGCTAATAAAGACCTGAATGAAGATAACCTTTATTAAATCAAGTCTTAAAACTATGTAATTCCCTTTAGGAGTAATTTCAAACATCAACACACAAATGTGGCTACAGTTACATGTAACTGTTACTACTAGCATGGTTTATCCTAGCACATGTTAATGGCGTTCACAGGTTAAGACTGTCACTGTTCTACTCTGTCCCTCCCAATTCTGCCAGAAGATTTACACAGAAATAAGCCATTTTGTAAGAAATATCCTTCATGATTCTAAACTATTTATGATGACACACTATAGCCCTGATTCTTTTACTGCTTCCAGCTTAAAAAGCATTGAGTATCCCTTTAAAATATATGGAAAAGTACACTTAAAAGCATATGGAAAATTTCTGGTTTACAGCTACGTAACAATTCCCAAGTAGTACTAAGGAAGTTTAATTTATATCATCTCTCATTCTATTTACAAAAACAGGTTCTGGTAAAAGCCCCAGTGTTTTAAAATACCTAGTTACCCTAAGCAATATTCATTCATTCAAAATATTTATGCAGCACCTACTACATTACCCAAACTGTTCCAGGGGCTAGGAGTAGAAATACAGAAGTGAATGAAATACGCTCAACAAAAATACTGCTCATCATTTATTAGGTTGGTGGTGCGGAGTCTCAGTCATTACAAATATTAAATAGCACAATATGTGTAAGGCAGGACTGAGCAGAATGTATACCAATCTATGGCAGACCAAGACATTTGTTTCTGAAATAATTTCTACTGCTTCACCTATTTAAAAGAAAAAGAAAAAATGTACAGGATGTCTGGTTTCAAAGGTTTCCAGTGTTTGTATGCACTCCACAGTATTCTGAACATTAAGTTCCCTCTCATAGTATTTATACCCTACACTTTTATTTTGTAGCAACATGTAGCGCCTCATGGAAAATGAGGAAACCGTCCCCATAAGAAGATTAAGAAAGGAAAGCACTTAAAATCAATATAGTAAGTTATCTCTAAAATGCTTTTCTCTGAACTCTTTAATATAAAGTCCTACGATTTCTCTTCACCCAAGAAAAGCAGTGGGGAGAGAAAATGAAACTTATACTTCTCTGTCACTTTAGAAATAAATATTTCTTCAACACTTCTGCATATAAAAAATTGCGTTATCTATAAGCAGATTCAACACGTTAAGACCACAGAACCCTGATGCCCAATTTACAGGGAGGACAAAAACTACAGCCCAGGCAGGAAAACGGGATATTCCTACCGAACGCCCAGGACAGTGGTCTGAGGGGTTTTTGTCTGTTTTCTCTGCGTCTGGTTGTTTTGCTTTTGTTTTAACTGCTTCGGCATCTCGAAACCTGGGGGGACTGCTCGCAGGAAGACACGCCGGGGGCGCTGCCCAGAGCGGCCTTCTCGGCCCCGACCGCGCGGCCCCAAAACCGCCTGCGCAGCCCCGGGCGCGGCGAGGACGGCGGCGAATAGCCCGCCGCACCGCGACCGACCGCGACGCGGCCCGGCCCGCCGGCCCCGTGCTGCCCGCGCGTCCCCCGGCTGCCCTTGGAAGCGGCGGCCCGCGGGCGAGGCCGCGCCCGGCCCCCGCGGACTCCAGGCCCGCCGCCCGGCCCCCATCCCGCCCCCGAGAGCAGTGGGCCCGCCGCCCCGGCTCCGCCCCTCGCGCGGGTGCAGCCCAGCCCCAGGCAGGCGGGCGCGGGGAGCCCGGGAGGCCGGGGCCGCTCGGACCCTCCTCCGCCTCGGACGGGCCGCGAAGGCCACCCCGGAGCCGGCGGGCGCGCCCCCGCCCGGGCCCGCGCCGCCGCCTCTCACCTGCGTCCCCACCACGACGATCTGCGGCAGCTGGATGATGTCGGCGCCCACGGTGTTGAAGACGTCCTGCAGCTTGTTGATAACAGGAATTAGCGCCTCCATGGCTCCGAGAACGCGGGGCCCCCGCCGGCCTGCCGCGCAATGAATGGGGCCGGAGCCCGGAGTCCGCCTCCCTCCGCCTCCCCGCCGCCTTCTCCTCGGGAGCCGGCGCCCATTGGGCCCCGCCCGCCGCCACCGGCCCCTCCCGGCAGGCCGCGCGCCCGGGGCAGGCGGGGAGCAGAGGCTGCCGGGAGTGGTAGTTCCGCCGCGGAGGCGGCCCGAGGCCTACGGAAGGCTGCGCGGCGCGGGCGGCCCTGAGTCTGGAGCGACGGCTGCTTCGGCGGCTGTGTTACCCGGGCGCTCGTCAAAGCCCAGGGAGCGAGGCCCGGGAGCACGAGAGGAAACAGTGATGCCTGTCCCCGAGGCGTTAATGGGTGTGCAAATGCCACCTGCGAATGTGTTGGGCTCAGAGCAGTCTCGCCATCCAAGAGGTCATTTCCTTGTGAGGACGCGCGGCTTGGAAAAGCTTAGACCCTCGGACAGCCCAGCCACGTGCCGAAGGTCTGCAGGCTGATTCTGGAACACGTTGCAGACGTTGCAGACGTTGAGGGGGCTAATGGTGAAAAACACAAAACCAGCCCAGGTAGAGCACGCAGATTTTCCAGTGTTTTTGTGAAAAAGGGTTCAGAAAGAACCTTAAGAGTGTCAGAGTTTTAGAGGGGAAGGGCTGGGACCTTGTTCAACATACTCTGTATAAAACTATTCGCTGTGGCCGGAGTCCTGACAAGTGGAGATTTGTAACTACCTTACCGGGTTTTTGCTAAGTGTGCCTGCTGTTCTATTCCTGGATGTTGTTTTTCCTTTTAGACAGTATCATCTCCCCTCCACAACAAACCTCCAAAGGTTTCCTATCTCAAAGTAAAAGAAAGGTGCTATCTGTGCAAAGACCTAAAGTAGGTGAGGAGAATGTTCTCTTCCCCACTTTATTTTTCTCCACGCCATTTATCGCCATCTGACATGCTATAGAGTGAACTTGCTCTCTCTCTTTTCTTGTTAAACGTATCAGCTCCTAGAGGCCAGGGATTTTTGACTGCTCACTTCCCTGATGCATCCCCAGCCCCTGGAAAGTGACAAGATAGTTGCCATCTCATTCCTCTCTGAGTAACAGATTGTAATGAGGTAATGAGGGCAAAGTGCAATGACCAGGTGTATCATGGGGCACTTTTTCTAGTCTGAAGGTGGAAGAGAAGAAGTTCAAGTCTTCCTAAAGTCACACGATTCCATCTCCATGAGGGCAAGGACCACTTGCAGTAGGGGCAGCTGTGCACTACACGCCTTCAGTGGGTACCGTTCACCTGCACAGCCAGACACAGTGGCCCTGAGGAACCTGCTTGATTTGTTCAGGAGGATACACGGTAGGTAGGTAGGTAGTCAGTAACACTTGAATGAAATAGTATCTAAGCCAAGACGTGAAGGTCCACCTGGTGTTTTGGCATCTTAGCAAGTTTTATGCACATTCCCTTCTCTCCTATTTTTCTTTTTAAAAACATAAATTTCAGACACCAAGTGAGACAAAAATTTCAGAACTTCTAAAAACAGCAGATGAGATTTATTCCAGTTCCTTTTATTTTCTATCAAAGATAATATTATGTAATAGATATTACCCACTTTGCTTCTCAGCCCTGTGTTCATGGAGCTTTTTTCTCTGAGCCTGTATGCTTTCTGAGAAGAAAAAGGGGATGAAGGGAGAGGGTAGGCTCATGGGGACACTTCAAAAGCAGGACCAGTAACTGCTTCCTAGGGGCAGGGTGCCCTGGGGCGAAAATGACACAACTAGGACTGTTCCCCTTCTTTGTGGCACTGCCAGACATAAGGTTTTCCTGTTTGCTAATGACACATTTAAAAGAGCAAGCATATATATATATATATATTCTGGAAAGATAAACATCATCAATGTTGCACAGTAGTATGTATTTCCATTTAAATTATAAAAAGCTCTTGGGATGGACCATCTGAGCCCTGTAGTCACATGCTTCAGGAACTGCAGTGACTACCCTTTCATTCTGTTTGAGAAGCAAGAATGATCACATGGCCAGTGCTCAGAAGTCCTCCTATCACCACCAGGTAGGTTTAAGCGGGTCTGTCCAGTGCTTGTCTAGACTCGAGAGCACTGAGTTCATCAGGCACAGAGGAAAAGAAACGTGTTTGAGGCTGCAGAAAAAAAGGAAGTGGTGAGGCTTTGAAAAAGAATAGTCCTTTTTTTTTCAAATACATAAGGCAGGATACTCTATGTGCAACAAAGCACCAGTCTGGGTTTTTCACATTTTAAGTTCAGAACACTCTTACCTGTGATAGGATAACATGTCTCTCAGTGAGTTGCCCTGAAATCACAGTAAGCCATTGTCTGGGACTGTCTCCCAAGGCTTTAAAAAAATCTCTTCTTTGGCCGTCCCTGCCTCATTATAGGCTTAGGTACCTCATTCTCTGAAATCCATTCATTCCTGTGGGTGATGTGCAGGCAGTGGACGACCGACAGACTGTAGGGGGCCTCACTGAGCAAGCTCCCTTGGGGTAGATGAGGTTGAGCAAATCTGAGGAGGAACTGAAACTAGGGCTCCCCCATTTCCCTAGTGCATGAGTTTCCTATTGCAGCCATAACAAATTACTCAAAATGTAGTGGCTTCAAACAGCAAACAAAACCATTTACTCTGATGGACCGAGCTCTGCCTTCCTTTCTGGAGCCTCTACAGTCCAGATGTCCCCTTGCCTTTTCCAGATCTGAAACTGCTCACATCCTAGCTCCTGACCCCCTTCCAACATCTCTGGCCCTTCTGTCATCACCTCTCCCCTGACCACAGCCAAGAAAAGTTCTCTGCTTTGAAAAGCCCAGGATTAGATGGGCCCATCTGGACAGCCCAAGACAGTCTCCCCATCGCAAAGTCCATACCTTTAATCATATTTGCAAAGTTCCCTCTGCTTTGTAAAGTTCACAGGCTGCAGGAGTTAGGGCACAGGCATGTTTTAAGTTTATCTGTTCACCTTAAGCTAATTTTAATAATACAGCTTTAGATGGTTATCTTCTATCCTGATCTTGATTCTTACTTACAACGTGAGTTTTTTTTTTTGATTGAAGTTTAGTTGTTGATAATATAACATTATATTGGTCTCAGATGTACAACACAGTGATTTGACAATTACATACATTTCAAAGTGCTCACCATGAAAAGTGTAGTCACTGTCTGAGGGCATGGCTATGTTCGAGGGGCCATTATTCTGCCTACCACACAAGGCTAAAATTATTGGTCTGGGGATGGACCTGACTCAAGCATGGCATTTAGAGGACTTCCCTGAGGATTTTTAAAAATTGAGTTAACCAGAGCATTTTCTCTCTCTGGCTACAGAACTTAAAGAATGTGAGTTACTGTCTTCAGAGATCATGTTTCTTACCACATGGAATGAACTGGCTTTGGAAACATAAGATAGACTCCTATTCACCATAAAAAAATTTTCCTAAATCCAACAATTGTCCCATACTTCTTCAGGTATAGATAAAGCCCATAATCTAGAAATTCTAATCCCTAGTTAATCACCCCCTTTTTTCCTTGTTGCCCTTTTCCCATAATATTACTGAACCTTTGTTTGAGGGCTTACTGTGTGTGAGCCAGTGTGCTAAGCACTGTACAATTGCCTGGGGGAGGCTCCAGGTGTTTAAGTGATGCATTTGCATAGTTAGTATACTGCAGAGCCGTGATCAAAACAAGCTATTTGGCAAATTCTTAATCCCTACACATACTGCCTCATTTCTTCATTCATTCGGTCATTTATTCAACACATTGATCAAATACGTACTAGACAAAGGGATCTTAGCCAGGCACTCTGCCTGCTAAAGGGAGGGGGGACTGTGGACATGACATTAGCCTGCCTTTGCACCTTAGCAGTGAGCTCCGTGAGGGCAGAAGTGGTGTCCTCTTGTCTTCCCAATGGGTTTCAACACCGGGCAAGTTCACTCTTGATTCAGTGAAACTGAAGAAAGACAATGGAATGTTCTTGGGGTGAAAGGTTTATACCCAGCTTTATTCCCACGGTGGCAGGTCCCGTCCACCTCTCCACCTCAGAGCAAGTCCGCATGCAAGCAGGTCTCTGCCTCTGGGCCTCTCTGCCCCCGCAGCCGTCTCAGTCTCCGTCCCAGGCTCTCCTGCAGCCAAGAGCGCTGGGCGGAGCTCTTTATACAGAGTCAGTAAGACGTATTGCCCACGCAGTGAGCACGCAGGCCAGCGTCAGGTGAGAATCCTGGCCGTAAGAACTTTCATTTTCTCTACATCTATTCAGTGACCCATCTCCACTACCCAATGTAATGCTTGTTACATAGCACCCCTCTAGTGGACTTGGAGGTTCCCTTCCCTTTTAGGGGAACGTCTGGAATAACAAGGATTTAAGCAGCTCTGAACTGGTACCGTTGCAACCATGATTTACAATCAAATGCCGCCAGAACGTATGAGGCCGGCCTGGGAGAGGACGCCTCGTCAGAACAGCTGCCGACTCACTCTGCTAGGGAGTAGGCTGGCTTTGTTCTAACTTAAGATCCCTTAGGAGAGGGAGTTTATTTTGAATTGCATGAATAACTGGAAATTATTTTAATAGTCCTTGCAAAAGATAATTCAGACTGTTTTTTACAGCACGTGCTTAATATTATTTTATGCCGACATTGCAATCATTATGTCATGGCCAAACTGCTGTTACCCATGCCTTCATATCAGAGTGTGCAACGTGCAAATCTAATGTGACTGTAAAAGAATACAACTCCGATGGCAAAGCCTCTTTGTCCTATTTTGGAAACTGCCCTATTTCACAAAGATGATCAAGTAAACAGCTTTCATCAGGAGCCTGCGCTGCTCCCCAGGCCTCAAACTTCACACACTTTGGCAGCCGGTGCAGGAAACTGTGGACGGCGAATGGGGTCGCTGGTTCAGAAGCCAGCCCTTGGATCTGGCAAGACACTGACAGCCCGTTAGAGGGCAGTGTGACAACACCATTAAGAGTAGTACAGGCCTCTCATCTCCCCAGACTTATTTTCTTCCCTTTGCCCCACACCCATTTCCCAATGGAAACTAGCCCTTCCTTCAATCCTCCCAGACTCAAAACATGTGGCCCTTTTACTGTTTGAGATAACAGAGTGAGTTTACGTCGCAGTAATGCCAACAATCAAAAATTACATGCTAGACCTCCCTGTTCTTCAACTACTTAAACAACCTACCCTGTCTCTGGGAGTATCTCACTAGCCTCTTTTCTTGAGTAGAACTGCACTCAAGGTTTCCAAAATGTCGTTTGGTGTCCTTAGAAGCTCCTCAAATCTCCTTTTCCTCTGTTTTTTGTTTTTTTGTTTTAATTTTTTACTGAAGTAGAGTTGACCTAATATATTGTTTTCAGGGATACCACATGTTGATTCGGCATTTATGTACATTCCATAACGCTCGCCACGCTAAGTGTCATTACCATCTGTCACCATACAAAGTTATTACACTATCACTGACTATATTCCCTATGCTGTCCTTTTCTTCCCTGGTCTGGAGGCTTCCTTTTTCTTTCCCCTCCACCAGCTCCATTAGCCCACATTTCATGGTCAAGATAATTTACATGCTACTGCTTAAACAACCTACCCTGTCTTGGTTAACTACGTCGCGTCCCCAGAGGCTCACGGGTGCCCTGTGATAAAGAAAAGGGACATCCTCCCTGGATTTCTTCCCTTACCAGCCCAGCCTCGTTAGAGACTCCAAACATCTTTTTCTAATTCCCCAACCAGTCCGTCTAACCAGAAGTGGGCAACATGAGTCAATCTGAGTTTTAAGAACCAACATTCTAGAAATGCTATATAATTGTGAAGGATGATAAGACTTATGCTCCAGCAACAGTAACATTAGTGAAGAAGGCAGTATATCATCAAGTACAGTATAGGCATAAAGGTTTTTCTAATAGTTAACTTTTTGTTTCTTTCTGGAGGCTTTTATTTTTTCTAATTCCTCTTCAGTTACTGAATGTTTGGCTAAATGGATAAAGGGATGGATGGATGAATGAATGATTGAATCAATGTTTTGCATATTAAATATACTTCATCTGGGCTAGTCAGGGTCTAACAAGTTGTTATTTTAGAACTACTATAGCATGAGGGAAAGTTCTGAATGTATCAGGCACTTGAAGAAGCCATGACCGTACTCCTAACCCCTGAGCTATAAAATTGGAGTAATAATATAACTACTAAGGAATGACCTACTAAAAAACAAAAGTGAGTTTTTTAACAGCATGAGCAGTACTTGTAAACTAACTCAAAAGTAGAAAGTGATGTATTCCCAAATCCAGGCAGCAATCTTAAATGTGTGCCACTATTCACCCCAGTGGCCAAAACAAAAGCAACCAAAATAAAAATGACAAGAGAAGAACAGGCATTATGCTATAGTTAAGTACTCATGACACAACGGCGAACAAAACACATTCATTAGCATTCCTCAAAACTCCTCAAATCTTTCTTCTCATTCCCACCTCTCAAGAAGAAAACGGGCAAGTGACCAGAGTTAATATAACAGAGGCCAGCACATAGGAAAGGGACCTCACCTGGGCTTCCTGGGTTAAAGGATGAATAAGAGCTGATCTGACAAGAGGAAGGACTTCCAAACCAGGCAGAGGGAGCAGCTTGTGCAAAAGTGAAGAGGAAGGAAAAAATATGATACATCCTGGATGCTTCAAATACTTCCGTGTGGCTAAATATAAGGAATGAGGGCCTGGGAGGGAATGGTGAGTGGCCAGACTAGTAGCTGGTCAGAGCTCACGAGAATGAGTAGCTACAGACATATCCTGAAGGTCGGAGAAAATCAGAAGACTGAACAAAGAGACACATGGTCTTAAGAATTTTGTAAAGATCAGCCCCTCCCATGGAATTGGGAAGAGGTAAGGGACAATGGGAAACCAGACACGGAGTGCTGCCGTAATTCAAGCCAGAGATGATGGGAATGTATACGAGGGTGGTAATAATGGAGGTGGAGACACATTTAGAGTAGATGCATTTGTCCAGGGAACATAGATGAGAAGAAAAAATGGCCAAGCGCAGAATGGGCAACAGGGACATTTAAAAGGAGACAAAAGAAGGATATTAAAGAAAGAAACTGTAAAATAGTGACCAAAAAGATAAAAGAAAAAAACAGGAGAGAATGGCTTGTTGAAAACATACTTCAACCTCCTTCTTATGGCTTTGTCTTTGCTTCAGAAGCTATAACACTAAAAACCACACTTTCCAATATGTTTGCATATTGTTCTCAGTGTTCCAGAAATGATTTTAGTTCTGTAAAACAGGTGCATTCATACACTCAAGGCTTAAATTCTGCACTAAACTGTGAGAAGGTGGAGGAGTTCCACAGGCATCCAAGTTGCCTGTGCACGTCCTGGGAGGTGTGACACAGCCCTAGAGCTGATGGCTCTCTCTGTCAATGCTTTCCTGATTCTCGGGCACTGGCTGAAGAGATCCTGCAAGGAGTTCCTCACTGTGCTAAATGTATCAATAAGGCTTGCTGCCCAGTTGTTCTGAGAGTAATTCCTGGGAAATCTGGTCTAGAGCCTGTTTTCCAGTCATTCCGAAAGACTTGCAAGCATCTAATTCCCTATATTAAATCTTTTTCTGCATAAACTTGAAAGAGGAATGTATTCATTTCCTAGGGCTGCTATGGCAAAGTACCACGAGCTGGTTGGTTTAGACCAACAGACTTTTATTGTCTTACAGTTCTAGAAGCTGGAAGCCACAAACTGAGATGTCAGCAGATAGGTTCCTTTTGAGGGCTGTGAGAGAGAATCAGTTCTAGCCGCTCCCCCAGCTCTTGGTGACCCCCAAGCATTTCTTGGCTTAAGCAGCAAAACTGATCTCTGCCTCCATTTCACAAGGCAGTCTGCTCCCTGGATGTGTTTAGACCACCTTCTTTCTGTGCACGCCTCTCTCTGTCCATATGTCCTTCTTTTATAAAGACACCAGTCCTATTGGATTGGGGCTCACACTAATGACCTCATTTTAAGAGGAGACAGAAAATGGATTTTAATTTGAAACAATGTTAACTTGATAACCTCTATAAAAACCCTATTTCCAAATAAGATTATATTCTGAGGTACCAGGGGTTAGACCTTGAACCCATCTTTTGGGGGAAATGCAATTCAGTCTCTATAGCAAGAAGCATGACAGAAACATTGGCATTCATTAAATATTCATATGGTTCTCATATTTCCCAGCCTCCCTTGCAGTTTGTTGTGGCCATGTGACTAGTTTGGCAATAACTGTGAGCAGAGGTGGCATGTTTCTCCTGAGCTGGGCCAGTGAAAAGCCTTGCTGCAGCCTCTAGCTCAGCCCTCCCTTGGCCTGGGTCCCTGCGTGTCTATGTAGAATAGAGTCCCCTGTCAAAACGTATTAGACATGTAACACAAGCAAGAAAAAAGCCTTTGTGGTGTAGGGACACTAAAATTCAGAGGTCTGTTGTAGCAGTTGGTGTTAATTATCCTCATCGACACAGCAGCCTGCCCCTGATGGATACATCATAGGAAAAGTTCCTGTCCTGGGAGTTCAGCTTGTGTCCTGAAGTGGGCTTTTTAAAGCATCTGCTAAAAAATGGGTGTGCCTCTTCCAACAAAGAATTTTGAAGGAGAAGAGTATAAAAATCTCAACATATCCGTCTTAGTCTGCTCAGGCTGCTATAACAAGACACCACAGGCTGGGAGACTTAAGCAATAGACATTTATTTTCTCACAGTTCTGGGAGGTTGGAAGTCCGACACAGGTGTCAGGCAAGACCCCTCTTTCCAGCCTGCATATGTCTGCCTTCTTGTGGTGTCCACACATAGCCTTTCCTCTGCGCACATGTGGAGAGGGCTCTCCGATGTTCCTTTCTCCTCTTAGCAGGACACCAGTCCTGCTGGGCCCCCACCCTTGTGGCCATTTAACCTAGTTAACTCTTTACAAGCCCTATCTCCAGAGTTACACTGGGCATTAGGGTTTCAACACAAGTTTAAGGGGGACACAAATCAGATCGTGGCACTATCCTTAAATGAATAATGTAAATTATGAAAAACTCCACAGCTCTGATCACACTCTCCAGGTGGGAACCACTGTTAATAGCTTTTTTCGGTTCTTCATACTTTTCACTGTTCAGACACAAACATATAAATTAGGTCATACTACCCAGAGTTCTATTTTTTCAGTTAGAGCCAAGAAAAGCTCCTTTTATTACAGTTTTTCTTCACTTATTGCTGCATTATGGGTATCTTTCATATCACTACATAAAAATCCCCAAATATTCTTTCCAACAGCTGCATAGTAGTCTCTTGTAAGGATTATGAGAATTTATTTAAAGGTTTTTCTCTTGGTAGATGATAGATCACTTTGAATTTCTTATCATGGGCAATGTTGCAGAAAATATCCTTATACACATATATATTCATACTTAAGTTATTATTTCAGTGGGGTAGATTCCTAGTATTGGAATTGCTAAGTCAAAGTATATGCATATTTAAAATCTAAATAGGTATTGCATGCCAGTTTATCCTCCAAATAAAAATATATGGAGTGCCCATTTCCCCCTGCCCACACTAGGGTAGTATCAATATCTTTAGTTTTAGTAATTTAATAGGTTGAAAAGCAATCCTTATCTTTAAATTTGTATTTCATTGTTAGTGAATTTCTGCATATATTGACCCTTGATGTTTCTTTTTCTATGAATTCCTATTCATATTCTTTGCATATTCACATTTTTCCATCCCGTTGATATTTTAAAATGTTCATTTGTTATAGTTCTTTATATATATTATGACAAATAAGCTTTGTTTTATGTACGTTGCAAATTTTTTCTCTCGATATGCATTTTGTCTTTCAGTTTGGTTAACGGTAGTCTTAAATGTATGGAAGTGAAGTTACTGGCCTTCTTACGGGTAGATGGTACAGGATATGTGCATCGAGGGTTAGGAGTCAAGCTCCAGGCTGGGGCAGAAAGGGCCTCTACAAATGCCTACTTAGTACCTGAGGGCAGCGCGTAGAATGCTTATCTAACAAGCAGCCCGGCCTACTCGCTTGATAAACAGAATCTTGAAGAGGAGATTTTTATGTGTTCATGAGCACCAGTGCTGAGCCCACCAGCCGCCTTGCACTCCCAGGGTTCCCTGATGCCCAGGGGCTTTGGCTGAGACTGGAACCTTCTGGAAGAGCAGAAATGGAGAGAAGACTTGGTCTACAGCACTATATTAAGGAAGCATTTGAAGAACAGCTAGAAAAATAGAGGTGCCTGTACATTTATACATACCATAAATTACACTTGCTTGTGATACCAAATAACGGCTTTCAAAAAGACAGGGAGAAGCAGGGGAACAATCAGCAACAAATACATGAACAGTAAGAAGCGCACAACAGTAGAAGCTAAAGGACCATTAGCTTCCTTCTTTAAAGGAAATTTCCAACATTTAAAATTTTAATTTCTACCCTTAGTGTCCTTCAAATCAGGAAACCAGGGCTGCCAGAGCTGAAATGATGTGCCCGGGTGCACAGCTCCAGTTCCCAGCAGAGACAGGAAACAGTTCTTTAGACAGTTTGACAAAACCTGCCTGCTTTAGGAGTTCCTTATATCTACAGATTAAATATATATATATACATTTTTAAATGTGGCTTTTAGCAGAATTAAAATGTCATGTTACCAAACAGGCTTGTGCAATTATTTTATGTCCCTGAGACCAGTCTGTTCGGTATACACACATATATTTGTAAGGCCCTTTCTGCCCCAGCCTGCTTCTCCTTGCTGATGAACATATAAAAATCTCCTCTTGGTAGAAGATGAACCCAGGCCTTGCAGCCAGCTCAAAGCCTCAAGAAGTAACAGCCCAGTTTTGCCCAGATATTGACTTCAGCTAGACCATCAGTTCCCAGGATCAGAAACTAAGAGGCCTCCGGTCTGTGTGTCCAGCCCGCAGGGTCTCTGAAAGCCACTTTCCTGCCCTCGTCCCTACTCACCTTGCCACCTGTGTGTTAGAGATCACCCATCTCACTCTCCAGGGCCCACCATCAAACATCAGCTACCTTGACAGTCCTCTTTTATCACACGAAAACAAAGGTGGGTTCCCAGGCTAGGAGGTTCCCCAAAGGCTATTTTTAGATCTTTTTTTTTTTTTTACCCCAGGGTGGAAATGAATTTTTAAAATAATAAAAGGGAAGGTAAAAGTCAGCTGAGCTCTGTTGGGACCTCATCAAATCCCTCGCCCGAGAGGTAACTACTGTTAAGGATTCTTATGTGCACTTTCAGAATCTTGCACCCATGTGTAAGCAGGAGTAGAGTCATAGTTTTACAACTTCTTTAAATTTTCACTTAACTATCTTGCAGGCATCTTTCCACATCAATGTATGTAGCATTTTTTACACTGGTAAATATATGCATGTAGGAAGAATGTAATTTGTTTTTCAAACAGCACTGATGCCTCAGAAGACACCCAACCTAGGGGCTAGAACTTGAAAATGATTGTTGGAGCAAGTACTTCATATACTTAATATAATCTATGTATGGCGGAGGTATGTAGCCTCAGATAGGCTACCTGTGCTATCTGAGCTTCAATTTTTCCATCTGCTAAAAGGAACCAACCACCAGCCAAGAGAGTGGTGGGAGAATCTGATGGGAGACTGCATGTGGGCAACCTGGTGAGGTGGGTGGTGTTCAGGGAGGCAGTGTGTCATTCTTTAAAGCGTGGGTTTTACAGGCAGACAAAAATGCTCAATCCAAGTTCTATTTATCACCAACTACCTCCCTCTCTGCTTCCCAACTCTTCACTACGCAAATAAAGTGTATTTAAACTGTAGGTATGTTGAAGATAGGCTTTAAAGTCAGAACCCCTGTGCCCTTTCATTGTTGTTAAGTCATTTAAAGTCCCTTCTGTGGGCTCAGTCTTACCCAGCCATTCACAAGGAATGTGATGAGATGTAATGAATAATGACAGAGCACAGTCGGATCAGAATGTCAATCATTTAAGCCAAAAAGCCCCACAGAGGACTTCTTTCTACAAGGCATACATTTTCTCAGCAAATTAATTTCTTAAGTTCTCACATGACTACTAACACCAGTTCTATTTCTCTGTTGAATTTACAAGTTCAGTAGGAACATGAATCATAAGGACGTGTTGTGAGGGTGGGAAGTGGCCACTGGAGACTAAATCAGGAGCGGCCACACTGAGAAATATCCTAAGTAGATGTTAAGCTAGAGAAATAGAGATGGCTCTGAAAGACACGTTTAGTAACCATAGTTCAAGTAAATGTAAGGACAGTGATTCTCAAACTCTGCAGGTCAGAGATCATATTCCCAGTCCAATATTTAGGCTGTTCTTGTCTTTCCATGAGTTCCCAGATTTCACAGAGGTGGAGTCACTTTGCTCCAGGAACCTTATTGGAAAAGACTCACCAGCTACAGCCTGCGAACATAGGGGAACTACGCGAGGCCCATAAGGCATTTGGTTGGATGCCATCATGTTTCCATTTGGACCGGAGGGCATTAGGGCACAGGCGAGGGGGACTGGAGAGAGGAGAACAGGGTTGTAGGAAAGACAAGGCTCTGGAGCAGGGCTTCACCCAGCTCTTACTGACCCTGGGATTCGGGGACTCCGTCGTCGAGGGGCCTGTCCTGTACATGAGGATTAAAGCAGCGCCTAGGGCCTCATGCAGTAGGTGCCCCCCGGCGCCCCCTCCCCTCAGCTGACCCCAACTCCCTTTCTCCTCTATAAACATTTTGCTGCTTTAGAAAACCTTTTTATGGATCCCTTAATGCCCTTCTTTTCAGCTAGATAGCTCTCTCTCTCTGTTCATTCTAGTCACCCACGTCAGGCTGAGACTTACCCTAGAGGCCCTTGGTGAGGCGCCTGGGCAGCCGAGAGGAGGGCAGAGGGCATGAGGTCACAGGGAGCCGGCCGGTGCATTGACAGGTTGTGGTTTCCGGCCTGAGTGCAACACTGGAGACCAACATCTCCCCCCAAGTTGTGACTGACACAGTGGGCAGGTAGAGGAGGAAGGGGGTGAATCAGAATCATTAGAAGAGATTCCGTGTCCTGTGCACCTGCCAGCAGGTAGCCCCAGGCACGCCAACACTGCGGCAGGCCCAGCGCGGGCGTGCGTGCTCGCACTGCCCACCTGATTCGCAGGTGTTACCCCCTCCCACGCTCCTCCCACTCCAACCACCTGCCGAAGTGTTCCATGATCTGCCCTCGGTCACAGACGGAACCCTCAATAACAAGTTAAAGATGGTCCTTGAAGCAGTATTTAAACCAGTGAAAAGTAAGAAATGGCAGATTTGCTAAATAAGTTGCAGTGAAGAATACATGCAGTAATTCATATAAAACTTCTAGAACAGTGCCTAGCACACAGGGAAGCCCTCACAGGCTGACTTTCACTATGACAACTTTCTTTTGAAGATAGAGAAGTGTTTAGGCTATGATGTAAAATGAAACTAGTATGACCCCAAGCTATAAATAGTGGATCCCTATTTTATAGAGAGATAAAGAGATGACTTGGGGATCCCAGATCAAGACTATCCTTTGTCTATACGCTCAGGTCTGTCCCTTGGATTGTTATGACTGGTGGGGTGGACGTGCTTAAGGAATTTGCGCTGGAGTTCTTAGGGAGAATCAAATAAGGGAACAGAATCGGGAGCAAAGGCACCAGGGAGGACCGTAGGACGGCCTCATTACTTCCCACCAGAGCTGGATAAGGGGTGCACTGGCAGGGGAGCCGTCCGTGTTGCCACTGTGTAAGGGATGTAAAGTACCCGTGAGCTCTAGTCCACGTGGGAAAGTGATACAGAGAAAAATGTGTACGGAATGTGGTTCATCATTCGCAAGTCCGAAGCCCCCAGGGGGCGCTCTTGAGCGACAGTAAATGGTCCCTAAACCGCTTCCCGGTGAAAACTGGGTCTGATTTACTTTTTGAATAAGAGATATATACAACTCTCTTGCCAAAACTGAAGGACCCAGAATATAAGAGGTTTCCAGCTGCCCCTAAAAATCTTATTTCTTCGCCCTCCTTTCTCTCCGCTAAATAAATGTTAAACACATTATTTGAAGTATTAATTTTTAAAGGCACCAAATCACTTCTTTATCTAGGAGTTTATGTGGCCCCCACAGGCTCATTCATCACAAAGAGCAGGATTATTGGCAGAAACTGAAGGACTTTTAATTTGTTGTGGTTTGGGTTGCTATTTTGGCCAAGGACTCTGTGAATAAATACTAAGCTATCAGCAACCACATCATATAATAGGGACTTAGGTGTCAAATAGCAACGCAAAGTGCAGGAGCAGGGGGCTCCCCCTTTGAGGAGCCCAGCTTGGCTGCCGATAATACCCCAGCACTGCGAGCAAGTCGGGATCTGCCCTGCCACCTGCACTGCGGGCCGACTCGGGCAGTTAGCTGGCTGCTACCAGCATATTCTCAGGTGGGATGCCAGCCGTTCCTTAGTAACAGTGTATTTCCTCTTAACTTCAGAATGTTTTTAGCCTAGAGAAAAAATGGAAAATACAGAGAACAGATAAGATAAAATTACCCAGGATCTCACTGTTTATTTTTTTTAACTTACATTGATCTTTGGCTGCGTGAAGCCTGGATATTGTGCTCTAATCTCACACTGGTCTCATGGTTTTTTTGCTTTGGTTTCTGAATCCTGAAATGAATAATTTGTGCTATTACACATTTTCTGTTGTTTGGAATCAGTAGATGCTCAGAATGCTCTGTGGAATTTGGGATTTTTTAAATAAATGACAATACATTAACGGATGCGGCCCCTTGATGTCTCTGCAAGAAGCCCAGTGCGTGCATCTCTGGAACTTGGTAAGTCGGAGATTTACTCAGCTTGTTATCTCTCCTACTTTCAGTTTTCCCTCCCCAAAAGCATTAGTTTTTTTCTCGCCTCCCTTAAACCAATCATTCATATATATCAAAACATTTTAACATTCCAAATATTGGTTTGTTCATGTTTCTACTCTGGTGAAAATAGGATGCTTCTCCTGATTTTATTTCATTTTATTAATCTTACATTAGTCTGAATATAGTCGACAAGTGTAAGGTCAGAAATTTTCCTTATAATATTGATATATACACATTTTTTGACAGTATGGCTTGTGTATGTCAAAATACCCAGGGAATTTTGTTTACAAAGAATATAGCTTCTGATTAAAGGAATGACAAAATGTAGGAATGAAATTATTTATGTGCTCAGAGAAACTTAAAAAGAAACCCTGTCAGTACAAAGTAATTCTAGACTTTACATATTGATGCAGTAAGAAACTAGCATATAAGAAGCACTCAATTACTATTTAAATGTTGAATGAATGAATGAATGACTCAAGCTATTTCTTGAGAATGTTTTTCCTGGGACAATTTAAGTTTTTTAAAAACATATCATTATGTAACAATTATTATTTGTATGAAGAGGGATGAAGAAAAAGAAAGTTGCACTATGTAGGCTTATAAACAACTCAGGAAAATAAAGAACTAGATTAAACTCCATAAAAATGTTTAAAAAAATTTTTGAAATACATTCATACTAAAAATTTAGAAATATACTAAAAGAATCTAGTTTTTCCTTCAGCCATATTTTCTTTTAACATTTTTACTTCATTGGCTTATTTTCTCTCTCCCTCTTTCATCTCTGAGCTATTTGATGGTAAACTGCAGACATGACACCTTTCTACCCTGAAATACTTGTGTATTTTCAAAAACTAGGATATTCTTACGTATCCACATTGTAATTAGTGAAACAAGAGAATAAACAGATACCGTATGATTAGCTAATCTATAGATGTTATTAATTTCTCACCAATCACCTCAATAATGTCCTTTATGGTAGGAAAAATATTCAGGCCCTGGACCAATCCAGGATTACATACACATTGCATTTAGTTGTCATCTCTTTGGTCTTTTACTGTGAACAATTTCCTCAGTCTGTAGTCTGCCTTTGCATTTTACAACCTTAACATTTTTTGAAGTATATAGACCAGATATTCTGTGGAATATTCCTCAGTTTGGGTTCGTCTGACACTTCATCATAGCTACAGAGACGATCTGCTCTCTGGGCAGGAATGTTACAGAAGTAATGCTGTGTTCTTACACTTCAGATCAAGAGGCCCGTGTATGTTTGTCCTTCCTGGTGATACTAACTTGGTTCAGGTGCTGTCCACCAGGTTTTTCCACTTGAAAGTTACTGTTTGCCTTTTGTAATTAATAGTTTTGTGGGTACAACTTTGAGACTACATAATATACTTGTTCTCAAGAATTTTTTAACCATTTCATTAGCTATGTCCACCGATGACTCTTACCTGAATTATTACTATGTCTTGTCAAATGCTGATCTTTTAAACTTCATTCTTTCTACATTTATTGGTTTGCATTCTATGAAAGGGAAGTTTTCCTTTTTCTCCAATCATTCATCAGTCTGAATTCTTGTGTTCCTATTTTATTCAATGGATTTTAATGTCACCAGTTTCCCTCCAGCTTTACTGAGATATAATTGATAGCAACATCATTGCAATTTCCATGTTAAACATGTTCCCATATTTTGCCTTCAGGCTGACTCCGGGTTCTTCTGATATGTCTTCACCATTTTTGGGGGCACTTTCCCACTTTCTGGCACATGATATTCCAGACTTATCTTGCATTTTCTCTGCCCCATTCCTGGAATCAGCTAGTTTTCTAAGCTCTGGTTTCTTTTAGTGGAAAACGGTATTTAGAAACCAACACTGGTGTGCTCATTGCTGCTGGGGTGTTATTGCTTCTCCCACAGCAGACAACTAGGAGATACACGTACTTGTACACACACACATATCCACATATATAAAACTATCTATACCCAGTTGGCTAGCTAACTTTATAAAACCATGTGTTCATACAGATACCTGTAATCTAGGACAACAGATACTAGATTTGCTATCATGTTCCCCCTTTCCATGCCATAACTGCTTTCTCTGACAGTGAGAAATCTGGATCTCATTATCCTCAACATATTATTGGCTCACTTATAGAACTCAGAAAATGTTAGAAATGCTAAGCCATAGCACTGGGAAAAACACTGACTAGAATTCAATATTTGTTTACACTTTTGTCTTTAGTCTAAACCTACATAGTCCACATACTGTGTTCTAAAGTATGCATTCTTCTTCTAGTTTTTATCTTCAGCATGATAATGTTATCCATTTGGTGTTATTTGATATACAGATAGGTTCATTTGCTTGTGTCTATATTCCATTTTAGAGTTTTTCACCATTTTTTTTATTGTGTGTGTGTGTGTTGTGTACATAGAATACTGATGGTTCAAAAGTCAAAACTCAACAAAAAAGGTGTATCAGTAAAGCCTCATGACTTTAGCAAGTAATTTTTCTTTGTTGGATGTTTCTTCTGCTCTGTGATTCAGGATCCTTTGGTCCATTCTCCCTATATTCTGTGCCTGGCTGCTCTCTACTCCTGAAACAGACAGACATACACACATATTGATGGAGAGGATATTTAAGATGAGGTCTGTTTCTTCCACCTTGGAACATGATTCTTTATAGAAACAATATTCTTAATTTTTTCAGAGTATATTACCTTTGTTCAATGTAGGATAATGATCCATTTAAGTGATGTAAAAATTGTTTCTCATGAAAATACCATAATGGACTATGAAGTCCAATTTTACTGTATGAAAGTACAGTTTCCTTTACTGAGACAGAGCAACCTGGCTTTGTTTTCACGTAAATGCTGGACCAAAACAACACATGAATCACTTCCTCTATAAGACAGTGACTGCAGATGAGGCATTCATTATCTGGACCCTGGGCCAGGCCACTCTGGGAGCCCTGCTTCCTCAGGATGTGTGTCTTTTCAGTGCCTCTGGCTGCTTCTGGAAGTGGCCAGCTGCCTCTAATTTCCTCATGGTCCAGGAGAGGGGTGATGGTGGTGATGGTCAAGAATGATTTTTAAAAAGCAAGAATCCATCATGCAAAAGCTAAGATTTTCACTATTATATTTTGAAGTCCTTGACTGTGTTTTAAACACATTTCCAGGGATCTGGCTTCGCTATTAGAACAACTTAGCTACATAAAATATTGATTTTTTTTTCCTCTCAACCTCTATTCCAAAGGTCTGTACCCATAACAATTTGATACTTTGGGGAAAAGGTTCTGTTCTTTTTTTTTCTTTTATATAACCTAGCTTTTATATTCAGTATACACTGAATGCCTACAATGCGCCAGGCACTGCACTGGGAATTTAGAAAGTCAGTAATCAGAACAGGTGAAAGCCCTTACTGTTATGGAGTTTCTATTGTCAACTCCATAAAATAAAAATAAGCAGGAGAACTGCTAATTATTTAGTTTGCTACAAGATGCCAAGTGCCATGGGGAAAAGGCCAGATTAAGGAGGAGTGGAAGTTACATGGTTAGTGGATGCAGTTGTGAAGGAAGGTACTGTGGTCAGGTGAGGTGGAGGTGGTGATTTGAGTAAAGACTTGAAATTGGCGAGGGTGTCACCTGTGCAGACACTTGGGGAGGGGCCCTGCAGGAAGAGGGAATAGCCAGCACGTGTTAACAATGCTGGAGTTACTTGGCTTACTGATGGAGAAGGAGACGGACACAGAATGGTGGTGGTGGCAGGGGAGAGACATACATAGGGTCTTGTGAGGCAACTCCAGGGTCTTTGGGTTTTATTCTGAGTGAAACGGGGAGCCCCTGGGTGGACTGGGGCATTGAAGTGACATGATCTGACATGTGCCTTAAAGGGCTCCACTGGCATATATGACAAATGCAATGGGATAGGAGCCTTGAGATTAACTGGGAAGCTATTGCAGTGATGTAGGCCAGAGATGCCTGTATAGGCCAGACTGGTAGCGATGGAACTGGCGAGAGAATGATTCTACATTTTGAAGGTGAGCTAACAGAACTTCCGAATTTACTACACGTCAGTTTGAGATTTCTGAGAGGCGTCAAGGATGAGCACCAGCCCGGGCAACCTGAAAACCAAGGCTGCCCCTAACTGAGGATGAGGAAGCGTATGGGTGGGGTAGGTTTCACGGGGCAAGATCAGTTCAGTTCTGGATGGGTAAAATTTGAGATGTCCTCTAGACATCCAAGTGGAGATGACAGTTAGGTGGTCTGAACAGTATTTCTGGCGTGTGGAGGAACAGGGAGAGCTGTAGGTACAAAACTGGGAGCTGACAGCTAGAAATTACATGTGATTACCTAAAGAATGAGTGAAGATAAAGAGGAGAGCCCGGGACATACTTAGCCCTGGGATATCTCAAAAGTTGGGAAGAAATGTAGAAAACAGCAAAGGAGATCAAGAGTGTCCAGACAGGAACAGAAAGAAAACCAAGAGTTTCGAGTCTTGCCAGCCAAGTGCAGCAAGTGCCTTGAGGAGGCGGGTGTGGTCGGGTACGTCCAATGCTCCAAGTCCTGGGAAAATGAGCAGTGAGAACTGACCACTGGACTGAGCAACATGGAGTCCTGGTTTCAGTTAAAGGGTGGGGACCAAAGCATGACTGCAGTACATTCAGGGAAGAATGGAGAGAGAAGGTGACGACATGAAGTACAGAAAACCCATTTTAAGTATTACTCCAAAGGGAAGAGAAAATGGGGGGGAGATGGCAGGGGGAGTGGGGTGAAGAGGCTTAAGCCAGGAGAAATAATAGCAGACGTGTCTGCTGATAGACCCAATAAAGAGAGAAAACTGATATTGTAGGAGAAAGGGAGAATGCCAGAGCGATATGCTTGGGTGGGGATAGGACCTGGTGTGCAAATGCAGGAATCAGGTTTAGGAAGGGAGTATGCAGGTCCAAATGTTGGTAGAGAGCTGGATGTGGTTGTGGGAGACCGTGGAATTTGCCTTCTGTCTCGCCAATGGGTTTCAGCTCTGGGCAAGTTCACTATGGATCCAATGTGACCAAAGAAATGACAGTAGAATGTTCTTGGGGTGGAAGGGTTATACCCAACCTTATTCCCATGGTGGCAGGTCAGTCACTAGAATCCCGTACATGCAGAGCGAGTCTGCAGGCAGCACGCCGGTCTCTGCCTCTGGGCCCCTCTGTCCCTGCAGCCGTCTCAATCTCTGTCCTCGGTGCTGCCACCATTCCAGTCTCATCTCTGTACTCCTACAGCCCTGCAGCTGTGCCACCATGTCACCCAGAGCACTGGGCAGAGCTCTTTATACAGAGTCAATAACGACGTATTGCCCACACGAGAGTAGTGAGCCAGCCAACCAAGGCCAGCTGAGGATCCCGGCCACAGGAACCTTCACTGTATTCATGCCTCCCAATTAATTTTCTCAGTAAAGCAAGAAAGAAGGTCATCAGTTGGGACCAAAGCTGAGGGAGGTACCGGAGCCTTGAGGAGGTATGAAGTAGTGGCCTAGCAATGAATTTAAAATGAGACCAATCCACATGGTTTGTTTTGTACGGCTACACGGGTGTAGCATGGAGAAAACAGAGTCCAGTAAACCACATTTTGGTTTTGCCAAGCGACTAAGACAAAGCTAGAGGGACAAGAGAGCTGAGTGACGGCATAGGAACAGTTACCGTGACTGAACATGGCATTTAAACTAGGTGAGGGACGAAGAGACGATTTCAAGAGCTTAGTGACAAATTACTTAACCTACCTAACCCTGTTCCTCACCTGAAAACAGAGGGCCATTGAGGCCTACGTGAGACAGCGTGTGTACAGAAAACGAGGACCAAGCACTGACTGAAGTCAGCATTTCTCAAGGGAGGTTTCCCATCAGCATCACCTGGGGAAGTTTTGAAAACACTAATGCTCAGAGCCCAACGCAGGCAAACAGAATTTCTGAGGCGAGGCCAGGACATCACTATTTACTCCTGAAGTGGCTCTACTGTATAGTCAGGGCTGCAAACTAAATGATCTCTATCAATATTAAAAATTAAAAATTGGGGAGGCGGAGCCAACATGGCGGCGTGAGTAGGACAGAGGGAATCTCCTCCCAAAAACATAAATATTTTTGAAATACAACAAATACAACTAATCCTAAAAGAGAGAGCAGAAGACACAGGACAACAGACAGACCACATCCACACGTGCAAGAGCCCAGCGCCTCGCGAAGGGGGTAAGATACAAGCCCCGGCCCCGCGGGAGCCGAGCGCCCCTCCCCCCAGCTCCCGGCGGGAGGAGAGCAGGCAGAGCGGGAGGAAGACGGAGCCCAGGACTGCCGAGCACCCAGCCCCCGCCATCCGGGCCAGAGTGCAGGCACAGTGCATGCGTGCAGGGCTGGAAACTAGGGAAACAGGACAGCAAGACCTCTGAGCCGGTGCCGAAGCTGATGCCCCTGTGACAAAGAAAAGCAGGGGCTTTTTGAAAGTCTTAAAAGGACAGGGATTTAACAGCTGGACGGAAACAACCCAGGTCACAGTCCAGCAGCTGAAAATTCCAGGGAAAACCAGGCGCACTAACCCCCTGGGCAACAGCTCTGAGACCCCTCACGGAGGTAAACAGCCAAACAGCCCCCACCCCCACCCCCGGGTCCATTACCCCTCCGGGTGCTGCGAAAGCAGAGCAGCCGCCTGAGGCTGGCCACGCCCTCAGCAAGGGAGCTTCCTCCATACCCGCCGGGCAAGATACAGACCCAGCCTACACGCAATTACCCAACACAAGCCACTAGGGGTCGCAGTTGTCCCAGTAAAGAAAGGCCAGTAGCAAGTGAAAAGTTTGGCCCTCCCAGCTGACAGTCAATAGCACCTGTCAACATGAAAAGGCAAAAAAATATGATCCAGAGAAGACTAACCCAGACAACTTCGGCATCTGCTACATCTTCCCCTAAGAAGGAACCTGGGGAGATAGATTTAACCAGCCTTCCTGAAAAAGAATTCAAAACAAAAGTCATAACCATGCTGATGGACTTGCAGAGAAATATGCAAGAACTAAGGAAGGAGAATTCAGAAATAAAACAAGCTCTGGAAGGACTTCAAAACAGAATGGATGAGATGCAAGAGACCATTAATGGACTAGAAAACAGAGAACAGGAACGCAGAGAAGCTGATGCAGAGAGAGATAAAAGGATCTTCAGGAATGAAAGAATTTTAAGAGAGCTGAGTGACCAATCAAAAAGGAATAATATATGCATTATAGGGATACCAGAAGGAGAAGAGACAGACAAAGGGATAGAAAGTGTCTTTGAAGAAATAATTGCCAAAAACTTCCCCAAACTAGGGGAAGAAATGGCCTCTCAGACCACAGAGGTACACAGAACTCCCATGACAAGGGATCCAAGGAGGGCAACACCAAGACACATAATAATTAAAATGGCAAAGATCAAAGACAAGGACAGAGTATTAAAGGCAGTCAGAGAGAAAAAAAAGGTCACCTATGAAGGAAAACCCATCAGGCTATCATCAGACTTCTCAAAAGAAACCCTACAGGCCAGAAGAGAACGGCATGATATACTTAATGCAATGAAACAGAAGGGCCTCGAACCAAGACTACTGTATCCAGCACGAATATCATTTAAATATGAAGGAGGGATTAAACAATTCCCAGACAAGCAAAAGTTGAGGGAATTTGCCTCCCACAAACCACCTCTTCAGGGCATCCTACAGGGACTGCTCTAGATGGGAGCACTCCTAAAAAGAGCACAGAACAAAACACCCAACATATGAAGAAGGGAGGAGGAGGAATAAGAAAGGAGAGAAATAAAGAATCATCAGACCGCGTTTATAATAGCTCAACAAGCGAGTTAAGTTAGACAGTAAGATAGTAAAGAAGCTAACCCTGAACCTTTGGTAACCACAAACTTAAAGCCTGCAATGGCAATAAATTCATACCTTTCAATAATCACCCTAAATGTAAATGGACTGAATGCACCAATCAAAAGACACAGAGTAATAGAATGGATAAAAAAGCAAGATCCATCCATATGCTGCTTACAAGAAACTCACCTCAAACCCAAAGACATGCACAGACTTAAAGTCAAGGGATGGAAAAAGATATTTCATGCAAACAACAGAGAGAAGAAAGCAGGTGTTGCAATTCTGGTATCAGACAAAACAGACTTCAAAATAAAGAAAGTTAACAAAAGACAAAGAAGGACATTACATAATGATAAAGGGCTCAGTCCAACAAGAGGATATAACCATTATAAATATATATGAACCCAATACAGGAGCACCAACATACCTGAAACAAATACTAACAGAACTCAAGGAGGAAATAGAATGCAATGTGTTCATTCTAGGAGACTTCAACACACCACTCACTCCAAAGGACAGATCCACCAGACAAAAAATAAGTAAGGACACAGAGGCACTGAACAACACACTAGAACAGATGGACCTAATAGACATCTACAGAACTCTACATCCAAAAGCAACATGATACACATTCTTCTCAAGTGCACATGGAACATTCTCCAGAATAGACCATATACTAGGCCATAAAAAGCCTCAGTAAATTCCAAAAGATTGAAATCCTACCAACCAACTTTCCAGACCACAAAGGCATAAAACTAGAAATAAACTGTACAAAGAAAGCAAAAAGGCTCACAAACACATGGAGGCTTAACAACACCTCCTAAATAATCAATGGATCAATGACCAAATCAAAATGGAGATCCAGCAATATATGGAAACAAATGACAACAACAACACAAAGCCCCAACTTCTGTGGGACACAGCAAAAGCAGTCTTAAGAGGAAAGTATATAGCAATAGGCATATTTAAAAAAGGAAGAACAATCCCAAATGAATGGTCTAATGTCACAATTATCGAAATTGGAAAAAGAAGAACAAATGAGGCCTAAGGTCAGCAGAAGGAGGGACATAATAAAGATCAGAGAAGAAATAAATAAAATTGAGAAGAATAAAACAATAGCAAAAATCAATGAAACCAAGAGCTGGTTCTTCGAGAAAATAAACAAAATTGATAAGCCTCTAGCCAGACTTATTAAGAGGAAAAGAGAGTCAACACAAATCAACAGTATCAGAAACAAGAAAGGAAAAATCACAACGGACCCCGCATAAATACAAAGAATTATTAGAGAATACTATGAAAACCTATATGCTAACAAGCTGGGAAACCTAGGAGAAATGGACAACTTCCTAGAAAAATACAACCTTCCAAGATTGACCCAGAAAGAAAGAGAAAATCTAAACAGACCAATTACCAGCAACGAAATTGAAGTGGTAATAAAAAAACTACCAAAGAACAAAACCCCTGGGCCAGATGGATTCACTTCGGAATTTTATCAGACATACAGGGAAGACATAATACCCATTCTCCTTAAAGTTTTCCAAAAATAGAAGAGGACGGGATACTCCCAAACTCATTCTATGAAGCTAACATCACTCTAATACCAAAACCAGGCAAAGACCCCACCAAAAAAGAAAACTACAGACCAATATCCCTGATGAACGTAGATGCAAAAATACTCAACAAAATATTAGCAAACCGAATTCAAAGATACATCAAAAGGATCATACACCATGACCAAGTGGGATTCATCCCAGGGATGCAAGGATGGTACAACATTCGAAAGTCCATCAACATCATCCACCACATCAACAAAATGAAAGACAAAAACCACATGATCATCTCCATAGATGCTGAAAAAGCATTTGACAAAGTTCAACATCCATTCATGATAAAAACTCTCAGCAAAATGGGAATAGAGGGCAAGTACCTCTACATAATAAAGGCCATTTATGATAAACCCACAACCAACATTATATTGAACAGCGAGAAGCTGAAAGCTTTTCCTCTGAGATCGGGAACTAGACAGGGATGCCCACTCTCCCCACTGTTATTTAACATAGTACTGGAGGTCCTAGCCACGGCAATCAGACAAAACAAGAAAATACGAGGAATCCAGATTGGTAAAGAAGAAGTTAAACTGTCACTATTTGCAGATGACATGATACTGTACATAAAAAACCCTAAAGACTCCACCCCAAAACTACTGGAACTGATATCGGAATACAGCAAAGTTGCAGGATACAAAATCAACACACAGAAATCTGTGGCTTTCCTATACACTAACAATGAACCAACAGAAAGAGAAATCAGGAAAACAACTCCATTCACAATTGCATCAAAAAAAATAAAATACCTAGGAATAAACCTAACCAAAGAAGTGAAAGACTTATACTCTGAAAACTACAAGTCACTCTTAAGAGAAATTAAAGGGGACACTAATAGATGGAAACTCATCCCATGCTCATGGCTAGGAAGAATTAATATCATCAAAATGGCCATCCTGCCCAAAGCAATATACAGATTTGATGCAATCCCTATGGAACTACCAGCAACATTCTTCAATGAACTGGAACAAATAATTCAAAAATTCATATGGAAACACCAAAGACCCCGAATAGCCAAAGCAATCCTGAGAAAGAAGAATAAAGTAGGGGGGATCTCACTCCCCAATTTCGAGCTCTACTATAAAGCCATAGTAATCAAGACAATTTGGTACTGGCACAAGAACAGAGCCACAGACCAATGGAACAGACTAGAGAATCCAGACCTTAACCCAGACATATATGGTCAATTAATATTTGATAAAGGAGCCATGGACATACAATGGTGAAATGACAGTCTCTTCAGCAGATGGTGCAGGGAAAACTGGACAGCTACATGTAGGAGAATGAAACTGGACCATTGTCTAACCCCATATACAAAAGTAAACTCAAAATGGATCAAAGACCTGAATGTAAGTCATGAATCCATTAAACTCCTGGAAAAAAACATAGGCAAAAACCTCTTAGACGTAAACATGAGTGACCTCTTCTTGAACATATCTCCCCGGGCAAGGAAAACAACAGCAAAAATGAACAAGTGGGACTATATTAAGCTGAAAAGCTTCTGTACAGCAAAGGACACCATCAATAGAACAAGAAGGATCCCTACAGTATGGGAGAATATATTTGAAAATGACACATCCGATAAAGGCTTGACGTCCAGAATATATAAGGAGCTCTCACGCCTCAACAAACAAAAAGCAAATAACCCAATTAAAAAATGGGCAGAGGAACTGAACAGACAGTTCTCCAAAAAAGAAATACAGATGGCCAACAGACACATGAAAAGATGCTCCACATCGCTAATTATCAGAGAAATGCAAATTAAAACTACAATGAGGTATCACCTCACACCAGTAAGGATGGCTGCCATCCAAAAGACAAACAACAACAAATGTTGGCGAGGCTGTGGAGAAAGGGGAACCCTCCTACACTGCTGGTGGGAATGTAAATTAGTTCAACCATTGTGGAAATCAGTATGGAGGTACATCAAAATGCTCAAAACAGACTTACCATTTGACCCAGGAATTGCACTCCTAGGAATTTACCCTAAGAATGCAGCAATCAAGTTTGAAAAAGACCAATGCACCCCTATGTTTATTGCAGCACTACTTAAAATAGCCAAGAATTGGAAGCAACCTAAATGTCCATCGACAGATGAATGGATAAAGAAGAAGTGGTACATATACACAATGGAATACTACTCAGCCATAAGAAAAGGGCAAATCCTACCATTTGCAGCAACATGGATGGAGCTGGAGGGTATTATGCTCAGTGAAACAAGCCAAGTGGAGAAAGAGAAATACCAAATGATTTCACTCATCTGTGGAGTATAAGAACAAAGGAAAAACTGAAGGAACAAAACAGCAGCAGAATCACAGAACTCAAGAATGGACTAACAGGTACCAAAGGGAAAGGGACTGGGGAGGATGGGTGGGTAGGGAGGGATAAGGGGGGGGAGAAGAAGTGGGGTATTAAGATTAGCATGCATGGGGGGGTGGGAGAAAGGGGAGGGCTGTACAACACAGAGAAGGCAAGTAGTGATTCTACAACATTTTGCTATGCTGATGGACAGTGACTGTAAAGGGGTTTATAGGGGGGACCTGGTATAGGGGAGAGCCTAGTAAACATAATATTCGTCATGTAAGTATAGATTAATGATAACAAAAAAAAATTAAAAATTATGTGCTGTATGTCTCTCATGGGGCAGACAATACACTAGAACATTGTCTCATTTAAGTCCCACAACTTTTCAAGAAAGCATTTGTGTCTCAAGTCACAAACAGCTGAGGGGCCGAGCCAAGGACTTCTAGCCAGTTGTCTACGACACAGTCCTTCCTGCTTCGAGCTTGTCCTGAAAGAACTGAAGAGCATCAACATTAACTGAGATCTCGTGAGAACCGTATCATCACAAACCTGCTAAATTTTATTAAAATAAAACCAGAATCTGTAGTTTAACAAGATCTGCAGGTTAGTCTTACGTTCCTTAGAAACTGAGAAATCCTCTTCACGGTGTTTCCACTCTGGTGTAAGGGGGACCCAAGCAGGTCATACTGATGAGCCGAGGGCAACATTTGAAGGAATTCTTCCGCTGATGCCAACTGCTTCCAAGTATCAGTTAGTTCCTTAGGTCCTACCAAAGGTAATAAACTTCTAAAAAGGATTATCTCTGGAAATATTTTGCTTATGAAATCATACTAAAAGTTGCTGAGGATTTCTTTTTGGGGTATCTTTTTATTGTTTAAATCAAAAGCCAAGGTAAAAACCCAATAAAGTGTTCCATGGACCACTATTTGTGTAGCGTTTCATGCTCCCCAAGGGTCCTTTTTTGGGGAATGATCACGAGAGTTTATTAGTGGGATTGAGGTAAACTGTCTATAGACACAAAACAGGAAATAGCAGGACTAAGACGCAAACACATTTTCTTTGACTTCCATTTGCACGTCTGTGTCACTGTGTAAGGCCGACCACTATAGGCGCGCCCCATAAAGTCGGGAGTAAGGCGGTCATTTCCCAGAACAGTGTGGTGCGCTATGACGGGTTCCTGGAGATCTAGCCTTGGGGTTTTCACAGGGAGAAGACCCCTTTCTCTTGGCTTCTGCCACACACTCTTGAACAACTTCCACAAGTTCTGGTGGAGATCAGAGACCAGAGGGGCAGCAGTCCCGGTCAGAGTAACTTTTTTCCTGAGCCAACCAAAATTTCTGACAGACAAAATCACTATAACCAAACATATATAATCCTAGTTTAAATAACATCTAAGTCTTTAGAATTCATTTAAGGATGTATTTATTTACAAGATACAAATGCATAACATTTAATAGGAATTAAAGTGCTTAATTTTACAGTTTCCAATTCTATGCCTTTGACCAAATATACATATGTTACACAATATATACACTATATGCAAAGTATTTTACATTCATATAGCTAGAAAAGAAAAATTACTTTTCGTGTATGCTTTTTCACATTTGAGTTAACTCGAAAATTCTGATAACACACCTTTTCAAACTGATCAGTCAACAATTCAAAAATCCAGATAACACTTACTCAAAATTATCAGTCAATTGTCACTCATAAAATGAAATGCTAGTTTGGTTTTTAAAAAATGTTTTATATTCAGACATGATTGCTAATGCGTGGAGGCCCTCCCCCAAAGTGATACATTCCAACACCCACATAATGTGTAATATATAATGCAATTCTGTTATAATGGTCCCCAGATACTCTATGACACTTCTTCCCAAACCTCTATATATCACTCTATGTATTTGGTTTCACTTAAAATATGCTACAGTTATACTTCTTGATTTAACTTCCCACTAAATCTATCAGAATGAATTTTAGGAAGGGGTATACCGTCACGTAACTCTCAGGGACCCAACATGTCACGAACTATCTTGAGAAGCCATGTGCTACTTCATCTCAAACCAGAAAAGACATTGCATTTTGCCAAATACTCAGTCCAAAACGTTAGAAGACCATGATTGACTTTTGAGGGTTTTAAAAAAAATCTCAGCAAACAGTGCAAAAAATGGCCCAACTGAATGAAAAAAAAAATTTTTTTTAAGCATCAAGGAAAAGGAAGGGATGACAAGACACCAATGGAATAACTGAGATGCCGAGGCAAAGGCCTGGTGCAACAGGTCCTACCGGTATTCAGTGATACAGATTTATATTTTAGAGTTCAAATTCCTTCTGCAATTTAAGGATTTTTCTCTTTACATTGCTCCAGCTCTGGTCTCCTTCTGTCCACCTCGCCTTTCTGCTCATTCTTGCCTGTTTCAGTCCCTAACCTTATCCCTCTTTACCGTGTCAGTGAAGGAAGCAAAGTTATAGCCTCGTGACAGTATGATCACGGGGCATACATCAGAATGAATGATACTAAAAATCCAAGTACACTTATATTAAAATAGTTAAAAAGACCAGTTTCTATTAAAAATTTCATTCCTGTGGAAAAACAGAATTGGAAATCAATAGTGTTTTTACATATATCTTACATTTTCTAAGTCTGGAGAATCTATCGTAGACAGCAATATGACAATAAAAAGCAATTTGTTCCTATTAAAATTGGATGAGAATGAGAAGTAACACGATCTACTCTGGATGTTGACCCAGTCCTAAGAACCGGTTAGCGCAGTTTCCCTATTAATACATTCTACAAGAATACAAAATTTGAGAATAAAAACATTAAGGCCCTCTTGCCTTTTAATTTTAGCTTATAAATATAATGTGCTTACTTTTAGACCCGCTAACACAAACATCATGTGATGCTGGGAATTTTAATTAATCTTCTATTATAGCATTATAGCAAGGGTACCTGCAGCAATGACAATAAAGACCTTTGTTCCCGAGATGTTTATTTGTCCCTATCAGTGCTCTTTGCTCCGGATATATCCAGTTCAGAAAATCATTATTACAGTTATCACAGACAATATGCTCAGAGTAAGAACTTAAGGCTTTGAATATAACCAGAAATGAGATCCAATATTTGAAGGGAAAACAAAACAAAATAAACCCTGTTTCCACAAAGTAGACGAGAGAAACAGAATCGTGAACTTGCAGACATATTTTTGTTATAAGGTTTCAGAAGGCATCAGCGGATCTTCAACAGCCCTGTAATACTGTGAAGTTTGTAGTTTTTATATACTTAGGGCTACAACAAGTATTTTTTAAAAAAATCCAAATGTACACCTATATATGGGAGCAGGGTACACTGAAAAGGTTGGTTCTTGCAAAAAGTTTGGTAATTTTTAAAAACGGGGTATTAAAAAAAATGGGTTTAGGTCACCCAGTGAAGATGAGTACACCAACCTGCATGCTGTGTTAAAGTTTGTGGAAAACTAAACGTAGCTTGGTAAGTAGTGCAGATGTGTTGGTTCACCATCCACACCCTTTTCAGAAGTAAAAATGCTTTTGATAGTTATTTGAATCCAAGGAATAATGCCTCCCTCCACCCCTACCTTCTCCACCTTATGCTCAGCATTCTGAATTACAGGATCACTTCTGGAGAGGTTAATTCTCTACATGCTTGTGGCTACAGGCATCCATATTAAAATTGTCAATATAAAAACATACCCTGAAGAGTTTTATTGCTTGCATACATGATGGCACTGTAGATGCCATTATTACAAAAGTGGCTGGTGGCATCCTTCATTGCTGAGTCCCACTTAAAACCTGGAGATTGGTCTGCACTACATTTTGTACTTAATATACCGAATGGCAGACTTCCAATGGAAGTGACATTTAAGTTTAAAAAATTGGAACGTTTTGTAATGAATAGCAACTTTTATCAAAGAAGTACTTTTTGAGTTTGGAGGAAGGGCACTTTAAAGATGACTTGGAAGCACCAAATTAGAAAAAGTAAAGAGAAAGACCCATATGGAAAGCCGGTTTGAGAAAGAAAGAAGGCAATCCATTAGTTTTTTAGGTTCAGTTTGTCATGACTGCTCAGATATCTCAGCAACTGGAAGACATAGCTAATTCTTGTGACCCATCACCCCTTGGGGCCTTCTGATTTAGTTGAGGGCTCACTAAACGATGAGGAGGTTCCTTTAACCTCCTCCAAGCATGAGCATTGGTGGTTCTTTGAGGGAAACAGGTAAGGCTGTTTCATTGCTTCCCTTTGTGTTTGTCTAAAGAACAAGGAGTGGAACGTGAAGATGGTTACTGGGTAACCAGAAATTCTCTCCTGGTGCAAATATTTCTGGTTTTTTTTGAAGATAATAAAAGTTAAAATCATGATACTATTTATTCTCGCTACCCAAATATTCTTTCAATAATCTAAATTAAATAACACTGGTAATGTCCTGAGCCAAAACTTGTGTCCACCCTAAGAGAAGAACTCAGTGGAAAGTGGAGTCTTCTAGTCTGAAAGAGTTTTCAGAAATAATCTGGCCCATAAACCTTCTACCTGGCCCTTCCATTCCCATTGTTCTGTCCACATGTACGAAAGTCATCTTCTCCTGATAACCGTTCTACATTCTTATTGCTCCTCTTTTCTTGAGGTTAAGAAAACCAGAGCATCATGTATGGCTACACTTAGCCTCCTACACAGCCATCCGTGCATGCACACACACGCGGTGCACACACCCAGCTAGCCACTCGGAAAGAGGAGCAACGTAAACATTTCTTCTAGTCTGTCTCTGATTTAATAGGGCCTAAGAAGCTTCCTTCATCTCTTTTTTGGCTCCAAGTATTTGGTTTAATGTTAATTTACGATCATGGCTGGTATTATTCCTTTCACAGAGGAAGACCTGGTGCCAGCCATAATTAGTATACCTGCTCCTTGGGGGTGGGGGAAAGGAGATTCCAAATATTTCTTCAACCAACAGGGCCTGATAAAGCATGACAGTCTCAAGTTCTGAGTGAATCCATTTTACACTGAAGGTGTAAACCTCAAAGGCAAAGGATCATTCTTGTGGATTTCTGGGAGACTGAAGTACTGAGAAATGATACTGTTTGAGGCATGACAGGGTACGTGGGGGAAAAAACCTCATCTGAGAGAAGGATTAAGTTAAACAGCCAACTTAATGTGGGATTTTAATCTCAACTACCAATACACTGAAAGGCAACCTTCATGCAAGAAATCGTATTTTTTCTATTGAAATCCCTCAGATGGTAAAGGGGAGAGAAGAGCTCAGAATCTCTTCAATCATCTTGTACCTTCCCCAAACCTGCCAGGAGAATACTGCTTTTCAGTACTGCATACCCTCCTCTTCTTTACTGAGGTGGTTTAAACAGTTGAGCATACACTTCTTTCAATATCTGCCAACTGCCTCAAACACAGGTCTCACATGTGATTTTGTTTCAGATCTAGCAAAGGAAAGGCCCACACAGTCATCTGAAGTGCTCATTATATATAGTCCTCATTTCGTCATACTCAACAGTCTTATGGAGAAATAAAATCTTACAATAAATGTAGTTTCCATATGTCCCAGTTCTGCATAAGGTCAGGTATTTCGTACAGTTCAGGTTTTGGTAGGAATTTTTATATGTGCTGATACTAACCGCTGCAACAATTATAGGATTGTGAAAGATAAAACAACCTGTATGAACTTTGATCATCTCATGTATCTCAGAATATGCATATTATTATCTCATAATAATCAAGACTGAAGCAATAATTAAACCCTCATCTTATATTTAAATAGGTTATTATTAGCACCTTCAAAAAGAGGCACTGTTTTAAATAGGCACAGAACAAAAAAATAGTACTTCAAAAATACTGTTGGAACTAATATATCCCATGCCACATAAATTCCTGCTTTTTCTTATTATAAAAATATCAATACCCTTAAGATGTCGATCAGTTAAACATAAATCACCAAAAACATTTCTTAAGTTTAGAACACTGTTCAGTCCCCAGATGAAACATGCTTTATATTTAAAAAATAAATTATAGAGACAAATAGGAACCTAGAGCTGAAGAGAAAAGCATGTATAGTATATATATATGTATATATATTTATATTTAATGCTATATACACATAATTGCTATATACTTAAGATATTTTATTCTTAGGAGTATTTCTACAAAAACAACTATTATCTTTTTTTTTAATAAGTCAAAAATTTGAACACCAACAATCTGCCCTTTATCTTTTGTTTTAAAGGAACACGTTTTTATGCAGCTTGAGTTTTACGAACTAAATTAAATAAGTTAATACAATAGCCTAAACTGTCCCTGTATTTTTTTTAATCATGCGTCTATTTTGGCAACATGGAGGTATATCTTTCAAACATTACAAGTTCTACATGTGACAGAGAAGACAGTAAAGGATTTCTTAAATGAAAGTGGGCTACCCTAACCTGATCATGACAGAATCAATTGTCACCACTATCTTCAAGACAGAAAGGACACCATCAAGGAAGAGCTCGTTACAAACTGCTCCATTTTTCACATTATTTCCAACTTTGAGTGGCAGGATGGCTCTGCGCATTCATTCCATAAGAGTACAGAAACATGGGGAAGTGGACCCCCAAAAGATGCATTTATGAGCCTGTATTTTTCAACATAAAGTGCTAAGAGATGAGTAAGGAGAGCTGGGAATGTCTTGAGCTGTAAATCTTGAGACTCCCCCCCACACTGTGGCTGGTCTTGGGGTTCACCATTCTGATTTTTTGGGTTCATACTTTTTTGGTTCAGAATGGTCATCCAAGGCGTCCGGGTGCTTGGCAGGGCCATCTGGCGTCTCACCTGTGACAGCTAAAAGGATGACTCTGAGCCACTTCTGTTTCAGCTCCTCACTGTCTGCGGCAAAGCTGTGCACAGACTTGGACTGGGTCAGTTTGAAGCTGTGGGGCAGGTCTGCGCTTCTCGGCATATCGTCCACAGTGTAGCCCAGGAGGGGGACGGTGGCCTGGGCTCTGACATCCTAAGGAAAAACATGGTGTGTAAGAGCGTGAGACTTACGGGCACGCTAGGCACGGCCCTTCACGATGGGGCTCCTTCTAAACCCTCTCCTGGCCCCGCTCCCCACAGACTCGCACAGTGAGCTCTCCATGGACAGAGATGGTCGCCCCACGCTTAGCACAGTGCCCAGACTGAGGCCCTGATAGTGCTGGATGAATGAATGAATGAATAAGAACTGACACCTCACTGAGCTAGGACTCACTGACCCTGCACCTCCTCTCTGTGAGGGAGGGAGTCCACCCAGCTCTTCATTCAGATGGAAAAGAGAACAAAATAATCGTCATGATTGTGTAAAACCAGCAAATGTTAATGATGATTCCATTACCAAATATGTTTTATTTGGTGATTCATTCTTTAATGCATCAATTTGTGGACAGGAAAAGTTATAGGAAAGAAGATAAAATAGAATAAAATACATATGTTGGCATTTTTAGTCTCTTTCCAAAATGAAGTTTTACTACCCCTTAATGTAGATATGGGCTAAAACAAAGCAGATACATTTAAAGTTTTATGTGTTTCCAGGTAACACACAGTTGGTTTAAGTGTTAAGCAAGCTCAATACAGTCCACAGTGCCTGGTGCTGCTCTGGTTAGAAGCTAAACCCGGCATTGCACGTCTGCGGTTCCCAGAGATTCAGCTCAGATCCATGCACACGTGGTTCTCAAAATACTGTTACTGAATAAATGCTGACCCAAGGTTGACTTAAATTCCCCTTCCTCCAAAATTCCTTTCTTATTCAGGTATCCATCCATTCAGAGAAAGAAGAAAAAAAAGGCTTACTGTCATTTCCTCCCCCTCCTCGCTTCTCCCACGCTTCACTCCCACCGCCACCCCCTGCCCGGCTTCTCATGCTCTTTCCTAGTTCAACTCACTTTCCTCAACCCCCCTGCATGGGAACGAGAGAGGGGGGCAAATGATGCACAAGGTGAAGGGATTATTGGCTATAAAAGGAATCAGCTGGTTTCAATGAAGTTGAATTTTACTGATTACTTTTCTTTCTCTAACTTAAAAATAATTTTTATTTTTGCATTTCTTTAATTTTCATGAAAATATATTTAAATTGCACATACTTTTTTTAACAACTGAAGTTTAGTTGCCATATATTATATTGGTTTCAGAGGAACACAGATTTGACAGTTATGTATGTCATTAAATGCTTACCGTGGTTAAGTGGCCACGCGTCATCATATAAAGATATCACAACAACACTGACTATATTCCCTATGCTGTACTTTCATCCCTGTGGCTCATTTATTTTGTAATTGGAAGTTTGTACCTTTTTATCCCCTATGTCACCTGTCCCCACATCCCCCATACCAACCACCTGTCTGTGCTCTGTGTTGATGAGTCTATTTCTGTTTTGTTCTGTTTTGTTTTTTAAATTCCACATATAAGTGGAATCATATGCTATTTGTCTTTCTCTGACTTATTTCACTTAGCATAATGCCCGATAGGTTTGGACTTAATACTTTTCAATTGTAATGAAACACAGTGACGCTGAGCTCTCTCATTCTGTAACTGAGCAACAGAAGGGTTCCGAGTCCAGTGTCTACTCGCCTCCTGCCTCCATGACCTTCATCCCTTCAGAAAAATGCAGCTTAGATACCTGGGGGGCGCCGTACATGTACAGCACGAGGGGGTCCTGTTTGGGGATCACACACCAAGCTTTCTGCCAAGGTTTTGACTTCTCCGTATATTGAAGAAAGCTGCAGACCACACTGTTCCCAGACACTTCTGCTGATTCAATCTAGAAGGATATGATGGGGAGAGAGAGAAAGAGGATGAGTGCAAACGAGCCAGACAGAGAAGCAAATCAACTTAAGGGCACGTTCACAAAGTGCAGTGTGTTTATATAAAATGTCTCTTTGGATTGCCAAAAAAGGTTCACTGGCAATTATTATTTGAACACTCATCTAGACCTACGACTAGCATGGGAAAATGTGTAAGGCAATTCTAACTCTATTACTAGACACTGAATTTAAATAAAGCATTTACTGCTGCTTACTACACAGGTACATTTCTTAGTTCACTACATGTATTATTTCATTCACTCATCCTCATGCCAACACTGAGAAGTTACCACTTTCACTATCTGTGAGGTTCAGAGATGAGCTAGCTTTCACAGGATCACCCAGCCTGGAGCCGGCATGCTAGCACTGGGTCTGGATGCGGGGCTGACCCTGTAAGCACCACGCTGTACCAACATCCACTGCGTAAGAAGCAAACGGCCAAAAGGTAAGTACTGACTGTCAGCTTTGTCCTGGAATCTGAGATAATTTAAAAGCTTAAATAACTGGAATAACCCTTTGTAGAGCCATTTATGGTTCTCTGCTTTGCCCACTATATAAATCACTGGCTAAGAAAAGGAACAAAACCAAGTGGTGGTTTTATTATACACATATGGAAAGCAGTGGGTCCTCTTCCATTTCCTACTGCTCGAGTCCTCGGCTGGCGGAGCTCAGCACAGTCCCCGGAACAGCGCTTGTTTGCAGGCAGTTCTGTTAGTGGTTCACGATGAGCACGGAGGGCCCCAGGAAGCACTTAGCAACTTTTAAAGCAATGCGACTTACTGATGACTCCCCAAAACATGATTGTGTAAAATAGTCAGCTGTGATAGTTTGGAAATATAACTGGCCCCTCCCTCATCAGACGCTTTAAGAGGCTTTAGTGGTCAGCAGACTACGGCCTGCCAGCCTACCACCTGTTTTTGTACAGTCTGTGAGCTGAGAACAGTTTTTAGAGTTGAGCGTTTAAAACCGATCTGATGACAGGGACACTAACTTCGGACTCCAGTTAAGAGAAATGTTATCTCCCACTTCCCAAAGAATCCCATTCTTCGTATTACCATATTATAAAAAATACTACATTGTATTTTGAATTTGTCAATAAAAATCACTGAAAATTGGTTTTCTCTCTTGTTATAAAAGTAATATTCTAAGTTTTACCTCTTGGCCTACAAAGACTAATAAAATAGTTTCTCTTTGGCCCTTTGCAGGTAAGTTTGTTGACCCCTGGTCTAGAGCGCATAACAAACTAGTTGGCAAAACCAGGTTTCAGACGTGCGTGTGTGCACATACGCACACATACGTGCTTATCTTTCATTAATAATGGGCTTCACATTATATATTTATTTGCTAAAGTAGGTTAACGTGCTAAGTATAGGTTTTTCTAGGAAACCACCTGGAGATATTTATTTCGCAGATACAGCCTGAAACTCACCCCTTACAACAAGTTATTTGACTCTACATCACGCCAGTCAGCAGCTGCCAGCCTCCAGTCTTGAGGCTGTGTTCCCAGGAGCCAGAGAAGCTGGTCTTGCCACCCTTTCCGCTCAAGGAAGCCCCATTTGGTCTGTGCTGTAGAAGAATTCAGTTTGTGCTCTGAGCTTGTGGGCCTGTACTTTAATCTTAAACGGACCCTGAAGTTTGTGATCCTTTTTCAGACAACAGAACTGACTTTTGTATGCTTATATAGCATAGATGCTCAATAAACACTCATCAGTCCTTAATAAAGCATAGAAATTCTTAATAAACCAAGTATGGCTGTGACTTTAGATACACAGAATTTTAACCATGAACCTATTCTTCACCAACTCCAGGCTCTGTTGGACTTTCTGCCACAAAGCCCTTGTAATATAATTTATTCCTTATGTTGTTAATATCTGAGTATGAACCTCATTTCAGATGTAAGTTGCATTACATTTCTTAGGCTTATGGGTCTGAATTTACTCTAAAACAAGAGTCAAATTCACATGTGAGACATTTCAATAAGATTTCAATGCATTTATCAGATTATTGTCATGCGCTACTAAATGATGCTTTTAATGCAATAAGTTGGAAGAGCTAGCTATTCAGGTAATAAAGTAATACTTTAATCTGAATTTTAATAATTTCATGCAGTGGTTTTCAAAGTCAAGAAAAGCAAACTGAGAGAGAAGTTTTCCTATTAAAAAATATACTGTAATAATTTGGATATTAGAAGAGATGACAATTAACTGAATATATGACTATTGCTACCTTTACAGAAGCCAATGTATTGCACCCTCAAATGCATGTTCATTTACCATAGCACTGCCCCCTCTTGTTTCTACACAGCTGAGTATGGGCCCCAAATTCAGCAACACAGAACAGAAGTATGAATCTTGCCCATCATTTTCCAAACTGTTAAATACTAAGAGAAGTAACAAAATATAGTATTTGTATTCTTCAGGGTTAAAAGACAATCCCATGATCCTTGAATGAAAATCTGAAATGATACCCATCATTTTCATACCTCCAAAATTCCTTTTCTTTTCTTTTCTTCACTGTCTGTGAATCCACTTATTATTTGGTAACAGTCTCTACAAACTTTGCTCAACTTGCCACCGTCATACTCAAGTTGAGCTTTGTAATCAGAACACTTCCAACAAACCACCTTCAATTTAAAAAGATAATGAAGCGTGAATAATCATATTTAAGGAAGAATGGTAAGATTTAAGTAACAGTCATCATAGTAATAATAAATGAGAAAGAGTTAAATACAAAAGGGAAATTTCCATCAGACTAAGAGCACCCTCGTGAACGTCAGTCTTTCTCCTGGTGGTATGACGCTGTGCGTGATGGGCTCCAGTTGCTCGCCCTTTCTTTCCTGGCCTCTGAAGGTAGATCTTCCAGGGCTTGGTGCACATCTTTACTCTTAATATGTTCGGATGTTTCATCCATATCCTCCCCAAACGAACTCAGACCTTCCGTGCCCTCGGCTCTCTGCTTATCTGGCCCCACCTGCTCCCCCCTCCGAGGCCTCCCTCCTGGGAAGCAGCACAGCCGTCCCGCCAGCCGCAGCAAGTCAGATGCCTAGGAGTCCTCCCCGACTCCTCTTTCTATCTCAGCCCATAGAGTCACTCTAGTACAAAGTCCTGCCGATTTTACCTCCTGGAATGGTTTTCAACCTGTCCATCTTTCTACACCATCCTGGTAATGACCCAAATCCAAACTCTCAGGGTCCTAGTTTGGACTATTACAGCTTCACAACTGCTGGTTTGCATTCATACTGGCCTCTGGCCTCTACCCTTACATCCCTCCAAGCTGCTCTCCTAAAAACGCTGACCTGTCTCTCCTCTATGGAAAATCCTCCAAGCCTTCCCTTTGCTCCTGGATAAATTACAGATCCTCAAGCATGGCCTGGAGAGCCCTGCAGACGGCCCACTCACTCTTCCTCCTCTGTGCCCTCACCGGCCTCAAGGCGCGAGGCCCCCTCCCGCGCTCACCTCTGCTCTGCGACTGAACTGTGTTCGCCCTTCAGAGGTTGACTCAAATTTTGTTTCCTCAAGGCAGACTCCTCCACCTTCCAGGAGCGAGCACTTATCTCTTGTCCCTCTGCTCCTGAAGCTCCCTGCCCTTTTTTTCCACACACTGATTACAGTTCTGATCATATACTTGTGTGATTATTTGATTAATGTTCCTTGCCCTCACGAGGCTCTAAGCTGTGTGCCAGTGTCCTTGCATACACTGCTCACCAGGGACGCAGTAAACACCTACGGACTGTCAGTGAATGAATGACCACAATGCAAATGCATACTATGTCTTGGTGAATGGAATTTTTTCTAATCACTAAAGGATAGTCGTTTAAAAAAACAAAAACCTTCCAGTTTAAAAGAAATGATTTTCTTGCTTGTAGAGGGACATTTTTTCCCCAATTTACAGTAGACAAATTATATTTAAGAAACATAAATATTAGTAAAACTTTTGGTTTCATTTCACAGCATGTTAAGATTCATGATAAAAAGCTTTTCATTGTTTCCTCACAGTTACAATAAAATTATTCTAAGATTGAGAACTAGACATGTCTGTAGCTGCAGATTCATATCAACTAATATTTGCTCTCAAAACATCTCACAGTATTTGGAACATCCACATTCAAACACCGTTTTGTTTTGTTTTGTTTTTTTCTGCAAGCAAGTATGTTGACACCTGCATTCATTTCAAGCAAACCCAATGGTGGATGAAAAAATACCTTATCCTGAAAGAAAAAAAAAAAAAAGATGTTTGCTATCAATCTAATTCCGATTACAAAACTGTCTCACTGAGCCAAAACTCAGAGAAAGGGCAAGAAGAGATCTGCACGGAGAATAATCTAGAAGGTCTGGAAGGGGTGTTACTCAAGCCTAGTAAAAATGTATCTGCACACCGAGGTGTATCACATCGTGGCGCTGCAACGCCCGCCCCACTCCCAATCTATTTGCTGCTTTTTCGAAGAAAGGAATTCATCTTCAGTTTGGTGGGCAAGGCCCTCCGACACCCGCTGTTACGTCTCTCCAGCTTCACTTCATGCTTTGTACCCCTCACGGCTTCCATATGCAGCAACTCGACTGCTGAACCCCGTCTTCTCCCTTCTCTGGCTTGAGTCGTTAAATTTTGTTAGAGAACTAAGATCGCTATTAAACGGACCAGTGTGTCCTTTTAAATTTATGACCATAAATCTCTAAGGTGCCCAGCAGGCCATCTTTGTTTCTCCGGGACACGCACCTGTCCCTGCCCACAGGCAACCATTTGACACTTTGCCCTCTACCTCGAACCTCCTCCAACCCTTCTTCCTTCCCCTCCACCTTTAGCTGATGGCCTCCTCACACTTCGGTGAAAATACCATCACACCTAAGACGCCCCACGCGCACTCACCGCCCACACCTGCCCACATCTTCTCCTTCCTGCTCCGCCACACGGAGGGCCCGAGCTTCCCCAGCAACAGCCTCTACCTCCACTTCGGTTCCATCCGTTTCCTCAGGGACGTCAGCTCCTCCGGGAGCCGTTTCTCTGACTGTCGCTGGGCCTCGCCTCCCCTCCATCGCCGGGCTCCGGCCGTCCCAAGAACAGACCCGGCTCTTTCCTTCCTCAGGGCTTCGGCCGCGCAGACCCGCGGCCCGGACGCCCTTCGTGCGGCCCTTCTCATGGCTAGTTTGCTCTTTCTCACGTTTTAGGCATCAGCTTAAATACCAACCCCTCAGGTCTTTATTTTGCCAAGTAACATGATTCCAAATCCTCCTCCATGACTATTATTCTCTAGTTTAACTTTGTGATTGCTTCCTGATTGCACTCGTAGTAATTAGAAATGCTCGGCTTTGCTCTGTTTTCTCTTTTGGTGCATATGCTGTGCGAAGCTGGGCGCTGTTCTTGCCGCTTTTCTCCTGGACCCGGCACAGTGCTTTGCACATAGTTACAGTTCTCATCAAAACAAACTCATCAATTAAGCGATTCGCAGAATCATTTTTCCCCCCCAGTTGATGATTTAACAACACTCTGTTGTTACCAAACAACCATAAGGACCAGGAACCTCACTCACATATCCACATGCTCGACAGTGATGTCGCCTCCTCGTCAGCGCGTTGAAGGACTCTCTGCATTTCATACACATCGTTACTTCATTATCTCGGATCCACCGTGGGGCTCTTTTCCCTAGCTCAGCAGTCTAAAAAGGAAGAGAATAGAAAAAAAACCTGTCATTTCCTTTTACTTACTTATTTTTAAAAAAGCCCTTTAACAACATTGCTCACACCATGCTTTGCAATACAAGACCCAGGAACAGAAATAGAAGCTTCAAAGAAGTTTAAGCAGCACGAGAAGGCACTCGCTCCCGTCTTCATTTCTGAAGGAAAGAGACCATCTAAATTTAAGTCAGTCCTGGCATTGCAATGAGAAAAGACTGGATAACAAAAGGGCCAGAGAGATCCTCTGTAACTGCAAAGAGAAAAGAGCCTAAAGTTAAGGATTTAATTCAACTTACAGAAACCTCTGAGTGAATGTCATTATCCTTTGCAATTGCGTTTCTGAAGGTTTCGTGCCTCTGATGGAAAGCATCAATTGTCTCTTGAAGGGCCTGAAATATGAGATTCAAAGTGCACATTAGAGTATAACATGCAAATTAATGGAAATACTTTATTAAACAAGTATCTGTGATAGGAATCACCTTAAAGATTAAATGACCTTGTTCTGATGACTATATCATGTACATGTTGGTGTACACTTACAGAGGTTACTAAAAAATGACAATGAAAATAGGAATCAGGTTTACCTTGATCCATTCTTCTTTGTCTTGCTCAGAACTAAAACAAAACAAAATTTGAGTGAGTGCAGAGAACATTAATGAATTACACCTGGTGGGTACAACGATGCTTTAAGGTCGTTCCAACTTTCTGGAAATGCAGGGATGCCCAGGAAGGAGTTACAATCAAAGTTAATCAGAATTTCCGGCAATTGAACAAATAAATACTTAAAGTTTTAGGTCATCCACTTACACTGGTACACATAATTCTTGATGGGGAGAGTTAAGTTTGGCTTCCATTAATACAGTGCCCTGTCACTAAGTTTAACAGACATCATCTAGTTGTATATATCAGGTAACTGTAGATCTAGCATTCTACTGAATAAAGAACTAGTCTTCCAACTCACCATTATGAAAATACACAGGCTTTTAACCACTACTAGTCATAACCCATCTTAGTACAATGACTATTACCCTTGAGAATCTAAAGTATCTTTGTAAGACCTTAGGGAGCTATTTAACATTTCCTTTGATAAACAATTTTATTTTGCTAGGAAGCTTCGGGCAATACCATGCCTAACCCATTATAGAAAAAGCAAAACAAAAATTTTAAGTTCCTGTAGGAAGGAGATTTCAGATGAATCATTCCTAGTATTTAACAATTTTATGTTGGGAAAAAAATTTCCTTGACTATAGTCGAGTTCCATTTTCCTATTGAGGTGGATTTTCCTTATTTCATCTCCCCTGCAGGTTGCTTATATAACTGGCTGCTGTCATATACTGTGTTAGAACAAGCTGCTCTAAGAGCCTCTGGACTGCATAAGACCTCCAAGTCGAGGAACTTCTGAAGAGTGTGGAAGAGTGGGCTCTGCGCAGCTGCGTACGTTTGGTAGGCCAGAGCTACGTCTGAGGTCCCGCCTGAGTGTCACAGGCCTTGGTCCCCCCAGAATCACGTGCATTTGAGTCTCACAGGAGTTTTGCTTCTGGGACCCCATCCATCTTCCCAGATTTATTATTGAGCCCCGGGATGTGCCAGGAATTCTGCTACAACTGGTGCCCGTCAAGTGGAAGATTCTGCTTATCATTCACCTGGGATCCCTGGACCAAGAACCTTGGGGGAGCGTTAATGCTGCCCCTCAATTAAGATTTCTCCTAACTGCTGGGTCCTGCCCCGCAAAACGAGCTCTACTGCCTTTGGAAGCACAGTTAATGTGCTGCTGCTGGTAGCCTTTAAAGTGCAAAGAAACTTGGCTTCAGTACTTTTGTTTTATTTTCTCAGTTACGGCAGATTTTTTTACTCCTTTAATTTACTTATTACTGTATCTTTATATCCATTCGGCAATAGAAAACCATTGGGAAAGAAAATTCCATAAAGCAGAATGTTTTATATTCTTTTGAACGTGGAAAAGGAAGCAGAGCGTCAGAGGTCAGTCTTGAGGCTGATTCATTCACAAATAAAAGCAGAACCCTTTTTCTGAGTAAGTTACAGTAGTGAATCCTCTTTAAGTATCTCCAAAAATACACCCAATTTTGGGTTCCAAGTGATCCCTCTAACAGTCTACATTTCTGGGACTTTGAATGTGTGTCTTCATTCTTGAGAGAGTCATTACGGACTAGATAAAAAGTAATCACTGAATTCAGATCTTCACCATATACTCATAAATATAACTAGAATAAGATTAGGGGAATAAGAAATCTAAAGATAAAAGACCATGTTTTTAATACTGCATGTTGGAACTCTACTAAGTGATGGCTGCCTGTACTTAGGAAAGTTCCTCATGAAACAGTCCCACCCTGAAGAGAAAACAGCCCCACCTGCTAACGGAGGGCTGGAAACCCCATGCAGGCAACCCAAGAAACCCTGAGAATCTCTTTTGCTATTCAGACGCGTCTCTCAGGTCTGCAGATTTGGGAGTAGACTAGTTCCTTCAGGCAGAACAAGTGAGGCGCCCTCCCTGTCGCAGGGCCAACCCTTCAGTGATTCGCAACCCAGGGAGGACTCGGGCCAGGAGCCTACGAGCCCCGGCACCACACAGTTGTCTCTCGGGTCCGATGGCTGGGGCTCAAACCCACCACCAGGAGGAAGGAAAACCAAGAGATTCAAAGCCAAGTCCTCCGCCGTTTCAACTCATGCTTGCAATGCCACCTTCTGCTCCTGAGAGCCGCCGTCCGGCAGCTCCGAGGCAAGGCCACACCCAGTATGTATTTCCTATGGGAAATCAAGAAACTGCCTAGCTATTTCTGCAAATTTCCCCATCCTGCCACATCTCCTATAACTGTAATTTCACCAATTTCTTGACTCCTGGGGAAAGATTCCTGCTAGAATCATTTATTCTCTCTTGAAAGTCCAAAGTTTAAGCTCTTTCTCAGTTACTAGGTATAAATATACGGCATGAATTCACCTGAGCAGCAGAAGCACGGTACAGGTGCAAAGGCACAGAAAGGACAGGAGGGCTCCCTGACTCCTGGTGGATTCTAAGTACAGAACCACCAGCACGGGGGCTGGAAGCTGGCCTCCTGAGGTTAAGTCTGAGATCACATCTGTGACCTTCCAGAGAACTCCCATTTTTACCATGCTTGATCTTTACAGGATAAATGTATGCCAGTTTTCTAAAGTGGGCCTTTCAACCCCGACAGAGCTCCATGTCCCAGAGGTCCCTGCAGGACACAGCTGGGCTCTGCTGCAGTGGCTCTCAGGCTCTTTTCCTTTCCAAACGTGGTCACGCTGGGGGACAGATGCCAGAGCTCCAGCCCCTTCCCTCCCACTCAGTGTCGCACCTAAGGGACCGCCCCTTCCCGAAGTCCTGGTTGCTAGAGGCCACTATGGCCCCAAATGGCTCCCTTCATGTATCCTCCAACTGGGGCAGGAGAACCATTAGCTTTTCCAAGCATTCTCTCCGTCAAAGTGCCATTAAGTCCCATGAATGCAGAGCCTCTGAAGGACTGGCAGTTAAAGCTCCAACATGGAATAATAAGTGTCAGTAACATTTGTGGGCCAAAAGGAAGGAGAAAGGGTTAGGGAAGAACCTTTTCCTACAAGACTCAAAACTGGCTTGAATGCAGCATCATACTCTGAGCACCTCGCAAATCCGGAGAGACAATTGAATTTACCAAAAGCTTCCTGACTGAAAACCACTAGCCTAGGCACTACAGAGGAATCTAAAGAGAAGACAGGATTCCTGCCTTTCAAATGCTTACACCTCTCCACTTACGTCCAACCAGATTGCCAAGAGGTCTACAGCATTTATCTGCGAAAGATCCCCAGACTTATTCTGTCCTACCATTCATTCCGACGCTTTTGGAAAGCTGGGGGTAGGAAGGGTCTCTTACCTGGCTTGCAGTTCCAGGGTTCTCTCTTTCCCAGACACCTGGAAAGTGTGTGGATACTCCTCATTGTGAGTCTCTACGATTTTCATTCCATCAATGCCGACCCTGGTTCGAACTGTGAACTTGGAGCCCACCAAGCTGAATCTTGGCACACAGTATAGCAACATGTTGTTGAACTGCAAGGAGGCAGAACACGTATCAATGAACAGGAAACCAAGAAGACAGAGTAAAGCGACCAATAGGGAAAGTAGCCCTGGACAAATTTCAAGGAATTTCTAGGGAATATCACATATTACTATGGGAGCAAAATTATTTAAGCATTACATTGAGATTTTTTAAGTATTGTATTTAAAATTTTTAACATATTTTTCTTTGTTGGTTGGTAAAATTTTATGGATATTTGAGTAAGCCATTTGTACTACTAAGGAAATTAGTTCAATTAAATTCTGCAATTTGCTTAAAACGATTTGTTAAAGACCTTCCACATGCCAGGAACTAAAGTTCTCAACCATGTAAGCTGAAGCCCTTAGATAACAAAATTTCTAACGGTCTTAACCAGTCTACAACAGCTGTTAGAGCAAAAGAGTAATATTTAGCGATTGTTTTTATCACTGTATTTAATGTTAAGTTAAAAAAAATAGCCAAATTATTAGTCTAAATTTCATTAGAACATGTGGGGTTAGAGCTTTAACTCTACATAAAGAACTAAGTTTTTATATTGGCCCACATTCTGCTTAAGAATTTATCATATGAATTAACAAAAGGGTCATCAATTTTAGCAAATGTCTTTAAATATCCTCTTCTTGATCTACTTCTAAAATGAACGCCTTTATGTCTGAAACTGAATCAAATTACGTATAGCGCCTCATTGCTAATCAGCAATGAACAGTGCCTGCTAATCAATGACTTGGGGAGGGCATTTAATTCACTTTTGGAATATATTAAAACACAAAATGATGGAAGTCTTTAATATTTGGGTTAATTTGTAGGCAGATTCCTAAAGGAGGTCCATACTTACCTTCCTACTTCATATTTATTGTTTCTTACATTGTTTCTAGGGTTACATATACTTTCTAAGACAAGAACAATGGGGGATGTAAAACCTTTTGCCATGTGCAACCTCTCATGTCTCAGGACTGTTATCTGTAAAAGTCATAGGTTGCTGAGAGGATTAAATGAGAAAAAATGACCTGTGCTGCCAGGCCCCCTGGTTTGCTCCACACATGCATAAAGATGTTGATGGATATTTAAAACATTTCAGCCTGTCTATGTGACACTGTTCATTATACTCATTCTGAAAGCAAATTTCTCACCAGTTGTTCCTTGTACCTCATTTTGCAACTTCCTGTAACCAGTGTCATAAATTTCATTTCTACACTGGAGAACACAGAAATAAAAAGGCACCAAATACATTTTATCAGATGCTTTTCAGCACTATATTTGCATTTACACTGCTAGAAGAGAACACCAGTGCCCTTCGCCTTATCATTTCACTGTCCACTGTATTCAAAGGACGCTAAGCACAGCCTCATGGCAGTACATGGGGTTTAGAGATTTGCAAACACCCTGGAAGGTTCTCATCCCCGCCCCAGCTTACTTGAGGCAAGAGCCTGTCTGCTGACTGTTCACAGTAACGTTTCTCTCTTCTCCCAAGGCCTTCTCAGAAGGGGATGTGGAGGGGCTGTGAATGGTGTGGTTGGGGCAGCAGGGACTGCAAAGCCACCACCAGAACAGACCCGGCGCAAGAGAGCAACGATGAGATTTTCCCACAAACTGAACGACCAGCGTAGTGTGATGGCACAGCATTTCTGAGCTACCTGAAATGTTACCAGGCATTTATATCAAGTTCCCTTTATAAAGTTCACCGAAGTCTTTTTACTTCATAGAAACACAAGTCCAGGAATGCAGAAGTTGGTAGCGTTTGCTTTTTGTAGTCACGCTCAGACAAGGTGAAAGAATATCTCAGGACGGTATGTTTTTCTCTCCCTTCCGTGCGCTCAGGATTCCATCTCACCTATTATATTCTTCCCAAGTGGGACTTCACACTTGAAATTGTCAATAGCTATGTGCTAACCTTCTATAACTCAGAGCACAATCTCATGTCAATCAATAAGTACCCTTCCTTTTCCTACAGACGGAGGTGAGAGCTTGGGAGGATATGAAATGCTGCTTACAAAGAACTAGGTGCCATAGGTGCAAAAGAATTAGTTCCGACCCCTCTGTGAGCCTTGCTCCTGTGGCCAAAGCCGCCCTCACCTTCTCTCTGGGCTTCTGCTGGTATTAAAAGAGGAAGTTGCAGCAACTGCAGCGCGAATTAGATCAGTTTCCCCTTTCAGGGCAAGGGATTGCTTTTTACCCCAGGCCCACAGCTCAGAAGCCCTTACTGACAAAGAATCTCCGGCTGACTCGGCAAGCTCTGAAGTGCTATGCTGTGCGGAAACTAGAAGCAGGTGTCAATTTTATTCAAAGCGTAGGGAGGCTCCCCGCTTTTGATCTCTAGTGTTCCTCAACTATTTATTTCAAGTCTCTTAAAATATATTTGAATGGAATAATTCAATTTCATGTCTCACCAGTGACAGCTTCATTGAAGTTTGTTTTAAAAGGCAACAGTATACTCTTGGAGAAAATTTTCCAGTGCCTGGTCTGTAGTCAACATGCAAATAAATCAAGGGGAAAAAAAAAAATCTCAATCTGTCAAACCACAAGGAAATAGGGAATAGAACTCCAAAAGGTCAAGAATGAAACTTCTTGGGTTATTCTATAGGATCATCTGCTTGTTTTTTTTAGCTCTCAGCTGCCAGGTAGGGTTATTTACTTAGCAGCGTACCTTACATTGCTATATGCAAACATGTAAGATCATTTGAAAGCTGAAATCAGATTCTAAAAATTATATGATGCACACAAATGTATTACCCCCAAAGTAGGAAACAGAAAACTAGTCCTTATTTTCTTTTAAAGAGAAAGGAAAATAAAAATGGCACTTCTGAAGTTTCTACATTAAAAACCAAGGTGTTCTATGGGAACAAAAGCGTGCTGGTGAGAGGAGCGCCTTTGGGACAGGAACAGCACTAGGAGGACAGGGTTCAAAGAATGAGCCCTACAGGAAATGCTTCTGGATCTTTCAAAACATGAATGTGGCTTTCCTAAAATTCCTGCCATCTGACCCCACTCTCCCGCGCGGCAACAGCGTGGTATGTTTGATAGCTTATAATAACTGGAACACGATGGGCCCCTTCCTGAACGCCGCTGGCGCCGCACCCCCCTCAAGGATCCTTGCCATCTGCCCTCCACGGAGCTGCTTAATGTGGTTCTGCAGCAAGGTATTCAACCCGAAACTATTTCCAGAACGATCCCCAAATGTGAAAATAAAACCAGTGCAATCCATTGGGGTTAGACACAGAGCTAAAAGCTCACCCACAGAAACTCTAACACTAACACAGAAGAGGGGAAAAGAAATTAAGCACCTCAGCAAAGACCAACGGACGATGCTGACTCCCCGGCATTCTGCCCAGAATGAGGTGTTAAACGTGTCTTTTTAGTCCGTAGTGCTGACGCTCTGACATCTTTGCCGCCGACTCTGGACGGCCTGTCCCCCCCAGGGCTCCCCGGTTCCTAACGTTGGTAAATGACTCCCCTGTAAGTAGGCCTTTCGTAGGGACAGGAGCTGATCCGGAGCCTCCACCCACCGCCTCCTTCACTGCGCTCCTGTGCTCTGGGGCAGCGTCCCCTCCCCCGTCCGGATCCCTCCAGGGCCAGGGATCAGCCACCCGCCCCTCTGCCCCGGGGCCTGGTGAAATCACTTAGACCAGCGAATCCCAGGCCTGCTTACCCTGCCTGGCCCATTCCTTCTACAGAACTGCAGCTGAGGCTCAGGCCCTCTTGCTGCTCCCTCTGCCTGGGGACTGGGGCTGCTGCTTTCTGGGGCAGCCCCGCCAGGGAGCCGCATGCCTCCGCCTTCTGGTTATCTGTATCACTGTCTTTTAAATGGCAAGTGCCCCTTGATCGAATGGCTTCCCCATACCTGAACAACAAAGCCCACCCTTCAAAATACACAGACTTCTGACATCACAAGCCCTTCGTTTATATTTAGCTCTCTGTGCAACCTGACTGGTGAAGCTCTTCTGCTGAGTTCACATGAAAATTGTGATACTTAATTTAAACAGTAGCTATACATTTTTTAAGTTATTGAGATCTACTTCAGACACCACAGAATTTAGTACAGTTGTAAACTGTGGAACCATCATTGCTATCGAACTCCAGAACATTTCATGGCCTCGCATGGAAACCCTATACCCATTTCCTCCTCCCCACGGGCTCGTGTCAACCACTACCTGCACCCTGCCTCTATTCCTTGACTGTTTTAGGGCTTCACAGATATGGAATCCCACAGTGTGGCCGTTTGTGGATGGCTTCTTTCACTTGACACAATGTTTTCAAAGTTCATCCACGTAGCATGTATCAGTATTTTATCCCCTTTTTATCACCATGTAATATTCCATTGTATAGATACACCACATTTTGTTTACCCATTCATCAGGTGATGGACATTTAGGTCGTTTCCAATTTTTGGCTATATGAATAAGTTTGTATCCATAGTACGAGTTTTGTGTAGACATGTCTTCAGTTTTCTTGAGTTATAAAAAGTTAGAGCAGCACTGCTGGGTCAGATGGTGGCTAAACGTTCTTTATAAAGAATGGGAGATGCTCAACACCCTTCTGCATAACGGTGAATTCCTATACATTTTCCTTTCAAGGGAGGCTGTGACTAGACAACAGAAACCTCTCAGCCCCCAGTGACAACTCATATTACAGCTGGTGGGATGCCTGCCTGGCAGCAGCCCAGTCAGATGTGAGTAACCTTCTGAGAATGTACTGTGTGTGTGCCAGTCACTGGGCAGCCTTTTTACCAATGTGTGTCTGCTTCTCTGCCCATAACAATAATCACATCATTAGATAGAGAAAGGAACTGCAATTAACAGAGACTAAAAACAGAACAGCTGGATGCCCCGGGAAGCACTTACATTTGAGATAAGCCCCAAACCTAAAGTCATTTCCAGGAAGTAAAGGGACTGACTACAGTGAAAACGAACTATGTAGTCAGCTTGTACTTTTAGGAACAAGTTTTACAACCTTGCCTATATATTCCTTCAAACTACAGAGATTAAAAGTTGTGATGAGAGAGGATCGGGAAGAGAACTGTTGTTGAATTAGCACACCAGCAAAATATTCAGGAAATGGGACCTATGAGCCTATAAGAATGAAAGGAAAGAGAGAATCTGAACCAAGAAAAGGATTTCAGAAAGCAGACCACACCCCACAGACACACTGACGGTTATGATCATTGTGGAAGGGTTAGACTGTCTTCAGTGTGTGTTAGTGAAGTGAACTACATACAGTAAGTACAGAAAAACTCTAGAAGAACACTTTAAAATGAGATTTGTGTCCTTGACGGAGCAGGTTTCAGTTTGTAAGGACATTCCTGTAGGTGGAATCCTTGGTGCTGATTGAGTCAGGTTGATACAATCGCTTCGGTGAGCAAGTAAGCAGCCTGCTTCTCCAGGACGGATGTAACAGTGTGAACTACTGCTTGGGGACCGGCTCACACTACAATACTCACTAAGAGAAGGTAGCGTTCTTGTGCTGATGTGTTCCGAGCAGCTAGTTTGAGGATCTGTCCTTCTTTTATTAGTTCATTTGAAGGGTTTACTATGTCTTCTTCTTCTCCCAACATTTCATAAATCTCCAAGAGTTTCTTTAGTTTCTCCTAGGAAATCAAAACAAAATACAGGAAGAACAAATATAAGGTAGTTTTACCTTAGAGGCTTTAATAATACAACGACCTTAGCTAATATCTAGATAGTTCAGCAGGGATTGAGAGTAAGCATAAATTTTGATATGAACTGTCAGTTCTGAGCAAATTGAAACCTGGGAGAAGAGGGGAGAGGGTTATTTCAGATAACACTAAACATTTTGTAAACAATCTTTTCTGTTCATCTGCATCAATTCATTTTGGTCCAAACCTACAGAGAGGACAATTACCTAACTGTCAGATTCCTGTCTCCTCTGAAAACCACTTACCATTTTTCTTATTGCACTATTAGAATGGCTTGCTGCTGTAGATATAATTTCAAGTGATTCTAAATGGGAAAAAAAGAAAAGTAAATAAATATATGTTATCCTTACTGTGCTACCAGATAGCTGAGTAACACACGCTACAGTGCAAAGAAATCTGAGACCAAAGACACACTACAGGAGCAAACGCCAACTCCAGGCACAAACAGGAGACTTTCCAAGTGCATGTGTCAGCAGAACACCTGGAACTTGAAGCCACTTCCTCATGAAAGTCGCACACAGTGATCAGGCTCGTGGTATACTTAATTCAAAACGGGTTATCAAATCTAACAGACGCCGTGTGCGCTACCTGGTTTCAAGGCACATTGCCAGGTGGTTTCATACATATTATGTCACTTAATTCTCACACAGCCTTGAGGGAAAATGAGGTACCTCCATTTGGCAGATGAAACAGATGGAGAGTGATGTGACTTGGCTAAGGTCTACACAGCTATGATACTGATATTTGAGCCTAGGTCTTCTGGCTCGAAGTTCTACATTTCAGCAGGAGTACTATTTTATTAGTTTTATGAGCATATTAACCACCAAGCATGACCAGCTTTGTCTGGGGAAACACAGCCCTAGCCTTGGTCAGCTGAAAGGGAACCCCCAGGGGCCAGTGCTGAGGGAGGGGCTGCTGGGCCAGGTGGCGGCAGGCGAGGGGACTGGGGACGCTTCGGCACGGGCCGGGGGGAGCTCGGGGACGGCGGCGGGGAGCTGTGGCGGCTGAGGCCCCCTCTGGACCCACCCGGGGCGTGCTCTCCATCCTGTCACGTCCTGCTCACGTCCCTTCTCTTCTCTCCTGTGAATACTGGCTGCTTGATTCCGTCACCACGACTACCTCGCCTCTTCTGGACCAAATCTTCTTCTTTGTTCCCCTGCTGAGCAGAAGGCTCTTCTGTTCCTCTGCCCTCTCCTTTTAGGTCTCTACAAGCACTTCGGTGATTTCCTTAGATTTTTAGTGTAAGGAGCAATGGCAAACCACAGAGAGCAATAAAGTACCTTGGTGGGCTGCCGAAGTGAGGCGCCTTCAGGGAAGTCAAAGTCTTTGCACGGAAGATGTACTGTTCATTTACATTTGGGAGAACCATCGGGTTCGGGCATTCTGTGCACTCCATACGGGATCCGAGATGGAGACACAGCGAGGTGGGCTGGGCCCCTGCCCAGGAGACCAGCTTGACCAGTAGCAACAGTGACCCCATCCCCAGTCCTCCCGCTATTTCTGCCACAAAGCCAAGCACCCGGGCAGATGACAAACAGAGGGAATGACGGGGAAAGTGGGAAGACAGCAAGTCAGGACCGTTCTAATCTGTGCAGGAAGAAGGGGGGAAAGAGAAGCTCTTGTGGCCACAGCTTACTTGGGCGGTGGGTAAGTCTGCCAGAGCACATCCATATTCAAGAGTGACCCAGGTTCCGAGGCCAAAGACTGTGCTCCGTGCTCCTTATCTCTTACCAAGACTGACTTATAATAAAGAAATTGTTAAGAAAGTACCAATGTTTTAAGATGTGGGACATCAGCATTGTAAGCACCCAATGAAGACGAAGCCATTTCTATTTCTTAAGTTAATTGGTTTTTTAAAAGCACGTGAGAAAGCTAAAGTACCAAAACATCTTGAGCCTTAAAAAAACCTTTCATGATGATTTCATAAAAGAATAAAAGACAGTAAGCAGAATAGGAACACACTTTTCTTGGGGAAAATGTTAACTGACACGAATAAGCACCATTTTCTGTTTTAGGGTGGGTGGCACCACCTCAGCTTGATATTTTTACATAGTAAATCTCATTTTATTGCTCTTGGTATGCCCCAACCTATCTAGTTAACCAGCGGCACGAGTAAGTCTGAATGGCTGCATCCTTCCTGTGAGGAGGTAATTGTGTATTGCTGTTCCAGATGTCTCTAAAACTGCAGTTTCATACTTTTGAGTTCATGATCAACATGAAACCAGCATGAGAAATGTGACTTGCATTGTTCTAAACCTGTGATTTGGGCTTAGAAGTGCTCGCCTGATTGAGATGTTGATATCAGTTCCCAGGGAGGCTATTTTCCCACAGCAGTGGCTGTGAGACGTGTCTCACTTGGGAACCACGAGGCTGTTTGGCCACTTGATTATTCCATAGTAAAAAGGAGGGAGAAAAAAAGCATTTACTTTTAGCATCATTCCAGTCTGGATCATCAGGTGGTAGTTTCCTTAGGTAATCTTTAAGGAGCATCTCATACCGGGGAATCCGCTGAACAGGCTCAAGCATATGATGCTGCAAAGTCAGGCTCCCACAGACCTTCTGTTTCTATAATGAGAAAGGTTTTTAAGGGAAGACTTAAAACTCAGGTTGGCCAGTTCAAAAACTCAGTCTGGAAAAGTCACAGAGAATACCTCCAGGGTAGTATTCCCCTACAATGCGGGGTCTGTCCATCACTTGCATTAGATCTGTGTAAGGCACTATGAAACAGGCAAATTCTGAATCCCATCCCAATCTAGGAAACTACAATCTCTGGGGTTAGGAGCCTGTGTGTTAAAAACACACAAGATTCTTACAACATTCAAGTTTGAGGACCAACCTAGTATAAGAACAGAAAAAAGAACTGAACAGACTTTTAAGTATGGAAATCCCGGATTGCTGGCAACTACTGCAATTAGTCACTACAGGGTTTGTGCAGTCACATTATTAAATCATAGCCCAGAGATTTTTAGAAGATGCATCTATTTAATGAGGTTTACTGAGCACAACTGTATTAAATGACTTCGGATTCAGCAGAAACATTTTCATAGTAAGACTACTATAAATGTCACTCCCTTTGCATTTTAAAAAGACTCCACAGAGAAGAATAACAAGATCTGAGCATATTATGAAGCCAGAAAATGTTAATTTTTTCATAGGTCATGGCATCCTTTTCCATTAGAAAACCAAATTCTCTAAATAGATCTTTTCTTAGGGTAAAATTGAGTCCACAGCATTTGCTTTCAATGACTGTTAACACAAGAGAAGGAAAAAATTATTTGAACAATAAGATGTGTTTCTGTTCATATTAAAGAAAGCAGGAATCACATTAAAATATTTATTGAACTCAAACCACGATCAAGGCACTGCAGAGCATACAAGTTGTATTAGACATATGCCTGCATTCAAAGCAAACAAAACACTAAAGGCTTCACAGAGAAGGCAGCATTCCACATGAGCTCTGATGAGGGCAGGCTTTGGTGGGAGGGGACATGAGGAAGGCCAGGGGCTAAAGGCAGGAAGAGGGATGCTGGAGAGGCCCGTGGGCAGTGGGCCATGCGGCACGAAATGCATTTAGTAAAAGGGAACAGCTGAGTTTTCTTGGCAAATAAGGTATTCACAGGGAAGCGAGGGATGAGGAAATAGAGGTGATCTAGGGTAAGAAAGTCGAGCTGAGTTTAGATCTGCTTCATCTAATGCTGGTTTATGTGCAGGAGAGTGCTATCACTGGATCTGAGATCCTCTAAGGTTAACCTACTGCAATGTGGCTTTCGGAACGTCTGGGGAAACTAGTTTGGAAGTTATTATTGTACACCAGGAAAAAAGCAAAAAGAGCCTGAAGTCAGCAGGGAAGCTAAGGGAATAATAGCTTTCCTCTAATGAAGTGTGAAAATGTTCTTAGTTTAGTCACCTCATTTGATTTCCTCCAACAAACCTATTGCATATATTTATATAGGAAAATATTGCTGGTACCAAAACATTTATTGGAAGAAACTGCGGCTCAGAGAAGTTAGGGGTTTTCTAAGGTCCAGTGACTGTAAGTGGCAGGCTAGAATTCTAAACTCAGTTAGCGGATTCTCAATCCACCACTCTTTCCACAACCCCATTATTTCCTTACATGGAGAAGACAGACATAGCAGAGATAGAATTTTAAGATTTGATAAAACAACAGTAACAGCCACCATCACGACCATCATTCAGGGAGGCCTTACTGTGCAACAGCTCCATGCTAAACACCTGGAATATATTATCTCACAGGTAAACGAATGCACACAGAGAATGAGGAAAAGTGACAAATCAAGTCACGAAGCTCTAGTGAATCAGAGAATACTGGGGATCTCTAATAAATCCAATCACATAACCATAAAACGCAAGGTACAAAACATCACATGGAAAAAAATGCTTGCAAGCTAAAGACAAGAATGATATATGCTGACTTTGACAGCAGGATGTTCAAACAGAATCATGTAACTAGTGCCCAGACATTTGTGACTGGCGTTCAGGGACAGAGGAACAGAATATGTAGGTAGGAACAATGACCCTAGAGACATCTCTACGACATGATGGTTAAAGGATTGCGGAACTATGTTACCACGGAGGGCGTAAAGAGCAAGAATGTGAAAGGCAAACCTTATGCTGTGCCCACATTTATTTATTAGCAGAAGGGGCTGACGAAAGAATCAAAGAAGGAGCCATGTTCAGAAAGAGATGAATGCTTAACCATGAGAGGAAAGAGCTGTTCAGAAAAGGAGTGTATGAGAAGAGGCGGGCATTTTGGCTACGGCTGAGTGAGGAGGCTGACAAAATCCTCTAAAAAAGCAATGAGACAGCTGGATAAAACTGCTAATACAACCATTACAGCCCTTAGGAAATCAACCAAAGGCACAGAATTTGAAAAAAATCTGAAAAAATGTGCTGACCTTTCAGTAAGAACAGGGAGAATCTGTGGCATTCTGGCCCAGGGCTCCACCTATTCCTCCCTGAACTCAGTCAACATGAAGGTTCTGCCAGGGTGGGACAGACCGCGAGGACTGGCAGGTTCTCTACCAGAGCTGAAGTGCACCTCTCATTTGGTTTGGAGGGGTGGGCAACGCACACCCCCAGCAATGCTGTCAGGGGAAGTGAAGATCTCTTAGGTGGGCAAGTGAGGAGGACCAGTGGCTCCAGCAGCCTGAGGTTGTGGCCGTGGGCGGGGTGACTGTCCTGGCTGAAGCCATGTGAATGATCAGCAAAGACCGAAGAGCCTAAGCCAGCAAGCACAGTCTTCTGGCCACACTAAGGCTGTTCACATGTAGACAGGTGTGAAAGGGCCCTGTGGACTTGAGAACGGCTGATCTTTAAATTCGAAAGTGCTCCCCATGCACAGACAGGTCCATCAGCGGAGGACAGAAGCTTACTGGCTCTAGGTAGTTAGCCCTCTCTGTTCAATAATTGTTTGACCCCTAACCTACACAGATATAGGGCCAATGCAACCCCTAGAAAGCCACACAAACATATGAACATAAGAATTTTCAGCAAAAATCTGAGGGAGACATCAATGACTGCACACCGGAGGACAGATTTCATAGGTTGAATTTGATTTGGAGCAAATTACTAAACAAACCAAAAGTAATCAAACTCTTTTCAGTGGGGAAAATATGAATCAGAGACGCTATAATATGCTACCTAAAATATCCAACATTCAGCAAAAAATTACAAGACAGTCACAAAAATAGTAAAGTGGTACCTAAACAGAAGAAAAAGGCAGTCAAAAGAAACTGTCTCTGAACACAGTTGGTGGATACAGCACACAAAAAGACCTCAGTGTGGCTATTCTAAAAACATCAAAGAAATAAAGGAAATCATATTTGAAAAACATGGAAAGTATAAAAAAATGAAAGCACACAGATTCAAGGAGGAAACAGATATTATGAAAAAGAACAATGCAAATCCTTGAATTGAAAAGTATAACAACTTCACTATATATAAATGAAAACTTCACTATAGGGACTCAGCAGCATATCTGAGATGGCAGAATAAAGAACTAATGAACTTGAATAGAGATCATTAGAAATTGTACAATCTAAAGAACAGAGAGAAAAAAGACCGAAAATGAATAGTCAGAAGCTTATAGGAAAACATCAACAATATTAACATATGTGCAATGAGAGTAAAATATTTAAAAAAATAATGGCTGACAACTTCTCAAATTAATTTTTAACAATTTAACCTACAGTAGCGGGGGGGCACAGGGAAGGCAATATAGCACAAAGAAGACAAGTAGTGACTCTATAGCATCCTACTACAATGATGGACAGTGACCGTAATGGGGTATGTGGGGGGGACTTGATAATGGGGGGAGTCTAGTAACCACAATGTGGCTCATGTAATTGTATATTAATGATACAAAAAAAAAAATTAACCTACACATCTAAAAATCTCAAAAACTCCAAGAAGGATAAATACAGAAAGATCTACACATGGACATATCATATTCAACTGTTAAAAGCCAAAAACAAAGAGAAAAATCCAAAAGCAGCAAGAGAAAAATGATGTATTACAGACAGGGGGATATCAGTATAATTAATGGCTAATTTCTCATCTATAACAGAGGCCAGAAAGTGAAATGACATTGTAATTACTGAAAGAAAAAGCTGTCAATCAAGAATTCTGTATCCAGCAACATTATCATTCAACAGTGAAGAAAAAAATTAATTCTCAGATAAACAAAGACAAAGAAACTTCACTGCTACCCAGTCTGCCTTACAAGAAACCATATCACTTTCACACTGAAAGGATCTTAGTTCAGAAGTAGTAAATGTATGGGTTAATAAATATATTTATATGTACATTTTTTCTAATATCTTCCCTTAACTTGTTTAAAAGAAATATAATTGCATAAAGCAATATTGCTGTATTACTAGATTCAATAAAAATACAGAGAGGTAATACATATGATATATGGAGTGTGGAAGAAGGAACAGAGCTATGGTGGAGCAAAATGTATTTTACCATAATTAAGAGTTACCAGAATTAATTTGAAGTAGACTGTGATGAAACAGATTCAATTAAAATGGCAAATAAAAAAATATTTATGTAACACAAAAGGCAGCAGTCAAGAAGCAGCAGACTCCCTATCCCAGGAATCTTACATGATCTAAATAATTCCTTTCCAATATTTAAACTTCAGCAAAGAATAAGTCATTTACAACTGTGACTAGAGAATCAAATAGAAATTGTTATGGTATTATTAAAATGTATTATCCAGGTTTGAGGAAACTGGAGAAAAAATCAGGACACATATATAAAGTGACAAAAAACTCAGATAATGATCTTCCCAAAATATCAGGGTTTATAGCAATAATTCTTTACATTCATTTATACTCATTCCAACATCTCAACCTCTGAAAATAAGCAAGAGGGGCACTGTCCTGAATGGGAACTTACTCCGTAAATTTATGTATACCTTGATAAATTTAGACTTTTCTTGTCTCAAAACCAAATGGAGAATTTACTGCCCAGTGCATGGCATGTTCACAATAAATACTTTAACTCTGCAGACATGAGTCTTGCATAATTCAGAGTAGAATGGGATTTGGTTTGGTGTTTCAAACCTTTCAATCTAAATTTTAGATGTAGAAGATCTTATAATCTGTACAGAAAAATTAACTGACAGACTTGAATAAGAGTCCTATTACCTGAATTTCTTCAACTACTGATTTGAACTGGGGAATACGCTCTGTCATGTTTTTAACCAATTCCATGGCGTTATCAAATCCCTTCACATATTCTCCATACATCTTAAGGAATGGCGCCAATTTCTGAAGGATGTCGCCAATTCTAGGAGTAGTTTCCCTGTATAAAACACAGAAACAAATCATTAAGATTTCTCATAGAATGAGTGAATAGGATTCAAATGAAGTAATCACTTTCTATATACATCCTGTGCTTTATCAGATCCATTTCGATGTGAGACTGGTAGAGAATGAAGAAACACTTTTTTAAAGGAAGTTTAGGAATGACATAGTAAAGAGATTTGCTATGGAATTCCTGAAGCTCCAGATCACCCCTAATATCTGTCTCCAGCATCAAAAGGTAGTTTGGACAGCAGAGATGAAATTCTTTTCAGCTAAAGCCAAAAATGTACCACACTTCTATCAGTGGTCTTTTAACATAAAAATTTAGCACAAATGTTTGGCCACAGATCTGTGTAGCACTGCTATTTCAATTTAAAAGCTGAATAACACAGCAGCTAGTATGATTGCCTTAGACATATCATTTGTGATCTTATCTACTCCTCTTACCATTCTTGCATTCGTTTCTCCAGCTCTGGCAACAGGAATTTACTATGGAAGGCATTTATTGATGAAATATTAGAAAATATTTTATTCACACTCTCTGCTGGAAATGACCCTCGATTTGCTTCTTCTAATAGTTTGCAATAAAACACCTGAGTAAGAGAATAAAGCAAACATTACTTCAAATTTACTGGTTAACCACCAAGCACGGTGATAGGCGCACACAATGGGCTCTTAGGAACTGCTTATTGAATAAATGACAAAGTTCACAGTTCAAGAAATCAATCATTTTTGATATGTAGGACTATGTGCTTTGATTGAGAAGAATCAGGAATTATAATTAGGAAACTTGACTCTGACCTAGGCTTTGGCTTCTCTGTGGGATGTTTTCTGTGTCAGAATTTCTAACTGAGGTGACTGGGTTTACTTCCTACCTATAGGTAGAATTAAGAGATACGGAAAACCTTATTACACACAATAACTGCAGGATTTTCCATTCCGCTTTATTTTTCAATGACTTCCATGGCACTTACTACATATTGCCCTTTATTATAATTTGTTGGCTTAAATCTCATTTTCCCTACTAAAACTGTACGCTTCTTGGGGAGGGAGGGCACGACAGTCTAGTTCCCACAGTAGAAGGCACTTTAGAAATATCTGGTCAATGGATGAACAAGAGTATTTCATCTCTCAGATGTTTTTTGCTTTTTAGTAAATAATGATGCATGGTAATTTAAAACACTGGCATGAGGATAAAAACATCTCCTGTACGTAACGACAGGTATCTTAAAGACAAGAAAAACCCCTGCAGTCTTAGCTATACTCCACAAGGGCTACTAGACCTCTTAACTGCCGTTCTGCTAAATGTAGGCGGAAGGAGGTCTGCTCCTTCATGAATTCCAGATGGTGGTTAATTTTCTAAATTCACCTCCACTGCATTTTCTTGGGAGGCAAAAAGAACACAAAATTATGTCCTTAGAGACTCCAACTGATAGGATATTGTAATTAAAACTCTAAAAATTGTCAAAGGTCAGCAACAGTAGCTGACAAGCTAATACGGCTGGGAAATAAAAAAAAAGAAAACAACTTGGTAAAAGGTAACAACCCACCTCCCCTACGGGAATACCTACAAGTTTCAGGGCTGTCGTGCCCACGAAGAGAAAGGTTGTTTCAAAGGCACAGACTCAACATGAACTGATTGACTTCTGGTGAATTCTTTGGAGAATATTTGGTTTCACAGAACATAAGCCTTAACCTGGTTCCTTAAGACTCAAACAGGGATGTAGTCACTCTGGGATCCGATGATAAGGAGGTGTATCGAGACGGCCAGTGCCTATGAAGTTCCAGTACCAGGAGTGGGACAATTCTTCTTAAAATTAATGCTCAAACACTGCAACATTCTCTTCCAATAAGAGGAGTCTGTATTAGCAGACAATCTACCAATTGTCTTGTTCTTTTATGGCTAAAACAGGACTAACAGGCCTTAGTCCTCCAAAGTTTTTCTTAGGATGTGTTTTAAAACTTGCCTGACAGATGTATACTTGAAATGATACTGAAGGTTCCACCATCAAGATGAAGGTACAAAACGTGCTAAAGTAGATTCCCAGATACTGCCTGTGCAAGTTTACACCAGGCACACATTAAACACTTCATACAAGGCTGAACAAGTGAAGTCTCACAATCCCTTCCGCCCTATGACTGAGCTGATTTAGATCACTCACGTGGGGCTGAGCAGCAAACGAGACAAACTGAATCGATACATTCACGTTACCATTAGAATCACTTACTTAAGTATAATGGTAACATGGCGCAAGGATCACAATAAGTAGCCAAGACAACAGCCTGGTGTTTAGGGTCGAAAGACACAGATAAAGGCATTTTGTGACTTATTACAGAGTCTTTGAATCAGTTGTTTATGAATTAAAAACCTTTACACCTAGTGAATTCACCGACAAAACTAAACACCCTTAGGATTTCCTTGAAGAAGTAGCTTTCACTGGCCACAAACACTCACGACCTCCTTTTGGCTTCTACAACACTTTAATTACTAAGTTAAAATGGTGTGTAATGCCGAAGAGTAAAGTAATACGGAAAGGGAGACTCTCACCTGATCTAAGAGGTCAAGTCGGCTGACGTAGGCTCTTTCCGTCAGCAACAGTTCATTGGCTATTTTGTGAAGTTTTTGCTCATTTGTCTCCTAAAATAGAATAAATAGTCACATTAGGCAATAAGCCTTGGACAATATTTCTCAAGCAAAAAGCATCTAAATAAAGGGTCTGATCCGACAGTTTCCTCAAGCTTCTCAGGTCCCCGTTTCCTTTCTGCCGTGAAGGAATGGAAAACCAGAAGTGAATAGAATTAGATACACGCAATCTGCTCTACTTCACCTGAACAACTTCTTTAACTTAAAACGACCTCTTTGACCTCTGCAGCAGTTCACACTACCGTCCATTTTTTCCCCTTGAAACCCCTTTTGCCTTTCTCGGTTCCCACACACTGTATTTGCTCAGTGTTTCCCTACTTCCCTCAGACTACTTTTTGGACATGATTTCATCTTTCTCTCAGACATCTCATCTAGTTATTAGCTCTAGGCATGTAACATTTTGCCTTTTAGAAAACCATGATGGAAATTTTTAATTATACACCAGTATAGAAAATAGTAAAATGCACCCCCATGTGTCCATCACTGAGATTCAACATCTGTCAGCTCTTTGTTAACCTTGTTTCATCTATGCCCCCACCCACCTCCTTTTGCCCCCTACTTTTAATTAAATCCACACATTTCATTATTTCTTCAGTATATATTTGCTTAACCCTTAAATATAACTATATAATGTTGCTAGTTCCATAAAGACAGCAACGTTTTTTCCTTGCTATGGCTCTATGATAGAACGTCGACAATGCTTCAGTGAAATATTGCTGAATGGATGGATGAGCAGCAATCTCATCTGTTGTTGGACGTTTGCTACCACTCTGACGTGCTGTCGATGTAAGGCCAAACTCATTTTTCTGGAAAACCTCAATACTGTCACTCCTACCCCAAACCTGAATGGTACCATCCTGGCAAAGGTTCCATCCCTTTCCAGTCATCCGGCTTTTGGACCTTGAGTTACTTTAAACTTAGTTCCCTACTACATAAACCAGTCAGCTACCCACTCCTACCCCTGATGTGAAATGTCATGGAATCTACCTTTTAAGTGCTCGTCACCGCCGCCTGGTTTCGCTCCTACCACATCTCAAGCCCAGGCCGATCAATCGTTGTGAAATGAGCTGATTCTGTTTTTCGGCTTGGGCTCACCTTGATCACTGCTGTCAGAAGAATCCTTCTAAAACTGCTCTTTCCAGATCGTCCCACTTCCCAAAGAAAGCAAGCTTTCAACACCCCTCTCACAACAGGATACAGTCCAGGTTCCGTGTACCATTCAGGGCTGCTCAACCCTCATCTCTACTCACGTCCTCAAACTCCCTTCTCATTCTTCTCTTTACAGGCATCCTTCCCTCCAATCCATCTAATCACCAATCATCTAATCCACCATTATCTAAACATGCCCCCTCTCCCCTCCACCCTCTCTGCCTGGCGTATCCTCTCAGTGCTTCTCTCTAGGTGTTTAAGCTTGCCTTCCTTTTGATGGCTGACTTTCCATGCCTTGTCCCTGGAGCCTTCTTCAACTATCCAAACCCTTGGGCTGGTCCCATCAAACCTTATTTAATATTTTATATCTAAACATCTTTTTATTGAGAAATGTCTACCTAGTTACTTTGCTAAAATACCACTTTCACTCCAGGAATGTATGGAGGGTTTAGTAAAAACTCTAGTACCAAAGCAGACCAAGGTATATTTTATACCAGTGTCTTATTTATGTAAATGCTACATTTTAAACTGTGTAAAACACTATTAAGCTGTATGAATGTTTCACTGTATTAACATATAGGAGATCTACTTTATGCTTGTTATATCACATCCCCCTAACGTGGGAAGTCTCCACATTGCTTCTCATAGCAGCCCTGAAATGAAGTGTTTTTACATGAACTCTTTGGGTAAGGGAACATAATACTGTTTGAGTCGTCTGTGGTCTCAGAAATACTGAAATAAGAACTATGCAGTCATCAAATTCCACAATTAGTCAAGGTTATAAATTTAGGGTAAAGTGCTAGCACTGTTGCTTGGCTGACTGGCACCTTCTCCCTCTTTCTTAACAATGTCTGGATTTGCTTAGTGTATCTGCACCCCCCGACTGCGCAGCCTTTGCCTTGGAGAAACTAACTTATCCCCGATCAATAGGGAGGTCCTGAACGGTTAACAATCCAGAACCCACAGCAACTGGTTCAGAAGCCAAGATAACAGGAGGGAATATATACCGAGGGGCTTTGGAAAAGGGGGCTCCTTACTTTTAAGGAAGAACCACAGAGAAAGTGATCTCTCTGTGGTGCTCCATGTAAATGAGGGTAACGTGTAAGGCTTGAGTGCTATGGAGCAGCCGGCCCATAACCACAGATGAAGCCAATAAACATCCTTACTGTTTATGCCAGGTCAACTGTTACTGGTGGTGTTTGTAGCTAGAAGCATCCCCATCAACATGGAAAGCTTACACACTGTGAAATGTTTGCAGTATATTCTGTGAAACTGAAAATCTTTCCAGTACTTTCAAAGCAATTACTACTTATAGAGGAGAAAGTAAAATACTTAATGAGCTAAAAATGTGACTTTCAAGCCTGTCATAAATGAACACAAATCCATAGTAAATACATAAGAAATCTATCAACATCTCAGAGGAAGATGGATGCGGCATTCTATGTACTCATAGTACATACTAGAGCCTGGGTCAAATGCTACAAGCGACTGTGTTTGGTTCATTTCTTAAAGCCAGATTTACGGAGATACAATCTACAAAGAGTAAACTTTACCCTTTTGGTGCGTATTTTAGGAGTTTTGACAAATGCTTACAATCATGTCACCAGTACCCCAACTAAGATACAAAACATTTCCGTCGAAACCTTCCTTAGATCTCTTTGTAGTGAGCCACACGCCTCTCCCGTGACCGCTCCTGCTAACCGCTGACCTGTCCTTTTCCAGGACGCCGTACATGGAGTCACACAGTATGTGCCTCTCACCTTGCTTCTCTCACTTATCAAAATGCACTGAGATACATCTATACTGCTTTTAGCATTCGTAGTTTGTTCCTTCTAGCTCTTATTTTATTCTAGTGGTGGTGATGTATCTTTTTGACTCACTCACACTTTTATATGTTCTGATTCCAGTTCTGACCAGTATCTTTAAAGAAAACAAGCCAGCAGAATTTGTGCCAAGACAAAATAATACATCTTTTATGAGTCAGGGAATTCATTAACCAACAGATCATAGTGTCTATTACTGCCATGCAATGTAGTCACCCTGAGGTCTTCCACATCCTACAGGATCTAAAAATAGAAGCTTTATCAGAAATAATCTTTGCTGACTCCAAATCATACTTTAGCTGAATGTGGCAAACTGTGGGTATCCTGGTTACATTTTGCAAAATCCAAGGGGGATGCCGGTAGTATCAGCAAAGCTGTGTTTCTTCCACACAGATGGTCTTCCAACGGTAGGTCCCTGACCTTGCTGAAGCCAACACAAACATAAGCAAAAGTAACCTTGTTGATGTACGGTTTAATCACTCATATGCAGGTTTGAGACGTTACTGGGGATTTTGTGGTGGAGGTGAGAAAATCACGGACCCACGGAGCCCTGCTTTAGGTTAATCACAGCAGTGAAAATGCCACCAGAAGGACAGTCAACACTTACTCACTGATCGCTCACTATGTGCCAGACGCTGCTGTAATTGTCTTACATAAACTGATGAATCCTTACAACTTTATAGAATAGGTGCCGTTATTATTCCTATTTTACAGGCAGCACACACCCACAAAACCTAACACAGCAAAACCCCAGAGCTCAGAAAAGCCAGGTAATTCACCCACAGAAAGTAACTCAATCAGACTCCAACCATGTAGAAAGCATGTAATTTTAAGTAGCAAGTCAGTGAATAGTTGGCTCTCACTCTAAACATTCTTTGTAGCAAAAACAGGACTGTAGTAAGTGCCGACAGGTGAGCAGACTAACACAGACCATCCACTTAAAAGTGGAACATGATAGCTACCATGCATTTAAATTATACATTATTTTTCCAACATAAATTCTACTTAAAGCACACTTCTTATCAGTTATAAAAAACTGAGTCATATTTGATGTAATGGTTTCCAATTTTTAAAAAGCCATTACTGAAATTCATCTATATTTGGGAGAAATACATGATCGATCCATCTGCATGCACGGGGCCTTATCACTCTGTCAGACTTATGCTTAATAAATGGAAGGTAGTTTTTGAAATGGCTGCTACACTGGGGTGGTAGCCTGATTTTTTTTTTTTAATAGAAAGTTAAATAGGTTAACATTATATAAATACTGTTCTTAATATTTGCCACTCCAAAACTACATAACCCCTACTTTCTATTTAGCACTTTACTAAGAATTTATTCTTGTGAGTCTTTGGACAATAGTTATGATAGTTACAACACAATACTGATTTAATAAATAATCCTAGTTGCTTCTATTGGAGCCTAACATACAGATTGAATGTTCAAAAAATAATTATAAATCTGCTATTAAAAAGGCATTTGATATTTATAAAATATCTGAGATGGGCTTTTTTTCATTTATAAATATGATAGTATAGCAGACTGAAAGCTGATTCTCTGAGTCTTGCCTCAAAGAAAAATACATTTGAGTGTATCTAAACTACCAAATCGGAAAAGATTTAAGAGATTATACCATTTACTTTTCTCTGCTTCTCTCTCACTCCTCTCTGAGTAATGGACTTCCTAGGCTATTCCTGTGCCCCTTCACACCTCCAGTGGTCACCTTTCAGCAAAGACTGGCCCAGTTCTCCCTCGAGTTAGTTCAGCCTGCTTGCCTAGTGGCCGTCCTTGCTGGCCGATGAACGTGCTGCAGTGTCAGCTCCGTCTCCTTGAAGCACAGATGTCACCAGCGCCTGCAGCTCTTTCCAGACGGTCTGACATGGCTCCTCCATATGGCAGGAGCTGGGACAGAGAGACCCCATTGCAGCTCACAGAGCTCATTAGCTGGATGGGCAGAGAATGCCCGTGTGGAGCCAGCAATTCATTCTCCAAAATCTTAGTGCCGTAAGCCCTGCCCCATGCCTCAAACCACCAGGCAGGGATGCAGATGTTCTGCAAAGAGTTTCATAAATGCTAATGAACACTTACAGTTTCCGTAAAGATGTTTCAAGGGCAAAAATCTTCAATTACTCTAAGATGAATCCGATATTGTTATTATGTTTATAATTCTTCAGTTATGCTTTATAACTCTTCAATATACATGTTCTCATGTGATTTCATTTGAAGCATGAAGGAATTTTTTTTTTCTAAAGACATTTACTCAAAATGACTAAAAGTTCTTATAGCCTTTCCCATATATTTCTTAGAGGTTATATTTAAAATACTATATATATAAATTATTGGGTTTTTATAGGACCAGAATGAATGTCTTTCTGGTCCTGGGAAGTTCCTACCCAAATCTGCTGCCAGTTAACTTTATTCTTCCATGGAGGAGGAAGACGTGGCTTTACACGGACATGCAGCACGTCTCTGGTTTCCCAGACGTCCTTCACTCTAACAAGATGACTCAACTTAGGGAATAAACACTCGATGCTATGCCATGATTCCTGAGATGTATCAAAATTTTGATAGTCATTTTTAATGTATTTCCAGACATCAAAGTCTCTGATGTGTCGCTCCAGGTGATCATTTAAAATTAGATCCCAATGATATTTGAATATCACATAATTGGCCTATCATCTCAAAAAGCATCTTAAAATCTCTAATGTTCTAGACACCTTTGTTCCAATATTCCAGAATTCTATAGATTCTTTCTCACTGTACTGAGGAGCTGGGAAATCAAGAGAAGCTATCCCAAGTGAGAGACAGTGACACCTCACTACTTATTTAGTACCTTAAGATGCTTTAGAGTGTGCGAGGTGCTATTCTAGGTGCTTAACAGGCATTAGCTAACGTATTCCTCACAGTGCTCTTGTGAGGCAGAGGCATCTCCTCATCTCACAGATGAGGAAGCTGTGTCTTAGTGAGGCTGGGTGACCTGCCTGAAGTCACACAGCTACAAGGGACCAAGCCAGGCCTGTGAAAACAAAGTTCATGCTCTGTCACAGCCTTTTAACTAAGAGAACTCTGCCTGAATGTGCGGAACGAGAAAATAAGGTTAAGGGAAAAAAATACAAAGATTCTGTATTCAATTAAGACCATGTCATCATGCCATAAGGAAGATGACACAGTCGCAGGGAAGATTTGTAATCAGGAAGAAATTTATCACCAGGTCCCCATTACGAGGAACAGAGCGCACCCACCACGACACAAGGTGGTGTTCCCTTCCCAGTGCATCCTAACAGAGTGTTACTGTCTGTTTACTTCAGGGAGATCCTTGACTTGAGGAAGCTTCGAGAGCAAAGTCCAAGACGACCTTCAACCCAGCAACAATATTTTTCCAAACTTACATCCACTACACTGTCCCATTCAAATCAGGAGAATAGGCAAGTGAGAGCTCTTAATCTGAAGGTTTAGAGTACATCCCTTTGAGATGTTGTGGGAAGAAGGGAAAACAGAGCCTGCGGCAAGAAGGCCAATTTGAAAGGTTACTTGCACAAGATCAGACAGGAAGTGAAGTGGTAGCAAAGAGAGAACTTTGCTCTTACACCCAAGTTAGCGGATGTTAGATTCGACTGTCCTTTGGGTCTTGCAGAAATTAAAGACCGGGTAGTAGGAAGAGATTAATATATACTCACCACCAATAATGGAATTAACTTATTCCAAGTCTAGGCAGAACATCTAAAATAATTAGGTGACCACATATAAGTATTTCTGATGATAATTCCCTAGAGTTAAAACCTTGTACATATAAAGGAGTGCTTTGCGGTAATGACCTATGGTCTTCAAGTAAGGGAAAGAAAGAAAATAAACAAAACCTGAGTTAAGAAGGAAGAAGCCTGTAAACTGATCTCCATGTACCCTGCCTGTAAGGGAGCCCCTCAGTTTAAAATGGAAAGGACAGGTGCTGGGAGGTGCCCCAGGCAGGGAGGGTTGAGTTTTGGATGTATTAGAGGACACCTCGGGTCCTGAGTCCGTTCATCTTAACTTACCAGCGAGAAAACACGATTATATCTTATGTTTATTGGACTAACACACAGCTAACATCATATTCTAAGGTACTGTTACATGGTCTGTGCCACATCCTGACGCTGTGGGTGGTGGCGTCATCTCCGTCCTACGGCTGAGAGGGCTACGGCACACAGAGGCGCAGGCGGCCTGCTTAGGGGCTCAGGTGGAGGTGCTGAGCCAGGGTTCAGGCCTAGAACACCTGGCTCTTGAGTTCATCTTCCTGACCACCAGGCTATGGTGTGTTGCTCTTTCTTCGTTTTGTTTTTGTCTTTTTAAGCCACTTCTAACTGTTGCGTTTAAGGCCTGCCCTTGCATTTCTCTCACACCCACAGGGTGCACATGGTCATGGTGCACACAGACCTTCGTGTGCACCATGACCTCTGGCCGCCTGCCCTTCCCAAACCTCCCAGCTCGGACTCTGTGCACCCCATCCCTGACTCTGACTGTTCCTGGCGCCGCTGACTTGCTGTTCTGGCTCACGCCTGCTCCAAGCCTGCTCCTTCTCTTCCGGAGTTCCGGCCACTCAGCAATGCTGGGAGACGGCTGATAGGTCCCACGATCTTTGACCTGGGCCCTCAGTATGTTGGTCACAAGCCACCCCGAGAGCTGACCTTCTCCCCTGGCCTCGAGTTCCCAGCCCCACCCCTTGCGGACAGCCTACTGGCCTCTACAGGAACTTCCCAAACCAACACACCCAGCACTAAGCCTGCGAGTCCCCTCTACGCCGGGGTCTCAGCAGCTCATTCACTCAGTGAGGTCCAGACTCTCTGCCTGACGCCCCCATGTATGCTAACAAGAGGGACTGTGCCCTCTCGACCATGCCCCAAAACTTGGCTTTAGCTTCTGTGTTCCCCTTTCCCCCATGAGATCCTGAGCAGTGGTCATTATGGTGATCCTCCCCCCCAGCAGAGGGTCTCCTCTCTGTATTCCCTGCAGCACCTTGCACATAGCACATACACAAAATACAGTCACTCGATTTGATGTGATCACCCAGGTTCACTGAGCTAGCTGGCCATGATGTGCCGGGTTGGCCTAGGTCCCCAGATTAACTCCCAGTTCCTTATTCTCCATGATGGCCATCCTCAGAAGCTCACCCCGCCGTCCATGCCCCCCACCCTCTCAAGCCCTGTTGGGCTTCATGACACAGCCCACCTCTCTTCTTTTTCCTCTCACACAATTCCCTATGTCCCCCTTTTGAGTATGTTGTGGTCTCTAGGACTCAGGCCTTGGCCTTCTTCCTGTTCCTACACGTTCTCTTTTGGCAGCATTAATCACACCATCTGTCCATCCTCTTACGGGTTTATCCTCTTCCCTGAGCTCCAGGCCCATTTCCACCAGCTTAATTAATATCTCCAAATGCCTGTCTGGTAGGTGCCATAAACTCAGTAGTACAAAACTAACCTAATGAGCAACTCTGTTTTCTCCCCTGATTCCAAACACATTTATCTCCTGTCTGCCACCTTGAATACTTCATTACCATGTCAGGAAACCAAGGCCTGCAGAGTTATGTTAAAGGGCCAAGCCAAGGTCACCTAGTAAGCGCTGGAGCTGGGATTTGAGCTCATCTCTTAATTCTAAAGCCTTCATCCCTAACCAATAAACCACAGTGTCCCCAGAATACTCTATTTTTGTTTTAGACATCTGCACGTGGACACCACACAAGTCCCTCAAATTCCATATGTCGAAACCCAATTAACACTTTGGCGCCCATCGTATGTTACTCCTTCTCTTCTCTTGTCGTTGAGTATTTGGTGCACCACCTGCCACTTCATCCAAGCTTGGACGTCACCGTGACTCTCCCCTCCCTACACCCAGTCGAAGGGTCCTCAGACGTCTCTCTGACCCTCTGCCCATCTGGGGGCCTCCTCCTCTCACATCTGCACGTGCCTACTAACCATGCCCCCGGCTCCATCTGTTTTTCCTTTTATCTGACTCATATTTCTAAAACCCACAGATGTATAGTCATGTCACTTCCCTGCTTTAATTAAGAGCCTCTGAGGCCAGATAGTATTAGGCTTATGGAAAGTTTGAAAGAGCACGGGAAAACACCTACATTTAACCCTACAAAACAGGATGCAGAAGGACCATACATTGTGCTATTGAATGCGTGTTTTTTAAAGAGCTCAGAAAAACAAGCTGAAATGTTAAATATCAAAGCAGTTTTCTCTGGATGGTAGAACTGTGGGTGATTTTTGTATTCTAGTGTTTTGCTGCATTTTCCTGACTTTCTAGGAGGATTATTAATTTTTTATTCAGACTTTCTACAGTCTTTTAAAAAAGTCTCCACTGCTTTTAGGAAAAAAAGGATACAATGTAAGGATACAAACCCGCTGCAACTTGTCCTTAGCTTATATTTTCCTGTGACCTCCACACTCATTTCTCTAGCCCTTCTGGTCTTTTATTACGATGCCAGAAATACCCCCAAATAAGGCATCTACCAGCTTGCCTCTGCTCGCTTCTCACCCTCGCCCTCTGCCTGCCTGCGCTCCTCTCTCCTGCCTCACCCCATGCCCAGCTACTCTGGACCACCCAGCAACCTCCTACTCTTCCTTCAAGTCAAATCCATCTGCGTCTCCAACAGCCTGCCCTTCCACCAGCTCTGCTGCAGATGCGACTGCTTCCTCGTCTATGTTTCCAAAGCACTTCTTGTACCACATTCTGGTGATTTACTTCAGTCTCTCTCCTCTGAGGCTTCATGGGCAGGGCTGATCTTGTTCATTCCTGTTTCTAGCACCCAGGCGAGTGAGCCCTGGCATGCTGCACTTTCAAGTTGAACAACAGGTGATATCTTCAGGTGTGGGCTCTCTGAAGTTCATTGTTTTTTCATTTTTCCTTCTTAACCTTTTCAACATACTAAACAGAGTTGCCACAAAATAAAGAACTTCCTAAATTCACCATTTGGTGCTAAAGGAATAAAGGAAAGCTATGTTCAAGACTTCTATGACCCACCCACACGGTCAGTGAGTCAACTTTTCCATTATCCTACACATCCGAAACCCCTAACCGCTGGATGGAGCTTTCGCTGTAATCGGAGCAGCAGCCTGGCTGGTGAGGTTGGACAATCTCCTTGTGCTGGTACCTTCCTGGTATCGAAGCTCACTGACAGGAGAAGAAATGGCTGAGGAGTCACTTATTATTTGTCCTCACATCTAGCAAGACTTCAATAGTCTCCCTCCTTTATTTTTCAAAAAGGGAACTGGGAGAAATTTAAAACCTTACAAAGAAAGAACTTGTAGCCCATCGAAAGAAATGGATAACCAAGATAAGCATTACAGTTTACTCCCAGGAAACTGTGATACCTCCCATTATAGGCTGCAAAATCAGCAACTTAAAGAATTACAATTAAATGGGGGGAAATGAAGGAAAACGAGGGAAAGTGAGTTAACTTGGATTACACTACTGGTATTCTATGTGCAATTTACTTCTCAGTTTGATTCTGTCATTCTTTTTCCCTGGGAGATGATTATCTTTAGTTATACTTGAGTATGTTCAAAGGTTAAAACCTGTGAGGCTTGTATGAAAATATAAGCAAATTGGGATTTTTAAAAGTCAGAAATAACAAGGAAATAAACATTTACATTTAAAAAAAATGTCTCTCTGTATCTCTACTCTGTAGACCCCTTCACTGATATCTCACTTTAGAATTTCTTTCATTTTTGGTGAAATGAAGGATTAACTTAAAAAAAATCTGTTTGTTACAGTCTTGCTAAAACTGCTATTTAGAGTTTTACTGCACTGCTACTTTAAGTTTTGATTGCCAATAACAAACTAGTTATTTATATAAACTTTAGTCTTAAAATCATACATCTATATGTTTATATTTGGCTTGCTATATGAAACACAGAGGAAGGAAACACTAAGTAAATATTACAAACATCTACCAGTACAACCTGTTACAGTGCATCTTGGGTATTAAAAGGCCTATGAAAACTGGCCAAAGAAGTGTTCATTTATGTGGCACGATCAATGAACACAGCATTCCGTATTAGTGCATTTCCACTAAAGCTCACCTACTGAAGCCTACAAATCTGGGAAAAGATAACTATTTTCAAGTGAAATTCATTCTAAAATGTCCTGGCCCATTCCCTGAGTCTCTTAATACCGTTTAAGCTATTTATGACAACGCAAATTCATCATGCCAAACAGGAAGTGTAATAACACTTTTACCCCCCGGGTGCCTTGATGTTCCTTTGCCTCTACCTTTCCCATGATTCATGAATTTTCATAAATTTCCTTATAACAACATCTCCCCTTTAGTAGATTTCAGTCTTTTAATCTGTGATTATACATAATGGCCCTTAATTTAAAGATACAGGTAACACCTTGTGGGTGGGAGCGAAAGATATCACAGAATACTGACAAGTTTCCTTTAGTTCTGAGGTTTTAAAAAAATACCTGCTTACATTGTGGTGTCTATATTCTAGATCACTGGTGCTGCAAAAAGTTTAAATATTGGAAAGGTGTAGCTTTGCTAAGGTATGGCAGAGACAATAATTTCAATGAGATAGGTGTTCTTTACCTTTTAGATGGTAAAGAACATTTACCTTTTATTCACCAAAAGCGATTCTTGATCAGAACGCATCAGATAATCAGTGAGACATATAAGCTGAGATGATTTTCAAGTCAGTTCTCCATTATTAATGAATGAAGTGTTCCAAGCATACTTTACTATGTATTTACTTCCCTGAACAATCTCTGTAATTCTCCTCCATTTCTACTTTCCATTCCCCAGCCCGTCATTCTCCTGCTCCTGGTGGGCATTTAGGAAATATCCATTAAACTTAATACTGGTTTAAATGAAATTTATTTAAGACTATTCTGATGTTAATCCCTGTATCGAGTTAAAGAAGACTGAAGTAATTTTTTTCATTGTCTGCATAGTGAAACTCAAACATTCCATTATGCCTCAGCAGTCCAGTTAGTTTAAAATGTATTTGAATTAGACAACTTCATAAATATAAGTCAGTTTAAGCAGCAGCTGACAATCTGGAGGGTATGCTACAATGGAATGTAAATACATGTAACAGCATAAAATTAGTATATATATCACTCCACAGGGCCTTAAAATCATACTCTGCTCATATCCTAAAAGGAGTATGAAATGCCAATCCTCCTTTCTAGATGGAAGACAGCACCAGCTCTGCAGAGGAAGCTTCCTTCTTCCACGTACAGCATGTGCCATCCACTCCTTCAATGCCCATTTAGGAAAAAGCCTGGTTGAACTATTCTATGTATCACTAGTTTAATAGCAAAGCCCTACTCAGCCTCTTCCAAACCAAGCAGGACTCATCTGTGAAGATAAATACATGTTATATATGAAAAGGAAAAAAAAAACAAGTACTATCCAGTAACCACAGGCTTCATCGCCAGTTAAAGTCTTTCCCTCAATAAGAACAGTTCTTACTGTTTTACAAGTGTTTGCTGGTGGCATTATCCCCAATGCAAGAGGACAGATGTCAGAATCTCCAGTTTCCTGGTCCTTAACTCCTCTCCTGTTCACCATGCCTCACGCACAGACACTAAAAACCTACCGCTATATTGAGATGCAAAGAGATTTTAAAGGGGACTTTGCAATGTCCTGTTTCTTTAATGTTTTAGATAATGTTCCCAATTATGACTCATTTTCTCCCACCCACTTCCTTATTTAAACTTTCCCTGCTTGAGAGTCAGTTTTTAAAGTTAATTCACTAACCAGGAGAAAAAAGATCACTGGCTCTTTGTCTATTTGGGATTTTTTTCCAGGGCCAGGGAACATTGTACCATGACCCGGATTTCATTTCAGTTCAAGTTCTAAAAACATTAATCAATCACTTTTTACTCTAATAATTTAGTATCAATCCTTCTGAATTTCTGCTTATGTTAATGCCAGTTAAGACACGACACCATAAAAATAGATGGAGGACTTGGATTTTTCATTTACAAATGTTCCTGTAATTGTCCAATTTTCAATTCTTTAGTCTCCTATGTAGACTGTTATTCATAATCAGCAAGACAGACTAAGCAATGGAAACTTTTTTTCTTGTCTTCAGAGATGTAAACAGCTTTCTAGCCAGGGAATTTTGTTATGATGTTTTCATTGAACCTTTTATCCAAGAAATTTCAAGTACTTTGAAAAAGCCACACATATTAATCTTTCCAAAGCATTATATTGACAAGAATAAAGAATAGAGATGCACCAGTCTTGTTACTTGAATTATAGGAAAGTTTCTGCTGTTAGCACAGGTAAATTATGAACATTTCAAACTAGCAAATCAGTTCTTTGTTAGTGTGGGTTTTGTACATGGGCAGAAACGCCAGTCAGGTGGTTCACCGAACGGCTGCCCTCTTTAGAAAGGATATGAACTTCCAGTTCACCACAGTCTCACCTGTCTCGAGTATATTACTCATGGCTGCTAATCACTGACAATTTCTACATTTAGGCATTTAAGTTTGTGAACTCTTACATCAGGACACAGACGGACCTGGAAGTAAGGGCACAAGGGGTCCAAGCCATTACTGTGACCCTGGAAAATCGCTTCAGCTTTCTGGAACTGTTTCTACTTCTATAATGAATTGCTGAACTAAGATGGTTTTTAAAGAGCCTTTGAAGTCTGGGATTAAGTTGTTTATTATAAAATTATGTATTAATTAGAAAACTTCAAAAGAAAAAAGAAGCCTAGAAATGATTTCCATATTCATTTGCTAGTCATCCAGATCTACTTCTTTGACTAGATTAATGTCTGAATAGCAAAGATTACCCCATTTTCTTTTGTTTAGCTCATAAACATTAGGGATGCAGCCCTTTCGGCTAGAGCAACAAAGGACTTTTTTTAATATGTAAGCAAAAACAATACGCATGTGGTTTTCCTATATCAAAGTCTTCGGGCTGTTCTGTCTCTGGAAATCACAACAGTGATCAACAGAAATTATACAAGAAGAAAAAGTGAGAGATCTCCTCGTACAGTAGGGGAAGCACCCATTAGCAGCCAGAGCCTAAGGACTGCAGGGTGGGTGACCTGACCCATTCATTTCAGGCGCGCTATGAAGGAGTTTTCATGCAGCAGCAGACCAGGCCGTGGGTCCTGCTACTCGGCGGCCAGGCTCACACTTTACCTTCAGCTCCTGGTGCTGGTCCAGCTGGTCCGGGTCGAGAGGGCTTTCTCCGTTTTCCCCCTCCTGCGCCTTGGCTTCTGTGTCTGCCCCTCCTTCCTCCAGGGGGGGTGCTGCGCCCGGACCTGCAGTCCTCCAGCTACCGTCCCGGGCGCTTCCAGCACCGTCGCTCGCTGCGGGCGACGCAGGGCCGGGGGCAGTCACGGATCTGTCTCCATTCACTAAGGCTGCGCTGAGCAAGCCTTCAGGAGGAGTATCTGGGCTCCGAGGGGCTGCGTTACCGTCCTCGTCTTCCATCTGGTTCTGCGCTGCCGTCACACCGTTGGCCACCCCTGTCTGCACACCCTGCGGCTCGGTCTCATCTCCCTGCCTCTGGTGGGGGCGCTGGGAGGGGGGTTTCTGCTGAGGCGTGGTCACCAATCCATGCCTTCCCGGGGTCCAAGGAGCATTCAGGTTCACAGCACACTCTTTCTTCAAGTCACTGTAATTTGATAATGCGCTACAAGATAAAATACAAAGAAGTGTGAAAACACTGGCAAGGAAACGTTCTAGAATAAAGACAAGGTGGTTCCATCTGAAAAGGGATGTTTAGTGAAGAGCATCTTTCCTCTAATGGTTCTAGAAGCACAGCCTAGGACAGTCCAGGCAGTCCGCAGGGTCTTGGGGGCTGAGATGCATGCTGCCATCTCCCGCCCCACCACTCCTCCCAGACGCTGCTCATCCATACGGGACGGTGGCTCAGGACACTCGGAGGGAAAAGGCGCGTAAGCTCAGCAGCACAGGAAGGAGAGGAAAAAAACTGGTAGGGAGAAGCGGGAGGCTGTCAGTATAATTAAGTGGCACTCACACCACCGCTGACATTTGCTTTTGAATAGAGTACGCCCTCAGCTTAGGTAATTTCCCAAGCAGATCAGGGAGATTCAAATCACACTGTCCCCCTTTATTGCCCACATCAGTGTCCAGGAAGCCAGTGGCAGGATCTTCTGAGCCAGACTTAAGGCTTGGTTAGGAGTGTTAGACAGGACCGTTGTAAAGGAGGCGGGAATTCCCTGGAACAAGTGGCATCCAGGGGCCATGCATGTGAGTCGGGTAGGGACGGGTGGGACAGCAGAGAGTAAAGTCAGAGCTTGAACCAGTCCACGGCAGACCCCTGCGGCTCTGTGGGTGCCAGACGGGGGGAGGGCGGGGAGGGAAAGCTGGCTTAACAGTGTCCTTGGGAAAGGACAGCGTTCAGTTTTGTGGGAAAATATTCTTTCTTTCTAGAATCTGGAGCTTTCATATGTTAAAAAGGCTGATTTCTTTTACTCTCAAATAAAGAAATCACTGTAATAAGTAAATAAACAGATTTTACTTGCTTCAGGCGCATCCCCCAAATCATTCGTCCTCACGAAACAATGTTCCTTGGATTATGGCAAAGAGCAAAATTATGATACATGCATAAGGTCTTAACAGTGTGACCAGGTCTAGGACCCGACTCCTCCTCTCAGGTGCCTGTGCTCAGTTGGAGCCTGCCCAGACCTCTTACCCACAAGTGCCCATTTAAGCTGTAGAAGGTGGGATGACAGCCCAGCGCCACCCTGCAGGCACACGGACGCCCCTCAACAGGAGGCACACCCGTCCCGCTGAAGGCCCGGAGCCCTGCTGTAACACCAGAGACACTTTTAGGGCCAGTTCCTACTGGGAGGCCCTCACTACGATCAAGAGTTGTTTTTCCCATGGGCAGTGGATTCTGCCACAGGTAACGCCTCTTCACCAGATTTGCCCAAATGCTCCAATTACGATCCTATCTGCACTTGGAACAAGTTTGCTTAAAATGTCGTACACTACAGCCCATTTCTCCTTTGATCCAACCTTCAAGATTTGCAGCAAAAAATGACTTGGGATCTGTGAAGTCTGAACAAGTAAAAGAGAACTGGTATTAATAGGTAGAAAAACTATGTACATTTTGTGTATGGAGAAAAAAAGCAAGCAGTGCTACCAAAGGGTGAGGTTCAGATGACTAGTCTTCCGGAATACAGGCCCATCCAGGGCTCCCCAAAGCTGCCCCCACATCCGGGGACACATGCGCAGGCAGTTAGGAGTCAGGGCTCCAGACCCTCCTTATCACCTGCAGTCACTGGACATGACCCTGGGAATCCCCAAATGTGGGGTCACTGTCTGTGCTGCTGGGTTAATTTGCCCTGAGAAACTAAAAAATATTAAGTACAGTTGAATCATTCTAGTAAAGATTACTATAACTGAAGACAGCAAAGGTATTAAAAATCATACTTTAGCGGGAGAAATGTTGAAGTTTATGACTTAAGTTCCCACAAGCTACTTTGCTCCAGAACTTACTAAATATAGCCTCATTTTAAATGAGGGAGATGGTAGTTTTGTACTTGTTCATTACATCTAGAGAATTTTTAAAGTATTTCCAAGCTGTGATCTGTTACATAAATGACAATAAACCCTATAAATAATGAAATTACTGAATGGGAAACTATTCTTGAATACTACACTGGAGTGAATAGAACTATGTGACCTAAAGGATGAAAGTGAAGTTATATATATTGTTCAATGAAATACAAACAGATAAAAAAATCCTGCTGATAATTTTAAAAAATTCCAAGTCAGGGATGGGAATTCTAAGAAAAAACTATATAGGAAAGCAACTTGTATGAGTCTGTTTTCATTTTTAAGTGAGAAATAAATACCATTCACCTACCTTTTTTGAAACATTAGGACTACAGAATATAAAATCATATCTAATAAACACAAAATGGAAATTTAGTCTGGACTTTGCTATCAGCGATATCTCCTCACAAAACCTAGTTCAGTACAAGGAAGGGTATGAGGCGGGGTGGGGAAATGAACTGAGTGGATACAGAAGACCCACGTCAGACAACGTGGATCAGAAAGAAGAGAAGGCCACAGAAATGGGAGGCCCACAGGAGGTAGTCACAAACACACAGTGATTGACAACCTCCTACCTCTCCAACTCAGATACCAAGCAACCAACAGAACGGCCCCCAGGAATAACACACTGAGAGACACACACCGCAGGGGAGGAACCAGGAAATGAGCTGCCGACGGCTCTACACGGCACATAGGGCGGTGGGTAAGCTGGGGGCCCAGTGCCGCACACAGGTAACACAGAGCAAGTGACAGTTCATATTAGGGCAAGATTAAGTATTTTTAAAAATCTACTCTTTCTAAAGGCTTGCCAAACCCAATGGAATACTGTTTTTTAGTTAGAAAAATCTATGGCTAAAGCGATTTTTAAAAACCAGCTTTCCTCTCCCCTCTGCCTTCTTCCATTGTGCTTAGTTCTTACCTGCCTCCTTCAAAGCGACTGATGAGGTCTGATACCTTACTGGGTTTTTCTTTTGAGACACAAGAAGCAGAGTCAGGCTTAACTTCCTCCATCCTTGGTTTTGCACTAGATAAAGCTTTATACCTGGGGGTTTGGTGTATATTGGACGAAGGTAAATTCTGCAGATGTAATGGCTTTGGAGGCACTGTAGAAAAAGAATTAATAGAATTCAGTATCTCACTGATATTTATTCTTTAACAAAAAAGAATATTGTGGTGTCCTGGGTGTAAAAATCTTGAGCATTATCATCTTTTGCCAAGGGGTCTGGTCAGATTTTTACTGAGCCTTAACCAAGGACCTCCATCTACCCTGAACATCTGCTCTGCACCCTGGGGAAATGCCGTCTCTAAGATGCAAGTGGTCCTTCTAATTTTAGGTCATTTTAAATGAGATTTTATTAAACATCTAGGCATCTACAGATGGCTATGGGCTTCCAATTTCTATTAGAGGTGGCATAGCAGTTATTTGCCTAAACAGAGAAAATAAGTGCTTCACCTTGAAATTCCTAGGGATACACTGCTTACTACAAAACAGTTTTTCTAAGAATAGAGTGACAATGGATATTTCCGAATCCAGAGCAGATAGACACAAAAGCCAGCAAAGCAATAACAAACAACAGGAACGAGATGTTGTGTCACTGTAACATCTTCCCATTTAACAAAAGCACCTTATCTCATTTGGTCTTGATGGAAATTTTTACTTTACGGTCCCGAGGTAGGTTCCATTATTCACCTCTAATGACTATGGAGGCTTACAGAGGTTAAGTGATGTGCCTGGGGTAGCGAGGGTCTTCTGACTGCACGCCTGGCACCCTGCCTCCAGCTCCTGTTGTCATCAGCCCTGCTCCTCGCCCCTTAATCCAGCAAAAACGGGTTGCAGAGGCTCTATTGTTATTGTCTGTTGCATTCATAGTTGGTGTGCATTAACAAACCACAAATTATTTGCTTCCTAGTAAGTTCTTCGCTCAATAAATAGGAGCAGACCATTCCCTGAAATACTACAGAATTTCCCTAACAGATGAGGAATTCTGTAGATGAGAGAATATAACATGTCATGTTGAATGAGCATAGGAATTACTTCAAGTTTGAAAAACAGTTATCATTTTTCCCTTAGATTAATATTTTGGGTAAAAGATTACATAACATGTATGTGTTTTTCTATAACTGGTTTTAAATCAAATAAAATCATCTTTGTGTTTTTTTTAAACCCGTCTCCTACCTTCTGGAATAAGGGTGGAGAATCATGTCTCCTAATTACATGCCCCATTTTCCTCCAGTTACCCTCGTTTGCAGTAATCTCATCTCTTTTATAAACTCAGCTGGCTGACAGTTGCCTGACACTCACTGGCCTAGATTTCGTCATTCTGTGCCCGTTACCAGTTCTTACAAACATATGCATATATATACATAGGTGTGTGTGTGTGTATGTGTATATATATATATATATATATATATATATATATATATCTCGCAATGAGCTACAGATGTACCAATGGATACACCTCATTCTCTTTCAACAGAAAGAAGGAAATTCCGAGGACAAAATGACATGTTCACTATGAAAATGCATTCTAAGATACGCTTAGGGGCAATGGTTAGAGACAGTATCCATTGGAAAGGAAGGAGCTTCTATATGAGTTATTTGTTAACTTTAAGGAAAATTTTCCTATACAGTATACCAAAATTGTAAAATAAGACAATAATCCACCAAAAAAAGTTTTCATATTAGGAATAATTTCAGTATTCCAAACTAGAATATTTGAAGGAGTGAGTATGTTCTTTAGAATTCTGTGTGTAAAGATGTTATAAAATGACTTACCCATCTAACCTAGGATTTACCCAGTCAACACTCTTTATTATGTACCAGACACTGTTAGATGCTTGAATGGCTCAAATGAAACAACATGTGTCAGCCAGCTTCTCAGCGATAACTCCACTGGCTTTTCCCATGTCAATATGTCTATTCATAAACTGTTTCCACACTGTGTACTACTTTTCTTCCAAAGGATTTATAATAAATTATTATATGATTATTAAGTAGCAGTAAGTAGTATTAAAATAATAGATCAACAAATAAAATATTAAATACATTATACATGTAAGGTTTTCTCTTCCACAAGTCTGCAATTTTGTGAAGATAAGGAATGTTTTTCAATCAAAACTGTATTCCCAATATCCACCCTCAGAGTCCTTGGTAAATCTGTGGAATACATGAGGGCACTAATTAATGTGTCAACAAGGAGCTCATATTCTAGTGGGGAGACAGTTTAATGATGTTGATATGGTGGGTATTAGGTACATGGTTATTTCAGAAGCACAGAGAGGGTCTCTATTTCAGTGAGAGACAATACAAATGTACAGTAAACCAGTAAATATACACGTTTTAAATAAAAGCAAGTGTTACATGTATATGACAAAAATCTCAAGATGGTAGATGAATGGCTAGTGTCAGAAACACTGTGTCAGAGGAAAGTAGTGTGAACTTTGGTACAGTTTCACTTAACTGACAAATGAAAACGATTTCCCTCTCTCCCTCTCGCCATTTCTCATCCTTCTTACACACCACAGAGGCCGGTGTTCCCAATGCTCTGTGGACCCCTCCGAGGTGGTCCTACCAGTACCCCTAGTTCATGACAGCTAAAATCATCTTACACTTCTTCCCTGAGAGTCCAAAGGATGTAAACGGTAAAAACAATGTTCAACTTAATTAATAATCAGGGAAATGCAAATTAAATCAACTATGTGATACCACTTCAACCCTATCAGATGAACCAAAAATACCAAGTGTCGGTGAGGAGATGAAGCAATGTGAACCCTCACACATGTTCAAAAGGAGTATAAATTAACACAACCATTAAGAACTCGACATTTCCAAAATATACCCCCTAGATAAATTCTTACTAATCTAGACACAGCTTTTAAAATTTTATTTTTACTTTTTCACTAATTCAACAAATATTTATTGAATACCTACTGAGCCTTATGCACTTGATCATATCAATGAACAAAAGGTAAGGTAAGAAACAAAAAAACATAGCAAGAAACCATTCATCAGAAGGTGGCAAGTGCTAAGGGGGAGTGGGAGGGGCTCTGGGGTTGTAGGGACGGGGCAAAGGCAGGTCGGAATATCAAGTTGGATGTTCAAAGTGGGCCTCTGAGAAGTAGACTTGAACAGGACTTGAAGAAGTAGGCGAGTTATCTGGGGAACAGCACTCCACCGGGTAGAGGGAAAGCTAGAGGCCAGCAGAAGCCAGTGTCCTGCGGCCACAGGAGCAAGCAGGCAAGAGCAGGCGCTGAGGGCCTGATAATGTGGGTCCTCCAGCGCGCCCCGTGAGGGCCTTGACTGGGAGTGCAACGAGCCCTTACTGCAGAGTTCTGGACAGAGGGGGACGTGATAGAACTTGAATTCCAGCAGCATCACCCTGGTTGCTCAGTTGAGGCAGCCGGGGAGCAGGATGGAAGTGGTCAGAGAGATAATGGTGCTTAGGAGGCAGTAAGAAATAGTCAGGTTTCAGGTACATTTTAAAAGCAGTCTTCCTGACAAATTAAGTGGGAGTTGAGAGGAGTTGAGGATGACACTTTGAGACCTTTGGCCTGAACAACTGGAAGGACGGGATCTTCATCAACTGACACAACAGGTGAAGAAATTTTTGGAGAGAAGAAAGGTAATCCAGTTACGGATGTGCTAAGTTTGAGATGATTAGTTGACACTAAGTAGAATTAGTTCTATTACAGCCAATTTTACAGACAGTAAATATTAAGAAAACAATTTAATTATTCAAAAATGTCCAAGTATACAAAATAATTATTGAGAATGAAAAGAGAAACTACTTTCCAGTGTACGTTTGGGCATTACCAGATTCTGATTGCTCTTTTTATTTACTACGAAAAACAATAGCTAGCCATATATTAATGCATTATAAATTATAACATTACACTTGAATGGAACATTACACATAGGGTGGTTTATGTTAGAAGTCAGTGAAATTATGTTAGAAGTCAATCAAATTATTCAAATAGTAACGTGGCTCTCAAAGTTCATGAAAATTCTAATTAAAGTTTAATGATTGAGAAAGTGATAGTATGTGGGCTTTACCAAAATAATTAAGTATGGAGAATGTTGTAGATCAAAGCTCCTAAGAGAAAAAGAACTATTAGCTTTAACTGCTAAGGAAGTTACTTTGAGTTATGGCTAGCGTGGCAGGAAATAGGCCAATATTTAAAGTGGTGAACAAGTAGAGAGACTTATGTTGGAAGTTGCTCAGTAATTTATTTGACTGGTAGGAAGGGTATGAAGTGAATAAACCTTTGCTCTCCAAGGTCTTAGGGATTTTCTAAGGCTGAGGTACAACAAGCCCTAGTGAAGGAATCCATTTCAAAAGCTACAGGCTCCAATTCTGATTCAAATATAAACTTATTTAATCTATAATTTAGCTCTTTTATCCTTTTAAAAACCGTAACTCTTCAAAAATATTTACTTATTGGTAATTTTTTTAATTGACATATGATATGATATTAGTTTCAGGTATGTAACATGATTAATGAATTGATACTTATATACATTAATAAATCATCTCCACAATTAAGTCTAGTTAGTGCCCATCACCACATAGTTACACATTTTTTTGTGATGAGAACTTTTAAGATCAACTCTCTTAGCAGCTTTCAAATATATAGTACAATATGACTGACTCTAGTCACCATACTTTACATCCCCAAGACTTATTTACTTATTAGTAATTAATAAACACAAAAACATAAACCTGATGCTGTTCCAGACACAATACTAAATAATAAGAAAGGTACCCAATATTGTCTCTCCTTTTAAAAATCACCCAAATAAATTCTAGCTATGATAGTATTAGTATGCCACATAAGAAACACACAAGATTGGATTATGAGCTCCTTTTAGGTGGTCCTCAGGCCGTACCCATGTCGGCAGGGGAGGCGCAACACGGAGGAACACAGATGGACCAGACACAAAACTGTCTCAGCTGACTGATCGAGAGTAAGACTCTTCAGTTAAATCAAAATTACATAACGGATCTTGACACCTCAGCAGCTGCACCATTCATGATTTGTAAGGGATTTGCAGTGACGTGGGAAAGAAGGTGCCAGTGTGATAACCCCTCCTTCTGTGTGGGGAGTCCCATCAGCACCCCCCCTTTCTTGGCCTCAGTCACCCACATGCTCTCAAGGGTTTGGAGAAATTAAAAGTAGTTTCTCTTGTCTAGAGGCTGGGGAATACTTATTATCCGTCAGCAAGCAGTGCCCAATCTATGTGGTGGCTGATGACACCATCAAGATGTAGCCTAATTTCCAGGATGCTGGTTTGTATATATGGTGCCCATTCTAAGTTTTAAACAAATAATGGTGGAGACAGCGGAGAGGAAATGTGTCACATGAAGCAGGGATTCATTCAGCGAGTTTCAGTGAAGGCCTGCCATGCCACAGGTCGAAGGCAGGAAAAAACCAGCGTGGATGAGTGAAATGGATAGGAGGTCAGACTGTAAGGAATGAGACTAAATAAAGCAGGGATAGGGAAATAGGAGCTGTTAGGGGTGAGGGTAGGATTAAAATTTATTTTGAGGTGGGGGGAGGGAACAGAAATGGGCCAGACAACAAGTGAGAATATTGTGGGGGGAAAAAAAAGTATAAAGCACTCTATGTGATTCATTTAGTATCTGGAAATACTCCCTATATTTATGTAAAATTGTATATAATTAACTTATAATCAAGATAGGGAGTAAACACCAGTTGGATATTTTTTATATATAGCTAGCCATATATTAATTATATTAAAAATGGCAACATATTGACTGTGATACGACTACAAAGAGCAGAAGCCACATCAGTGTTGTCTCCCTAAGGAGTATGATCACCGTGGCACAGGGCAGCTCAGAAAGGACGCTGCTATGACTTAACTCAATGAACTTTGTAAAGCAATGAAGTAATGCAATGCATCTCCCCTCAAACCCCCCCAAAAAGGTGTTATAAATAATGAAACTCTTGCTTTTGATCTGGGAAAATTACATAAAGTTGAATTGTATTCATTTGTTATATTCTTACGTTATTTGATCTTTTGTCAGCTCAGGTCTAATAAGCAAGATGGAGCTTTGTATTTTGCAAATAAAATGACTTAAACCATGATCCAAAAATCTGCTATGTTCATAGTATGTCAGTGCTACAGGGAGGAATATGGTCAAAAGAAAAGGTTATAAACTCATGAATATTCATTTGGATCACCAATGATTTGACCTTGCTCGGTAGCCATGTCCCATCCCACCACCAATACAGCTAGTAGTGAGAACAAAAAAGAAAAATATCCCATAATTTCAAAGATTCCATTTTAAACCCCTTTATAATGTCCTTTTCAGAAATCCTTAAAACCTAAGGAGTTTAGAGAGCAACACCAGTTCTTTTATACTACATTGTCTACAACACTTTTTTCTTTGCAAGAACAGGAAAGAAACCAAAGTTAATACAAAATAAACCGACTAGAGATTGATTTTTCCAAAGAACAGTAATTTTAAAAATGCCCAGTATTGCTTCTTGGCTGAATATTCAGCATTTGGTATAAGTGAAAATCTATTAGGGAGACACTACACATTAAATCATAGTAGAACTTAGTTTTGTTACATTTCAAAAGGCCTTGTGCTCTGTAATCAAAATTATAATTTTGTGCTTCTCAAAATTAATTGAAATTTATTTATAAAAAAAAACAGTCACTGTGGTAGTACATTATGGAGAATATAGTCAATGATTCTGTAACATCTATGTCAACAGGCAGTAACTGCACTAGTTCAGGTAAGGATTTCATAATGTGGGTAACCACTGTTTTGTACATTTGAAACCAACATAAGATTGTATATTGATACTTCAAAAAAAAAAGTCGTTGAACAAAACATTCAAAGATTGCCGACATTATAATGATTTTTCCCCTTATTGGCGGTTCAATCCCTGAATTCAAGGAATCTTTACTTCTAATGTCTGTGGATAACTTTACTAAGACACTTTTTCAAGCTTCAGTTCCTAATATAAAATTGCATATTTACCAAGTATATTAAGCACTGTTTCAGAATTCTCTATTTCACAGATCCTCTGACATTTAGCAAGTCATAATGGCTGCTTGACAGCACTTCCAAGCACTCATCCATCTGTCACACATTTCTTAGGCAAAGAGTAAGTCAAGGCCTGTACGAGGTCAAGCATAACGCTTGAAGAGCTCACAGTCCCCTTAGAAGCTATGTGAACAGTCTCAGCCATGTGAAAGGACCATAATATAAAAACGCATAAGGAGAGTTATGGGAGCGGAGCAAATACCCCACTCTGCCTGAAAAGAGTCACGGACTGACACCCAATTCCTCCCGCTTTAACTTTAAAATCTTTTCTAGTGGTCATTCTTCTGCCTGGCCCTTCCTTCATCAACCAACAAAGCCCCTGACCTGACCAAAAACCCCTCTCACATACCTTGTGGCTTCGGATTTGCAGCCGCGCGTTTTGCTGGAGTATTTCCATTTATTCCCTGAGCCTCTTCTTCAGATACATTCTCATCAAGCAGTGTGGTTGTGCTGCTTGTCAAACAAGGCGGGACAAAAGGGACCTTTGGACAGGTACTGCTGCCTGCAAGAGTTCAAAAGAAAGCCCAGGTGACTGCAGAGGCAGAGCGTGGTGAGGTCTCATGACTTCCATCCTTCTGAACCCACTAAACACAACGACCACCACTGCAAGACTAAGCATAGGAACAGTCTCCCCATGCATCTGGCCTCGACGAAGAGTTTCCCTGGGAAAGATCTCATTCCACGTGCTCGAGAAGCCATACAACGCATGCTGACAGAGGATGCTACAGCGGGCACCTGCTCCTCCCTTCCCTGCAGGGCCACAGGAAGGGCAGCACGCAGCTGCTCCGGTGCAGGTGACAGAGAGGACCGGAGGGCCCTGCACTAACCTGCTCAGAGTGTTCCTTTCCAGCATCCTGTCAGTCACCTGTCACTGAGTGACTCAAAAGAACAAGGGGAAAGCATTGACAAGACAGCTGACCCACAGACCTACGGAAGCATGGCTCGAGGAAAATGAACAAACACACACACCCTTCACACTACCAGCTCACTCAGGCTCCAACTCAACATATATAAGCTAGCAGGACCCAGGTTTTCTTAGGAGAAAAAAAAAAAGTGAGATTATACACAGATAATACTGTCGTATTTATTTACAACTCAAAATCCTCAAGTATTCTTTAAAACACTGAAACACATCATGAGACAGAAATGAAGGTGATAGATCAATTTTTTGTTCGATATAAGAAGTTAAATGTTGAATTTAGGAGACTTTCAAAGAAATCCTATGCCAATGGGTTCTCTTCAAAGTCATATTAAATTTCCCTTTCTTCTAGTTGACATGGTGATATTAGGAATAGACTGGACCCTGCTTATGAGAAAATAAAATCCTGCCAGATATGCCATATAAGAATCTAGGATTGGTTAAAAACAAGAGTCTCATTTCCACAGAATCCAAGTATTGAAAAAAAAAAAAACTATTAGAGATAAAAAGCCTTAATTATTCAAATCAAGAAAAGCTAATGAATCCCAGTTAACTTTCTATTGAGTAAAAAAATTCCCTTTTATTTCAAATGATTATTAAACCGTATTGATTAAAAAGCACACTATGCTTGATTTTCTGTGCTCCCGTTAAAATTTATCTTGGTAAAACAAATTTTATAACAAAGTAACAGTTGCAAGTATTGTCTGAGAAGTTATGAGAGAACCAGTTTTAAAACAAATTAAATGGGTTTCTATGGGACACTCTTGTGCTAAAATGGGCTGCCAGTGGGATTAGGCATGTGTTTAGCCAAATATGATAGAGGTTTGAGATGCAAGACTTACAGAAGGTTACTTAAAAGCATATTACTGAAATTGTAAACAGAAGAAATAAAAGCTCAAATTTTTAAATATGTAAGCTTATCTATCTCCTTAGAGAAACCATGTGAAGTAGGTGAAGGTTATCTCTAAAATTCACAGTCTACCATTCAACCACTTAGGGTCTTAGGCGCATTAGGATGTTTGTGCCACAGTGATCCCCAAAAGTGACTTCGTATCCTACAGGCCACCTGCTGGGGTCTCCTGCAGGATGGCCTCGGGGCAGAAGCAGTGAAAAGCCACAGCCCAACTACAAACCACAGGCAGAAACTGTCATGTGAAATGAGTCACTGAAAGAAAGAATGTAGCTTTAGAGATGATTGGTAACAACAAAACTATAAAAAGGGGGCAGCTAATAGGCTACAGGAGAAAGCAAATTAAATTGAATCTTGAAAAACTGGATCACCACTGTTGCATATTGAAGGGTCATATTTATTAGAGTATCTCTCATGAATGCACCAAAACGGTAGCAGTAAGAGATGAACTACATCCATTCTCTTATAAATCCATTAAAGTCACTATTACAAATCTTTTGCCAGTGGCAATAAATCCATAGCCAGAGCTTCACTTCAGATCATTGCTTAAAACCAGTCTCCAAACTTCTGCCAAGAATCGAAAGCATGAAAATACAGTGAAAGACCCAAAAAACACATTTGTAAAAGATTCAAAAAAAAGGAACGGCAAATGTGCGACAGAGACCGTATGTGGTTTCAAAGCCAAAACCATTTACTAGCCAGCCCTTTACAGGAAAGGTCTGCTATACAGTGGTCTAGGTCAAGCACATCACAGTAGAGGAAGTTTGCCTAAAAGAAGCATCATTTCTCTAAACACTTCATCTTCTAACATCTTGGAAGCCAGCAATACAAAGCAAAACTTCTTGCTTGTTTACTGCTGACTTGGCCTGCTCACATTTGGAGGTAATCCTTATTTGGGTGCAAGTTGCATAACAAAATTGCAACCAGATGGTCCACTCATTCAAAAAATTTTATATTGACTATAAAGGCTTTTAGAGTCCAGTTTACCAAGAAAAACCAGTAGGAATGATGAAATATCCTTCTGGGCACAAAGAACTAGTTGCATTATGTTAGGGTGGGGAGTGGGGTCCTATTTTAACACTGTCTCCTCTTGGGGATCGATAACCTTTTTAGCCACAGGTCCTAACCATTTCACGTTCTTCTCTTTTTGGGTTACTTACTTATGCTCACTGGGTCCTACCTCCTGTAGGGAACGTCTGGACATACATAGTTTAAATTAATCCAGCCTTGTTTTAGACTGCAAAAGGCTCCCTGTTTCGATGGGAGAGGTTGCCTCTATGGTTTAACTTTCATTTACCTGTCTTCTTTTGCATGACACTTGTAAGTGGCAGATGATGCCCCTGACTGGTTAGGGTGACTTTGTCTCCCGTTTGCAGATTTTGTATTGAACTGTTATGTTTTGCTAAATCATTCTTGAATGGAACTTTCACATCTTAAGGGTTGAATTTACTCTCTGGTCATCCATTCCAAAACAAAGTCCACTTAGTTCTCTGACCCTTCACACCTGATCACTTGCCACGATATCCATGACCTCAGACCGCATCCTTATGGCACTGTTTACAGCCATGTCCACACTGCCTCCCCAGTGATATCCTAAACATCTCTCCCTCATGCACTAAATCTCCAGCGCAAAAGATCTTGATGGAATCCGCCCCTTGGGACAAAAGATCTTTTAGATTTGAGAGGACAGAAGCAGTTTTAGAGGGGAGACAATCTTTTTGGAATACATTGTCCAGAAGTAAAGAGATACCTTAAAAAAACAAGGTTTACTTTGAAATAATTTTGGATTTATAGAAGAGCTGCACCCAAGTTCCTAAAATTAGCATCTCATATAACCATGGCATATTTATCAAAAAACCCGGTACCCAGGGTTTTCCTAATGTTAGAATCTTATAGCACCATGGTACATTTATCAAAACTAAGAATTTCATATTGATACAATACTAAGCCACAGATTTCATTCATATGTCACCAACCTCCCCACTAACATCCTTCTGCTACAGAATCCGATCCGAGGTACCGTGTTGCGCTCAGTTCGCATGCCTCCCTACCGCACTCTGGCCTGCGAGAGCTGCCCAGTCTCTGCTTGTCTTGCACGACCTTGGCACCTTTGAAAAGTACCAGTCAGATATTTTGTAGAGTGTCCCTCGAACTGGGTTTCTCTGATGTTTCCTCATAATTAGTCTGGGTTTATAGGCTTGACGGTAGAACATCACAGAAGGGATGTACCCAGCTCAATGAATAACATCATTGCACGATATCAATGTGATTATCACATGAGATGTTAACCTTGGTCCCTAAGTAAGGTGGTATCTGCCAGGTTTCCCTACTGGAAAATATTCTATCTATTATAAGACATATTCAACAATCTTTCTCTATCCTTCTTTCTCCCCATTTGTCCCACAGATTCCAGATAAGGGCAATATCTCCTATGTGCCACCTAACATGCCCAGATTGAGAGATCTATTTTAAAAAATAGAGTGATTAAGGTTATAAAACTCATAGTTTACGACTCTTTTGCCAAGGGCAACAAGTCCACAGCCAGGAAATTTACTTTAGAAAACATTTCAGTTTCCCAAACTTAGAAATCAATAACAACATTTCCAGGAAATATAATAAACCATGAAAGATCTTAGAAAAGAAAATATGATAGTTTAAGAAATGTCCTCGGATGTAGGAATTCTACTTCTAGGAATCTAATCTACAGAAATAGTCCTCTGTGTGTTAAAGAATATGCACAGTCAATGCAATGTGACTGAACACATGCAGCTCTACAGAAGCTTTTTAGTTTGATGTAGTCCCATTTGTTCATTTTTTATTTTGTTTCCCTTGCCCAAGGAGATATGTCCAGGAAAAAACTGCTCATACTTACGTTCAAGAGATTTTTACCTATGTTTTCTTTTAAGAGTTTTATGGTTTCATGACTTACATTCAGGTCTTTCATACTTTTCAAGTTTACTTTTGTATATGGATTTAGATAATAATCCAGTTTCATTCTCTTACATGTAGTTGTCCAGTTTTGCCAACACCAGTTGTTGAAGAGGCTGTCTTTTCTCCATTGTATATTCATGCCTCCTTTATTGCATATTAATTGACCATATGCGCATGGGTTTATATCTGGGCTCTCTAGTAGTGGACTTAAATACCTAATTTATATCAATGGATAATTCATCCAGCCAGAAAATCAATAAACATACATCAACCTTAAATGACATGTTAAGCCAGATAAACTTAATACACATATACAGAACAGTCCATCTGAATACAGCACAATACATATTCTTCTCAACTGCATATGGAACATTCTCCAGGATGCCCCATAAATTAGGTCAGAAAACGTCTTAACAAATTTAAGAAAACTGAAACAACATGTCACTCAACAACCAACAGGTCAATGAGATTAAACAACATGTCACTCAACAACCAACAGGTCGATGAAGAAATTAAAGGAAAAAAAAACCTTCACACAAATGAGGTGGAAATACAATACACCAAAACACACAGGTTGCAGTAAAAACAGCTCTAAGAGGGAAGTTTATAGTAATACAGGCTTACCTCAAGAAATGAGAAAAATCTCAAACTAATCCAAATTTAATCTCAAATTTACCTTTGTACCTAAAGTAAGTAGGAAAAAAAAGGATAGTCAAAGTCCAGAATTAGAAGGAGGAAAATAATAAAGACCAGAGGGGAAATAAATAAAATAGAGACAAAAAAGACAATAGGAAAGATCAATGAAACTAGGTGCTGGTTCTTTGAAAGGATAAACAAAATTGGCAAGCCTTTAGTTAAAGTCAGTAGGAATAAAAGAGAGAAGGCTCAAATAAATAAAACCAGAATGAAAGAAAAGTTACAACTGATACCAAAGAAACACAAAGGATCATAAGAGCCTACTATAAAAAATTATATGCAAACAAATTTGACAACCTAGAAGAAACAGATACTGGAAATATTCAATCTTCCAAGACCGAATTATGAAGAAATATGAAATCTTAACAGACCAATTAATAATGAGAATGACCAATAAAAAAAAAAAAACTCCCAAAAAACAGAAGTCTAGGATGAGACAGCGTCAATGGTGAATTCTAGTACACATTTAAAGAAGAGTTAACACCTATTCTTCTCAAACTCTCCACAAAAAATTGAAGAGAAGGGAACATTTCCAAACTCATTTTATATAGCCAACATTACCCTAACACCAAAACCAAACAAGGGTACTACAAAAAAAACAAAAACCAAACAAGGGTACTACAAAAAAAACAAAATTACAGGTCAATGGCCCTGATGCATATTGATGTAAAAATCCACAACAAAAATATTAGCAAACCAAAATCAAGAATGCATTAAAAGGATCATATACCATGATCAAGTGGGATTTATTTCAGGGATGCAAGGATGGTTAAACATCTGCAAATCAATCAACATGATGCTCCACATTAACAAAACAATGGATAAAAACCTTATAATCTCTGTGGGTACAGAAAAAGTATTTGACCAAATTCAACATCCATTTATGATAAAAAATACTCAACAAAGTGGGTATACATGGAATGCGCCTCAATATAATAAGCTGTATATGACAAGCCCACAGTTAACATCATACCAATGGTGAAAAGCTAGAAGCTTTCCCTCCAAGATCAGGTACAAGAAAGGATACCCATTCTTGCCATGTTTATTGAACATACTATTTGAAGTCCTAGCCAGAGCAATTAGGTAGGAAAAAGAAATAAAATACATTCAAATCGGAAAGGGAGAAGTAAAACTGTCACTATTTGCAGACAACATGATTTTATATGTAGACAACTCCACAGGCTCCACCAAAAACTATTAGAACAAATGAATTCAGTAATGTTGGATACAAAATCAATATACAAAAACCTGTTGCATTTTTATACACTAACAACTATCAGAAAGAGAAATTAAGAAGACATTCCCATTTACAATTGTATAAAAAAATATGAAATATCTAGGAGTAAATCTAACCAAGGGGATGAAAGTAAGACATTGATGAAAGAAATTGAAGATGAAACAAATAAATAGGGAGCTATTCCATGCTCATGGACTGAAAAATATTGTTAAAATGTCTGTATTACCCAAAGCAACCTAGAGAGTCAATGCAATCTATTAAAATTCCAATGGCATTTTTCACAGAATTAGAACAATCCTAAAATCTGTGTGGAAACACAAAAGATTCTCAACAGCCACAGCAATCTTGAGAAAGAAAAACAAAGGCTGGGGTATCATGCTCCCTGAATTCAAACTCTATTACAAACCTACAGAATAAAAACTGTGCAATAAAAAGCAGATATAGGAACAGAACCAAGAGGCCAGAAATAAATCCAATTAATTTATGACAAAGGAGCCAAGAATATATACAATGGAGATTAAGGACAGTTTCTTCAATAAATGATGCTGGGAACACTGGATGAGTCCCATGCAAAAGAATGAAACTGGACCTCTATCTTATACCACACCCCAAAATTAACTCAAAATGGATGAAAAATTTGAATGTAAGATTAGAAACCATAAAACTCCTAGAAAAAAATAGACAGTAAGCTCCTTGGTCTTAGTGTTTTTTGGTTGTTTTTTTTTGTATCTAAGTCCAAAGGCAATGGCAATAAAAGCAAAAATAAACCAAAGGGATGACATCAACTAAATGGCTTCCACACAGCAAAGAACATCAACAAAATCAGAAGGCAACCTACTGAATGGGATAAGTTATTTGCAAATCATATAGCCAATAAAGGGTTCATATTCAAAATACATAAAGAAGTCGTGCAACTCAATAAGAAAAATGTTCTGACTAAATAATGGAAAAAAGATCTGACACGACATTTTTCAAAGAAGACATACAGATGGCCAACAGGCACATGAAAAGATACTCCGCACCACTCGTCATCAGGGAAATGCAACATCTCACAACAGTCAGAATGGTTACTATCACAAGGACAAGAAATAACAAGTGTTGGCGAGGATGTGGAGAAAGGAAACCCTTATGCACTGTTGGTGTGAATGTAAATTGGTGCAGCCACTATGGAAAACAGTATGGAGGTTCCTCAAAAAATTGAAAATAGATCTGCCCTCTGATCCAGCAATTCCACTTCTGAATATTTATCTGGAGAGAGTGAGAACACTAATTCAAAAAGACACATGCACCCCTACGTTCAATGCAGCATTATTTACAATAGCCAAGTTATAGATACAACCTAAGTGTCCACTGATGGGTGAATGGGTAAAAATGTATTATGTATACATACAATGAAATACTACTCAGCCTTAAAAAGAATGAAATCTTGCCACTTGTGACAACATGGATGGACTTTGAGGGTATTAAGCTAACATAAGTGAGTGAGAGAAAGGTAAATATTGTATGTCTTTTTGCTTACATATGCAATCTAAAAAACAAAATAAACTGAGAAAAACAAAACTCACAGACACAGAGAACATATTAGGATTGCCCAAGGGGAGGGCAGTCACAGGGAGGGCAAAACAAGAGGGGGTCAAGAGTACAAAGGTCCAGTTATAAAATAAACCATGGAGATATGAGGTACAGCATGGTGACTGTAGCTAATAATACTGTATTGCAAACTTGAAAGATGCTAAGAAAGTGAACTTAAAAGTTCCCATCACAAGAAAAACCTTTTGTAACTTTGTGTGGTGACAGATGGTAACTAGATTTATTGTGGTTCATTTCGCAGTGTATACAAATGTTGAACCACTAGGTTGTATACCTGAAACTAATAATTAATATGTCAATTATACTTTAATAAAAATGTTTGTAATAAAAGCTGCCCTATTAATTTTGTGTTTTGTTTACTGTCAGTCTCCCCTGCTTAAAAGTAAACTCAGGGAAAGCAGTGACCTTTGTTGTTATATCCAAGGAAGCACATGCCATATAGTAGATGCTCAATAAGTTTTTGTTGATTAAATGAATTCTAGAGACCTTAGCAAGTTTCTCTTCAGTTTCCTGCATTCTTAGCTTCTATTCATGAGAGGCCTTTTCTAAATTCCAACAATAAGGAGATACATAGCTGTTTTAGAGCCCAATCTAGAAACAACTTCAAATATTTCCATTCTTATCTAAATTTTTTTAATATTCAAGGTTATTTATATACAAATTCTAAATATCTAGGAAAAAACTTGCACCCTATTTTCCTCACAAGCCAGATTTCTAAACATCTGGATTGTGGAACTATCTAGATGACTGTCTTGATAAAAACAGCAGCAGCCAAAACACCTAGCAATTGACTGAAAGTTTCCATTTATGATAATCTGTAATTTTATTTGCATTTACTAATCACCAAAATACACTATAGGCTGTCAATGCTTTAGACTCGTCATCTGATGCTACCTAAAGTTACAGAAAGTTATACTGTCAGGAAAAGGAGATTACTTGAGGTCTCTAAGGTTGAAAAGCAAATGAACTCAAAATAAGCTTTAAAGGTAGGTAACTATAGATACTCGGTATTTTTTTGGGTCACATAACTGGATGAACGCAAATGTGTAAAAAAGTCAATTATTGGGGCAGAAGATGGCGGCGTGAGTAGAGCAGCGGAAATCTCCTCCCAAAACAACATATATCTATGAAAATATAACAAAGACAACCCTTCCTAGAATAAAGACCAGAGGACACAGGACAATATCCAGACCACATCCACACCTGAGAGAACCCAGCGCCTCGCGAAGGGGGTAAGATACAAGCCCCGGCCCCGCGGGAGCCGAGCGCCCCTCCCCCCAGCTCCCGGCGGGAGAAGAGCAGGCAGAGCGGGAGGGAGACGGAGCCCAGGACTGCCGAGCACCCAGCCCCAGCCATCCGGGCCAGAGTGCAGACACAGTACATGCCCAGGGGGCCCTGGATGCTAGGGAAACAGGGCAGCAAGAACAGTGAGCGGGCACTGGAGGCCGGGTGTCGGAGGACATAAGAAAAGTGCACGACCATTTTTTTTTTGCTTTTTTGCTGTTTTGTTTTGGCGAGCGCTTTTTGGAAGTCTTAAAGGGATAGGGAACCCAATACTAGGGAAACAGGGCAGAAAGACCGGTGAGCAGAGGCCTGAGGCTGGCACCGGAGAATAAAGAAAAATGACTGACCACCTTTTTTTTTTTTTAATTAAAAACTTTTTTTTTTTTTTAATTTAAAATTTTTTTTTTTTTTTTTTTTTTTTGGTGGTCATTGTTTTGTTTTGGCGGATGCTTTTTGGAAGACTTAAAGGGTCAGGGCGGGTCACTTAATCCAGAGGTAGGGAATCCGGGATCTCTGGGCACCCTAACCCCTGGGCTGCAGGGAGCAGGGAGGCCCCTTACGGAGATAAATAGCCTCCCAGCAGCTCCTGCTCCAACGCGACTCCACCATTTTGGAGTAGCTGCCCGAGCCAGGCCACGCCCACAGCAACAGCGGAGATTAACTCCATAGCAGCCGGGCAGGAAGCAGAAGCCCTGTCTGCGCGCAGCTGCGCAGCACAAGCCACTAGAGGCCGCTGTTCTCCCAGGAGAGGAGGGCCACAAACCAACAAGAAGGGAAGTCCTTCCAGCCGTCACTCGTCCCAGTTCTGCAGACTATTCCTATCACCATGAAAAGGCAAAGCTACAGGCAGACAAAGATCACAGAGACAACACCAGAGAAGGAGACAGACCTAACCAGTCTTCCTGAAAAAGAATTCAAAATAAGAATCATAAACATGCTGACAGAGAAACAGAGAAATACGCAAGAAAAATGGGATGAAGTCCGGAAGGAGATCACAGATGCCAGAAAGGAGATCGCAGAAATGAAACAAACTCTGGAAGGGTTTATAAGCAGAATGGATAGGATGCAAGAGGCCATTGATGGAATTGAAACCAGAGAACAGGAACGCATAGAAGCTGACATAGAGAGAGACAAAAGGATCTCCAGGAATGAAACAATCTTAAGAGAACTCTGTGACCAATCCAAAAGGAACAATATCCCTATTATAGGGGTCCCAGAAGAAGAAGAGAGAGGAAAAGAGATGGAAAGTATCTTAGAAGAAATAATTGCTGAAAAATTCCCCACACTGGGGGAGGAAGTAATAGAACAGACCACGGAAATACACAGAACCCCCAACAGAAAGGATCCAAGAAGGGCAACACCAAGACACATAATAATTAAAATGGCAAAGATCAAGGACAAGGAAAGAGTGTTAAAGGCAGCTAGAGAGAAAAAGGTCAACTATAAAGGGAAACCCATCAGGCTAACGTCAGATTTCTCAACAGAAACCCTACAGGCCAGAAGAGAATGGCATGATATATTTAATACAATGAAACAGAAGGGCCTTGAACCAAGGATACTGTATCCAGCACGACTATCATACAAATATGACGGTGGGATTAAACAATTCCCAGACAAACAAAAGCTGAGGGAATTTGCTTTCCACAAACCACCTCTACAGAACATCTTACAGGGACTGCTCTAGATGGGAGCACTCCTAGAAAGAGCACAGAACAAAACACCCAACATACGAAGAATCGAGGAGGAGGAACAAGAAGGGAGAGAAGAAAAGAATCTCCAGACAGTGTATATAACAGCTCAATAAGTGAGCTAAGTTAGGCAGTAAGATACTAAAGAGGCTAACCTTGAACCTTTGGTAACCACGAATTTAAAGCCTGCAATGACAATAAGTACATATCTTTCAATAGTCACCCTAAATGTTAATGGGTTGAATGCACCAATCAAAAGACACCGAGTAACAGAATGGATAAAAAAGCAAGACCCATCTATATGCTGCTTACAAGAAACTCACCTCAAACCCAAAGACATGTACAGACTAAAAGTCAAGGGATGGAAAAACATATTTCAAGCAAACAACAGTGAGAAGAAAGCAGGGGTTGCAGTACTAATATCAGACAAAATAGACTTCAAAACAAAGAAAGTAACAAGAGACAAAGAAGGACACTACATAGTGATAAAGGGCTCAGTCAAACAAGAGGATATAACCATTCTAAATATATATGCACCCAACACAGGAGCACCAGCATATGTGAAACAAATACTAACAGAACTAAAGGGGGATATAGACTGCAATGCATTCATTCTAGGAGACTTCAACACACCACTCACCCCAAAGGATAGATCCACTGGGCAGAAAATAAGTAAGGACACAGAGGCACTGAACAACACACTAGAACAGATGGACCTAATAGACATCTACAGAACTCTACATCCAAAAGCAACAGGATACACATTCTTCTCAAGTGCACATGGAACATTCTCCAGAATAGACCACATACTAGGCCACAAAAAGAGCCTCAGAAAATTCCAAAAGATTGAAATCCTACCAACCAACTTTTCAGACCACAAAGGCATAAAACTAGAAATAAACTGTACAAAGAAAGCAAAGAGGCTCACAAACACATGGAGGCTTAACAACACGCTCCTAAATAATCAATGGATCAATGACCAAATCAAAATGGAGATCCAGCAATATATGGAAACAAATGACAATAACAACACTAAGCCCCAACTTCTGTGGGACACAGCAAAAGCAGTCTTAAGACGAAAGTATATAGCAATCCAAGCATATTTAAAAAAGGAAGAGCAATCCCAAATGAATGGTCTAATGTCACAATTATCGAAATTGGAAAAAGAAGAACAGATGAGGCCTAAGGTCAGCAGAAGGAGGGACATAATAAAGATCAGAGAAGAAATAAATAAAATTGAGAAGAATAAAACAATAGCAAAAATCAATGAAACCAAGAGCTGGTTCTTCGAGAAAATAAACAAAATAGATAAGCCTCTAGCCAGACTTATTAAGAAGAAAAGAGAGTCAACACAAATCAACAGTATCAGAAACGAGAAAGGAAAAATCACGACGGACCCCACGGAAATGCAAAGAATTATTGGAGACTACTATGAAAACCTATATGCTAACAAGCTGGGAAACCTAGGAGAAACGGACAACTTCCTAGAAAAATACAACCTTCCAAGACTGACCCAGGAAGAAACAGAAAATCTAAACAGACCAATTACCAGCAACGAAATTGAAGCGGTAATCAAAAAACTACCAAAGAACAAAACCCCCGGGCCAGATGGATTTACCTCGGCATTTTATCAGACATACAGGGAAGACATAATACCCATTCTCCTTAAAGTTTTCCAAAAAATAGAGGAGGAGGGGATACTCCCAAACTCATTCTATGAAGCTAACATCACCCTAATACCAAAACCAGGCAAAGACCCCACCAAAAAAGAAAACTACAGACCAATATCCCTGATGAACGTAGATGCAAAAAAACTCAACAAAATATTAGCAAACCGAATTCAAAAATACATCAAAAGGATCATACACCATGACCAAGTGGGATTCATCCCAGGGATGCAAGGATGGTACAACAGTCGAAAGTCCATCAACATCATCCACCACATCAACAAAAAGAAAGACAAAAACCACATGATCATCTCCATAGATGCTGAAAAAGCATTTGACAAAGTTCAACATCCATTCATGTTAAAAACTCTCAGCAAAATGGGAATAGAGGGCAAGTACCTCTACATAATAAAGGCCATCTATGATAAACCCACAGCCAACATTATATTGAACAGCGAGAAGCTGAAAGCATTTCCTCTGAGATCGGGAACTAGACAGGGATGCCCACTCTCTCCACTGTTATTTAACATAGTACTGGAGGTCCTAGCCACGGCAATCAGACAAAATAAAGAAATACAAGGAATCCAGATTGGTAAAGAAGAAGTTAAACTGTCACTATTTGCAGATGACATGATACTGTACATAAAAAACCCTAAAGACTCCACCCCAAAACTACTAGAACTGATATCGGAATACAGCAAAGTTGCAGGATACAAAATCAACACACAGAAATCTGTGGCTTTCCTATACACTAACAATGAACCAAGAGAAAGAGAAATCAGGAAAACAACTCCATTCACAATTGCACCAAAAAAAATAAAATACCTAGGAATACACCTAACCAAAGAAGTGAAAGACTTATACTCTGAAAACTACAAGTCACTCTTAAGAGAAATTAAAGGGGACACTAACAGATGGAAACTCATCCCATGCTCGTGGCTAGGAAGAATTAATATCGTCAAAATGGCCATCCTGCCCAAAGCAATATACAGATTTGATGCAATCCCTATGAAACTACCAGCAACATTCTTCAATGAACTGGAACAAATAATTCAAAAATTCATATGGAAACACCAAAGACCCCGAATAGCCAAAGCAATCCTGAGAAAGAAGAATAAAGTAGGGGGGATCTCACTCCCCAACTTCAAGCTCTACTATAAAGCCATAGTAATCAAGACAATTTGGTACTGGCACAAGAGCAGAGCCACAGACCAATGGAACAGACTAGAGAATCCAGACATTAACCCAGATATATATGGTCAATTAATATTTGATAAAGGAGCCATGGACATACAATGGCAAAATGACAGTCTCTTCAACAGGTGGTGCTGGCAAAACTGGACAGCTACATGTAGGAGAATGAAACTGGACCATTGTCTAACCCCATATACAAAAGTAAACTCAAAATAGATCAAAGACATGAATGTAAGCCACGAAACCATTAAACTCTTGGAAGAAAACATAGGCAAAAACCTCTTAGACATAAACATGAGTGACCTCTTCTTGAACATATCTCCCCGGGCAAGGAAAACAACAGCAAAAATGAGTAAGTGGGACTATATTAAGCTGAAAAGCTTCTGTACAGCAAAGGACACCATCAATAGAACAAGAAGGATCCCTACAGTATGGGAGAATATATTTGAAAATGACACATCCGATAAAGGCTTGACATCCAGAACATATAAAGAGCTCACACACCTCAACAAACAAAAAACAAATAACCCAATTAAAAAATGGGCAGAGGAACTGAACAGATAGTTCTCCAAAAAAGAAATACAGATGGCCAACAGACACATGAAAAGATGCTCCACATCGCTAATTATCAGAGAAATGCAAATTAAAACTACAATGAGGTATCACCTCACACCAGTAAGGATGGCTGCCATCCAAAAGACAAACAACAACAAATGTTGGCGAGGCTGTGGAGAAAGGGGAACCCTCCTACACTGCTGGTGGGAATGTAAGGTAGTTCAACCATTGTGGAAAGCAGTATGGAGGTACATCAAAATGCTCAAAACAGACTTACCATTTGACCCAGGAATTCCACTCCTAGGAATTTACCCTAAAAACATAGCAGTCAAGTTTGAGAAAGACAGATGCACCCCTATGTTTATCGCAGCACTATTTACAATAGCCAAGAATTGGAAGCAACCTAAATGTCCATCAATAGATGAATGGATAAAGAAGAAGTGGTACATATACACAATGGAATACTACTCAGCCATAAGAAAAGGGCAAATCCAATCATTTGCAGCAACATGGATGGAGCTGGAGGGTATTATGCTCAGTGAAACAAGCCAAGCGGAGAAAGAGAAATACCAAATGATTTCACTTATCTGTGGAATATAAGAACAAAGGAAAAACTGAAGGAACAAAACAGCACCAGAATCACAGAACTCAAGAATGGACTAACAGGTACCAAAGGGAAAGGGACTGGGGAGGATGGGTGGGTAGGGAGGGATAAGGGGGGGGAGAAGTAGGGGGGTATTAAGATTAACATGCATGGGGGGGTAGGAGAAAAGGGAGGGCTGTACAACACAGAGAAGGCAAGTAGTGATTCTACAACATTTTGCTATGCTGATGGACAGTGACTGTAAAGGGGTTTATAGGGGAGACCTGGTATAGGGGAGAGCCTAGTAAACATAATATTCGTCATGTAAGTGTAGATTAGTGATACCAAAAAAAAAAAAAAAAGGGGGCAGTTCCTGTGTGGTAACCTCCAATGAGTTCTACACAAGGGTATAAAGGGCATATAAAAGTGTAGGCAAAGGGTCTGTTTGCGTCTATACAGAAGATCAAAGCCTAATTGAGCTACCCTGAAAATGAACTAAGATACGATATGAAAGAGAACTTCCAACATCAGCACTCTCTGGAAGACTCATGCCAGAAGATGATCATCAAAAAACCCCAACAACGATCCACGCACTGCTACAGGTGTAGATGCACCCATCCCACCAGTTCCTGGACTTGCCATGGGAATGAGGAAGGAGATATCTAAGCTGGCCTGTGCATACAGTAAAACAACAAATTTGACTGGATCTATACTGTTGGAACTCAACCAAGAATTAGGAGAAGTGCAAATTGTAGCGCTCCAAAATCTTACAACTACAGACTATTTACTGTTAAAAGAACATAAGGGATATGAACAGTCCCCAGGAATGGGTTTTAATTCCTGTTTTAATTTGTCTGATTTCTCTCAGACTGTTCAAGTTCAGTTGGACAATATCCACCATATCATAGATAAGTTTTCACAAATGCCTAAGGTGCCTAACTGGTTTTCTTGATTTCACTGGAGATGGCTGGTTATTACAGGTATGCTTTGGTTATGTAACTATACTCCTATTATGTTAATGTGTGTGCGCAATTTAATTAGTAGTTTAAAACCTATACATGCTGAAGTTACTCTACAAGAAGATATGTCAAAGAAATAATCAATCTTCCCATGTTTTCTGCCGCCTGCTACTTCTATAGCTTTTCTTCTTCCTTCCTAATTACAACCCTTAAATAGAATTCGTGCCTCATATCAAATTTACCGAGTATCATAATTCTTCCAAGTGGTAAAGATACCTCAAGACAAATGCTGGGCATAGAAGCCACAGGGCATAAATATGCAAAGAAATAAAAAGCTAACCATTTCAAACAATAAGGCTTCTCTCTCACTTACCAACTTAACATTTCCCTGTATGGCCCCGGAAGATGACTGGTTAGCCAGAGACGGGTAAGATTCCTCAAGGGAGGAACAACCTAAGACAGGCACAGTCGCAGGGGGGCCATCAGGTGAGAAATTGGGGATCAACAGAGGTGAGGCTTAGAACCCCACCCCCCCTGTTTTGAGAGAAATCTTCTGCATCTGTGGATGTTTTGTTGCCCTTGTCTAGCTCGGATTAACACATAGTCTACAGGCACACACTTGATCATCTACATTTGCTCTCTTACAACACTAAACTATGTTTTCTACCTTTATCTTGTATCTACCTACCACTTCAGCATTTTATTAAAAATAATAATAATAAAGAGAGAAATGTGGTATCCACATATAAATCAAGTATAAAAACCAAATGAGTATTCATATTTGAACTGACTGTTTAGAGTTCATAATGCATGAGCAAAACCGAAAGTTTCTGTGATGACTGCCCTTGTACTGTTCACTATGTAACTTATTCATTACGTAAGAATTTGTTCTCCATGTAAGAACTTGTTTGTTATGCCTCAGAAGATTGGAGACTGATGAAGATTAGGCTTGGGGTGGAGTAATGATTGTGCATTGAGCATTGACCCCCCTATACAGAATTTTATTGTCGTTAACAACCATTTGATCAATAAATATGAGAGAAGCCCTCACAAAAAAAAATAATAAATAAATAAATAAATTAATTAATTAATATAAATAAATAAATAAAAAAGGACAGACTTCCAATGGTAAAATAAATAAGTAACCGGGATGTAATGTACAGCATAAGGAATATAGTCAAGATATTGTAACAGCTTGGTAGGGTGATAGCTGGAACCTAGAATTATGTATATAAATGTTTTATCACTGTGTTGTACACTTGAAACTAATGTAATGTAATACTGTGCGTCAACTACCCTTCAATAAAAAATAATTATTTAAAAAAAAAAGTCAATTATTACTAGTCTGTTTTTCTTAATTAAAATGCATGCAATGAGATAAAAGATAAAAGAGATTTAAAAAAACAGCCTCTACAAACACAAAAATAATTTGTTTTCAAAATAGGACCATTTCATTTCCCTGAAACATGCTCCACAATTATTTACTGCATGATTTTTTTGCTCCCCAAAAGGTATGAAAAGTATAACAATGAAACTCCCATAGAATGCTACCATTTGTGGTCCCTTAAAAGTGAGAATCCTGTTTGATGAACTGAAACACATCTCATTAAACTTGTCAAAATTCCAGCTCTAAGTGGGAGCCCACAGATGAGGCCCATGGCCACACAGCCTGTTACGTTGCAGGCTACATACACCACTACAGTTTAAATGTGGGCTTCCAGGGTCTGAATCCCTACTCCCCACTTCCAGGGTGCCTATTTGTTAGAAGCCATGAATCCCTGAATAGAAGTACCAGAAGTGCACGTCCCATGATAAATTCTGGATTGGTTCCTTGGCATGTGTTATTTTAGGCAGAGATGAACTTCCTCCAGGATCCCCTTGGGCTGGAAGGGGAACGGGAGGCAGCTCTCCCATCCCACCGCCTTTGCACTGCTGGAGGTTCCCCTTTTGCCTGTATTCAACTAAGAATGCTGGTCAAGATTACAGAAAGCTCTTGCTATTTAAAGCACAAAAATTATTCTGTGTCTGCAGCCATGAGTAGAGCGGAAGGTGGGTGTAAAGAGAAACCACAACCAATTGCATGTGTTTCTTTTTGCCTACTTGCAAAGGGTGGTTCTAGTTGACACCATCTTCAGTTGGAGGAGGATCACAGCCTGCTATGCTTTGTTTGATAAACTGTTTCCAATTCGTAACAACACCCATTTCTTGGTTCCTGCTTTTTCTGCTAAGCATAGCCAAGCAGGAGAAAGTGGGCCCTAGATGGATCAAAACACCCTGTGTTACTACTGTGCCAGTGCAGAGAACTGTCCCTGACAAGCTGCCCACCTATGCAAATGGGATAAGGGCTGAGTTTGGAAGCAGTCATATTTCTTGCCAGACCCTAAGATTTGTAACAGTTTGAAGCTCTGACATGAATGAGTATACCACAATGATTTCCAAGTACATTATTGTACAGGTGCACCTGATAACTGCTAGGTTACCTTGATGTGATCACCTGCAACCAGAGGGCAGCTCCTGTGCACACCTGAGCAGCTTTCCTTGACCGCCCCCCACCCAGAAGCATGACATTCGGCTCTTCCTGTAACAACTGCCCCAGTTATTGTATATTATTAAGCACTAAACTACCTTATAGCAATTTAAACATTCTTTAGGGCACCTCATTTATGTAACTATCATATGCCTAGGTTCAAATTTTGGCTTTGCCATTTACTACCTGGGTGATTAACTTGCTTTCTCTGTACTTGAATTTCCTCATCTGCAAATGACGATTCATAGACTTCAGAGAAGTACTCCTCTTGTAAGGCTGTTGCCAGGATTAGGACCTAATTCTAGTGAACATACTGGCACATGTTGAGTGCTATGTAACTATTTGCTTTTATTTCTTGTTTAATACTCAATGTTATATGATGCCAGGCTAGAGGACAGAGGACCAGATTCTCAGTTTCTCCTCCCTCCAGCTTCCTTAGGCCCTTATATCTTGCCGACTTCTATGCCTACCCTGTCTGCTTTTATCTGCCCTCACCACTGCCTGACTTTTGATTTATGACCACCCAGCACTTGCTCATCCTAGCTTACTTTCTCAGCACCTACATTTGCATTAGTACCCAATCTCTCTGCTACTTTTCAGAATTCCCAATCAAAACAGACCATTTTGGTTATTAAATTCTCACCAAATAACAACTCTTTTGCAAATTAGTACAGTCCTTCCTTGTTTATAAGTGTATGGCCTGGTACATCAAACGTGAATCTCTTACTCAGTACAGCTGGTAACAGTATTAGTCATGACAAGATGATGCCTGACATTTGACATGGTATAGCACTTACTGCAGGTAATTTTAATCCCAAACATTATTCTTCACCCTTTACAATGATTGTAATTTGTATTCTGGATTCCATACCCTGTGTTCACGTTTCATCCATTTGACATTTCATTTGATATTAATCACTATTGCTGTTTTGACAATGAATCATTTTCTAAAAAGTTCATTTAAGTGCTTATGACCATTAAAGAACTATTTAATAGTTCTCATCTTTATGCCTCCGAAGTTCACACTGTTCTATAAGCTTTGAGAACATCTAATGATCAACTGCAAGGGAAGTACCAAAAGCTATCAAGCTTCTATTTTGTTCGATTCTTTTTTCTTTTTGTCCCTACTGAAAATGTACTGGTAATTCTTTAATTAAAATTGCCAGGTACCCTGCTAACTACTGGGGACAGGAGGACAAACAAGACATAATCCTTACTCTCATGTAATTCACGGTTTAACAGGGCAAAGAGGTATGGGCAATGCCACAGGTGTCTGGATGCACCCCCACCCCTTTGCTAGCTCAGCCAGGAAGCCTCTGGGTAGCCCCTGTACCGGGTAAGACCCTGCACGGTGGCAGGAGGGGAAGCAGAGAGGAGCGGCTGCCAGCACGCTGAGGGGAATCGGCAGGGGCCTAGCTGAAGGAAGGGGGCACAGAGAGGAGCAAAGGATGGCGCTTTCTTAGGCTCCCGGCTGCCGTGACATGGAAACAATGCCTTTCACTTCAAGCACACCACTGACCTTTGATTCTGCTCACAAACAGGTAGCTGGTCTTTAAGTCTGAGCTGCAAACAGATAACAATTGTTCCTTTGCTCTGCGACCTCCCTGTGGGTTTAAATTCCAAGATCAGGCTAAACACTTCATATGATAAGAAGCTTGAGTCTTCCTGACTTATAACCCACATACCAGCAGGGTATTAGAATAGGCTATGCTCCCTGGAAAAGAAAACTAGTTTTCAAAACGGCCTTTTCTCTACTGATTTTTTTCTCTAGACTAGAAGAGTTTGTATACATGCAATCCAATGCATAGCTTCAGACAGGGACAGACTGTCCTTCAGTAACACACACACAAAAGTCCTTATCCTGTCACAAAGGTATTAACAATCATAACTTGGGATTCACAGTGATTTAAACTATACAACACATTTGCTTACAAATACTAACCACTGTTCTTACTGCTATTAGTAGTCATGGGAGAGTTAAAATCCAGCAATATTGCTTGTTCTGAGCCAAGTATTCTGTATGTGAAGCCCTTTTTATGCATTATTTCAGTTGCTCCTCTCAATCATTTTAAGGGATAAAGACAGGCATTTTTACGTCCATTATGAACATGATTAAACTGAGGTGGTGTTTGGTGGCTAGGCTGATGTTATATGTCCTTTGCACATACAGTTTGTAAAAACCTTCTAGAAAGGGCCTCTAACTCCTAATTCTTTGCTTTCACTTGGCAGGTAACCAAGTGATGACATCTTGGTTGATGTCAACCAAGTGCCTCTATTTGACCTGACCCTGTGCCTCCATTTTCCGCCAAGACTGGGCAGCCAGAAGCTTCAAAATAACCAAGACACAAAACACTCTAATTTAAGAACTACTCCGTAGAACGTGCACCTTCATTTGGGTCACAGCAGAGCAAGACAGTGTTCCAGGCTTCCCTGCCTCTTCCTAGCTCCGAGCCTCCTCACCTGCTCACTGTTCCTCAGGTTTTTCTGATCTTGCTCTGCTGACAGGCATTCTCTCTGCAAACTGATGGGCATGCTCCCTGTGGTGCATCCATGGACTCTAGTCCTAGGCTCTGGGCTACGTGGCTGTCGCTTCTCCTACACCTGACACAGACCCCCACAGGGAGAGGCCAGGAAGCCCCCACGAGGCCCTTTCCCCTACTCACACCACATCTCACCTTCAGCATCCCCAGAAGGCACGTGGGACAGATGCCTGCATGTCACAGTTGAGGAAAGTAAGCCTTGTAAGGGGTTAACGCCCAGAGTCACCCAGGGCTTTGCACTCCACAGTCAGCGGGTGGTCCTCTGGTCAGGCCATGGGTGTTTTGCACTGGAAATGGGCTCATGATCTGGAGCTGTTATTTCCAGGATTTCCGGGGACGGGAGGGCCCACCAGCACTTGCTCCATTACGCCAAAGAGCCCGCTCACCACATACAGTCACTACGGTGATCTTAGATCCAAACGAATGGAAACATGGTTTTGATAAATGAAACATACAGTTTGAATCGAAATTGTCACCAAACCAAGTCAAGAAACACTGAGTTTGAAAATAAAGTCCTAGAGTCTGCTAACTTCTTAACTTAGGATAATAATGAATGTCCTCTGAGCAAATCGCATCTCTTCTCACTTCGAGAATCCACTCAGCCACCACATCCTGCCACTGACTCCAAAGAAGCAAAGTGCAAATTCTCCTCCATACATGGAATATATGCCAACTTTTCACCCTCCTGGAAGATTGGTTACAAGGGTGGGTTAGAGATAACAGAAAAAGGATTAAGAGAGTTACATGTATACATTAATTCAACTAGCATTTATTGAGCACCTTATAAGAAAGGGCACTGTAACAGGATCAGCAGGTGCCTGATAGCTTGCAGGATCGGAAAGACCTTCACCCTGCTCTCAAGTGGGAAGATTACCCCTCACTCAGGGGATTGCAGACTATATAGCACGTGAGTCCCTCAGTGGGAAGATTAACACATACCTGGATCAGGTCTGCAATTCACAGCTCACCGACCAAATCTGGTCTATCACTTATTTTTGTCAATAAAAGTTTTATTGGAATACAGCCATAGGCATTCTTGTACGTATTATGCATGATGCTTTTCACTAAACTGGCAGAGTTAAGTAGTTACAACAGAAACCGTATGGCCCACAAAGCCTAAAATATTTATGGTTTGGCTCTTTACAGAAAAAGTTTACAGACCTTGACCTAAATAATCAAGCAACAACCCAAGGATTCATGATATAAATGCTGTAATATTATAGTACTATTACTGTGGCACTACGTCATATTAGTACTGTGATTTTTCCAGAAGCAGTTCGGTTCTGCTCCCACTGGCAATGTCACCTTGGGCAAGGAAAAGCCTCTAGGTTTCAGGGAATTTTCAGTAGCCCCAAGGCACAACTGGTCAAGCACATCTGGGCTCACAGAGAACTCTGAGGTATATCGGGTGTATTAGCCGTGGGATAGGGTATATCTTTAGTTTCTTACTGATCTAAATCCCATATGCCTAGTGTGCTATTGATTCAGTTGTCTTCCTAATATTTTAGAAAAAATCACCTTCCCCCACGTCCCCTGGCATGTGAAGCCATAGCCAACACGTCATGCTTCCTGGTCAGTGGTTCTCAACCACGAATCACCTGTGGAGCTTTGGAAAAGAACAACTCGATACCCAGACTGTTCCCCAAGCCAATGGAATCCGTCTCCAGGCACTGGGACCCAAGTGTCGCGTCTCAACGCTTCCCAGGTGAGTCCAGTATGCGCTTCAGGGGGGAAACGCCATTCCTGGCACCATGGTGGCAGGTTTGGATTAACCAGCATCTGCAGTGGAAGCTGATAGGAACGAATTCCATAATTTTAAGCTATTTGTAAGACAGAGCTCCACCAAAATTATATCATCAAATGGGGATACCATGAAGACTTAGTAAAATTTTAATAGAAATGGGCTCACAGCATCAACTGACTCCTGTTTAGGTCACAGGCAACACATGTCCTGGGTGAGTCTGTCCGTACCATGCGCTGGGTAAAATAAGATGATCTGATTTTAGAATATATTAATGAAAAAAACCTGGACATCCTCTGCTTTATAGGAAAAGCTACCAATTAGAAGCCAGGAGAATTTAAAAGGGAGGATTATTTCTGGCTGAGGGAGAATATGGAAAACTCAGATGTGCGAGGAGAGACTTCTGAGACAGTCAACTTTAAAATGTTTATTGATGTCATAAACTCTGAAAGAAATAAAAACAGATGTAAGAAAAGAACTTGAAGGGCAAAAGACAGTTGGTTTTTTCTAAGGGTTACAGCCAGCTCATTTATTCAAGACGTCTGGTTTATAAATTAACCAGATTCTTGGCTTTTCTTCTTCCTTCTACCCACTGCCAAACTACGTTCCACTTATTCACAATAAATTTATCTACAGGTCCAGAGAAAAGAAGAAAAATCAAACTGGCCAATATTTCAAAATTTGACAAAGAAGTTGCAAAAACCAAATAGGATTGTTCTTAATTATCTCCGTCACATGCAACCAAGAACAGACTACTGCTTCTCATCACAAAAAAAGAAAATACATCCTTTTCATAAGTTAATCCTTCCTGACCTTGCCCATTTTTATTAATTTTGTATCTGCTTTTCTGGTTTATTTTTCTCAACCTGATTTCTCTAAACTTTCTAGCAGCTAAAACATCGCAGCCTAACACTCCCTGAAGACTAATTTCTGTAAGCTGCCTGCTTTACGGAGCCTACTAAAATGACTGGCTGACTTCCACTGCTCAGCCCACCGTCCTCCTACACTTTGTTTTGCAGCTACTGACCCTGTTCATTCACTTCTCAAACCTAAATTTAGCTTTGTGGCAGTAATGGATGAAATGAACTCTACCAAGTAGGAAAAACTCCTTCAGGAAGGCCAGTCCTTCACCCTGAAAGCTACTTATGTAAAGGCACCGTCCTGTCGCTGTAGCCCATGGCCAGGGTCAGCCTGACCAGCTGCGAGAAGCCAGGCTATGTTTATCTGGAAAGTGCATTTTTTCCCCTAGGAGAAAACAGGGTGGATTAGTAAATCTAGAGGCAGAAAGGTCATTATTTACTTTGTGAGCGTGAGAAAGTTACTTAACTTCCTTAAAATTAGAGAAATTTTTACTGTTCAAGCATCCCTCCTGTGGTATAGGTCAGCAGATGGGACCTCAAAGTGCTTCTATCTGACTAGTCTTTGACTTTTAAAAAAATCGGACGAGGGAGGTGGCTTTCTAAAATGGGATCACCGACAGTCTCTAATCTATCCCAAATCTCCTCTTTATTTTGATGCTTTTAAGACTAACATTAAAATAAATTCCATTTTACTACAAATTTAGTATTTAACAGCATCCAAAGTTAGGTGTTTGCTTTCCTTACTCTCTGCTGTGTAATCAGACCAGCAGGCCTCCTGTTTTTCTCCCTGGCTAGGTCCTGGACCAAGAGCACAATGGCATCGTGTGTCCAGACTCTTAACAGTGTAGGCGATTGTTACAGTCATGCAAAACTTAGAAAGCGAATACTGCATCTAGCTTATCTATTATTTCCTATATTTTTTTTTCTAACAGAGGAAGGAAGTTTGGAAGAAAATAAGCCAATTTATCCAATATAACCACTTGTCTAATTGTGAATTTTAAAGCTGCTTATATAAGTCATGTTTAGTTGTGTCTAATGTGATTGTACCTACAAAGAAAAAGTTAAAATATTTTATTCATTCAATGATGAAACCAATCTTGCTACTCCTTTGCTTTACATCCTTAAATAGGACTGTAAGACTCGGAGGAAAAAAAACTCTAATTTGCATAAAGTATCTGACATTAACCTACCTGTAATGCTTGGGCGATATTCCTACCTTCCTCATTCCCCAAACACATTCTACTCTTTTCCTATTCTGTGTGTTGTTGCATATGTTGGTTCCCTTAGCTCAATAATCTTTCCTCAAATACATTAATCTAGTTCCAGTGTCACTTTTTCAGGAGATTTCCTTGAGCAATCAGTTGCTCCTCCTTTTCTAGTCTCCAAACATATGTTCTGTACCTATACTGTGATGTTTGTCATGCATAATCACTGCTTTTAGAGGTCTATGGTGGAGACAAACTTCCTCAAAGGCAAGAGTATTAGAAGGTTTTAGGATCTAGTCAAGGACACAGTTATATTTCATCTCTAAGCACGTCTTGTTACCATTGTCTAAATAAGTTAATGAATTTAAGATTAAAGAGGTATAGAAAATATCTTCTTTGCTTAATATTTTCATTCACCCTTTTGCTCTTTTACTCTAAATCAGCAAATATGATGGAAGTAAATCAGGAAAAAATTTTATTGGGCAATGTTAAGAGAAAAACTGATGATATTCCATATAAATTGGTAACTCCACCAGTTCAATAGTCCTGAGGAGCTTACATTAACAAAATCCCCAGAATAATTATTTTCAAACTCTCTATCTTTCTTTTTGGTATACTCTAAATAGATTTCATAAGTCTAAGAAGTCATGCGATCTAATAATGTGTCACATTATTATTCAGATAAATGTATTATTATATAGCAAATAGTAGTTCACAGAATTTAACTGCTGGTTATAGAATTTTAAATGCAGGTCAATTTCCAATTATCTAGAGGTCTTAGGAAAGAAACTGGGTAAAGAATAAACACGTAAATAATTCTCACACTTTTAATTCATGCACTGGTTTTTTTACCCCTTCAAGTTTTACAAGAACTAGTAAGATAAAACATTTCTAGATTACTACATTTTATCTTCCTTTTTTTCCTATCTCCCTCCTACAGGAGAGTTTCAGAGTTAAATGCCTTAAATGCAGGAGAAAGAAAAATAAGAAAAACAAGAAAAAAGGGGAAAGTATACTCTTAGTACATAACAAAACATTTAAATATTTTCTTGTCATCTTGCCACAATTTTCTTCATGCAAACTATCCCCCAAATTTCTTGGTCTCACACCCTCAAACTTCTCCCGTCTATTTCCTCTCTCTCAAAAGTCTCATATTTCATAATCCAAAACACTTACTAAGCCCACCCATAGACTCCAGTCTCAACTACTCACCCTTCCCACTTTGTTACTTATAATGGTGATCAGCTTGGCCTCTCCAACTTCCGATGAGAAGAAACTCCTTGCTCAGATTCTGCTCAACAAGGAAGACCAGAAACTAGTAAGCAGAATATTTACTCTATAAAGGAGAAGTGAGGGGAAGAAATGGAGAACACCACAAATATTTTTGTAATTTATTGACTTCTCTATATTCCTGCTCATTTAGTTTTAAATTTCCTAACAGAAAAAGGACATGTGACTATTAGAAATACATCCATTAATTCAACAAATATTAAAATGAAGTACCCAGTACATATCAGATACTTTTCTGGACCCTAGTGAATCACACAACAAAAAAAGCATTTAGATAACATGCTAGGTGGTAGGAGGAAAACCAAGGCGAGGAGCGGAGATGGAGAATGCTGGCGCGTGGGGTCCTGATGAAAAGAAGCCTTCCCTGATCAGCAGGCAGGGAGGCACATGCCTATCGGGGATCAGCATTCCGGGCAAAGGATACAACTGGAGCAGTGCTAAGGCAGGAGCATAGCTGCTCTGTTCAGAGAGAAGGAAGACAACGTGGGGGGAGCAGAATGAGCTGGGAGCATATCTGACACTGAGTCCAGAGAATTAAAGGGCAGAGGTTGGGGTCTGGAGAGGTGGGGCGTTGTACACATCAGAGAGGATGGAGGCTTTCCTTTTGGGAGATGGGATCTGACTGAAGGGTTTGAGCAGAAGAAAGACAATGATCTGTCTGCCATTTTTAAAGGAACCCTCAGGCTGCTGGGCAGAGAACAGCCTTCAGGAGGTCAAAGGTAGATAGGAAGCTACTCTGATAATGCAGGGACAAGTTCAGTGTGGCTTGAAGCAGGGTACTAGCAGTGAAGCACTGAGACTTGGTTATTTTGGGGTCTCTTAGAGCAGGACTGCAACAGAGTACATGTGTGCAAGAGAAAAGAGATTCAAGGAAGACCAAGGTTTTTGGCCTGAGCAAAAGAAATAACAGTTGCTAGATAATGACATGGAGAAGACCAGTCCACAGTGACCTCTGGGTTTTACTGTTGTTACTTAAAGATTAAAAAAAAATTCTTATCTGTATTCATTCTCTAAGAGGGGGAAAGAGTAGTTTTCCCTAGGCCGGGTTTCAACAACCACCATGCAGAATGACCAGCTTGCATGACTAACACGATTTTTCTGCTCATAGGCATTTTCTGCTTGTTTCAACAATGACCAACCAACTGCAGACCTGGGTCCATTAGCAGAGAGGGGAAAAAAAACCTTAGAAGAACCTGACCTAAACAAGGCTTAAAGGCTTACGGTAGGGGATAAGTTAGAGAAAATAACTTAGGGCAAAGACCTTTAAACATATATTCAGACCAATATAACAGCTCCCTATGTTTAAAGGAGAAAGAGCACAGAGTAAAGATGATCGATCAACAGAGTGCAGGCCAGGAAGGGGCAAGGAGGGCAGAAGGCCTTACTAATCGCATGAACAGTGTCTAAGGAGAGCTCGTCAAGTTCAAGTCTTACTCTTGGATTGTAATTTAAGTGGCACACAGTTGGGACGAACAACAAATGAGGACCACATTCCCATCTCTGCAGAGACTTCCTAGAGTCATTCATCACACTCTTCACTTAATATCATCACAAGTACTTGACTACAAGCAGAAGTTTTCAAAAGGAAAGTTTCTACAAGTCATTAAGAAAAAGATAAAGCTTTTACAAAACATGTACACTAAATATGCATATTTAACATTTTTCTTTGACAGCTTAGTAGCGATAAAATAACCAAGTAGTGGGGACAGGAAGTGCTGCTACCTTACTGTCTTCTCAGTTTAAAAACCTTCAAAGGAACTCCTAAAGCTCCCATTATCATAGTGGCCTCTCACTATAGGGAGTTGCCCATTAGCGCAGAAAATTCTAGAAAGCCGTTCTCTCTCTATGTGAGGGCTGCCTTCCAGGAGGGAAAACTAATTCTCTCCAATCATTCCTAACTGTCTGAAGGTGGAAGGAGAAGGCACTGAAGTTAATTCAGGGAAAAAGAGCACTTTACTGGTGGAGAAAGAAAACACTTCCTTTTTGTTATGTAAAAAAAATTCCTATTTTGCGTGTGATGGTAAACCAAGAAGAGATCACACACACCTTGCACTTCATGCACAAACACTGGAATCCTGCACAGGAACCGAGGCTTCTGCTCAGATGATGGACGAAGTGGGGGCCAGCTCGGACTGAGCTGCACAGCCGCAATCCCTAGCCTGGGAAGGGAGCCAGCCCAGGCTTTGCAGCTGCAGAAGGGGGCCGCTGCCCCGCCGAGCACCCCACCAGCCCCATCTCGGGCTGCCGCCCCACGGACGCCCGCCGAGAAGGAAGGAGTGACCCCACCAGAGAACCTTGGTAACTGAAGACTGCCTGCTCTAAGTGCAGTTCATCTTTTCTAGCAGTGAGCCATTTCTCAGGAAGGCTTGTGTCCATGTAGAAACAGGAGGGAAATAGCTACACAAAACGAACTCATTTCATTTTTTAAAAATATTTTTAGCAGAAATTTCCTGTCACATGATTACATTTCTTCCACACAGTAGAATTTCATTCCTCTTTGAAAAAAAAATCCTTTTCTCCTTAATACACTTGCTGGAATACTGGAGGAAGAAACAGTGGCTTCATACAACTAACAGTGTCAAAAAGCAAACCCACGCCTATCTCCACAACGTTGTCTTATTTGGAAAACAAGTAACATTCGCTCCCTTTAACTTTGCTAAAACAAGAAGTCTGGGGCGGTGGAGGTCTGTCTGCTCCTGTGTGTGAGCAGGGACTGTGCTCCCTGCAGGAGCCCTGGGAAAAGGCTAGTGGTAAACATCTCGCAGCTTTATTCACCCCAGAGAAGGAAGGGAAAAAGAAAACTTTTTCCCTTCTTTCTCTGCATTCCTTCCCTCAGGGACTGAGTGTTAAGCCCTTCTAATGTTGGTAAGAATGAGTCAGGGAAACAGAAATTAAACAAATTTGTATTGCGTTAACCCAGAAGCAGCCTCCTGGAGGAGCCAGAAGCCATGAATATAGTACATATTTTAATGTTCAAGTTGAAAAATGTGGTGAACCTCATTCTTAACTTCAAAACAAAGCCAAACCCTGCCAGTTCCATGTCCCTCAGCATGCTGCATTCTAAACTGAGCCCCCTCCACCCCCCCTGAGACGGACACATGAGAAAGACACCCTAGAAAATGAAACCACTTACCTTCTTCAGTGGACATGATTTCACATTTACTGAGAGTACACTTTGGTTTGATAAGAAAATATTTGGCTTTACTCTTTTAAAGTTCATGTGATAAAGCCTCACTCCTGGCTGTGAAGCCCCTGGTGGACGGGAGATCCCACAGCTGAGCCAGGAGCCTGCCTGACAGGCGCACCACTCACATCAGGGCATTCTCAGACCTTAACTGCTGGGGCCGACCTCATGCATAATACGCCACACCTCCCAGAGGAAGGGCTGCTGCAGTGTGCTGAGAGACCAAGCCGACCAGGAGGGACAGACGACTATTTATTATGGCAAAATAAACAACAACTGAGGCACATGGAAGCTTCTAGCAATACATTTGGTTTAAAACTAATTCCGTAAATATTAGTAATGCTCCAAAAAAGCCAACATGACACGGTTTCTTTCCACTTTACATGGGACTAAAGAGGTTACAGTCAGGATTACAGGCTTAGAATATTAAAATATCATTCTGAATTATCTCAAATGCTCTTCAGCCACTTACAACTTTCATTTTAGGACAACTCATTGATCTGGTGAGTAAACAGTGCAGAGTGAATGAATACCACTCAAAAACTTCCTGAAGAAACCAAGTTTCATATGTTATTTCAGAAAACTGTTTAGCTGCAAAATATTTATTACTCATATTTATATATCCTTATAAGTTTCTATCACTTAACAGTACTTAAAAATTTTTTCATAGCCCTGAAAAATCAGAAAATGTCAATTAGAATATTGATAAAGGCACCATGAAATGACAGGTTATAGACATGACTCCCACGGATGAACATGGCCTCTCACCCCGCCCCACATGTGCGCAAGACCTCACACCCTAGCTGCCACAGATCACCTGGATGGAACTCTGAAACACACTACCTGGTCCCATGTCCAGGGTCAAATTCAAACAGTCTGCGGTACAGTCCCAGAATCTGGACTGACAGACGCTGCTGGTCTGGGACTGCGCTTCAGAGACCACATTTGAGGACCACTGGGACAGAGACTTGCCAGATTGCAGAATAGAAATGTCCTGAATCACTAAAGGCCGACAGCTCTGGCTCAACTGCACCTGCTGAAGAATTGCGTCATCCGGGCAGGAGGGGCTTATGTACACATTTAAGTGGACTCACTCTGACTTCCACCTGCTCGAAGTGGGAGTTATAAACTTGATCATTCTTAATAAAGGAAATTTGTGTATTAGGCATGAATAGATTTACAACTAATCTAAAAAGAATAGATAATTCAAATATGGAGGAAAGGAGGCAAAGAAGAAACCTGAATTATCTTTTATTTCTTTTGCAAACTCCACCCGTCTGTTTAAATTTCACTATGACAGGAAAACTGTTTATATTTGTTTCCAAGATCACTTAGCCTTGGCAAATTTCAGTAATGTAAAAATCAGAATGCTTCCCTGTCATAAAAACGTCCTACCTTCTGTGCTTCCTGGGCTTTGAGAGAAACTTTTAAATTATGATCTCAGATTTGGTTTTCAAACAAATACCTTTTCTGTTTTTATAGCTAATATTTACTTTGTGCCTGGTGCTGTGTTAAGCACTTTCCACGCACAATCTCATTAAATCCTCACCATAAGGTAGTAACGATTTATCACTACTTAACAGAAGAGAAAGGAGTAATATAGGGAAGGAATAATAACCTATTACCACTATGCAGAAGAGAAAACTAGGTTTAAGAGGTTAAAAATCTTGGCCAGTAACACCAGCAAAATGACCACCTTTAAGACATTAAATACACTTTTGTACAATAAATTAAGAATAGAATCCACTTTTGAATCTTTATAGATGAAAACCTAAAAACCAGAACATAAATTTCAGGAAATTTTAATTAAAATAAAATGTAACTATTATCATTGATTCTCACTGCCCACAGGGGGTTAATCTGCAGTTACATTCAGCATCTACCACAACTTGTACCTAAATTCTAAGCTGCCCAAGAGCAGCCATGGCAGTTGGTTATAAGGTTACATATGCACTTTCCACGTGACCCAGCAATCGCACTGCTGGATACCTGCCCAAGTGAAATGGGCACTTTCATTCACACAAAAATCTGCACTTGAGTGTTTCCAGAGGCCTTATTCATAATCACCAAAGTTGGAAACATCCCACTGTTCTTCAATTAATGACTGAGTAAACAAACTGTGGTGTGACACTCAGCAAGAACAAGGAATAAAACTAAGGATACTTGACTGTGCTTTAGAAAGAAGCCAACTTAAAGGCCTGCATTTATCTGATTGCATAAGACATCCTGGAAAAGAGAAGCCTATAGGGAGAAAGAATAGGTCTGAGGTTGCAGGGGCTGGTGGTGTGGGGAGGGGGTGACTGATTACAAAGGGAAGCAACTGCATTTTCTAACATGATGGGCCTGTTCTACACCTTCACTTGTGGAGGTGGTGACACGCATTTGTCAAAACTCAGACTGTACCCTAAAGGGGGTGCATTTACTCTTTATAAATCACCCCCTAATTTAAAAAAATTAAGGAGTAAATAAAAGCAATTTGTTTTTTTAAAAAGCAAGAGGCCATGAAGTAGACGGTTTGTTTTAGTGTAAACTCAAAACTAAATGATTTTTTTGGGTCAACGACGGCCTCTCTCATCATCAGTAGTTATATAGATAATCACTGGTTCATTACATCTGCTTCCTGTGTTTTTAAAAAATCTTGAAAAATTCAGAGGTGACCAAATTAGCTCCCCACACAAAAGTCCATTCGTCCACACTGAAGTTTTATGATAGTATATTTAATAGGACTTTTTCAATAAATGTTTAGGTAATTTTGTTAATTTAGTAGGATCATTTGTCATAGATATCTGCCCTAAAAATACCTAAAATTCATGCTGAACAGCTCACAGTTATTCACAAAATAGCCAGGCACTGAAGACTTAGCAGGCTGTAACTGCTCTTGTGCTTCTCGTCCGTGTAGAGAGGTTCTTTCTTTATCAATTCTGTTGAATAAGGACTTAAGAAAGTTCTGCAAAACATTCCCATGGCATTTCATAACCACTTGTTTCTTTCATGATGTTGAACTTAATTTGGTTTTCATGAAAGGCTACCCATATTATTTCAATAGCTTACCATTTCTAATGGAAATGGTCTAAAACAAAAAATGTACCATGCAACCTGAATTAAAATTTATTTGCTTACAATGTTTAACAAAAGAAGGGGTGAACTAAATTGTCAGCCCCAGCATTTTTATTTCAAGGTACCTGGCACATTATCTGTCATATAATTGAAAACTTCTAATGACTAATGGCAAAGGTGGCTTTAATAATTATTTACTAATAAACACGTTTTAGCAATGACAGGACAATTTTAGTAAGTGTTAGTATTTCACTTTGTTCAGAGAGGCCAAGGAGTAGGAAAAAAATAATTTAAGTACTTCTGGCTTTTAGTTATTGGCTGGGGAGTAAAATCCTCAGACTGATTGTCCAGTGTTATTTAACTGGGAAGTAATTTCCATTTCATAGAATGAAACTTATCTCAGTCTTAACCCATTTTGCACTCTTATCTCTTCTAGTAACAATCTAATAAAATCAAATAATTTGGTACTAAAATTATTCCCTCATGGGTTTAAACACATTTTAATTTAAAAACCAATCAATTGATGCTTAATTTCCATTTTACTTGCCTGTGAGCCTTAATGAAAGGAGGTCTGGAAATTTTTGAAAACATGCCAGATAAGTCCTGTTACTTGAATATTTTTTAACCAAACTATTTTTATAAATCTGCAAAGCAAGCTTATAATCTCAAACTCTATTCTTTCAAAAAATATTTAGTATGTTTTCTATTAATTCTTTAGTTAGGTGTTCAGTAAAAGTCTCAACCACACAGTACTGTCAAAGTAAACAGCATCCTTCAAACCAGGGTTTCTGGATGAATGATAACATAATCCCAGATTAAATTTCTGCCCATTCTGAGTTCTGACTTAATCCCACTTCTGCTTTGGAAGCCCATGGAAAGCTACATATCGTTCTAACGGTATGTTGGCAGGGATGGCTGTACACCTCAGGCATATAGTTTAGGAGAAGAAAGCTTGTATCCAAAATGTCATTTGGCTTTAATTGTCTTCTAATACAAAATACATAATCCTGGATAATAAAAACCCTCTTTCCTAACCTAAATTATGGAACTGATTCCCCATGCCCTGATTTGTAGTCTATCTGATGTCATCTGCATGGATTTCCTGCACCACACCCCTCTTGACATTTGCTCACACACACAGCTCAGCAGCAGATGCACTTTAATCTGGTGATACTTCTTTTTCTTTTCTTTCTTTTTTTTTTTTTGGCATTTTCTCCCATCATGGTCCGCTCTTTTCTCTAAGTCTGGCATGGTTTTTATCTGTTTCTGCTTTTGCACAAATCCCAGGTAATTGATATTATCCAAATTCAAAGCACAAACAAAGTTAATTGACAAGTACGGTGTTTCTTCCTTAATTATGACATTATTTTTACAGAACTTTCGCTTCCACTCAGGCAATTCCAAGGACCTTCCCTACACTGGAAGCCCCAGGCAGGTCCTGTAAGTAAATCACATTCATCAAGTCATCAGTGCCAAGAAGAACGCTGCAATTCTCAATCTTGCCACCATCCAGATTTCTACCTTTCCTACTCTATAAACTCGTGAATGAACCTTCTTAGCTCTCATAATAGCTGCATTAAAAAGCATATACAAAGCATTAATATCATGCTGGGCACACAACTGATGTGCATTTCTCTCTCCGCTCAAGCGCTATCACAGTCCTGCCTCACCCACCCCACCAGGGTCAGCCTTCCCTGCAGTTCAGTGTCCTTCACCTGCATCTCTTTCACCTGTAGCTGCACCACGACGGTGCCCACCTGCAGGGCTCTAGTGCTGAGGCTGCCATGCATCGCAAGCAAAATATTATTGCAACCATTTTACTGGGTATAGAATTTCAGGTGGGGAAGATGAAAAAGTCCTAGAGATGGATGGTGGTGAGGTGGTGAAACAATGTGAATGTACTAATGCCACAGAGCTGTCTGTACAGGGGGAAATGGCTAAGATGGTAAATTCTATGTTATGTATATTTCACCACACACACAAAAAAAATTCGTGCAACCAGAACATTTTCCACCATCAATTTATGCCACCCAACGTCAGCCAGCCTACCCCAGCTGTGCCCCGTCTGTTTGCTCATGCTTATGATTTCCTTGTCATGGACTCTCTACTTCTCTGCATTCTTCTCTTTCTCACTATCTACTCCAGACAGCTGACCCGCTGGAGGGCCGCAACCCCTTCACTGTGCAGCGGCTTCGAGAACGTCTATTTCCAGTACCAAACTCTCCTTTCCATTTCATGCTCTCATTTCCATATATTGGCAGGTGTGAACTTCACCTGGAAGCCTTGAGATTTCATTAGGCAGCATGCACGGCGGGGGTGGCGGGGGTGGGGGAAGGACCGTGTCTCAGGCTCTACAGTGAGGACACCCGCGGCAGCTCGGCGGACCCCATCGGGGCTCAAAGAACTGCCCATCACTCCCCAGCTGATACCCTCAGCGGCCCCTCTCCACACTTACCATGAACCCCAAACCCCGCAGACCTGAGGCTCGGTCCCCTGCTTACCTTTCTGGTCTCATTTTTTGCCACCTGGCTTTCAAAATATGTTCCCAAAGCATGTCCCCTCCATCAGTCACCAGTTTTGAGAAGCAAGTCAGAAAAAACTGTTTTCTTTTCATACCTTTCCACAGGAACCTATTATTTTTTCCAACTTTGAAACAGCCCATGCAGCTTCCAAAGAAGTCTCCTTGGAGGCTGTAAGAAAACAAAGTGCAGAGTCTGCCCCTGCCGGGTCACAGAGAGGGCGAGGGACAGGCAGCTACTTCTAGGGGCTCGCGAGAAGGAAGGGAGGGCTTTCCTTTTTTGTGATCAGCTGCCTCGTCCAGATTTCTTTTAATTGCTGTCTTCCTTTCCCCAAAGCCCTGATGCACAGCTTGCTAGTGTAAGAGCGGCCGCTTAGGCCCTTGCGTTGGCCCCAAATACTGTTAAAGGACAAACTCAGAGATACAGAAAGAAAAGATGCCCTCAACATCACCAGCCCCATCCTATCTTTGCAAATCATCCACTCTGATTTCTTCCCTTTTATCCCACAGATAATGACACCCTTAAACATGCAATTTCCTTTTTGATGCAATCTCAGAAGCATGTTACTGGAAGAAAGAACATTCCAAAGGAAGAAAAATAGAAGGAATATTAGTTGGTTCGGATTTCAGTAAGCTTTTCGATAACTTTTTCTGAGTTACAGTCTTAGTAGTAAGAAATAAGATCAAGGATAGAAAGGGAACTAGTTTTCAATTAACACTAAGGATTATAAAATATCCATACAGTTTGTAAGACCCACTATATGGACATTTTATATGTACACTAGAGTTTGTACATTCACCATTAGTGGAACTCAAGAAAAATCATCTTCCATTAGCAAAGAGCTCACTGTCTACGGAGTATAGCACATCTTTATCCTCCACACAGGGTGGTAAAGGCAAACAGATTTAGCTACTCAGGCAGGTAACATAAATGAGTAAGAAATGCAGAGTTAAAACAGTGTGAATTACAAATAATTGTGGCAGACTGGAGAATGATTTTTTGTAATTAAAAACTTTAAACTCAGCAACATTGTGAGTCAAAAGAAGCTTTGACCCATCAATTTGAGATTCCTTCTAAAACTGTTTTATCCATCTGTCTACAAAGATTTATTGAGCCCCTGCGCAGGACTCAACACAATGTACACGGCACACTGCTAAGTGCTTGGGAATTTTTTAGAAAGTCTTGATTGTCACTTACTGAAATTTCATTTTCTTTCAGCCACAATATGCTTTTCAGTTCCTATGGCCTTAAGATCTTTACATATCATTAGGTCTCACCATCGTCTGCACGTTTTTTTTCACATTCTTTTGAACACTACTTACAGCTGTAATTAAATGTTCATGCAATGTCCTTGTTTAGCATTTGTCTTCCCTACTATTCCCAAAGCTTCTGGAAAGCAAGGGCTGTAACTGTCTGGTTCATTTCTATGGACTCCATGCATACTGCATCAGATACTTAACACCATCTTACTAACTGGTCCCTTTCAAGGAGAAAGCAGACAAGCAAAATGGTGACTGACAAGTCTGGCTGGACCTCTGTTACAGCTGGTAAGGGAAGGTTTCTAGAAAAATGACTTCCAAACTTTTTGATGGCACATCCTCTGAGTATGAAATCTGGGCAATGCAACCCCAAGTATGTACATGTGCATGCATGTACATATGTATAAGTTAAATACAGGCATTACTGCACTAACATGCTTACTGTAAAACACAAAAAGAGAACTTAAATAGGATGAAGTAAAGATAAAATACTATTTTTGAGACAACAATGTGATTCAGTCTTTCATTTTAAAAAATCTTGGTTAAATATTTCATGATAGAGCCATTTGAAAGGGTAGAGCTAAGTCAGGTTACATCCATAAGTGGATTTAACGATTGCCCTAGTTGAGAAAAATGCATTGTTTTAAAGGGAAAAAGTACATCATTAGCTGCACTTACTAAATTATGATAACACATTTTTAAATTCCATCTACCAATTATGCAAAGATTTTCCTTGAAATTCTTCTAGTAAATTTCTATCTGCCTTGATGTCTTACAAGCTGGTATATTTTTTTGTATTTGAAAATTTGGTCTAAAATAACTTCAAAAATTTTTAAGCGAGGTAAAAAAATATCTGTATTTAAGTTTGGATGTGTACACAGAAATGACTTTTTTAAAAATAAAATTTTAAAAATAAAAGACATACTTATAACAGTTTTGGTGATAAAATGACACAATAATGGAAACATTTTCAAACCATCGTTTCAGAACTGCCCCGTCCGTAGCACACTCGCCCTCACCTGACTGCAGCCACTTTCTCACTCACTCAGATGTCACTTTTCCCTCTAAAGGATGGGTTGTGTTTATTTTTTCAAATACACCTGCTAGCTAAGAGCCTGCTGAATATGTGCTGACAGACATCTGTCTTCACAGGAAAGGTTAGTAAACGGAGAATACTGCGCTCACCCTAACAGAAGACACGACGCCTTTGGTCTGACTACTCCCTTACGTACTGTGACATTCATTACCTACGAATCTCTGGATAATAGGAAAGGTATTTATCGTCACTTATTACCAAGTATTGCCAGAATTCCACGCAGATAATAAGACCTCAGTCTGTTTAACCAGCCACGCAAAGGCCACGGACAGAAAGGAGATGAGTGAGTGTACCACTGCCCACCTCCATCCCTCACGTGTACCTGATACTGGATGTATTTGACGCACAGACTGAATGAGGTACCAGAGTAAGTCCATAAATATGAGGGATGCTGAAGTTTTATTATTATTTGTTTAATTAAACTCCCTAGGCAAAACTGTCCAAGTCCCAGGATCTGCTTCCTGTGCCGCAGTGGTTCACCTTTTGCACCCCTGGGGCCCATCCCTCACCCCCACCTCCCACCGCACAGACCGCAGCTCTGGAGAAGGCCACTTCTAGAAGACATGTACGACTGATATTTCTACTCGTTTTTCACAGGGGTCTTGAATATTTCTTCTAATAACCTTTTGATCTTCAAATTATTCCTGAAGTGTAGATATGTCATAAAGCTGATCTAAGTGCTACTGTACCAATGTTAAAATCACAATGACTGTAGAATGTAGGCAGCATACATGCCAAAACACGAAAGTAACTTGAAAAAAAATCTTCAGAATGATTTTAAGCTGAAGTCTTCCAAAAGTTTCATCATATTTTCTAGATCGGTCTAAACGATATGAAGACTCACCTAACCCTATGTTTGACTCTAGGATATCAAATGACAATGAAAATTTTTTTTAATTTTGTGAAATTAAGGATGCTATTACCCCTTCATCTAAAAGTATCAGAATAATATTGGTAAAGAAATATCTGAAAAAGAATGTCATCCCCATAATAACAACAACAAAATTAATATTTTTTTCTGCCTTGGATTACAATAAATGCGTTTCATTGATGAGAGCCAATCCTGAAGAAAGTGTCATCTCCAGTACCCAGTGGCATGGAAACTGAAGCAGTTATTGACGAGGCAAGATGGTAAAGCATATCAAATGCCAGAAAATGGGACATCACTTACCTCTGTCACTTTGAGCAACTGTCCTACACAAAAAGCTATCCACCTAGAGATGAGCACAGTATCTATTAGAACAAGGGGAAAAACCAGAAGCAACCTAAGTTTAAGGAAATTATTTTTACTTTATTGTAACTATACTCCCTCCTCAAGACAAGGAAGGTCAAAGTACGCAGAAGCCACATGGTATTTGCTAATTTGAGTGAGTTAATAAAGAAGCTGGACTAAGCATTTAGACACTTTGTGGACTCACCCAAAACACACTAGACCTGAAATTACCCAATTTAAATACGATCATTTCCAGACCCACTACAGTATTATGTAGTCATTTCCCCAATATGATGTCACAGATATGTAGTCATTAGATAAAATTACCACCTCAAACCAAAGTACTAAGTTTCCCATTCCTTTCTTCACTCAAGTTATGAATTAAAGTTTTGGAACTTCCCTAGGTCAAAGACATTTTACTGGGGAAGAATATATACTCTTATGATTTATATATGAGCCGCCTAATAACTACCCTGAACTTTGAGAGATTTTTATTGCACTAAAATAAACTTAATTCTGTTTTAAATGTAAAAGTTTGTGCTACAATATCACTGTACAATTTGCACATTTTGTAGTTTACTGTGTGCTCAATGTAAGCATACATGTTTAGGATACATACGGTCAGTTATACCATCATTACTAATAACCAGGGTGGCATCTAGAAGACCATGCATATTCAGTACAAATAAAAAATACTAATAATACTAATCCAACATTAAAAAGGGAAATTAGTTCCATATCCTATAACTTTTCAAACGGCTTTTTCCCTGTTACTATTATTATTTTTCTCCCGGTTTTTGAGAAGAGTTTAAGTTTTGATTTTGACAGTGAGGTAAAGCAGCATATTTTGCAACTGGCTATTATCTTGTCTCTCTCCCCACTTAGACAGAGTTCCTGAGGCCAGGAACTGTTTTACTCATCTTAGATCCCCTGCTTCATATACTATATACTATCTATCATATAGTAATTTGAGATTAACAGCCTATTAATTATTAATAATCAAGCTACTGGTTATAGATAGACTATTCAATAAAATTATCTTATTTTTTGAAAAAACATTTGACTGTCCCTTTGCAAGAAGTATTATATAACCACAGTTTTCCATTTATCTTATCTTCCTCTATGCAATTTTGGTCCTTACCCATCTATGATCTAAAATTTTATATCTGAAAGGCACAAGTGTTCATACATATATACAAAACTAGTTCCTGTCTGCCTGTCTTTTATCCCTTCTTTTAAAATGGAGGTAGGAAGTTAATTATTTAATTTAGGAGTAAATAAAGTTATTTGACATGGCTCCACAAATGGAAAAACGAATGTCACTATACTCTGGCGAGAACAGTTAGGGATAGGCAGGAAACCATTTATGTTTAAACCAAAACAAGTATGTATTAAAACATTTTTTTGCTTCATTCAAAAAGATTATTATTGCCTTTAGCTCTGAAGCTCTCCTGTCTGTGACACCCCTCATTCCTCAGGGAGTCTCAAACATGCTGGAGCTGCCTGGGGAGGACTCACCCTTTTCCTCATTCCTTCCATGAGATGCTGTATCCGACACCTTTGATTTTCTGGGGTCTGCGTGAGCACAAAACCCATGACCTCCGGCAGCACCCAGTTTAGTCAGGGAGAGTGGGACGCGTACCATCACATGGGGAGGCACACCATGTAACTGTGTTGGAGAAGCGCTCTTGTCACAAGTGGAGACGCAGAGCTAGGTGAGGGAGTTTCCTTATCTTTTGAAGTGCTGAAATGCCGATTTGGATAAATTCCTTTACCTTCAATTTTTTCTTTAGCCTAGTTTAGTCCAACAGTCTAAGAGTTAGCGAGAGTTCTCAGCTGAGCCCAAAACTGGGGATTTAAGGTGAGTGAAGTAGTTCCTGGCCTTAGGAATTCAGTCTTCTTGGGGAGCGAGACAAGACGACAGCCAACTGCAAAGCAATGCTGTTGACAGGATAATGAGAGTGCTTCGCGCTCACAGAAGATAATTCAGCTGGGAAAGGAGGTTTGCTGGAAAACTGGGGCAGTGTCTTGAAGGAGCCCAATTAACATAGACATTTTTTTCCCTATTATAAAAAAAAAGAGACCCAATATTGTATAGTTATTTCTTGCCTCAACATTCACATGATTAATATTTTATTACTGAAATATATACAAGCTGTGTTTCTACTTGGATAGATTTTGGACATTCTGCATGTATATACACAGGAGTTTTTCCAAATTATACTATGACTTCAGAAAAATCCTGTTTTAATTTTGGCCTTCACTCAGCAGCAAGGGTTTTAGCCACCTGTTGAAAGCCAATAATTTTAAATGGTAGAACGTTCTAGAATTTGAAGCATGACACACAAAGAAAAACAAAGAGTTGTTTAAAAATTTCCTTTTGCTGTCATATTTTCCTCTTTCACAAAACGAAAACTCAGACATTTCATCCTACTAACAATTTATGTGGTATTTGTTTTTGATGAGATATTTAACACAGTTCCCACGTCAAAAGTACGATTCAAGTCTGCCGCCCCCGTGGCCAAGGATGCGTCACTTAGCCAGCCAGCCCAGGCTTGTCCTTGGCGCTGCCCACTGCTTCCCTCCATGCCCACATCCAACTAATCACCAAGTCCTGGCAATTCTGCTCCACTAAGCTTTTCAGTCCCTTCTCTGTTCTACATCTTTGTGCTACTGTCTTAATTCAGGGAACCCCAAAAAAACCTCTTTTCTGGACCACCTGTTTCCTATCAAAACATGCCAGGGCTCCCGCATCTTGCCCTCCCAGCCCTTCCTCGACAGTGCTGCCAGTCATCTTTCCAAAATGTACAAAGGACCATGTTGCCAGGTTAAAAATCTCGAAGACCTTCTCCACTGCCCACAGGATAGAGTCCCACCAAGGCAGGGTTTGTTCCCTTGAGAGGAAACGCCCTACCTTCTCCACCTGGCAGAACCCTCCTCACCCTAAGCTGCACTGCAGAGCTGTCTCCAAGGCGACACCTTTCTGATTTGCTAGCCTGTGCATGAGTGCCTCCTTCTCTGTGCAATCACAGCATTTTGCACGCATTATACTTTATGGCTACTAACGTGAGCTTATTCAGAGCGATACTGTATCTCTACTGTTCAGCACAGTGCTGGACACAATGAAACACCTAAAGGGAGGTTGCTGAGACAAGGAGATAAACTTGATCAAAAGGAGATTACATTTGATCTGCTCTCCACTCGAAATTTTAAGCAAACATCATGCCCTTCCCCTTTTCTGCCAGTGTTCACAAACAAGAGAATAGCTTTGGTGGGAATCTGATATCTATGGGCAATCAACAGAGACAGTTCCGGATTGCTGAGGATGCACGAAAACTAGATAGCCAGTAAATATGCTTCAAAGCATCCGCCTTTCATTCTGTCCCCCCTTGGCTTCCACCTGGCCAAAATAACTCAATTTTTACTTAATGTCAGAATGTATATGCTCCCTGGGAGGGATGGAGCTGGACCCTGGAACAGTCTTTTTCAACTGGAACAGCCTTGTGCATTTAGATAGTCCCACTACTGAATCAGCCAGCAGCTGGTCTACCTGGTACAGGCTGGTTCTTCTGAGAGAGGAAACTACTATTCTGGCAATTTTATATGACAAGAAGGCAGTGAAAGACTCTACTAGGGAATGGGGCTAACAGGGAAAGAGGAGCCCCGATATGTCGTAGCACAGGTGGATATCTGAAGGCTGAAGCTAGGTGAACTAAAAGCTTAGCTTTCAGTCATGAATATTCCACTCCTTAGAACCCTCCAGATGGCCAGGACCTTGAGTTTAGGATTCACTCATCAAGATTAGCCTAGATGTGGCTGTCACAGGAGAGACTCAATGTACACAGTGATCAGAAAGCAGAAAAATAAATTAAGGAAAAGCCAAATTGTTGTTCATTTTTACAGCAACAATTTTATGCCTATTCCAATGTTGTGAAGAGGGAGAAATGAGCTTGAGGGAAAATCAGTTTTATACAAAATGCTAAACTACGTTTTAACCCTGAGACCCGCTTACTCTTTAAGGAGCTATGCCTTTTTCTAATAAACAGAAAGAATATACTTTTAGTATTACTTTGGCAAACACACACACGTACACACACACTCACACTTACACATCAGTAAAATTAAAGGTCTTTGGTTCCTGTGTAGTTTGAAAGAATTTTAATGTCTGAAAGTTAAATAAGCAGGTTGAATTTACAGCCAGCTGTTCATGTATTACTGCCATAATTTAATATAACCACCAAAATATAAAAACCATAGCTGATCACCCTAAAGCTTCCCTCCCAGAATGTAGGTAAACCCCCCAAGAAGAAGGCTGGCTTGATTTGGCTTCTCCCCATTGGCCCATTTGGTTATTATCCCTTATCCTTAAATGGCTGAATCCTAACTCTGCCTAAGCATCAACCATTAGTGGACTTTAAAATGACTTCTATGACATAACCCAATCCCTGCCTATCACTCCCTTCAAGATTTGGTTTAAGTTCACTGCCTACTGCTGAATCTCCCCAATTCTGACATCTATTGAAGAATGTCACGTCTCTAAAAGCTACTTGCCTTGTATACCTTCTCCTAATATCTAATTGAGTTTTTCCAAGAGGATCATTCCAAAGTCAGTCTGTTTTCCTAACAGAACATTGGGCTGAAAAGGATTTTAGAAGTCATCTAACATGTCTAATTTCTATTTGAATGCCACCAGTGATAAAAGAAAAATAGCTCTTGAAAAAGCAATTCCAGTTTTTAAAAAGTCTAATTATCAGGGAAACCATCTTTTAAGTTTTACACAATCCACAACACCAATACACTGCTAGTTGGTATGTGTTACTATTACTTTATTTAGGATGGGTTTATCCCTATCAGATTACAATACCAGCTGCAGTATTTTTATATTATTTTTTAATAATTATAACCATAAGGCCATTGTTAATCACTCTAAATCTACAGAAAAACTGTAAAGCAAACAAAGGTGATTCTAAAGTCCAGTAATAACTAGTGTTTGGTGCAATTCCCTCCAGCACTTTTTTCTGTGTATTATATAAAATATAACTTAGTACAGCATATGCACATACATACATTTACATTTCATTGAGCATGTTCCTCTATTTTTTGAATCATATTATTAATTATTAATATTTGCATGATACGCCATGTCACAAATAGATCCTAATCCACCTAAACCTTCTCCCAACTGCTGAACAAGTTAGTGGTTTCTCATTCCCCCCCATTCCCACTAGAGCACCTGCTGTGGTACGTAATATGATAAGCCATTCGCTGTATGACCCAGGAACTTACTGAGGCAGGTGATAGAAGGATGCAGGCAGATCGAGTTCAGGACCCTGTAAGCTTCAGGGCCCTTGTAAGTTTCAAAAAGCTCCAATCCAACTCGGCCATTCAAAACTACACTTGGTTAGAAAGACTTTAGCTCTAATTGGTTACGTCCTACGGGGGCTAACTGGTTATGCCCTGTGCAAATGAAGCACTGTACTTCCAGCCAATCAAGAGTGGGTTGTGATGGCATCAGTTCAGTTCCCTACTTGGTCTGAGGAGGGTGGGGCTTCTTTCTCTCAGGAGGCAATATAAACCCCAGACTCCACAGCCCTGGCATCCTCCCTTGGAGACCCTCCTGAGTAGGAGGATCTTTCTCTTTTCACTCATTAAAAGAGCTTTGCTGGTTGCTCTACACTCTCGTCTGCTGGCTTCATTCTTCATCTCCTCCAAGACACGGTCCTGGGAAAAACAGCAGCGTTCTCAGCCCATAGCATTATCACTGGTAGATGTCTGAAACTGGGACTGTGGGATCAAAGGACATGAACATTTCCACCACTACTGATGCACGCAGCCAGTGTGTTCTTCTGATCCGCTTGCTTTGACTACTCCCTTCTCAACGAGTTCCCATTTCCCGGGACATTCTGGGGGGCAGTTAAGTCAGCTGACCTCTGTGTTCCACGGCCACATCGCATAGGACCAAGGGTAAGCACTGACCTGAATGCAGCCCGTCAGTCTCTCTCTCCAAGGCCTCAACAGCTGGGACTTGGATGTTTCTGCTGGGCAGTGGTCCTAGAAGTGGTGTAACTGAGACTTGGGGTGACTATGTGTTCTGCCATCCACACAGAGAGGCAGAAGAGGCCAGTCTGAGAAAAGGGAGTGCAACTGTCCTCTCATTCCAAGGTCTGGGAAGCCCGGATGAATTTATTGTCCCTCAGATTCAGGAGATACCTTTTTATTGTTCCTATACACCCTTCTTTTCTATTAAGCTATAGTAGGATTCTTCTATTCCATGCAACAAAGTGTTTTTTAATTAAGATAATACATATTACTAAATTGTTTTCCAAGAAGTTATATCAATTTACACTGCCATTTGAAGTATATAAAAGTGCCAATCCAAAATATAACCACTAAGGAATAGTGTTTAATGCAATAAAAGAACATTTATTTTATAATTTCTGTGATTACCAGTTATATCAAACTTCTTTCTCATGTATTACTCATTTGTGTTTCTTCATGTTCTTTGACAATAACTACCTACCTAAGGGGCTTCATTAATTGTCTCCATCACTTTGGAATCTTATCATTTCTATATCCCTTCTGCTACTGCAATATTTAAGTTTCCTATTATTTGTTTTTTATAGGCTAATGCAATGGCCTTCTAATTAAAGAAGATTGAACATAAAATATAAGATTGAAGCCAGAATGGATCAAGGTTTTAATCCCAGTTCATCATTTTATTACTGAACTTGAAAACAGTATGTGTCACATAGCAACAGTTGTATTTGTTCAATGAGGATAAATTCCAGTTATCTCAAATGTTTGTTAAAGATTAAATGAGATGATGAATGTACTTTGTATTCTCCAACATAGAAAACACTTCGAGTTGGTATCTATTCCAGCTGCAGTAGTTGCACTGTAAGTGCACTTAAACTTGCTCAAGTTGAACCATTCATGCTTCGCAGATACACAAAACAGCTGTACGGGAGAGGCACAAACACAGCTGCAGTGTTTTTAAGCTGTTGATGCAACTTGACCCCAGCACTCATGTGCCATGTAGTAAGAGTGAGAGATTAAGAACCTGCAGCTTGCCTGTATTTTATGAAGAAGGGCCCCTAAGCAAACAATGTAATTATTTCACATAATCCAAGTGAAGCGGCAGCAATCTCTTCTAGGGGTAAAAAAATACACACATACTGGGTTGGACTTAGAATGTGAGAGTTGCTCTCCAAAGCTATGCCCTCCTAAGGGATTTCTCAAGGACTTCCTTTACTCTATTCAAGTTTTACTTCATGTGTTGACTTTAGAGTCTAAATATGAAGAATAAGACATGACTTAACTATATTGGGGTGGTAATGACAGAAGAAAAATTCTGTCTGCTGTGGATGAAGATGAGAAAGGAGTAATTCAGACTGCCTGCAGTAGTGTTCCCTCCAGCGTTCCCATCACCGATCAGCCAGCTATCCCTTCAGACTACAAAACCGAAGATCTGTTCCTTGAATGTTTAATACTATTCAAAGCTTCCTCTTTCTTTACAGGACACAGTAAAATATTTCTATGCCAGCCAAACCCTCCACTCTCAAAGCCTGCCCTGCCATGGCTCCATTCCTGCCCGCAGCTCCGGGCACTTTCCCTGGCTTTGCTCTCAGACTAGAATCCCAGCCCGCTCAGCGGTGTAGCTGATTACCTGCTCTGCCGCCCCCTGCACTCCTCCTGCAGTGTCACCAGTCACACCGACTGCAACTGACTGATTAACGGATTGTTAGCTGAGCACCATGTGAGCACACACCGTGTCTAATCATGTTCTTCATCCAGAATCTAGCAAGAGCAGATTGACATGCAAAGCATTTCTTTGGAGTGATGAGTACGTTTATGGCATAGATTGCAGGTGCCGGTTTCACAAGTGTACACTCATCTCCAAAACTCATCAGGTTGTACACAGTAAGTATGTACAGCTTTTTGTATGTCGACCATACCTCAATGTGGTTTTTAAAAAACAACATTAGTGTTTGTTGAATAAATGAGTGTCAGGGGTGAGAAAATAAATGGGAGTGACCCAAGAAATATTTATCCCACAGAGCGGATGCTTATAGTACTCCCAGGCCTTCACTGCCAACAGTAGGAAATATCTTAACATTCATGGGATTATGACTGATGCCCGTTTGAGAACTTCACAAGTGTCACTATCCTCTTTTGCACTAAATGGATTTTTTAATATTGTCCCTTTTAATACCCATGATGACCCTGTGAGTTCTAACAGATGGGGATACAGGTTTAGGGCAGCTGAGTGACATGTCTAGAGGCCGCCAGGCAGCCAGTATATGAGATGGGACTCAATTCACGTCTGCTTGTGTCCTTACCGAATGCATTGAAATGCGTTCTGACAGTGGCCCATTTAACTCTGTGAAAAAGCTCATATATTCAGTATTAGGTCCCGAAAGAAAAGACAACATGCAGTATGGTTTTGCAGCACTAACTGAACACAGTATGATCCTGAAAGGCTTCCCGCAATTCCCACCTGAAAAATGTGGAGGTGACAGTATATCCCTAACTCCCCCGGGTCACACTGGCTGCATATTATTTGTGTCTCAGCTTACATGAGAACTCCACAGATAAGCATTTCCTCATTACCCAATCTAAAGTTTGCTGTCCTAAAAACCCCCGAGCCATCACATTGTCTCCACAGACTGGTCATTATTAGAAATTACACTGTTCACTTAACTGTCGGTTAACGGTCTCCCCCCCATTAGTAAGTTTCCTTAAAGACACTGCCCTTGGGTTTCCGGCCCTATCCTTCACACTGCCTGGCACGGGGTAAATATTCAATAAATATTTGATGAATGAATGCGAGGTGAACACTGATGATAGTAGCTAGCCAAAGAAAGAATGCCCAATAGGTGACAGAGTGGTCCTGTGCAAGGTGAAGCGGGTGGGTGGGAGAGAGGGAGGCCCGGTCAGCAAACACAGGTCGTAGTGTCCAGCAAAGTCCATAGGGGAGGATACATTACTCCTCAACAGGAATACTCTCCCGGGTGACAGGTGGCCCTAGAGTGGAACCATATTCATCCTTCAGCTGTCCTTCCTTAGTGGCCCGCTATCCCCACCGGCCATGGGGTGCACAGCCCCAACCGGCATTGTGACTGTCACATTACTTCTGCAGATACAAAGGAGCAGCACGCAAACTAAAAACACAAACAACTAGTTGGCCTGACCTTCTATCTTTGCATTCAACACACAAGACTCAACATGAGCTCTTTCTGCAGCTCAAGTTTGGTGACCCTGGACAAGCTGCTTAATCCTCATGGGCCTCAGAATCTTCTTTGTAAGATGAAAGAGTTAAAACAAGATAAGCCTGACAGATCCTCCCAGTCTTTACATTATGTAAAAATAAACAGGTAGCAATGTGTAACAGGGATCTGAAAAATCCAACGGACTCCAACTACTTCCAAAATACATCTTGTCTCATGATTTCATTAATCTGAGTTCAGGACTAAGAAACAGGTAAAAAAGTATAAGAACACAGGATTTAAACAGATAAGGGGGAAGGAAAGGAAGAAAAGAACTACTTACAGGGGAGGTCAGTAACTCGACACCTTTGCTACAAAACAACAGTTAGACCCCAGAGTGAGCATTATTTGTAAAATATGTAACTTTTCTAAGAATAAGGTATTGCTAGACACCCTCAACAACCCCATCAAGCTATTCCTGAGCTTAGGTGGTGGCGGACTGAATGAGGAAGGGATGGGGCGTGTGCAGCTGGTCCGAGGACCTGCTGCTGCCTACACAGACCCGCTCATCACCAATTTATACAAAGTTTGCCTTTTTATTTTACAGAGGCATAGGAGCAGTTATAAAAACAGAAGCAGCATTTCAGAAGAAACAGCTGCTCATAAATACATAGCACACTCAGAGAGAAAAATCCTGCCAAATGCAACCTCTTTTGAGCCATTGCTTTTGGGTGCATTTACATCGTTCACGTGCACACTTCATAGGCTTCAACCTTGCAGTTGTCCATCTAATAGAACAATTCAAAACTTTACTGATGCACAAGATTACCTCATTATAAACATTTACTGAAACCATGCAATATGGAATTGTGGCAGAGGCAATTTCCAGTGCCTCTCTATTCTTAACTCATGTGAAATGCAAACAACTCCAAGACCAAGGACGTGGCGCACACCCACATCAGCAGTCACGGCACCCACATGCTCTCCTTCACGTGGTGCACCCACATCAGCAGTCACAGCACCCACACGCTCTCCTTCACGTCAAACCCCTAGTGTCCTGTCATCTCAGACACTTCAGGGCCAAGTGGGCAAAGCAGTGAACTTCAAACAGTGGATTATAAATCTGTACCCCAGAAGCAAAGAGACGTAAAGACAGATTCAGAAGTTAGACAGAATGTATGAATAAAAATAGAAGGAAAAATGTGAAAATTTGAAGCTGTTTGTTAGCTCTGTACTCTACTTGTCCAAAAGTAAGCCAGGCAGCATTCCAGCACGATGTGTCAAAGAACGAGCAGAAAAGACTTCAGTGTTTGTGTTGGACTAGAGGTGGGTTGGTGTACAGTCTATGCAGCCTGTTACGGATTTGAATCACTCCAAGCACTTTATTCCAAATTTTCAATTTGTCGTCTATGTAATACTTTTATAAGAAATAACTCTAAATGAGGGTAGCTTTACATACTTACAAACATGAATATAAACTCGTCATTCAGTAAAATCTTAAGTTGCATGGAAGGACTGACAAGCAAGCTAAAGAGATTAAAGAGCTGGAGGAAGGCTCAGGGATCACTGAAATCGAGCCCCCTGCCCTACCCTCCCAGGCAAGCACAGTGAAAACCAGAAAGTGCTTCACTGCAGACCTGAGAACCCAGCACATTACACACTCGGACCACAAGACCACGGACCTGGGGGTGGGGGTGCCCCTGCCCACAATGCTGGTGAATGGAAGCCAACACCTCACCAAGGCAGTAAGAACCATCGGGCCCCAGAGCCACCCCCCTGAAGTGAACCTGTCATACAGTGGTGCACACCGTCCCTCAGGTGCACTGGTTGGGATCGCGCTGCCCCAGGGGCCGTCCCCATCACCCTCTCCTCTTCACCCATTTCAGAGAGGGTAAATCTGCGTTTCTTGCCAGTGGTTGATGAAACAGTTTTTTGAATCCCTTGCACTTTATTATTTATTACTTGGAAAACTCAGTCAAGGAACATATCAATAAACATGATTATAAGTGAAAATAAATCACCAAATGCCAGCCAACACCCATACAACTCTGGGAAAAATTCCGACATAAATACCCACTCAAACACAGTCTAAAACTTTAACTCAGTAACAGTAAAAATAGTAAGGAAATTCACAAACAGTAGAAAACTTGAGGAGTACAGATTTATCCAGCCCACCTTAACTGCTTTAGTGACCACATCGAGCATACGATGCTCACACACTTCACACCCCTTTACTCACTGGCTGTTCTAGATTTCCAAGCTACAAGGCAATGAAAGCAACATGAATCCCCTAAATGCACATGCTTTTAAATTCTCATTTCTTCCCAGAACTTATATTGTTTATGAACAGTTATATTGGTGGAAATACAGTTATACTGGTGAAAATGACATCTCAATAATACAAGATGAGCTTAAACATTTTTACAGATACACCAAGGAAATTTCCAGGCAAACCTCTATTATTGAAAAAGATGCTTTTAGAGCTAGTATGTACCTCATCTAATTTTGCATATTAAAAAAAAACTTAAAATGATAATAATGTATATATCAGTAAGTGCAAAAGAAGGTAAGAATTTTAAAGCCAACTACAATTCATACCAAGAACCTACAACTAGCAGTTGGGCCTTCAAATCTGTTCTTGAAGTAAGCACATGAGTCCTTGATCAATACAAGGTTATCTAATTTTATACCATCATTCATAAAAGGAAATCAAACAAGCAGGGCCTATTAGCAGGGGCCTTGCCGAGCTCACCTTGGGCAGCCAGTGACCCACTGACACGAATGTCCAAGGTGACAGCAGAGCAGCCCAATTAGGGCAGAACTGCATTAAGGAGAGCGTCTCCTTGCAACCCCTCCCCTATAAAATAAAAATGGCAGACCATCTAGGCTCACAGGGTCCTGCTGCTGTGGCTGAAATGCAAGAAAAAACTTACACAAAACAAGTGTCCCGAGCGTAGACAGCCTTTTTTGGGTTTTTCACTCTTATATTCAGGGCACAATTTTGGGGAAGGGGATACAATGCTGCTTCACAAAGGACACAGAAGTCCCTTGTTTGAGCTACCAACCTCTTAGCCACACAGAAAAATGTCAGCCATCCATTTGTTAGCACCAGAACCTCCTTCCACTGTTCACAATATGCAGCACACATTTTAAGGGGCTGTCGAAACACAAAAACAAAGGAAGCCCTTGAAACAGAAGCCGGTCTTCCCGGCGTTGCCCCGTCCTGTGGCACCGCCTGCCTGCCCGTGGTGGGGCACTGCCACATTGTTTCCACATGCTCGGGCCCTTGAAACTTGTGCAAAAGCGTTGCAAAATATAACTGCACAAGCATCGCATTTCAAAACATGAGCCACTCATGGCAGGTCACTCATGTGGGCCAGAATAATCATTCATTAAATCGTGACCTACAAACGTCCCTGACCTGAGACATTTTCTTGTTTGCTGATCAGACACCGAACACGCTGTGGCCATGAGCGTATTTCGAGAAGAACCCTGGTATAGTTCACCCTGAGAAACCAAGAAACATGATTTTCTTTTTGCCACTTTCAGGAATCACAATACAATTTCACAGGCAGAAAACATTTCAACTAAAAATTAAATTCTTTCATCTTTACAACATGTAATTGTACAGGCATCCTGAGCTGCTTAAATTTAACATAACTGAAGTATGTAAACACTGGAGATTTCTTCCAGAAGAGCTTATGCCTCCTTTTCCTTGGACCACATGGAGATAACGCCCCACACCAAACGTAGTACACCCCGGATACACAGCACTGGGGTGACTTACCTTATACACGCTGAATTTATTCCTCTGGGTTACAAGCCACAAATGGTCGAAGTAAAACTCCCTTCATTCGTTCTTCCCGTGAGCCAAACCTAGTCTCCCATGGACCCGGTCCATCGCAGATCACTTCACCCAGCACACGCTTCCCAGCTCCCAGCCCAGCAAGGATAATCACATTCCAGCGGGGAGTGAACAGATGGCGGATTCCATGGTAACCAGCCCTCCTAAGGCGATTGGTAGAAGTGTGTGACTCCTGCTTATTGGGTAACAATCGCTGCCTTTGTGTTCCAGCCTTGCAAATCCTAAAGGAAGCGACATATAGCCACTCACAGGCGCAGGGGCTTGCCTAGCAGGTGTTTGGCTATTTAAACACGGCAACTCAAGCCAGTTAAAAGCTTTCCAGAAAATCTACCCTTGGTGGTACAAAGTCCTGCCATGTCAGATAGCATTCACCGCTCAGTCAGGGAGAAAGGTCACAAGAGGCTTAACTTGACAAACAGAAAACAAAACTTGAAAGTTAACTTGAAAATTCAAGATAAAGCGTTCTGGAAATCTACACTGCCTCTGCAACTCGCTTTCCGATTCGCAATCCATGTCAGAACTGAAACTCGTATTTAGGAAGATTTTTTAAACAAATATAATTTTTAAATTTGCAAGACTACCTTAGTTTGAAAATTAGAGTTTCCAAAATCAGTTGTTTTATAAATTTACTTAATCGTTTTTTGGGGGGAAAATGTGCATAAATTTATTTTTACTGAGCTTGTACATTTTGGAGGTAGGGTTACTACTGAATTTAAATTTTTCATTAGCACCTCACCCAATTATACGATTGAAATCTCTTGGTTCTGTATTCTCTACTGGGCTTAATTGGCTTCTGCATCCGTGAAAGTTAATGCTGATTCAGCATTTCCCCCAGCCCGCGGTGCCCAAGAGATCAGAGAGTGAGTCCTTGAAAGAGCAAAATGGCTGAAAACCAACTATTAGAGGTAACGCACAAATCTAAAACAGATAGACTCAAAAGAGCCATCATAAATACATTTTTTAAAAAGGCAAGAAAAAGAAAAATTAGGATACGCCTAAAGAAAAAAAAAAAACACAAAATACCTTCAGGTATTAATTGCCTCCTTACTCTATACTTACCATCACCTTAAATTTAGGAGTTCTTCTCTTGGCATAAATAGAAATGAGACATAAATATTGAAAGGATAAAAAGACCAAATTATTATTTGTAGGTTATATGATTCTATTTCTAGGGGTAAAAAAAACAAAAAAATCAAGTAAAATATTACTTATAGTGTCAGGAGTTAAGTGCAGTAACCAAATATATCAATATTAATTCCTTTATATAAAAGCAAAACTTATCAGAGCACCAATGATATGGGATTTACTAACAATGGCAACAAAAAGTGAACAACCCTTGGGAATAATATTATCCATAAGTGTGTGTGAACTATTTGGTGAAAAAAAAATGTACTCTTAAAGTTGAAGAAATAAAGGAAAACTAAGTAGAGAAATATAAGGGATACAAAGATCCATTTAAAGATGCAAAGTCTTCCCAAATGACCATACAGTCCCCTAGTAAAATTTCCAGCATACTTACCCGGCCACTTCTTACCCTGTCCACCAGTCCCACCTAGGCCACATCACGTCTCACATGGATTCCTTGATGACTTCCTCGTTAAGCTCTCCACTTCTGCCTGGCCCCTGAGGGGCTACAAAACCTAAGCTAATAATGCCAACAGTTTTCTTCTGAAAACCAACTTTCCTAGTGCACTGAGGATAAAACTCCCATTCTGTATGATGGCTTCAAAAATCCCTTAATACCCTGCACTCCACCTCCATTAACACACCGAACTCATCTACAACTCTCTCCTGCCTTCCCCGAGCTCTCCAGGCAGGGCCTGACATTCTTTCTTCTCTGCACTTTCCCAGTAACTTTGGCAGCAACAGTGTTTATCACACGTCAGAGTGATCTGAACATGACGCTTCCTCTAGACTGTGAGCCCTTCCAGGGCAGGGACTGTGCATTCTGCCCTGTGTGCTCCCAACGGAGAGCAGAGGTCCCCGCACGCGGTGATCACTTCCTGGATCTGCTGACTGAGTGACAGCTTGCTGCAGAATGTTTTATTCTAGTGCAAATTTAGAGGCAACCTAAGAATCTAATAATAGATAAATGTTTATGCAAATAAGAATGGATACAACTTGAGAGACTATCACACAATTATTAAAAACATGGTCACCAAGGCTGTGTAGCATAAGGGCAATGTTGCTGGTATATTAATAACAACATACTATTTACTGAGTTCCTAGTATGTGCCAAGCGCTATAATAAGCACTTCATAAATATTTAAACCTCACATAGACCTTGCAGTAGGTACTATTATCCTCATTTTTTAGGTATAGAAACTGACATTCAAAAATTAAGCTCCTTGCCCTAGTCTCACCACTGAGATAAGAACTTTATTTGAGACCAAGGTTTGTGTCTAAGTCATTGTGCTCCATGACTTCCTGGAGGGAGAGAGTTTAAGAGGTTACGTAACTGAATACTCGCTATGAACTACGTAAAAAGATTTCTTAGGAACAAAAGCATAGGCTTGCTTGCCTCAAAATCACAAGAGCAGTTGTGAGAAAGAAATACTGGTGACAGTTTCCCTTCCTTTGTTTTCCAAAATTTTAATGTCATAAATGATAATTTTCTAAAAATATTTATTTCTCCTACACATATTTTTCCAGGTTCACTCTATTATGTTCTTGGGTGGATCTACTAACTAGCAAGTCACAATTAAAATATCTAAAAAGAACTTGGCTCACAGTTTCTAGAAAATTGCACGGGAATTACTGAGAAAGAGAAAAAAAGAAAAAAAAAAAGTCAGATCTAAGTAAAGCAAGTAACCAACCGTGTCCTCTTTAGCTCCAAGTTCACCCAGGCGTTCTGACATTGTCTCCACAACAGCACCTCAGGCCACACAACCCAGAATCTAGTAATGGGGACCCCAAATGCAAGCTTAGAGCACGTGGCCCAGAGCCAGTAATCCCAATAAAGGTTCTCAAGAGAAAAAGGTGCTGGAGCAGAGAGGCCCTGTAAGTTTATCTTTCTTCAAATGCTGGGCAGGCAGCAATACTGCCCAGAATCTGCTGCAGCAGCCACGGATCAAATAAGCAGCAATCAGATGCCGTGCGAGGACTGTTTGACCTGCCCCTTCGCTATTAAACATGCCCAGTTTCATTCACCCTTACTCAGCCTTCCTCCTTTCCTCGATAAACAGCTTTATCCAGGAAGATACTCTAAGTCGGAGGTTCCCAAACTGTTTTGAACCCAAAGACCCGAAGCTTGTAGCTTCTCAGTAACTTACTCACGGTGCCCAAGGCCAAGAGGAATCTCCAAGAGCTCCTTTTATTAAATAGTTAGGTATAAACAACTTAGTAACTATTTTTGACCTGGCAACTTAGCCCCATTTGAAAATATAATGCAAAACAACTGCAAGAAAAATGGATATTTTTATTCTGTTCTTAAATCACTACCACTACTTACTAATGGGACACTGGGTGCCTGTCGGTCCCTGCACAACCTCTCACTCCACAGACCCGTATTTAGCACCATCCGCATTGCCTGCTCCACACGGGTTTCTACCAGGTACTGGCTTGTTATCACAGTAACCTGCCAAAAGCCCAGCTCTGCAAAACTATGAGGTCACTGAAGCAAACCTGTGACAGATCTGAATCACCTGGATCTAACAGTTTCCACGCTGTTGACAGATGTCACCATCTATGCAAAAGGTTAAGAAGATGGACTAAAGAGTCTGGCCTGATTTGATGGACATCATTTTTTTAAACTGCCCATCATCCCTCTATTGCATGTATGACATATATATCCTCCTGCTTGGCATAGCATTCAGAGCAGTACCTTCCTTTGCAGGACCTGCCCAGGCATCATACTACAAAGAAAACAAGTGTTGACGACACTTTCTTAGGAGGGGTCTTTCCTTCCTCCAACCCCGCCTCTGTCACTTTCTGCCTATCCCGATACCTTGGTCTTTTTGTTATTATTTAATAGCACTTATCACTGCGCAACATTTCATTACCTGCTCCTTTTCCACTCCTTTTATTTTCTGGCTCTCACGCTAGAAGGTACACTCCAAGGATGGCAGGAGCTTTGTTTTGTTTACCAAGGAAATGCCAGTATCTGGCACAAAGTAGATGCTCATTTAAATCTTTGTTCAAAGAACAGAATAAGAAATGGCAGGGAATGAAAGAAGGCAATGCAAAGTCTGGGTTGCACCACTGTGACGTACCCAGGGAGTGACCGGGGAGCCAGGTCACAGACACATCTGAGCGTGTGCAAGTGGGGGACATGTTTCCCGTCCAAGCCAGCAGCATGTGCTCTCTAGACGTGTCCCAGGAAGCCTGTGTCCCAGGACTAATGAACTTGACCCATCAGAATATGACACACACTCTAGAACAGGAGAGTGAGGCTCAAGGACAAGGTGCTTGGCAGCCCAGAACCTATAGGGTCATTGACATTCTTTATGCTTTCCAGGGTGAAAGCTAAAAAAAGAAAGGTCCACCTTGGCAAAACTGAAAATCAAGGTGATTTTTTTTTTAATCTTCTTTTGCACTTCCCTATTCTTTGCTCTCCTACGGGGTGGCTGGAGAGTGACTGCTGGTGACTGCTGCTAGATCTCCATTTTCCCTGGCTATTCCCCGGACTTTCCCTCATGACCTACACCTGGCAGTCATCTACACCCCAACTATTCAAAGGAGCTCACACCGTGGAGCTTCCCTCTTGAAAACAGAACTACAGTCAGCCCACCTTGGCATCTCTGGTGGCTGCTCAGTCCACAAGCACCCAACCGCATGCCCTCCAAGTGTCCCCATCTGCACTGTTACGGCAGAGCAACGGCTTACTTAGCACAGCACCAGCTTTTCACATTTGCTGAAGCTAGAAGAAATGCTGGCTCCCAAGACTGCCTGTTTTTTTTTTTCCCATGCAACAGGTTAAGTTTATTTGGTAAGGTAGTACATACTCATACGGGAGCGCAGGTGATCTCAAGAGAGGAGGTACCCCACAATTGCTTTTTTAAAAAACTTTATGAACTAGTAATGTATGTTTATTGCAAACATTTATAAGAAATAAGCAATAAGATAATGAAGTGGTTTACCCCCATTACCCAGAAAAACCCCTGTTATTACCTTGGAGTACTTGTTCTGGACTCTTCTCCACACATTCATATGCATGTCTAGATCACCAATATTTTTTACAAAAAAAGTATGTTATACATCCTGTTTTATCTTTAGCAATTTCTGATACACATCCCACTGAACAATTTGTAAGCATATTTAAAATATGAGGTATAATTAATTTTAACTACTATGCTTTCAGAAAATCTCTACCTGATTCTAGTTAACGTTTGCAAATATTTCCATTGAACAGAGATATCTTAAAGACTAAAAAAAGTAACATGTTACTTAGTAATTACAGAAATAAAGGAAAAATTAAAATCACCTATAAAATCACCATGTAGACATGATCATCAGCAGCATCTTGATGCATTTTCTTAAAAGCTTTTGTATTGCTTTTAAGCAATACAAGATCAGGATTTTCTTGAACATTCTGAGCTTTAAGAAATTTTATGAAATTATTTCAAGAGTTTGTTTCATATTTTTCTCAATCATGGCAGAGTAGCTGGGGCTTAAAAGTAGACTTTGATATGTAATTAAGCTACTTATTTTATAGGCCCAGGCACTGCTCAAGAACAAAACTTCTGTAACGGTCCAGTAAGTATCGCTACAGTCATTTCAAGTTTCCTTCCATTAACAAGACTGTCCAAGAAGACTGGCCACCTGATTACTTTCAGCTGATGTACGGTTTCCTCCTGCAGCCTAAGCTGTTTCACAGTTCCAAATCACTACCTGATTTTCTAATAAGGTTTCTAATAGCCTTCTAAATGCTATTCATTTTAAAGCATTTTCGACTGTTGGATGAATAATGTCTCATGCTGGATGAAAACTCATGAATTTTAAGGAGCAACTGGGATGCTACAGTGTGATTCTCTCTTTAAAAATGGACAACACAGTGTTTGGCAGAACTGTAATGCCAGGAAACACATGCATGTTGCCCTCCCACCACCTCGAATTGCCATTTCTGGTAAAAAGGATTGATGCTGCCTTTGGCTTAACTCATAGAAAGACTACAGGATCTATGATTTTAGATTAAAGTAGCATGCTGGAAAACAATGCAGCCCACACTTAGACCCAACATGACTTATATGTTCACCAAGGAAACCCTGAGGCATTCCTCATCATATACAGTTTTGCCATCACAAGAAATTAAAGTGTTTTCATTTCATAGGGTGTACAATGTTTTCTGAAATGAATTAGAGATATCAAAGTTCCTTACCAAAGAAAGAAGGTAAAAAAATTGTTAGGTTTTTCAAGAAGGGAATTTCTCTAGTTAGTAACTGTACCATTCAATCAGCTCTATTTAACAAGCATTTACCAAAAATGTTATGTCACATGCAGATAATATAAAGAGGTTTGAAACATTCCTTGCTCTCATAGACCTCACAGCCTAACACAGTGGTTCTTAAGATGTGGTTCCTGGGCCAGCAGCACTTTGGCATTCTTCTACGTTAGAAGATTTTTAATTGCCAACTCAATTTCTTATGTAGCTGTAGGGCTACACAAATTTCTATTCCTTCATGGTTTGTTTAGTTTTTCTCAGTTTGTCTTTCAAGGAATTTGTTTCATCAAATTGTAGAATGTATTGGCATGAAGTTGTTCATAATAGTCACTTATTATCCCTTTAATGTCTGTAAGAATATGGATATTGGAAATATCTTCATTCTTGATCAGTAGGGATTTATCAATTTGAAAAACTGTTCAAGGTGGCTTATTTTCTCTATTGTATACTTTTCACTGTTTTATGTTTATTATTTCTTTCCTTCTACTTACACTTGGTTTAATTTGCTCCTTTTCTAAATTATCCAGGTAGATACTCAGATCATAGATTCTAAAACCATAGCCATATAAAGCTGCACACTCTTTTCCCAGGGTTACAGTTTTTTATGGCAGGTAATATCCCAAAATCCACTATGCCATCATGTCCAGAACCAAGTCTTTCATGGAACCCTTTCTTAAAAATCAAACTGGCTATTGAGAAGAACCAGTGAAATAAAACAAATGAGGGTGGAAAAAGGTCCCCACTCCAGTGAACAGCACGTAGTTTATTATGCACACACAGAACACATCAGATAGTGCGGCTCAAGGAATGTTTTCAACGAGTGATCTTCTGATAGCTTGCTTTCAACCCAGTGAGAGAGGCTATAATCTAAACCTCCATAATTTTCAGTGGAAAAGTACAAGCTAGGAAGACCTCACATCAAAACAACACACAAGGTGCTCCCATCGCTCACTGTGAAGCCATTTCCTCTGCCCTCCACTTCGGTGATCTATCCTCCAAGTGCTGCCATCCAACTAATAAAAACCATGACCGGTAAAGATTATCTGCTCTTTCCCACATGTGTACAGAGCACTACACTAAGTGAGCTGAGATGAAATAGAAAACCGGTCTATGCTTGAGACAATTTAAATAGAACAACAAAAAGAATTTGAGATGGTTGTGATTCTGAAAATGTCAAATGTTAGAATTCTTAGTCAAAACCATAAAACAAAGTTGCCACTGAGATACAGTGGGCAAAGGACAGTCTTTTCAATAAACGGTGCTAAATCAACTTGTTATCCACCTAGCACAAAAATAACTAAAATATAACAGAACACTATGTCAAATAGGTGCTCAATCAACAATAAGACTAGGATTTAGGAGACATGTAACATATCCCTTAGGATCGATTACCAATCCTCTTGATATATAAACCCTCTTCCTGTAAAATAATGGTCCATCTGACCAAACATAGAGCATTTCTGAGTTGCACATTCAGTCATTAGCGAAATGACACAAGAACCAGGTCACGGCATTTTATCATTCAGCTACTTTATGAGGCCCATATGGACTTGCAGCTGTCAGCTCTAATGCCAGAGGGTCACAGGAGTTGGAAAGATTAAACAAATGGGCAGGAGACATGCCAAGAAGTATATAAACTGCTCAGCAGGAGTCCAATTGGTCCAGCCACAGAGCTGATCCTTAGAACACTGTGTGCCCTGTATGCAGGCTCTGAAGAACAGCAAATGCAGGCTGGGTGTCTGAAAGGCAAAAGAAGGAAAATGGGGGCAAGAAGCACCCTAGTGCGACTGGCTGTCAGCCTATTTCGGAGTCTCCTTCAGTCTAACTAATCGATTCATACTTGTCATTAGAGAATAAAAGAAATGACTGTTTCTAAGTAGTACATTGATTCAATAAAATTCTACTCAAGTATAAAGAAAAGTCAGGATATTAACTTGTTACCAGCACCTGAATTAGAAAGAGGAAGATATGGGCAAGGCAAAGAAAGAGCAATTCTCCTGAAAACTTGATGTCAGATTTCCTGATCCAGACTAATTTCTTGAAGAATAAGGCTTCAAGCTTCCATATTTTCATTGTGTACTCCTATTATCCTAGCTATTTCTAGTCCATCAAAATTTATCATCATGCCTATCAACTTTAAACAGAAGACACATTTAAGAGTTTAGAAGTAACTCAGAGAACTCGAGACTTGGTTCCATTCATTCCACAAGGAGGCTCAGCGCTCCATCTTGGGGCAAGGCCGTGACCCTAGGGCTCTGTACACCGGGAATGAAAGACAACAAGCTTTTCCTTTCTTCTGTGGCTGAATTATTGAGAGAAATACCAGGTTGTTGCTCACCTAGTGAAAGAATGAGAAACTCCGGCCAGAGTCCTGTGAGTTTGTGTTTTTCCAGGCACCAATAATAATCCACAGCCCACGGCTGATTTATCTTATATGCCCAGATCTAGTTTTCCATTTACACGAGGCTTGTGACACAGAAACTGCCTTTGTTAGGAAGTCCTCTTTCAAATTTCCTCAGTGATCCAACTATATGCAAGAGTCCTACAGATCACACTCTAATCTGTCTCTGTGAAGAACACAATGCCATCTCCACATCTGGAAAACTGCCAGCCCACAGACTGCTATACAGAAATAAATTCAAGGTCCGTAAATTTAAACAAACATGACACCCAACGCATTTGCTTAAAATCCTAATTCAGTATTTGTCCTTACAACTCTAAGGTCAGGCTATTATTAATTTCTTAAACCAAGAATACAAGTACAGTGGGATTTCTCCCCAAGGCATCTTGCAAGACAGTCTTTTAATGTGGTGGTAGTCTCAAAGTTATTTAAAATCTAAAATCTTGAAAAGAAACTTAAAATATCTAACAAGAGAGGACACAACTAAATTAAAGTACTATCTTTTCACAGAATATCATATAGCTATCGAACTTGTACGAAGAATTTTTAGCAATGTGAAATAATTTAATGCTATGTGGAAGGAGAAAAGGACGGAACAAGAAACTCCACATACAGGACGACCTAAACTTTGCAAAGCAACAAACAGGAAAAACACAACAAAATGTTATCAGGGGTTACACACAGATGTTTATTTCTTTCTCCTTGCCTCCTTACAAAAATGTCTGTTTAAAAATGTTTTTCTGAACAAAGCCATTCACTTGAAGTGGTTAAATATAAAAGACCATGAGAACATTAAAGCCACATGACAGAAGGATCCAGAAAAGTCAAGTAGACTTCAGATTCCAATAAACTGTATGTCATTTAAAGAAATCCTTAAACTTGTGCATTGCCAGCATACCTTGCTAATGTTTTGAAAGTACAGGGAATTATATTCCCAAATAATTGATGACTGGGAAAATATTATGTACACAAACTAGTCCTAAGAAACTGGCTGGAGTATAGCTTTTAAATATATTAGAAGGAGAAGAAATAGAAATTATAACTAGGAGGGAAGAGGTTATGATAAAAAGGCTCAGATAAAAAAGGTCACCTGTGACTGCACTTAACATTCAGCCCACTTTCACTATTTGCAGGGGCCCTGCAACACTCCCAATCCAGGGAGAAATGTAGTACTTCAAGTGATCACATTTGGACCATGAAAACAAGAAAAAAGTATGCCTTTATGCTAAAATCACAATATGAAACCATTCTAAACAAAAGCCATAATTTTTCAACAATGATGCAAATTTCGTATCATTTAATAGCAAAACAAAAAGACAAATACCATTTACTTCATCTCTGCACATACTTAGTATGCTCAAAAATTTCTTATCTGTTTTTAACTTGAGAAAGTTCAGAAATGGGAACTGCAAAAACGATACTCACAGACCCCCATAAAGGATTCCTTTCAAACAACGTCCAGCAAAGCCTTTTACTCTTCCAATTAATCATACTTGTTTCCTGCTTATGGAAGAATAAATCTGGATCTATGACTTGTGGGTAACATCGGCAGGCATTCTGTAGCTGGAACCAGAAGCGCGCACACCTTCTGCTTGATACGGTGAAGAACTAAAGAATGGGAAGTGCAGAGTCTTTCATAACTCTTCTTCCAGCACTGAAGCAGCCTCAAAGAGCTACGCAAGTAATACATTTCAAAATTCCATGAAGGTATTTCAAAACTGGTGAGAGAGCTCTAGAATACTGTGGTGGAATGGGAAGGATGGGGCCAATGACATGTGATTTTACTGTAGTTATACAGCCTTTAGATTTACAATAAACTATCCTTTAAAATTAGTTCTTAAATTAGCTTATGATTTTTTTCACGGTCATTAGAAAGTCGTAAGAAATGTTGAACAGTAAAACCATGGTGAAGCAATCCATCTCCATGAAAGCAAAAGGGCTTTCTATTTCCTTCCCCGGTTATCAATCCCAAAACTTTATAGAAACACATCAGGATTTTAAGGGAGGACAGGCACCAATGAGCAAACTTCTCATCCTTGTCATGTTTGTTAAGAGAAAATTACTGATGCAAGTCAATGGTTCTGTTAATACATCACATAACACAGACTTCTCAAAAATCTTAAGGGTTTATCATCACAGGGACCCAACATTCACATATAACCCAAATTCTAATTTCCCTTTCACGTGACGTTTAGAGGTTGTAGTCAGACCTGAAGTATATAATGTCAAGACTCAGTTCAGTTTTGCAATATCACTTCTTCAAATTACTCTGTCTCTGAAAGAATAACAAATTGAAAATAGTCTACTACCTAAAGCGCTTGACAGTACTCGGGGAGATTCTGATGGGCAGACTAAAATAAACATTCGATGCAGCTTATGAACCAACAAGTGGAAGCACGGAGGAGCACACACTAAAATCACAAAGTCTTAGAAATTCAGAAACCCTCCCACTTTATGGATAAGAAAACCGAGGCTGAGAACGTTAAAGCAGGATAGATACAGACAGCCACACTGATATTAGGGAAACAAGCTACCTCTATTTCAGATCTTCTGATCGATTTTTTAGTACAATTTCTGAGGCACTGTATTTTTAGATTAGTTCTTTCTTAAACATGCTGTTATTCAGTATAATGCCTTTGCAGAGTGGTGATTTGAAGAGCACGTCACTGGCCTGCAACAATCACATGCCATCAGGGAATGTTATTATAACCTTTGAAAGGGACCCCTATGAAGTGAAAGACATTGTAAGGAGACACTGCACGTTCACATCGCCTGGGGGTATCCGACAGTGGGCTACTGCTTTCCAAACTTCACCACTCCAAGCACCACCCTGCCCAGATCAGCTGAGGGCTGGGGTGCCCTCTGCAGAGTCCGGGTAGGTTTTGCACGGGAAGCGCTGGTGTATGTGCTCAGGCACCAGTGATGAAGTCAAACGGGGATGTCAGCATTTCTGGTTCCCTTTCTGTAGCTCAGAGGAGTACAGCAGGAAACTTCAAACTGACCGCACGCCAGGGAACTACCAGCTCAAACTGGGGCCGTCCTGCTCCACTACCATGTACAAGGGCCACAAGGATCCTCATGAGTATGTTGGCTCAAGTTCTTGGCCTCTTTTTCTCTTCTTTTCTTTTCATTAAAATATCATTGATATACAGTATTATGATGGTTTCACATACCCAACACAGTGGTTCAACATTCACCCATATTACCAAGAGCTCACGCCCTCCACTGCGGTCACTGTCTACCAACGTAGGAAGACGTTATAGAGTTCTTGACCTCTTTCTCAAAGTTTCAGCAGTTCAGTAGGCAAGGAAAAAGAAAATTCATATGGAGTTCTTCCTGATAATCTGAAATTGCATGTTGTAAATTTTTATTTATCTTACGGTTAACTAACCCTTTTTGCTGTTCATTCAGTTACTGTGGGTGTAGCTGTAGAAATGATGCAGGATTTACACTGGAATAAAATTCCTCTCATAAATGTTGGTTTTCTTTTTTTTACTTTGCTCCCTATATTTTAGTCTGCTAGATTTTATAAAAACAGATTTATCCCCCTTGGCTTTAAAACAAGTGATTTTGATCAATTTAGTCACATACACATATTCAAATATATGAGAATGGCTTTAGGAACCACAGTATCAACCAATTGTTACAAGCTAAAATCAGTACCCCCTCCCCAAATTATTATGTGGCTGAATTATAAAAGGAGAGTAACAAAACTGTTTATCAGCCACTACCACCACCATCGTTCAATTCCATGTCTCAATAAAACGATTACCATGAATAATTACTACAGCTGTATATTTAACCGTTATGTGCACTTCTCATAACAACCCTAACAAAAAGGTGGTATTAGGCCCAGCTTATAGACGGTGAAACTGAGGATTAAAGTCAAATAACTTTCCCAGAGAATAAATGGCAGAGCTATAATTCAAACCCTGAACTGTTTCACTTCAAAACCTGATATCTAAAATGCAAAATGTCTGCCTTCCATCCCAAAGTTTTCTCAAAATTATTAACCTGGGATGGATTAAGAACAATGTTTACTGTAGTTCTGACTTTTGTTGTTTTTAACCCCTAAATTCCAAATCTAAAAGTGTTCATATGTGGTAAACCTTCTTTCCACCTCAGCTGACTCTAATAAAATTGAATTTCTCAAAACTTTGTATTTAATTACTTGTAAGCAAAGAGGTTTACCAATAACCTAAAACAGTAAGATCATTTTAGAATGACTCATCCCATAGTCCACCCAAGCAATAGTCAGTTTGATCTTAATTTGCTTATTGGCTATGAGACTGAGAAGAGTAAATTTGTCACTTCCTCAAGGTCACTTTGAGCCAGAAATATAATTCTGGTTTAACGTCTGGTTGCTAAACCACGCTTCCTCTGCAATGGTAAGCCGGTCACTAAGAAACAGAAAATAACGAAAAGTATAGGATATTTACAATTTGTTTCACGCTGACTTCTCTTTCCCCTACCTATCCATCCCCTTTATTTTGCCCATTTCCTATCTATTCTTTATTGTGATAATGGAAAGAAACTGCACTGCCTTGGCCAATAAGGGGAACAAAACTATTCCTATTTCAAACATGAAGCAAATATTTCATTTACTTCTTTTATTAAAATTTGGGATACAGCCTCAACAACTATGATACTTTAAAAAGTATTAAATACACTTCTATTTACATTTTACTAGTACAGACTATCATCATTTGACTTAGAAACGTAAGACAGTTGACTAAGAAATGGGTAGGTACCCACATATACGGCAACCAGAACAGCAGCGGGGTTTGTCTACACAACACAGCTACTGAACTTTCTGGGGAGACAGGAAAGTACATTTTTTTGTGCTAAATAATAAGGTACCCACATGAGCACTGGAAAGGTCACATATGGCTTGTGTGACCAAGGAACTGAAAGTCACTGTATTTTAATTCAATTTAAATTATAAAAGCAACCTGTGGCTACTGGAAAGCACGGGTCTGATGTCTGGGTCTATCTTTTTCTTTTTACATTTTATTTTGAAATAATTGTAGTCTCACAGGAAGTTGCAGAAATAGTACAGAGAGGTCCAGTTTCCCCTTGTGATTATGTCACAGAACTCTGGTACAATATCAACACCAGGAAATTGACATTAGCACAGTGAGTGTGTTTAGTTCTATGTCATTTTATCACTTGCATAGATTTGTGTCACCACCACCACAACGAAGACAATGAGCAACTCCGTCATCACAAAGAGCCATGGTGCTGCCCTTCCAGTCACACCCAACACCCCTCTCCCCAGTGTCCTTAACCTCTGGCAGCCACTGATCTGTTTGTTCTCTATTTCTATCATGTTGTCATTTACAAAACGCTAAGCAGACTCACAGAGTATGTAACTTTTTGAGATAGGCTTCGGCCACTCAGCCTAACGTTCCTGAGACCCTTCCAAGACAGGATTTCATGGCGTGGAAGTATGGCCCGTAGTTTAGCCACTTGTGTCAATGAATGTAAGGTTCTTTACAGTCTGTAACCCGCCTATGAACATTGTTGTTCAGGGTTTAGTGTGGAGTTGAGTGTTCGTTTCTCTGTGATGAGTGTCCACATGTGCTTATTTTTACTTGTCACCTGTACCTCCTTTTTGGTGAAATGTATCTTGACGTCGTTTGCTCAGTTCCTAATCAGATTGGCTTTCTTTTTTTTTTTACTGTTGAGTTTTATGAGTTTATATACATATATATCCTAGCTAGAGTTCTTTGTCAAATATAGGGTTTCCAAATATGTTTTCCGCTCTATAGTGTCTCCTTTTGCCCTTTTCACAGAGACTTTCAGGAGCAAAAGTTTTTATTTTTGTGGAAAGATAGGCTTTACATAATTTACAAAGAAATGGAAGAGCACCAAAGGGAATTGTGCAATGAAAACATTAAACAGGCCAGGCTGCAGGTATAAAGGAGGACAGAGTGTCTTCCAAGTACATGCACCACTGTTTTCTTCCCTCTTTTGAACTATTATATGTATTCTGTGTATCAAACCTGTGCATTACATATGCAATAATAGTGCAAGAGGACAGCTCTCAATTACATAATTTCAAAGGTTTCTTCCAAGTCCTACATTAAATTATTCCAAGAATTACATTTTTGAAGAATAAGTGGTAGAATATAATGCTTTATGAATTTTGCTGCTTCGATTACAGAGAGAGGTTTGAGTTCTAAGAAAAAAACTGTTGAATAGTAAAAATATGTCATTATTTCGACAATTTATTAAAGATATGGAAAAAAGTGGGAAATGAGAAAATCTTGAGGGGATTAAAATTAGCTCAAAATGAGAATTTTGTGAAAATACTCATCAGGAACTTACATGCCTACCCAAGGGAAATAAAGGACAATTTACAAATACATACAAGAATGCATTCCTAACAATTGCAGTTCAAAATAGTGAGACCATAGTAGGTTGTACAAACCCTGAAATAAGTAAGGTCCTATAATGATGAGTGACAGATAGTTGAGATGGCAAGAGAGCACCAAAATAACTCGGAGACCGCACCCCCAACAACATTCTCCACGTATATAATTGAAGCCTTCAGAAAGCCAAGCCCACCTTTCAAATCTGAGAAAGAAAGAAGAATTTGAAGACTATGCGACAAAATAATCATGAGCACTTCCTGTCCACCTCTGAAGTGCACCTAGGACTAGAGTGTATTCCTGGCTCACATACAATACTTGCTTGATGGACTGGTGGGCACCTAGGATATCCCAAAGCAAACGGAACTGTATTTGTGGAGAAACAGAAGAAGATAATTTCCAAAAACCGAGAGCACAGGCATCACTTCCTGAATGGCAGGCAATGATTCCATGCCAGGGCCATGCAACAATGGTTGGAGAACAGGGGGCAGCAGTGATTGGATCCCTCCCGCAGAGCCGTGACTACATGTATCACAACCGTCCCACCCATACTGCCCAGAACCTCACTCCTGAATATGTCATGCTCTCAGACGTGCTGGGTGTGATGAGAATAAGAAGACACACAGAAGCCAGAGACGGGTAAGATTCCTCAAGGGAGGAACAACCTAAGACAGGCACAGTCACAGGGGGGTCATCAGGTGAGAAATTGGGGATCAACAGAGGTGAGGCTTAGAACCTCACCCCCCCGTTCTGAGAGAAATCTTCTGCATACGTGGATGTTTTATTGCCCTTGTCTAGCTTGGATTAACACATAGTCTACAGGCACACACCTGATCATCTACATGTGCTCTCTTACAACACTAAACTATGTTTTCTACCTTTATCTTGTATCTACCTACCACTTCAGCATTTTATTAAAAATAATAATAATAAAGAGAGAAATGTGGTATCCACATATAAATCAAGTATCAAAATCAAATGAGTATTCATATTTGAACTGACTGTTTATAGTTCATAATGCATGAGCAAAACCGAAAGTTTCTGTGATGGCTGCCCTTGTACTGTTCACTATGTAACTTATTCATTATGTAAGAATTTGTTCTCCATGTAAGAACTTGTTTGTTATGCCTCAGAAGATTGGAGACTGACAAAAATTAGGCTTGGGGTGGATTAATGATTGTGCATTGAGCACTGACTCCCCTATACAGAATTTTATTGTTGTTAACAACCATTTGATCAATAAATATGAGAGATGCCCTCACAAAAAAAAAAAAAAAGTACACACTTCCAATGGTAAAATAATAAGTAACCGGGATGTAATGAATATAGTCAAGATATTGTAACAGCTTGGTATGGTGATAGCTGGTACCTAGAATTGTCATGTATATAAATGTTGAATCACTATGTTGTACACCTGAAACTAATGTAATGTAATACTGTGTGTCAACTACCCTTCAATAAAAAATAATTATCTACAAAAAAAAAAAAAAAAAAAAAGAAGACACACAGAGAAGAGAGGCAGGAAAAGGAGGAAGCCCACCATGAGTCGTATCTGATATCTATTCAAGACGCAGGAAAATAAAACTAAAAGGAAGGAAGGAAGCCAGTGTTGCCCCAAACTGTGTTACAAACGAATTAAAGGAAAAATATTCAAGGTATTTCATATTTAAAACTTCTCAGTACCATCCAAATAATGCATAAACCAAAACCAAAAGCATTCACTTACTAATGCAATAAGCTAACAGTAGGAACTAAGGTTAAAGGTCTATGATTTAATATCAGTCAGATTCTGTTCATTTTAAAGCTGCAAGATGTTTTTAAACTGTGGAATCACAATGATAACACAGCACTAAGTTTGAGCTCCAAACTGGATAAGGAAAATTCTACTAACATAAGTGCTTTCCAAATTCAGGAAGCCATTTGCTAGCTGCTGTGAGCCAACTAATGCCCGACTCTGGTGCAGAAGCAGAGGCAGCTTCCGTGGCCATCTGTCCGTCCTCTCTCAGCAACCGGGAAACAGCTGCGCACAAAAGTTCCAAACGACGGAAAACCTTGGGATTCTTGCATCCCACTGTTCGCCCTCTGCCTTCGCCACGGTCACTCCTCCAAGGCACCCAGTCCGCCTCACGCTGTTCACGACTCTTAAACAGTGTTTAGTCCCTAGTCTAAGGGGGACGCAGAAAGAAAGGGATGCTTTTTCTACATTTGAGGATCTAAAATGAGCAGTTCAGCGTTCATACCAATTAAGATACATAAACGCATTCAGAGCCCGTCACAAGTTTTGATATAACCAAAGGTGCTGGAGAGTATTACTCCACTGAGAGGAATTTTTACACTTAATTCTACCAAAAAAAAAAAATGACTTCCAACCACCAGTGAAATATAACCTTTAACATTTCCACAGATTGAGAGGCTCTTTATATGCTAACATTTTCTTTTAACCTCCTTCCAAAGCTTGAACCTTTCTTCAAACGATTAACAATTACTTTTCAGCAACTCCTACCTTACGCCAAGAGTGCCCTTTCATTCAATACTATCAAAAAGCTCCCCCCAAACAAGAAACTAACAGATTCGAGTGGCTTCATGAGAGCCACTAATTCTTTGCTGCTGCTCCCACCAAGGGCTGGGGTCTTTCTCCGCCTCCCTGACTCCGGACTGGACCTATGACTGTTTGTCCAGCAAAAATGACATTGGGCCGCTTCTGGGCTAAGGCTTGGAGAGGCCTGGCCGCTTCCGCTTCCTCCTTTTTGAAGAGTCCTGCTGCCGTGTTGTAAGAAGGTCCAGACAGACACATGCACGAGGAAGGCCTGTGTGGAAGAGAATCCGGCCCAGCTGACACGCAGCAGCCGTGTGCCAGCCATGCGAGTGAGCAATCTTGGAAACAGACCCTGCAGCCCTGACTGGGCCGCCGCGGCTGACACCACACAAGCCAGAGATGAGCCATTTATCAAACCCTGGCCAAACCCCAAAACTGTGTGCAGGAAAATAGCTGTTGTCTTATGCCACTACATTTGGGGGTGGTTTGTTATGCAGCAACAGGAAACCGGAACAGAATCTGGTACCAGGAGTGGGGCTCTGCTGAAACCCAGACCTGAAGCATGTATTGGCTTCGGGCCCTCATGGCAGGCAGAAGCTGGAAGAATCTTGACAAGATCATTAGTAATGGTTGGAAAAGGGGAGAAGAGTCCCTGGTGGCTGAAGAAGGGAACCGAAGCCACATACTGGCCAGTACTTAGCAGACCCACTGTGTGCAGTACTGTGGCACAGAGAAAGGACGCCTAGGGCGCCCGTGGATCCGACTCAGGAGAAGTTCAGGAAAAATGCTGAAGGCCTCGTTTCAGGAAGACTGCAGAAAGGGGCCACTGAAGAGGACAGCACGCAGGACATGGTCCACAGGCTCAGTTTACTGCCTGTGATAAATACTGGAGTAGTGAGATGAACTGAAGAGGAAGTGTTTAGTTCCTTCTCAAGCAGAAGTTAGAGGAAATACAAGGAGCTGGACTTCATGGGCCCCAAAATAAAACCACTCCTCATCTCAGAATCTTAGCCAAAAAAAGCTCAAAGTGCGAAACAGCTGAGGGCAAAGATCATATCCTGTGTCGTCAGTAACATGAGGCCTCAAGGACGAGGCTGCACAGCCCTTATAGAAATTTGAGGTGTTCCTCACGGACTCTTTCTGTTGACCACTGGTTCTCAAGCGCCACGCGTGCCAGATTCAGCCAGCAGTGTGTTCAGACCTAGGTGGCTGGGCCTGAGCTGCCTGGTCTGATTCAGCAGGCCTGAAGCGGGGGCTCGGCCCTGCAGTACGATCCCAGGTGACCCTAAGGCTGCTCTGCGACCATACTTTGCAAATCACAGAGCGAGACCAAAACCTTTGAAGAATTTTGATGATGTGTCTTAAGAATCATCTCTACCAGACAGTAGAGCTTCAAAGAATCTTAACATCTTGCTCACTCACATTGGCCAGGATGGCTCGTATCAAAAAGACAAGAAATGAGTGTGGAGAAAAGGGAAGCTTGCACACTGTTGGTGGGAAAGTAAACTGGTGTGGCCACTGTGGGAACAGCATGAAGGGTACTCAAAAACTTAAAAATAGAAATAACATATGATTCATTCCACCTCTGGGTATTTACCAGAAGAAAACAAAAATACTAATTTGAAAAACTATATGCACCCCTATGTTTCTTGCATTATTTACAATAGCCAAGACATGAAAACCACCTAGGTATCCATCAATGGAGGATGATGAATGGATGAAGATGTGATATACAGACACAGTGGATACTCAGCCATTAAAAAAAAAACTTGCAATTTTTGACAACATGGATGGACCTAGAGGGTACCATGCTCAGTGAAATAAGTCAGAGAAACACAAATATTACATGATTTCACTTATATATGGAATCTAAAAAACAAATGACAAACAGAAACAAATACACACAAATACGGAGAACAAACCGGTGGTTGCCAAAGGAGAGGTGGGTGAGGGGATGGGTGAAATAGGTCAAGGGGATAAAGAGGTACAAACTTCCAATTATAAAATAAGTCACAGGAATGAAACACAGGGACCGCATAGGGAATATAGTCAAGATTTTAATAACTTTGTATAGTGACAGATGGTAACTACACTTCTGGCGATGAGCATTTTGTGACGTATGTAACTGCTGAATGACTATGTTTCCAAATACTGAAACTAGTATTTTACAGCAACTATTAAAAAAAAAAAAAGGTATTTTTGCAGAACACCTTGACTAAAAGGCAGTCCAAGGTAGAAAAGAGCCCTGCCTCAAAGAGATTTGTGGGGATGGTGTCACTCTAAAGCTGTAAACCCTAAATAGCTCTATGGGAAAACCCACAAAAACTTTGAGAAATGTATCCATAGAAGCACCATCAGTCTGGACTACTGGACTAAAGAGACAGGGACAGTTCCAAATGAAAAGTATCAGGGACCTTATTCAGATAGGAAAACACCACAATCGTGGGCCATTTCTTCTGGAAAAATAAGATTCTGAAAACACAGTCAACAGCCTAGAGGATATAGGCAAGAGCCACAGACAACCGCCCACATTACAAACTAGTCCCGAAACGAGGAGCTGCCAACATACACCTAGCTGGGTTTTGGAACTGCTACGGGCCAGGGACCGCTGTGTGCCTCCCATTTCCCTCTTCCACTTGAAAAAAATAATAACAGCTTTACCAAGATCTAGCCCACATACCATATAATTTACCCAAGTTTACAGTTTAAAGGTTTGCAGTATATTCACAACCAGTCCATTTTAGAACACCTTCATCACCTCCAAAGGAAACCTGTATCCTTGAATTATCAGCCCCCCAGACACCCTCCCCACCAGCCAGAGAAACTGCTAATCTCCTTTTTGTCTCTGGAGATTTGTCTATTCTAGACACTTCATATATAAATGAAATCATACAAATCGTGACCTTCTGTTACTGGCTTCTTTTTTCATTCAGAGTACTTTTAAGGCTCATCCTTACTGTATCAGAACTTCGTTCCATTGTGTGGATATACTACATTTTATTTATCCATCCATCAGTTGATGAATATTTGGGTTGTTTTGACCTTTTGGCTGTTACTATGTTGCTATGAACATTCCCAAGTTTTATGTGGTTATGTTTCCCTTTCTCATAGGTATGTGCTTAGGTATGGAACTGCTAGATTAAATATTAACTTTCCTTTTGTGGGGCCACCAGGCTGTTTCCAGAGCGTTCCATTTTCCATTCCCACCAGCAGTGTATGAGGGTTCTGACTTGCCCACAGCCCTTAATACCTTTCTGAAGGTGAATGTCTATTGCAGATTTTCCTGTCCCTGCCTTACCATTGAATGTTGGAGGGGAGAGGAGAGCAAAACACGTATGCCTTTATTCAGAAGTATTGAGCTTGAGATTAGCTGTACCCAAAGCCTCATGTGCCCCTGGGCCTGACTTATGTAAGTTCCTGGACTGAGCCTGATAGAAAAACGGAGTGAGACGTCCGTGGAGGTCTTGTGTGTGATAAGTGTACGTGGCAGAGAGCACGCTGCGGCGTCACCCTAATGAGCCACACTCCAGACATCCAGGTCCTTAAACAGCCCCAGCCCACAGTGCCTCAGGGCTGGGCTTACTGCTCAGACCCCTAGACAGGGCAGGAGCGGGCGGCGTCAGGTCGGGGCCTAGCCCTGCATGGCTGCAGCAGCAGCCACTTCTTCCATTTTGGAACCCAGGCACCAAAGGCAACCCCAGCACCCAGTGGGTCAGCTCACTACCCTTCCAGGCTCACCACAGCTACCCCACGGCACCCCACTGATACCACGGGAAACAGAGCCCAACCCACTGTACCATGAGATAACAACTTGCTGTGAGAAACTACTGAGTTTGGAGTAGTTTCTTATATGGCGATAAATAACCAAAACTCAGGGGCCTTTTAGTGGTTATTTTAAATTTCACTTCTCTCTACTCATGACAAGCTAGCTAATTACTCAGAAATGTAATGTGGAGTAACCTTACTTTGCCCCTCTAAAAATTTAACATACACCTAGGATTGACTTAACAATCCTCTTAGTAAAGGAAACATACCTTCTAAGTCTCAGGTTCTTTTCCTAGAGACAGATCTTAGAGTCTAAGCATTAGTAATGACAAGAACTTCAGAGCTTCCATTTTCAGCAGAAAACAAAGAGCAGCAACACCGTGCGTCTGGGAGGACCGGCCAGGGTGGGAGATCTCAGAATTAACTGACGTCGCTTGGGGCTCAGCAAGGCTCACCAGGGGTTCAGGCAAACCTGCGGGAAGGTCCCGTCTACCAGGTGGACTCATAAGAGGACTCAGAAGACACGAGGAGGTGCACAGACATGGAGCCACCTGTGCCAATGGCCAGGGAGCCCTCAGGGCCGTCTCAGAGTTAGGGGGGCAGGTCTTCCGAAGTCTGCCGTAAGGCAACCAGCAAAGATTTTTAACAGGGGTAATTCCAATAAGGACTCGTAAACTCTCCTTTCTTCTCTGCTGATGCAGCTGCTGTTCCTCTGCTTGGCTCCTCTGCACTTAAAGGGCCCTCACGAGTCCTCCAGTCACCACCGTCTCTCAGTCCAGCATCCCATGGACGGCCGTGATGGCAGACAGGGAGCTTGCAGGCTTCTTAAATCTCAAGACAATAATAGTAAATCTCTAGGAAGATGGCAGAATTATCCTCCTGTTTCACAGACTCATAATTACAGAAGTTCTAGACACACACTAAACTTTCAATATATTACATTACCAACATGGTACATCTGGTAATTTAGTTGTAAGGTCAGCTGCTCTAAAAACCCTGAATTTCAAAGGAAAAAAATTCCAATTCAAAGATGTAAGTCTATTAACCAGGGAACTGGTTTAAACAATTTACTACAACTATACAATGCAATACTATGCTGCCTTCAAAGAGAATAATGGAAGAGGATTTTTAAAGATCTGATGTAGAAAATTTCAAATATACAGAAATAAAAAACCAAGCTGAAAAAATAATTCCATTTTTAAAATAAGTACATACTGTTTGATTATGCTTAGAAAAGAAATCTGTAGAAACCACCAGACTAAATAGCACAATTTGGGTGGGAACTTTGTTTCCTATATATTGCTAAAATATGTATTTATTTTTTAATAGTAAGCACATGAGTCACAATTAGAAAAACACTAAAAGCACACAGATCCTTCTTAAAACATTGCACGTTTTTACCTGCATTTGTTCACACAGCTTTTAGTGTTCATTCTTCTTCAGCACTCAAGCAGCTCAAGTCTGTTTTTAGAACAGGGTCAGAGGCCGCTACATGAGCCGTTTCCTGTATAAGGCAGCTATTTTTAATTAATGAACATTTTGTTGTAAGAGTTCACTAGGAAATAAAACCACCCCCATTTCTACAAGTTTGACTACAGAAAGGCTTACTCTCTAAAATAAAATGAAAGATTTAAGTTATAAAAAAGTACTCTACTTAAAAAATGTATTAAGTGGTACTTTATTTCCACTGTGATAAGGAGATTAACTTATCTCATTAAAAAACTCAAGGAGCTATTCTAAATTCTATTTAATTTCTCCTAAAAATAACATAGCATTCTTCATATAGTAAGCATGCAAATGTCAGCTGCAGGAAAATCAGAGGTAAGAGAGAGAAAAGAGAATACAGAAACAGAATAAGATTTCTCTTAAGTCAAATATTTTTTAGGCAACTGTGTGCAAAATACTATCCTACACTGAGTAGAAGAATTAAAATCGTGGTTGTTCTATCTGTAAGTGTGAACAGTGACAAAGCATCCCTTCTATTAGATTCTCCCAAGGTTTACACGAGATAAGATGGCTCAAAAGATGGCTGGTAGGTGAACAGATTACATTTTTCATCTATCCAGTTTTTCAACCCAGGGGTACACAGCCCCGAAGTAGTTCTCTGAAGAGCCTGCCGCAGTGGCAGGACCAGAGTTCCAAAGGTCCCACCAAGCCACTCACGGACGGAAGATGGGATTTTCCTGTAGATCTAAGAGGTTCTTAGGAGGCCCCACTGCACTGTGTGTGGTAATGTGTAGCCTAGGCGCAAAAAGGGTTTATTGTTCTTGTCCCAAACTGTAATCCTCATGACAGGTGGCAGCTACCCAATCACACTAAATCTACCCACACCGTCTGCACTTCCCTAAATTCCTTGCATTTGTTAACGGCTTCAACATTTTTAAAGTGCTTCCTTACCCATCTATTTGTCTCAAACCGGTTATAAGATTTCTACCTAACACATTTTGCTAAAAATGCTGGCATTTGAGAGAGGTTCTGAGGAGGGGGTGGTGAGGGCTCCTGAAGTCCTCTAAGGAGGCATATCCCATGGGGGGGTGAGACTTAGTTCTGTGCAAACTGAAGGGTGTTTCTGAAGGCAACTAACATTCAAATCGGTGAACTGGGAGAAAGCAGACTACCCTCCACAATGTAAGTGGAACTCATTCAATCAGTCAACAGCCTGAATAGAACAAAAAAACAGTCTCCCCAAGCAAGACAGAATTCCCCACAGACTTCATCTGCACCGCTGGCTCTCCTGGCCCACCCTGCAGACTCGGGCTTGGCAGCCTCCAGAGATGCAGGAGCCGAGTCCTTACATACACATGTGTGAGAATGCACACACCCCCTACAGGTTCTGCTGCTCTGGAGAATCCTGAACGGTCTAGGGATCCCCTGGGAAGTCATGGCCCGGCTACCAGCCATTGGCGAGGCCCCTGCTGCCTAGGCTATGCCTGACCTTCCTTCCTACCATGGAGCTCTCCCGGAAACCCTGCTGCCTGGGGGTGCAAGAATACGCGCAGAGCGGATATAGCTAGGTGCCGTGGCTTAGAGATGAGCCCTGAGGGCAGTTTATACTTTGATCAAAGCCCCAAAACAAAAATAAATTTAAAAAAAACCACATAAATAGATAGACAAGCCTCAGTAATGCCATGCTGAGGTCACGGTGGACATGAGAGGAGAGGGAAGGAGAAGACAGGGGCAGAAAGCACAGTGACCTCTGGCTTAGTGCATCACACACGTTACTCTTCCACAATGGCTGAATCATTCATGCTTACCTCAGAATGCCTCAATATTCCCAAATACCATCCTGCATAGTCATGGAACTTCCCTGCCCAGTTCGCAGACCTCTTCACCAACACCTGCCTGGTTAAGCCAATGAGGCACTGTATATGCAATACTCTGTGGTTATGCTTCATCCTGGCTCTGACTTCCCCCACTGTGCCAGGCTTGCCTCATCTTGCCGCCCTCTAATGTGGCCCGTTCCTGCTGTGCCTCAGCACCCGGGGGTAACCCCTCCAGCCACTCGCTCATCCGGGGCAGCTGGCTCTCCAGGCTCTGCCTCTGATGGTACCGTGCCCTACCCTGCCTAGAATGTCCATTACACAGGGAGGCAACATGAGCCACAAGGAAGGGAGGATCTCAACTCAGATTATATTTGCTCCACCACTTATCAAACCATGACCCTCAATATTAAGCTAAACTATTTGTGGCTTGGTTTCTTCATACATAAAAATCAGAATAATAGTATCTCCCTTCACTGGGGTTTCGAGAGGCTCCATAAGATAAAACAGGTGAAACCCTTTGCACACAGCCTGGCACACAGGAAACTCTCAATAAGCTTTATCCATTCTTTCTTCTTCTTCTTCTTATTTAATGAGCCTTTCAATGACTATATAATGCAACGGTTCTACTCACCCTTGTCCTTTTTCTTTACTCTTCTGTAGAATCATGAATTTCTGCTGGATGAGGCCACACACACTTAGAAACCATGTCTCACCCAGCGTTTATTTACGTAGAATGCTCCATTGGGTCACACGAAAGTCAAGTACTCAGCCAAAGCTTTAAAAAATTTGTGACAGAGAACCCCAACTTAAAGAATATTTCTGCCTGCTGAGTTGGCTACTCTCTGGCTATGTGAAAGAGCCACTAAGTGCAGAACTTGACTTAATTTTTTCCTCCAGGGATCAGATCACATTATAAACACTGGCCAAACAGTCTAGCCATGGCTCCATTCTAAAGCCAAGGAGCAAATAAACTGTTCAGTCCTCTTCCTCTGCCATTTCTGACCTTGGGCCTTTACCCAAAGCATCCATTTCCTCTGCCCATATAGATTAACACCTCTGCAAAGCAGTGGGCAAGAGTGCAGAAGACCCGAGCTCTCACACAGCCTCCACAGACCTCACCCAGTGCTGTCAACTACGACCCCACCGTGCCCACTTCACAGGTGTGTCAGAAGAGTAAAGAAAACAAACCATAAACACAGGCTCTGACTGCAGGCTTCCATGTGGCTGCACAGAGGGAAAGAAGTATCAGTGAGGACGGCGTCAGTGCCCCTCCAAGGGAGACATCTCGAATATCCGAAGTGCAAAGTCGAGAAGAATGGCTTCTTTAACCTTGAAACGATGAGAGCTGAATGAATGATGCTTTCTTATGCTATAAACTAATTTGTCTCCCAAAGAATTAGTATTTTAATTAGTATTTAATCCACCCAGAAAGGTACTCTTGACATTGACATTTTTAATTACATATGTCTTTTTGGTATCAAGATCTTTAGTGATACTGCAGACCCGGGATGATGCTTACTCTCTCCTGCTCACTCTGTGACTCTGAACACACTCACTAACCTCTCAAATCCTTGGCTCTTGTTTGCTAGTTTGTTTTTGATGGTGGTGGTGGTTTTGAGTAAAGAAGACAATTTCATCTTTTCTCCCCCAGGACTTTGAGGAGCAGATGAGATCACACGCACCGAGCTATGGGCGAGAACGGTAACACGCTTCCTGAGCCTGTCGCCCTATCCCCTGAGCAGCTGAGGCAGAGGTCTGTCTCGCAACAGGTCCCACCTGAATTCTAAAGTTGTCCCAAGTGGGGTGCTAGGTGGTGTGAGTTAACACAAGCCCAGAGATCCGAGCACCGCCAAGGAGTAAGGTCCAGCTCTACCCACCAAATAAATACAGGGCGAGTCAAAGTCTTAGCAGAAACGTTAGCTGTGATTCACAGCACCTACGCTGCACTTTGTTTTCACTGCCTTTCATCTTAGCTATGGCACAACTAAGTGTGGGGTGAGCTCACGAAATGTCAGTGCCCCCCAAGAAGCACTAATATCTGGGGAGGGGGGTCCAAAGTCAGATATTTCAAGAGCCACAACCTTCTCATTTTGAATTGGTCCCTAGATGTTGCCTACCTGAAAGGTCTTTAGTGAAGGTAGAAAAACAAGTCAAAAAAAAAAAAGTTTTCTTACTATCTTTCTCTCTAAAGCGTGAGATTTCTCTAACTGTGGTCTCATCTCAGTAATGGGTCTGGCAGAAAGCAGCAGACTATAGAGGCACACAGAAAAGGTACGTTTTATTTCAGACATACATACGAATGCACACGCACACCTAGGGTGCCGTACGGGGTTAGGGTTAAAAAGTGGAAAAGCATTACGTACTCAGTTTCCACAGTCACACTACTTTCTAAAAGTTCACTGCTGTGATGAAACGAAGCAAAGGAAGGTAACTTAAAAGCCTGGCCCTCCCACTTCAGCACTTTGGCTCCAAATGATCGTTAATATGCCCAGATAACTAACACGCTGTCAAGATAAGAGACAAATAGATATGGAAAGAATCACCAGGGAGATGGCAGGTGCAGAGGGAAGAATTTTATTAATCCCAGATATGACGCTAGATTACATGCTGGGCACACACACAGGTTTCCTGCTCCAATCCAGGGAATCCTGCGACCACCACAATGCGCTCCGCTGCTCTGACCCTATCGTTTTGCATTTGAAGTGATGACCTAACGAAGGTCAGCTTCTAATGGTCCCAGGACGGCAGGTCTGGCCATTGCCACCTGTGGACCAGCTGTGCCCAGCTGGGGCTGTACAGGGCCCATCAGGACTATAGATAACCGGAAGGTAGAACTTAGAACATTTTCCAGTCTCTTAATTTTTTCCATAAATAGATTACACTTAAAACAACAGCTGAGTTGGCACAGACATGGAACTCAAAGAGCAAGACCACATCTTACCCTGAGACCTTGGGAAAACCAACCTCTCCTTGTGCATCTATGAAATAAGGGTAACAGTCCCTCACGTCTCTGATGGCAGAGCTTTGCGATGTTCCTAATAGCTAAGATTTTATGAATCAGACCTTTAAGATGATACAGTCTAAGTAATAAATGCCCTCACCAGAAATTTCATCCCCCGGAGTAGAATTAAAATAAGTTAACAGAGAAATAAACTCTACGGTACAAATGCTTTCCCTGTAGCACCCTGCGTGGCCGCACCCTACCGCCCACCCCTGCAGCTACGGCTGACCTGGCCTCCCAATCTTACAGAGCTGTCTCGAATTCCTGCCTCTTATCACCTAGGGGCAGCAGCACTCACGTGACTGGAGCAACTGCTGACTGTGCTCAGTAGACACAAAGGTAAGAGGCAGTCCCTCAGCCAGGCCCGTCCTTTCCTCAGCCACCAGGCAGGAGACTTGAGGCTGGGATCCTCCCCTTAGATTGGGGCCTACAGGCACCTTCTGCCTCCGAGGCTTGTCCTCAACAGGATCAAGCCTTCCAGAGGAGACACCAACCCAGACGTCAGTGCATGTCACGTTTTTCCTAATGGTAAATCAGAACATCAGATGGAAACTGAGAGACTTAAGCACCCATACAAGCAGAAAATGACCTCTTCTTAGAAATCATCCATCTGCTGGATTCAAGGCCACTGCACTACCACACTCTGGGGGACCCAGACGGGCATTCACAACCTGCCCCCTGGCGATTCACTTAGGCTCAAGGGCCTGATGAGCCTCACCACTGCTCACCCCACCCCTGGGTTTGCTCTCCCAAACCTGTCAGGACTCCCCCTTACTTCTACCTTTACACAAGGAGCCTTCTGCCTTTATCAGGGCTAGGCTTCAGAAATGCTACCTTATTATTTTTTTTAAATTTTTTATTAAGTTATTATTGATATACACTCTTACGAAGGTTTCACATGAAAAAATAATGCGGTCACTACGTTTTCCCATATTATCAAGTCCCCACCCACACCCCAATATAGTCACTGCCCATCAGTGTAGTAAGATGCCACAGACAGAAATACTTACTTATTTAAAAAAAAATTCTTCAAACAAACCTTTAACAACCCTTGTTACTCACAAGGTGTCAAACTGCCCCGAGCTTTCTGCAGCTGTCGGCTCCCAGTTGCAGGCAAAAGAGGAAAGTTCTCCGGGAGTGGGGCCCCTGGGGGCCATCCTGAAAGGGGTAAAGCGGCCTCGGGGGTGTGCGGCACATTTCCTTTCCCTGCCTCAAGGTGTCCCTTCTTCCAAGGAGGGGGAAATTCGGAGCTAATCTGCTTTGTATCTTTTTTTGTTTTAATAGCTGCTTTCATCGTGAGGCAGAAAAGTTCAGAAAGAGAGAGAGGGAAGGAGAGGGCAATCTACACTGATTAAGAGCCCACCGTGTGGCAGAGCCAAGCCAAGGCTTTTACATTGTACATAGGTTGTCTTTTTCAAGAAAAATCAAAGCAATGGTACAAGACCCAGAAACCAATCCCTACTCTACCAGTTACTGAGGGTATAACCTTGGAAAGACATTTAAATTCTCGGAAGCCTAGTTTCCTCCTACATAAGTGGAGGAAAAAGTCTACAGTGTTTATACGCAGTAAAGCCCTGTGCCTGACACTGGGTGTTTACCTTCTCTCTCTTACCATCCACCTGGTTTTCCTTTCTTGAGATAATATGGGGACGAGGGGTGTTGTTCCTCTGGAAGCTAGGTAGAATTCCAAGATTTTTGCACTTGCAAACGGCCACCAGCCTTTCATCTAAGTTTTAGAAATAGCTGGAAACCTTTGTGGACAAAAATTAAGTTTTATTTTAAATAAAAGTATGCAGTGGCTTCCTCATAGATGAAAAAAATATAGGCAGAAATCAAATGCTAGTGCCCGGTAGGGTTTCAACAGCATTGACTTAAAAGGTGAGCAAACCGTGGAGAGAATGTGTGAATGAATGATGTGAAAGTTAACTGCCTTGAACCAGAAAAGGAAGAGAGTCACATATAAGAGACAATAATATAATAATAGCAATTAATTCTTGAGCACTTAAAAGTTCTGCATGCACCCCTGTATTTGACACTCAGCAGAAAAGGCAGACGATGGGCTAAGCTGTGAAGGCATTTAAGGCCACATAGAGAAGGGGAAAGTAACCTCTACCAACTTTCCTATGACAGACATGTAGTGTTTACTTGTTATTAATCACCTCATATTGTAGAGAAACCAAACCAAATCCAAAACTAAAAAGGCTCACAATTCAAATCTTCACAAAGGTAAAAAGAAAATATAGTCACACGGCAAAGGGCATAAACTGGGAAGAAGAGAAGCAGATACTTCAATTTAAAAAATGCACAACATTCTTGAACTTCTTGAACTTCCCCCAGGAAGGTTTCTGTTTGCCTCATAGCATCTTTCAGTGCTCTTTGCAGATGTGTGGTTCCAAATTCCACCTCTGCTAGTTGGATAAATTCACAGCAGATGAATAAAGTACCTGGCAAAAAGTCATCAAAAGAAGCAGAGAAACAGATGAATAAAGAAAATATTCCCACTAACTCGGCAGCTAAAGTCGTTTTGAGCACTGAGGCATTTTTCTTCATCTTGTTAGCTTCTAAGACTGAGGACAACATTTGGGAGCTTTTGTTACAAGCTTGGAGCCTCGTGAGGGGCAATGAAAACCCTCATTGGAAAAGGGCAAAAACCAACTAGTTTTGTATTTACACCAGTTTTAATTGCTGGCTTGGCTACTATGATTTTTCTCCATACACTCCTGATTCAGAATATGATAACTTCCCAAGGGAAAAATATTCCTAATTGGATATTCTATTACCAAACATAAACACAGAAAGATCAATATTTACTTTGAACGTGATGAATAAGGTATGGGCCCCCAGACACAGAAACAAACAACACACATCATGTGTGGCTTAGAAGCCTCAGGTAGGGTTATTACAAACACAACTTCATAAAAAATTCACTAGTCATCTACTGGAGAAAATGAGTTGCTTGTATTCTTTATCTCCGTGAAAAGTATTTTCAATTGTCCAGTTATTGAACAGAAACAATATGTAGAAAGACCATGGGTTGTAAAGAGAACTAGGCTGAGATAGTGACCCTGTGATATGGCAATTTCATTTCTCTGAGCCTCAGTTTTGCCCTCTATAAAATGGCAGTATCTACAGCAAACTAAAAAGCTTCTGTACAGCAAAGGATACCATCAGCAGAACAAAAAGGCATCCTACACTATGGGAGAATATGTTCGTAGATGACTCCTCTAATAAGGGGCTAACATCCACAATATATAAAGAACTCACATGACTCGACACCCCAAAAATAAATAATCCAATTAAAAAATGGGTGGAGGACCTGAACAGACATTTCTCCAAAGAAATACAAATAGCCAACAGGCACATGAAAAGATGCTCCACATCGTTAATCATCACGGAAATGCAAATTAAAACCACAATGAGATATTACCTCACACCAGTTAGGACGGTCAACATCCAAAAAACAAGGAACAACAAATGCTGGCAAAGATGCGGAGAAAGGGGAACCCTCCTACACTGCTGGTGGGAATGTAAACTGGTGCAACCGTTCTGGAAAGAAGTATGGAGGCTCCTCAAAAAACTAAAAATAGAAATACCATTTGACCCAGGAATTCCACTCCTAAGAATTTACCCAAAGAAAACAAGATCCCAGATGCAAAAAGACATATTGCACTCCTGTCTTTATCACAGCACTATTTACAATAGCCAAGATATGGAAGCAACCTATCCATCCGTAGATAATGGATAAAGAAGAGGTGGTACATACACACAGTGGAATATTATTTGGCCATAAAAAGAAAACAAATCCTACCATTTGCAACAACATGGACAGTGACTGCAATGGAGGGTTGAGGGCTTGATGATATGCTTGAATGTTGAAATCACTGTGTTGTTTATGTGAAACCATCATAAGATTGCATATCAATGATACTTCAATAAAAAAAAAAGGACTTGGCTGCTTCTTCTCTATGGCTTCTGAATCACTTTGTCATCTAGTTTTAAAACTTACTGCTACATCATTACAGCATTTTCAGTACAAATTCTGTAGGAAGGTAAATCTTCAAATATTAAAGAGTTAGGCAAAGCTGCAAAGTAATTATTCCACTGAATGCTAACTATCAGATTTTTAAAGTTAAGATTTAACCATTCAGGAAATTGTTCCTTAGGGGTTTAGTCTTCCAACTTTTAATGGAAGTGTAATATACACAGAAAAGTGCACATGTCATGACCAATGAATTTTCAGGAAAGAAACACACTCCAGTAACCTGTGCCATCCTTAGGTCTATAAATCCCAGCAACTATCTGACCATCTGTATTTAGACACCACAGGAGTGAAACCTGGTTTTAATCACTGGAACGTCTTTCAAAATAAGAACTCTTTCTTTTAAATATCAAACTGAGAACAGAAAAATTATAGCAGGAAAATATCTTATGAATAAATAAGACACTTTGATGAGTCATCTACATAATCAATGTTTTAGTTTCTCATACTGATAGGACACAACCTAATTTATTTCAAAACATCTACTTTCCTTGAAAATACTTTTAGATTTTTAAATGCACATGCTTGTTTTTCCCAATCTTAATTTCTGTTAGAGATAAATCCAAATGGAAAAGTGTCTTTAAGTGCCTTACATTTATTTTTTGTGATCTTTACAACAGCGACAGTCAACATCCCCAAATAACCACAATTTACCAATCAAATTTCTTTCAAATAACTGTCTGTGGGCCCAGCTCTTCCTGCCATCTAAATCCTTGAAAATCTTTCATTCTAGTGATTCAGTGACTCAAGGGATTCCTGAAGGTATCATCATTCCTGTTGATAATTTCTTTCCTACCAAGAAGCAAGTTATATGTAGAAAGGACCAGCAATTCTAGTACAAAACCTGGCAGCTTCTCTATAGCAGAGAAACTTCAGCAAACCAGAGGCAAATCCCTTAAACCCTATGAGCCTGTTTCCTCATCTGCAAAAATGGGGATTGTATTACTGAAGAATAAGTGAATGCCCCCAAACAAAAGAGCTCTTTTCAAATTTGGTTATAGCTGTGAAGGACTGCTATTAAATCTAGAATAATGATCATTACTTTGGAAGGCATGTAATACAGCCCTTACCCTCCCATTGATTTGGTGGGTGACCTTAATTGAGTCATTAAATCTCTCTGGGCCTCATTGGTAAGAACACTAGACCAGACCACTGGTTCTAATCATTGTGATGGAGCACTTGAAATTCATAATCTCCTTTGCAGAACATGTTCAAGGGAGTAAAATAGTTGATTTACCAACCAAGTTCTGTTCTATCACACACAGGGGACTCGTATTAGCAGAAAATATAACTATATTATACTTATTAGAAAAAAAAATCACAGCCACAAGCAAAGCCACATACAAAAAAATGGGCTGAGTTTTTCTGTTAATTTCTATACAGATTTTCATCACAGACAGAGGGCATAAAGTTTGAAAATATCTGAGTGAAAAATTAAGTGAGAAAATTCTATTCATCATCTAATTAACAGAAAGGAAAGCAATCTGGTCACTGAATTTAATTATTAATCATTTAATGATTTAATTTCAATAGTAGAACGCTTCACCCCAGTTCCTGGGAACAGAGTTCAAGAATCAAAGCCCTAGACATTCTTCAAAGTCCCTTTTAGCCCTAGGACTCTGGGTTTCCACTGAAATTTGCATTCTGTTTATATATGTTACATGCTGTTCTGGGCATAAATAACATTTTTAGTAGTGCCTAAATGCTAACCATTTTTAGTGAAATAGCCCAGCACACATACACACACAGATACAAACACACCCCCACAAACACAACCCTTGAGGGTTGCGTCTACAAGACATTCTTGAAGCTTCGTGAACGCTGTAATAGTACACAGGAGTAGTATCATCCCATATTCATTTGACAAACCAGCCACAGGCCATCTTTTCTTACAGAAGACCCTAGAAATCGGATATCAGAAATGTCCCCTTACGCCCTACAAACACTGCAAAGTATGTGATGTACACTTGTGGTATGCACTGAATTGACTAGTTCCAAAATGAGGACAATTTTAAGCAGTAAAAACATGATCTAGTAACTACAATTCCCCATCTTAAGAGGATCATGACATCTTTAGGCATCATTATTTGAGGTGTAGCTGTCCTGAATTAAGTTAATGGACAAAAATAACCCTAGACACACTTTGGCTACAATATAAAATGTTTCAGTGTTTCTCCTTCATGTAATTCAGTATACACACAGACACACACACACACACACACACACACACACACAATGTTGAAATGGAATACGTTTTTAAATGACACTGTTTTTCTTGGTAGGTATTATATGCTTACATATAAGTAACTTTCTAATGATGTAGAATATATGAAAATAGAAGCCCTACTTTGCTTCTTAAGATCCAAAGGTCAAGTCACATGCCTACTCATTACAGAACACAGAACCTATACCATTTTGTTTTCCCATTTCTATTTTGTCCCAAGTATCGCCCTGTCAAGGCAGAAACAAGGAATCACTGAACAATTAAAAAAAAGAAACTCAGCTCATTAGCTGACTGAAAACCTTTTTGCCTCAAACACAAAAGGGAAGACGGAAGTCTCAGACTGTTCAAACAAGAAAATGCCAGATTATGTGTCGTGGAGACTTCCATTTCAGAGGACTGCATCCCTTTGTAGAGAGAGCTACTGGGCTTCTTTAGAATATATGGCACTCTAATTTTTCTTAACATTTATCAGTTCTTTCAAAATGACTTTTGATTATTTTAATTCTTCCTGGATTAAGTATATTCAAGGGTGAAAGAGCATGACCTGAACTTTGTAAGCTTTTGGTTGAATGGATCCAAAAGTAATGAAAATAGCAACAGTATCAATTTCATAAATAGGGTTATAAATAAATCCTCCCACCAATTCCTTTGTCTTCTGAACCTACCTTTTAGTTTTGAACAGAATACATTCTCCTAAAAGTGCCAATTCCAGGAGAACCAAGGGGCATTATGCTTTTACTGTATTACTCTCATCCAAGTCACTAAATAGCAATTACTCAGGTGCCATGAAAACAGGAAAAGGGAAAACAGAACGACTAAAGGACGGAGAGCTGCTCACCCACTGCTCACCTCAGTGGGGGTCCTTGTTTTCCGGAAGCCAGCAACAGTATTTGGTCACTTCCAGAAAGTATCCAGTACTATGCAACTGCTCCTGAATTTCAACCAACTTTAGATAGCTTGTAATGACTGCTCTAGGAGAGCCATAACATTTGCCAATGACTTTATTTAAATTATATTTAAACAAACACTTAAATAGTATTTTAGCAAAACACCAGTAGTAATAAGACAGCCCGAAACCAACTGCTAATAACAGTAATGCTTGCAGAAAATTTACACAAAGATGGTTGTGATCTGCAAATGGAAAAACACCCATCCATTAAAAGTATTAATTCCTTTGCTTTCTCAATTGTTAGGATTACTGCTATGGCAATAACTGTTAATTTCTTTTCCTTGTTAAGCACTTCAAGGCACTCAAAAGAGAAAAACACATTCACAAAATCTCCTCCTCTGGGACTCTATCAACGTTTTTTTTTTTTTAATTCCCAGGGTAACTTTATGATTTTCATACAGGAGAGTTCTTAAAATGTCAGAGGACCAAGTTTTCCTTAGTCAGGGTCCAGAAACTTTACACTAGATCATGCTGCCTCCTAGAGGCCAAAGGTACCAAAAACCACCTCGAGATTCACCACAATGCCCAGTTTCAACAAACACCCCGCATCTTCTAATCCAAGTATTGATGGAGACCAAACAGAACATGCCCTGCTGATTTTATTATATTAAGTGACTCTTTTCTAATTTCCAGGTAAATATCTACTTGCATTTAAAAAGCTGAAATGGTTTGGTAGGAAGTCTCCTGCAAAGGACCCAACTCTGAAGAGCAAACAACAAATATTCTGCTGTCAATCACAATAATGGAATATTAATACCTGGGAACATTAAAAAATGTATATTGTCAGTTTAAACACAATCATCCTGATACTTAAATACCTAAAGGGTTATTATTACACTGCTATACTCAATAATACACCTATACGACTAAAAAAGTTCTAAGTATAAAATAAAATTTTATATGTGAGTATAATGTCTTATTAAAAAAATGCATAAAAGTTTCTCAACACTGCAAACATACTGAGGATGACAACACAGGCAAACAACGGTTGCTGTGAAATCCTTGTTCCCAATGTTATTGTTAAAGAATCCGTAGAAAACACTGCCATGAATAAAACTTAATTCAAGGAAGTGAAGTACAATGCCATCGTCCTCACTTCTTTTTGGCTGCACGCTGCTCCATTGTGTTTGTGTGACACAAGCTCTGGCAAGTGGGAAGTTTCAGTGCAGCTCTGCAGCAGTTACCCTGGGGATGAACGTACTCTCCAGCACAAAGAACAATTCTAAGTAGGTCGAAGCACCCTGAACAATACTTAGGTCACCAGAACTTTCCAAAAAGACTTAAATACTCTGTCACTTCACCCAGAAAGGAAGAAAAATACAAAGAATCACAAGATACATTGTTAGAAACAAAAATGCTGAGGATTACAAAAAGGCTAACTATTAGAAGAAAATTTTCTGAGCTCCTAAACTGTGATTCCTGTCAGTTTCAGATATTCACCAATAAAATATTTGGTCAAAGCTTACTACCATCCAGTTTAAGTTAAAGAAGTAAAAATAAAACAGAACTACTAGATTGGAGATATAAACAAACAGGAATCAACGTGTTTAAAACATCATTTGGTATGGACTCAGAGCCCGGGCCCTGTTACACTGATACTATTTTTAAAACATCAGTAGTTTTAAAAAAAAGTTTGAAAAGGCTTATAAAAGCAAAAGGGCAAAATAAAAGATGCTAATAACAACCAGAACACAAAGGCATCTTATGGAGAGTGCTAGAAAAGCAAACAGAACATACGTTACACCCCACCCTCATTTTTACTGCACTGTTAACCAACAGAGAGGCCCTTACCACTATTTATCTCATTTCCTCAACAATTTCTGGCTGTCTGGGTCCCTTGATAGTGGGAAAAGAAACTAACTTCAAAAGCTGCATCATCTCTTGAGCTACAATACTCAACAGAAATCCAAGGGCTTCAAGTTCAGCAAACAACCATGACAAGTATCCCAAAGATGATGGGCCTAGAAATCCTCACAGCTGACTACTATTTCTGTTCTTAGGCCTCGATGAGAGAGTCCCGGTACCGTGATTACACTTCTTGAATAAACAAGGAAGAAAATTTGGAACTGATCTTTTCTGGGTTTTTTTGGTGGCAAGGATCCAAGAACATGTAGGGCTAGCTTACAAAGAGGTTACCGTATTCTGCAGATGGAATGGTTTCTGACAGAATCCAAACCAGGGCTGCACCTCGGACACGACTAGAACTGGGAGTCAGAAGACCACCAGAAACCGAAGGAGTATCTGCTTCTCACCTCCGTGTCTCCTGCCGTCAACTCTTCTTTCTTTGCCCACAACCTTCTCTGTGCTTCCATCCTCCTGGCCTACCACACAGAGGCCCCAATTTCACATATTAACATGATTTTCCTAGTCCAAGTTCCACATTCCTCGTAGCATATTCTGACTGCCCGGCAGAGGCCTGCTTATCTGTGGTCAGGTCATCCAGGCCCAGTCACACAGAGTCCTGGAAAGCCCATCATTTGGAGACAAATTCTTTTTATTCCTTTTGCTTTTATATGTCTGAAAATGTCTGTAAGTCTTAATATTTCACCTTTATTTTTGAAACTTATTTTTGGTGGTACAGAATTCTAGGTCTGTAGTCCTTCCTTTGAGTAAAGATGTTGCTCCTTTGTTTTCTTACTTGCATCATCTCAGATGTGTAATTTGCTGTCAAATATCATCTTTATGCCTCTATATGTACTGAATTTTTTCTCCTCTGATGGCTGTAAAGATTTTTCTTTTATCACTGGTTCTGATTATGATGCATTTCTGGGTAACTCTGTCAAGTGATTTTTGTGTTTGGGGTTTACTGAACTTCTTGGATTTATGGATTTATTGTTTTCACCAAATTTGGAAATTATTTGGCTATTATTTCTGCATAATTTTTTTTCTGGCTCCCACCCTTTTCCTCTTTTTTCCAGAGATTACAAGCACACTATAGAGCAGAGCATTTCAAGTTGTCCACAGCTCACTTGTCCTCATTTTCCCCCCTCGGTCTTGCCTCCCCAAACCCCCAGTGTGTCTCACTTCAGGTAATTCCTGTTATGCCCGAACATCAGTATCTTTCCTTCTGCAATGTCTAATCTGTCACTACTCCCATCTGGTGTATTTTTCATCTCCTATATCGTAGTTTCCATCTTCAAAAGTTCTGTTTAGGTCTTTTTCATCTCCCATCCACACTTTTTCTTTTAACATACGAATACAGTTACAATGACCTGTTTTAATGCCCTTCTCTGATCCCCCTGACATCTGTGTTAGTTCTGGGTTGGTGTCAAGTGATCAATCTCCTCATTAAGGGCTGTGTTCCTGTTTCTCTGCATGCCTAGTAATCTTTGATTGGATGCCAGGCATTGTAAATTTTACTCTGTGTGATGTTGGATATATCTGTACTCCTATAAATATGCTTGAATTCTGTTACAAGATACTGTTAGAAATTACTTGGAAACAGTTGTGCCTCTTGGGTCTTGCTTTTCTGATCTTTAGGCAGATCCCAGCCATTGCTGAGTCTAGGGCTAATTACTCACCATTATTAAGGTAAAACTATCCTGAATATTCTCCCCAAGGCCCCACGGCTCAGGAAAAACACGATGTTCTTAGAGCACTAGGCACTGTTTCTCATCATCTGTCTTGGGTGGTTATCCTTGGCCTCGGGTAGTTTCACTGCAAGTGCTCTGATCAGGATTCCGCAGAGGGTCCTGCTGCGCATGTCCCAGGATCTCTCTCCTTTCTGGTACTCTGCCCTACAAGTTCCAGCCACCACGGTCACCTTGGATTCTCAATTCAAGAGTCCCCTGGGCTTCCCCTGGGACTTCCCCCTCCCTAACTTGTGGCCTGGAAGCACTCTCAGGGCAGCATATCAGAGGAATTTTAGGGCTCACCTCACTGACTTCCCATGGCCAGGCCTAATTGTGGTGTTTCTCAGGATCACTGTTCTTTTTACCTAACACCATGAATTTGGTCGGGGTTTTTGTTTGTTTGGTTGGTTGTTATTGTTTTCTGGTTTGAGATGGCGGGAGTGTATGTGGCTACTCCATGTTACGCAGAAGCAGAAGTTCAAACCCATCCATTTAGAAAGAGGGAGAGAAACAGCAATTCAGAGACCCCAGAAAATATCTACACCATGTGGATCCTATAATAAACAATATTCAACAGCATGTGGAATTTATCAGATCACATTGGTCATACTCGACACTTACTGGCTTATTTATTTATACAAATATTTATTAAGTGTCTGCTATGCTCAAGATCCTCAGAATATACAAATGAGGAAAATATGGTTTCTGTCCTCCTATAGCTGATCATTTTGTAGAGAAGACAGACACTAAACAAATAATAGTTCCTAGGGAGTAAGGGACAGACAAGTGAAAGATGACTCCATAGAGCAGGGGGCTGCAATTAGGCTCACCCCAGGAACTAAAATAAGAAACAGTAAATGCAGGATGAATTGAAGGTAAGCTAAGGAAGACATCTTGTCAGAAACAGCAGAAATTCCAAAGCTTAGTCTGAGAGTTATCTTCTTAAACTTCAGATGGAATAGCCAATTATTTTACTTGTATTATTTATTAAGCTGATAATTTTCAATTAACATCATTTTTCACAGTGCTATGTTTAAGTATCTGAACAGTTTTCCCCTTTTCAGATTTAAGAAAGCTACAATGCCCAATAAATCATTACATTATTGATTTGACTCAACATCAACATGCCTTCTTTCTGAAACAAGCAGGGTAAAGATAAAATTCAGCCCAGAATTTAATCACAAATTATTTTTATGTACTTGCTAAGGAAAGCACGCTGTTCTCTGAGTATCTCAACTCGTCCTTATTTCCTTGTTAGGATTTATCTGTTTGAATGTTAGTATCTTAGAGGACAAAGTACAGCCACGCTGCCCTCCTGGCCTCAGATATATTATTCAACTCGCTGTACATTTCAGATGAATGCAATCCAAATTAACACAGAAACCTCTAAAATACTAACAGCCCTCAAACACAAGGTTAAAATTCTACTACAATAAAAACATCAGTGGGGAATAGTTCAGTCTCTACAAATCCATGTATACAGTAGGGGCCAAAAGCAGGCCGCCCTATAATGTGCCACTTTGGCCTGCAGATTATTTTGAGCAGAACACAATCAAGGCCCAAAAGACTCAGAAAGAAACTCTGAATTTGCCTCTAAGCTGCATAAAAAGAATTTAGATAGACGACCTGCTCCAGGCAGAGAGCAATCACCAAATGTAACATTATGACATGAACTAGGGGTGGTAACGAGGAGGAATTTAGCAAAATCTATTAAAATTCCTCTGTCCTACTGTTTCTATGTTACCCAGCAAACATTTGTTTACCAAACAGTGTCTATTTCATACTCCCGTGAATTGCTTCCCTTTCCTTCTACAGTCCCAGACCCCTTTCCCTGTCTCCCTGGTCCAGGATGACAAACAGACCTCATTCTCCCCGACTGTCTGGAATCTCCTACCTATGGACTCCCCATACAGACATAATTAAACTTTGTTTTTTTCTTCTGTTCACCGGTCTCATGTCAAGTTGATTCTTAGGCCAGCCAGAAGAACCTTGAAAGGTAAAGTAAAGGTTTCCCTCCCCTACAATGCCATGGACGGTTAGGTACTTTATCACAGATACGGTCCTGAAGAAAGACAAGCACGTGAGTGAGTACCTCCGGAGGAGGGCAGACGCTAGGATTCAAAGCATCAATCCAAGAGAGGAGTTGAACCAAATCTGGGCCTTTATAATGTTATGACTTTATGACTTGCCAATTTCGTCCACAAAGATGCCTTCGACAGGAGACAGCCATATACTAGATGGCACGCAGGGTTTACTCTGCTTTTCCTAACAGCACTCGACACTCATGACTAGCGTGGTAGTTTTGGCTATTTTTCAGTAACATTTTCAGAAATGGTGAATGTTAAGGCTCACATAAATTCACTTAGATAATAAAGATGAATTTTTCATTTCGTGTGTCTTAAGCTCACAAAATGCTTTTATATCACATGAAACAACTGAGTGAGATAAAAATTTTTTATTTAATTCAAGACACTAACTAGAAAAACCTAAAGACTATGCCAATTCAGTGTCACACGTCATGCACTGAATTAAGTTTAATGATGAACTTAAAGGTGAGGATAGATGGACCCAAAGTAATCCTATGTGCTATGAAACAAAACATATTAAAAAAAATTTTAACCGGCAACATAAAGTCTTTGCACACAGTACAACCTGACAATTAAAAAAAAAACCACTTCTCTCAAAGGAAGCTGCTCATTTCCACTCTTAGCTTTTTGGACAAGCATTGCAATTCAAAGTAATGAAGCTAATTACTTTGTAGTGATTATTACCTATAGTGTAATTAAGGTAGTGTAATTACAAAATAGTGAAGCTAATGCCTTAATGAAGGTAACAGAAAAATGTAAAAACACTTATTCCCTCAAGTCACTCCCATATTACTCACTCACTCACAGTATAGACTATGTTAAAGAGAAAAGAACACTGTTATATACAACACATTGTTCTGCTCCTGGACCATAGAGAACTTGTCTCTCACCTCACGTTACCAATATGCCAACTTCTCCTGAATGCTACTCCTCAATGCCAATTCAGTAACTAGTCGAAAAGGTAGAAAATATACAACTTTTATAATCATTTCATATTTTACCTTTAGTAGGTTCTTTTTCTTAAAGCTGAACAAGCTAATCAAGTCTACTCTCTCCCTGGTGGCAAATAACTAGTGAAGAAAAACTAGGAATTATTCTTGGTATGAAAGAAATTAATTAATGCCACTTATAGTATTTTAAAGATGCAAATCCAAAACTACCATGGAAGTGATGAGACTGCTTCACTCGACAGGTGTGTACCAAGCGTCACAGAGCCAGTGTTTGGCTGGGCACCAGGTGCACAGCAGTAAGCACAGCACATGTAATCCTACCCGCCTGGAGCTTGCAGTCTGAAAGAACAAGGCAGAAGAGAAGCAAGTGTACAAAGAAAAAGTAAAGTGTGCTAATACTATGGGGAAAAAATGAAGTTTGGGGCAGATGTTTGTTGTAATCTGAAATGAACTCAAATCAGGCTCTTTCCAAGTAAGCGGGCCAAGATGGCTCATCAATCTAAACACCACTTTGCTTTTCTACAAGACGGGTATATGCTTTATCACCAAACTAGGACACTTATCCAGGACCACGCTAAACAGGAAGAGACGCCAGGACTAAAGCCAGGGGGTTCCCAAGGAAAAAAGTATCCTATGGGAAATGAGGATAACAATATCTATGTCTTTTGTTGAATTATAACCAATACTTTAAGAAGACATAAAAAAAGATGTGATGAGGCATCTATTTTAATTACAATTGGATATAGTTTCATACTTTCTAGAGACCTGGAATAGACCTTTCCCAACTCCCATCCCACCTTCCCCAATCAGAGATCTAGACTATATCCTTGCTAACTACTAATCCCACCTTACCCAATCTAAATTTTACCCATTCTTCAAAATTAAGTTCAAATATCACTTTGAGGTATCAATATCATGGAGTATTTACTCTGTGACCATCCAAACCTAACAGTCAATTGGAAAAAGGACAATGTGATATAAAAGATCAGACTCTAGAATGATGTGATCACAGACAGAAAAGGAAAAGCAAATTTTAAGGCAGGTCACACAGAACTGAGTATGTGCATGACAGTACCCAATCTGTACTCTAGTAGGAAGATCTGCTCTTGAGAAAGTTCTCTACAGACAGGATCTGGGAAAATGGCAAAGTAGGTAGGAAGCATCAGGGAATCTGTCTCCCCACGTAGACAACAATTACACTGGCAGATTTTGTCTGATACAGCTATCTTGGAACTCTGCAGTCTGTTGAAGGCTTGCAACTTCCAAGTAATGGTAAACTGATGTTAATACAGGTCAAGTTCAGTTCCTTCACAGTAGCAACAACTTATTCCCCATCCCCAGGCGCACGGCAGACAGCTGCTCGCATGTTCCTGGAGCAGCTAGAATATAGCTTGTAGGAGCCAGGGTAGACAAAAAGGACCCTGTGCTCCAAATACTGGGGATATGGGCTCATCACTGACTGCTGCTTCTGGTCATAGAGATGCAAGGAGGAGGGCAGCCACTGCTGCTCAACCCCCTCATATTGTTACAAGTCTCTCCTTTCCTCCTCAGCTGAAGTGGCATCCAGGGGATTTAAAGAGTCAGAGCCAGACATTAAGAAACTACTGCATACACTGCAAAGTTAGAAAGTAACCAGACACACGCGCAGAGAAAGGCTCAGAAAAGAACTGAGAAAACCCTACCTCAGGCTGATCCTCAGCACCGCAACAGCCAGTAGCAATAAAAAATAAATAACTAAAAAACACCCTGGGAAAGGGGGATAAATCTGATTTCCACAGTTATCACATTAGATTCAAATGTCCAATACTCAACAAAAAAATCACACAGCATACATTAAAACAGGTAAGTCTGGCTATACAGCTTTATTCAAAGGAAACAATCACCAGAAACTGTCCCTGAAAAAGGCCTGGCAGACACACTAGACAAAGAAGTTTGGAAACACTCTTAAAGATGTTAAGGAAAATGGGGAGAAAATCAAAACAATATGTGAACAAATGGAAATACCAATAAGAGACAGAAAAATGAACAAGAAACCAAAAAGAAATTCTGGAACTGAACAGTATATAATAACTGAAATGAAAAATTCACTAGAGGGATTCAAAGGCAGATTTGAGCAAGCAGAAGAAACAATCAGAAAACTTCAAGATAGGACAATAGAAATCATTAAGTTGGAGGAACAGAAAGGGAAAAGATGGAAGAAAAGTGAATTTAAGTGTAAGGACCTGTGGAACATCACCAACTGGACAAATATATGTACCATGGGAGTCCCAGAAGAAGGGAGAAAGAAAGGGATATAGCCAAAAACTCCCCAAATTTGATGAAATATATGAATATAAAGATGCCAAAAGCTCAAGGAACTCTAAGATAAACTGAAAGAGATAAACTCACACACACATTTTAATCAAACTTTCAGAAGACAAAGAGAGTTCTGTGAGCAGCAAGAGAGAAATGAATTGTCATAAACAAAGGATCCTCAATAAGATTATAAGCAAATTTCTGATCAGAAATTTTGGAAGCCAGAAGACAGTGGGTCAATATAGTCAGAGTGCTAAAAAAATAAAATAAAACTCTCAACTAAGTATCCTATACATGGCAAAACTGTCCTTCAAAAGTAAAGGAGAAATGAAGACATTTCCTAGACAGATAAAAGCTAGGAGAGTTTGTGACAATGTGCCCTGCAGCACTGCAAGAAATTCTCAAGGAGTCCCACACAGTAAAATGGAAGGACACTAGGCTCTAAGTGACTCAAAGCCATGTAGAAATAAAGACCTCAATGAAGGTAAATACACACTAATAATTAAAACTAGCATTATTATAACAATGGTTTGTAACTACACTTTTAATTTTCTACAGGATTTAAGAGACTATTCCAAGAAAAAAAATTAGTGTAAAAGCTATTATTACTGTAATTACAGTTTATAACTAAAAATCTTGTTTTCTACATAATTTGAGACAAGTGTTTTTTTTTTAAATTAAGTTTATGTTTTAGAGCACACAATAATTAAAGATGGAATTTTGTGACATTAATAACCAAAAGGGGTAAGGATGGAGCTATAAAGGAACAGAGTTTTCATGTTATTGAAGTTAAGCTTGTATAAATTCAAATTAGTGCTGTAACTTTAGGATGTTAAATGAAATCACCATGATAACCACAAAGAAAACAGCTATAGAATAGACACAAAAGAAAATGAGAAATGAATTTAAACATTCACTACAAAAAATCAAGCATGCCCAAAAAAGACAGTAATTAATGCAGGAAATAAGAGGCAAGAAAGCTCAAAAGCATACAGAAACAGTAAAATGACAGGAGTGTCTGCCTATCAGTTATTCCTTTCAATGTAAATGGATTAAGCTTTCCAATCAAAAGACAGAGATTGGAAGAATGCATTAAAAGAAACATGATCCACCAATATGCTGTCTACAAGAGCCTCCGTTCAGATCCAAAAACACAAAAAGGTTGAAAGTGAAAGGATGGAAAAAGTTATTCCATTCAAATAGTAAGCAAAAGGGAACAGGGGCTGCTATACCAATATCAAGCAAAACAAACTAAACCAGAAAAGGTTACAGGAGAGAGAAGGGCATTACATATTAATAAGAGGTTCAGTACAGCAACCATAGATATAACAAGTATAAATATTTATGTACCTGATGACAGACCATCAAAAGATATGAAGCAAAATCCGACAGAATCAAAGAAATAAAGAGTTCTACAATAAGAGTTGGAGACATCAATACTCCACTTACAGTAATTGACAGGACCGCCAAACAGACGTAAGGAAACAAGAAACAACACAACAGACATACACAGAATAATACTCTACCTGACCACGGAACGCACATTCTTCTCAACAGAACGTTTTCCAGGGCAGACCATACATCAAGCCACAAATTAAGTCTCAACAGATTTTAAAAGACAGATATCATACAAAGTATCTTCTCTGACCACAAGGGCACTAAGTTAGAAATCAGTATCAAAAGGAAACCTGGAAAATTCACATTGTGGAAATTAAACAATGCACTTTTAAACAACCAATGGATCAAAGAAGAACTCACAAGGGAAATTCAAAAATACTTAGAGAAGAATGAAATCAAAAACACAAAATACTAACAGGTATAGGATGGATCAGTGAAAGCAATGCTGAAGGTTGAAATTTATATTATAAATACATTAAACGACAAAAACAATCTCAATCAACAACCTAACTTTGTAACATAAGGAACTAGAACAACAAACTAAATCCAAAGTTGGCAGAAAGAAGAAAATGATAAAGATGCGAATGGAGCTAAATGAAAGAGACACTGGGAGAGAATACAGCAAAATCACTGAAACCAAAATATTGTCCTCTGAAAAGATAAAAAAATTGACAAACCTTTAGCTAAACAGATGAAGGAAAAAAAGAGGAGACTCAACTTACTAAAATCAGAAATGAAAGTGGGGACATTATAACAATGCTACAGAAATAAAGATTATAAGTATTATAAGCGACTCTACATCAACAAACTGGACAGTTCAGATGAAATAGATATCTAAAAACACAAAACCCACCAAAACTAAATCACAAAGAAACAGAAAATCTGAATTAAGTCTATAACCAGTGAGATTGAATCAGTAATCAAAACCCTCCCAAGAAAGAAAACCTCCCAGACCTGACGGCTTCACTGGAGAATTCTACCAGATATTGAAGACCTAATACCAATCCTTCGAAAACTTCTCCAAAAAACTGAAGATAAGAGAATAATTTCTAACTCATTCTATGCGGCCAGCATTACCCTGATACCAAAGCCAGACAAAGACACTACAAGAAAACTGCAGACCAACATCCGTTATGAACCGTTACAAAAGATCCTCAACAAAATACTACCAAACCGAAAGCAGCAATGTATTCAAATGATTACACACCATGACCACATCAGATTTATTCATGGAATGCAACCACAGCTCAACATATAAAAATCAAGTAATAGACATCAACAGAATAAAGAGAGAAAAGGACATGATAGTCCTGATTGATGAAGAAAAGGCACTTGACAAAATTCAATAACCTTTCGTGATAGAAATACTGAACAAACCAGAAAGAGAAGGAAACAACCTTTACATACATAATAAAAGCCATATGAGAAACCCACATCAAATGTCACATTCAGCAGTGAAAGACTGAAAGCTTTTTCTCTAAGATCAGAAACAAGGATGCACTTTCACTCCTCTAGTCAACACAGTACTAGAATTTCCCACTTGAGTTGTTAGGCAAGAGAAAGAAAGAAAAGGCATCAAGCTGGAAAGGAAGAAGCATAATTATCTCTGCAGGTGATATGATCTTGTTTGTAAAAAAAACCTTAAAGATTCCACACACAAAAAGACCTATTAGCACTGATAAAGGAATTCAGCAAAGTAGTATACAAAGTCAACACACAATACTCAGTTGTATGTCTACACACAATGAACAAACTGAAAAGGAGCTTATGAAAACAATTCCATTTACAATAGCATCAAAAGAATAAAATATCTAGGAATTAACATAACCAAGAAGGTGAAAGACCTGTACAATGCAAAGTACCAACCATTACTGAAAGAAACTTAAAAAGACAAATAAATGGAAACACACCCCACGTTCTTGGATTGGAAGACTTAATATTGTTAAAATGTTAGTGTTATCCAAAGTGATCTACAGATTCAGTGCAATCCCTATTAAAATCCCAATGACATTTTTGCAGAAAAGGAAAAATCCATCCTAAAAGTCATATGGAATCTCAAGGAACTCCTAATAGCCAAAACAATCTTGAAAGAGAACAAGACTGGAGGACTCACACTTCATGATTTCAAAACCTACTACAAAGTTCCAGCAATCACAGCAGTGTGGTACTGGCATACAGACATACATACAGGCCAATGGGACAAAACAGAGCTCAGAAATAAACCCTCACATATATGGTCAGATGTTTGACAGGACGCCAAGGCCATTCAAAACTTTTTCAACAAATGGTGCTAGGAAAACTGGATATTCACAAGCAAAAGAACGAAACTGGACCTTTACCTAAAATCATATACAAAAAATTAATTCCAATGGACCATGAACCTAAATGAAAGACCTAAAACACTAAAAATCTTAGAAGAAAACACAAAACAAAAGATTCGTGACACTGGATTTAGCAATGACTTCTTGGATAAGGTAACAAAATAGACAAACTGGACTTCATGAAAATGTTTTTTAAATTGTGCAATAAAAGACACCATCAAAAGAGTAAAAAGGCAACCCACATAATGGGAAGAAATATTCATAAATCTGATGAGGGATTAATATCGAGAATATATAGAGAACTAAGACTCAACAACAACAAAAAATACAATCTAATTAAAAGATAAGCAAAGAACTTGAACAGACATTTCTCCAAATAAAATATACAAACAGCCAGCAAGCACATGAAAAGTTGTTTTCAACATCACTAATCATTAAGGAAATGCAAATCAAAACTATAAAGGGATACCAATTCACCCATTAGGATGACTACTATAAGAAAAAACCAAAGTGTTAGCAAGAATCGGGAGAAATGGAATCCTTGCACATTTTGGGGGGAATGTGAAATGGTACAGCCACTGCGGAAAAAGAGTATGTCAGTTCCTTAAAAAATAAAAACAGTACTACAATATGACCCAGCAATCCCACTTCTGGGTATATACCCTAAAGAACTGAAAGCAGGGTCTTGAAGAGATGTTTATACACCCATGTTCACAGAGGTATTACTCACAATAGCTAAAACATGGAAGCAGCCCAAGTGTCCACTGATGGATGAATGGATAAACACAGTGTGGCATACACATCAATGAAATATTATTCAGCCTTAAAAAGGAAGAAAATTCTGCAATATGCTACAGTGTGGATGAACCCTGGGGGCATTATACGAAGGGAAATAAGCCAGTCACAAAAACACAAACGTATGATTCCACTTACATGAGGTACTTAAAGTAGTCAAAATCCCAGAGACAAAGTACAGTGGTGGGTGCCGAGGCTCGTGCGAGGGGAGAAGGAGGAGTTAGTGTCTAGTGGGCACAGCAGAGGGTCAGTTTCATAGGATGAAAAGACTGAGGGTGAATAGTGTGATGGCTGCAGAACAATGTGATTGTATTTAGTATCACTGAACTGAATGCTTAAAAATGGTTAAGACAATAAAATTTATGCAGTAATTTGCCACAATAAAAAGAGAAAGAAAACACGCTCTCCTTGGAGTGCTGAACTGACAGGGAAATTGTAGGGAAGAGCATCACAAAATCAGGAGGGGAAGAAAACTTGCTACGCAAAACATCTCCCTGCCCTCTTTTGATTAGTTCAGGTAAGTACTAATCAGTGCAGTAAGATATGTTTGTTTGTTTGTTTTACTTACTGTTGGTTAAGCCTAGGGGAAAGCTTTTTCCAGAAAACAACCCTTATGATTTCACAGAACAAAGGGAAATAGGGAACTAATTGTACCTAAGGCAATGATGAATTGGAATCCAAGGGAAATTTTTCATTTGCCATGTTATAGATAGGCATGTTTTACATATGAATGAATGTTTTAAATGTAAGTTATTTTAGTTATGTGAATATAGCAGGCTAAAAGTTATAAGTCCCATCTCACTAAAATTATTCAGAAGGTTTTTTTTTCAAATCTTTGTAATTTAGAATTCCCTTGTCACAAGCTGGTAATTGTTGAAGCCGGGTGATGAAGCTGGAGGTCATACTTCTCTCCACTTTGCCTAAGTTTGAAATTTTCCATAATAAAACGTTAAATGAACTTGTTTATGTACTATATTATTTACCATAAGGTGTTGATACATTCTGGCTATTAAGAGTCAGACAGTTCCATTGGGCAACAGTGGGCTAGAATTCAAAGCAAGGAGAATGCTCAAATGAAATTATTCACCCACATGTGATCATTAAAGCTCTTTAGTTTTGCTTCAGGGTCCCAATCCCCAAAGAGTAGTAACCAATCCAGCCAGTTGTATTACTTTGTAGTAACTTCTTCAGTAGTTTTCCACCCATTTCAGCAAGTTTCCACTCTTAGATAAATGAATGCATTAACTTACTTTTGGATGAGCCATTATGTTCCTACACAGGGGCGCAACAGCCATCTCCAGTTCGTTAAGAGATGTGCTGACACTCAGAATTCTACAAGAACTACCCTGTACCACAGGCAAAGACACAAACCCTTTTCCTGTAAGATTGTACCCCAAAATCACTGAAAAATTGTGAAATAGGATGGCTTGCAGAAGAGTTATTTCAGAAGGACAAACTTAGGAATAGAAAATGTGAAGAAAATATTTAGAAGAGATTAGAGTCAACATGCTTTTTAATCAGGGATCAGTCAACAACTGTTCAGAGTGCTCATATTTACATAAGCTTCCTATGAAATACGTAAGTGCACACAAGAAAGGACCATCCAGGAAGCTCTATTTTTCAACAAATTAACTTGTCTGTGAAGAAGTCTCTCTGAAAGAATATAAGAAAACCTGGAAAAGAAACATAAAGTTGAGGAAAGTAAGAAACCCTGTTACTCTTATCTTCAGAACACCAGCATGACGCTAATCACTAAATTCCTTCTCATTCATACTTGCAAGAGAAAACAAGACATCTTTCTAAGGAATAACACACACAGCAAAAGAAATTAATGCACCAATCGTAGTGTCTTTGCTACAGTTTTAAAATCAGAGAACCACAAATGTGTGCAATATTCTAGTTTATACTGCAATCCATGACAGTGAGCATTATAGACAGGTAATGTGGGATTTTTAAACTGGTTCTAACATCTCTACATCTTATATTTCTAGACAAACATATGGCTTTACTATTTATCCTTAAAAATACATCATCATATATAACACATTGATGTAACATAGCACAAGCTGTCCAGTAATGACGTAGATAAGCATTGATACAAGAATCACAAGATCCACAGGTAAATATATTCTTTGCTACTGTAGATAAGAACCAAACAGAAAAAAGAAACCTCATTAGATGAAAAACCTCTGACAGAAGAAATAGAATTTAAGAGTAGGGGAGTCCAGGCAAGATCTCAGCTACCCCTTCACAAAGCTTTACCCCAAAGCACAAGAGAAGTAAACCTGGTCCTTTCAGACTTGCCCAAGTGGTATGAGGACACGGGCAGCAGTGGGTGACTGGTTACACAGAGCAGTGTCAGGCAAATTAGTAAATACAGTAAGGAGAATAGGAGCCAGGCTGCTCACTTGCAGGAAAGAAGTTGTAAACATGGCAAGGGAGAGACCTGGAGTGAATCACATGTTGTCAGATCAGGACCGGATATGCCTGTATGGATGAGTCATGATTTTTAGACAGAAAACACGCAAATGTGTATATGTACATCTGAGAACACCTGGAAACAGTAACACCTTAACAGCCATGATAATTTCCAGCACTCAGAATTGGTTTCTAACTGTCATTCTCCACTAAAAAGAAAAGCAGGCCTCCTTGGTGAAATGGCTGATGGCAGTACTGCGGCAGGAAGAACGGGCCGACCCTGGAATGTGTTGTGCCAGCAAGGAGTGCTCAGAGAACCACGGGAACTTATCAAAAGGGAACAGAAGCTCGGTTGAAAGGAATGGAAGAGATGATAATTTATTAAGAAATGATGAGTACTCGTTGTTATCAATGGATACATTTAAAGTCTGTTGAGCAATTAGATACTTACGTTGTCTTGAAGCAAAATACTCTGTAATTGCAAAGAAAGAAATTTTACAGTAGGGAAGCTGCAGACACCTTAGTTGAGTGAAACAGCATGAGTCACGGGACAAAGAGGAATCATGAGTCATCTCATGACTGCTAAGAGGTGACTGAAGAACACAGCAAGTGATAAGAGGCGACTGGAAGAACAGAGCATCAGTTTGCCTGACCTAATCTAATCATAGGAAACCTGAGAACCCAAACCCAAGGACATTCTAGAAAATAACCTTTAATCTCTGGAAGGGTCAAGGTCATGAAAGTCAAGGAAAGACTAAGGATCTGTTCCAAAATGTAAGAGACTTGACACAACAACTAAAAGCAACGGGCAATTCAGAGCTGGATCCTCTTGCCATAAAGGACAGTATTGGGGCAATTAGCAAACTGTGAATGGGGCCTGAAGACTCCATGTGATCAGTGTTAACTTCCTGACTTTGATGGCTGTGTTATGAGTATGGAGGTCAATGTGTCCCTGCTTATTTGAAAAAAAAAAAAGGTACTTTATATTCAAGGATGATGGGACATCAGGTAGGCAACTTACATCAGACCAATCAGGGGGACAAAAAACTTCTATGTACTATATTTACAGATTTTTTTGTACATTTAGTATTGTTTTTTAAATTAAAAAAAAGAAGGATACAGAGCTCAAGAGCCAGTGTAACTACCCTAAGTGAACTCCTGACAGATTCCCCTACCTCAGTGTCTCAGTCTACAATGGAATCTAACGCCTACTCCTCCAAGAGTATTATGATGGTTTAATTCTATAAAATATAATGCTTAGTGTATTTATTGGAAGAAAGGGTTTATTTAACACAAAATGTATTCGTGTATAACCCTACTTTAGAAATAGTCTGTCTCAGATGTCTTTTAGTTTCCAGTTTTCCCAAGCTTTCCCTTGCATTCCCCCATGCATTTCCCTCCTATAATTCAACCTACAGGAAGTGATCAGGTCTCTTCCACATCCCCAGTGCCCTACCCTTCCCTTTGTTCTCTTCCCCTTCCTTGATATACATTCGTATTTCAAGACCTAGGTCAAGCACCCCTTTTTCTAGGAGCCGCATGACTCTGCTCCATCTGCTCACAGATGATGGCTCCCTTATTTGTATTTACACGATACCTTCCACACACATTAACAACAGGATATCTGATGTTGCATAGCACCGTGATCTGCTTCCAGTCACTTTTCTATTAAGATGCTGGCCTACTTGATGGTATGGATCTAAATTCATTTTGCCACTATCATGCTTAAACCTGGGCTTGGTCATAAAAAACCCTAAAGAATCCACTCCAAAACTATTAGATCTAATATCTGAATTCAGCAAAGTTGCAGGATACAAATTTAATACGCAGAAATCTGTTGCATTCCTATATACTAACAATGAACTAGCAGAAAGAGAAATCAGGAAAACAATTCCATTCACAATTGCATCAAAAAGAATAAAATACCTAGGAATAAACCTAACCAAGGAAATGAAAGACCTATACCCTGAAAACTACAAGACACTCAGCAGAGAAATTAAAGAAGATACCAATAAATGGAAACACATCCTGTGCTCATGGGTATGAAGAATTAATACTGTCAAAATGGTCATCCTACCTAAAGCAATCTACAGATTCAATGCAATTCCTATCAAAATACAGACAGCATTCTTCAATGAACTAGAGCAAATAGTTCTAAAATTCATATGGAACCACAAAAGACCCCGAATAACAAAAGCAATTCCAAGGAGGAAGACTAAAGCGGGGGGGGGGGGGGTTACACTCCCCAACTTCAAGCTCTACTACAAAGCCACAGTAATCAAGACAATTTGGTACTGGCACAAGAACAGACCCATAGACCAGTGGAACAGAATAGAGTCCAGATATTAACCCAAGCATATATGGTCAATTAATATATGATAAAGGAGCCATGGACATACAATGGGAAATGACAGCCTCTTCAACAACTGGTGTTGGCAAACTGGACAGCTACATGCAAGAGAATGAAACTGGATTATTGTCTAACCTCATAAACAAAAGTAAACTCAAAATGGATCAAAGACCTGAATGTAAGTCATGAAACCATAAAACTCTTAGAAGAAAACATAGGCAAAAATCTCTTAAATATAAACATGGGCAACTTTTTCCTGAACACATCTCCTCGGGCAAGGTAAACAAAATCAGAAATGAACAAATGGGACTACATCATGCTAAAAAGCTTCTGTACAGCAAAGGACACCATCAACAGAACAAAAAGACATCCTACAGTATGGGAGAATATATTTGTAAACAACATACCCAATAAGGAGTTAACATCCAAAATATGTTAAGAACTCACATGCCCCAACAACCAAAAAGCAAATAACCCTATTAAAAAAATGGGCTGAGGAAATGAACTGATACTTCTCCAAAGAAGATATTCAAATGGCCAATAGGCACATAAAAAGATGCTCCACATCACTCATTATTAGGGGAATGCAAATTAAAACCACAATGAGATATCACCTCACACCAGTAAGGATGGCCAACACAGAAAAGACTAGGAACAACAAATGCTGGTGAGGATGCGGAGAAAGGGGGACCGTCCTACACTGCTGGTGGGAATGTGAAATAGTTCAACCATTGTGGAAAGGAGTATGGAGGTTCCTCAAAAAACAAAAAATAGAAATACCATTTGACCCAGGAATTCCACTCCTAGGAATTTACCCTAAGAATGCAGGATCCCAGTTTGAAAAAGACATATTCACCCCTATGTTTATCGCTGCACTATTTACAATAGCCAAGATATGGAAGCAACCTAAGTGTCCATCAGTAGATGAATGGATAAAGAAGATGTGGTACATATACACAATGGAGTATTACTCAGCCATAAGAAGAAAACAAATCCTACCATTTGCAACATGGATGGAGCTAGAGGGTATTATGCTCAGTGAAATAAGCCAGGTGGAGAAAGACAAGTATCAAATAATTTCACTCATCTGTGGAGTAAAAGAACAAAGCAAAAACTGAAGGAACAAAACAGCAGCAGACTCACAGAACCCAAGAATGGACTAATAGTTACCAAAGGGAAAGGAACTGGGGAAGGTGAGTGGGAAGGGAGGGAGAAGGGGAATAAGGGGCATTATGATAACCACACATAACATGGGGGGGTACAAGGAGGGTAGTATAGCACAGACAAAACAAGTAGTAACTCTATAGCATCTTACTATGCTGATGGACAGTGACTGTAATGGTAAGTGGTGGGGACTTGATGATGGCAGGATTCTAGCAACCACAATGTTGCTCATGTGATTGTATATTAATGATACCAAAAGAAAAAAACAAAACCTGGGCTTGGCACCATAAATGAGCTCTGAGTAAATGACTCAACTAAAGCAAGTGAGGACACGCAAGGATCCAGGCTACCGCTTGCAGCACCTAAGATTTGGGGACACATCAGGCTGGCATTTACCTTCTCTGAGGAACAGCTCTTTGCCTTGTACCTTGTCGTTTCTTTCTTAACAAGGGCTCATATGTCTTGCTCCACACGCACTTGTAAAGACAAGCTGTAAGAATATACACCTCTGCCTCTCCTAATACCGTGAAAAAAACAGGCTTCCTTTCTACACTGATTTTGGCCAAGAAGCATTTGGGCACTTGCTATGTGTGAGGCACCGTGCTAGGCTTCCAAGGTGAACAAATCAGACAGTGTACTGGGGGGAGGGACAGCATTTCGGCTGTGGTCCCAAGCTTTCCCCATCAAGTGTTTAACCAGGTTACAGCGCTGTTTAGCAGGTGAGAAACAGAGTGAATCCCTCAGAGCAAGCGCTTCACTCTGTCACTGAGCAACAACGGGTGACCGGGACTGGGACGCCAAGCCTTTCAGCTGTACTCTTCTTAGTTGTGTCATATTATCTCCCACATTTCAAATGGACAGTCTCATTTAATGAAACACAAAAGTGTAAAAATTATAGTGGTGTCACCGTAAGTCAGAAAACTAATGCTTAAAGGGAAAGTCAATAAACTTTAACTGTGAGCCCGTGAAAGAGTAATTTCAGAGACTTTGAGTCACCCAGCCACACCCCAGGAAGCTACTCATGGGGAAACAAAGCTGATTCTAAAACACTAAAGTCCACATAAGGAAAAACACTACTTAAATGACCACAGACTTAAATTCTTCTAACACTGAGCCCATACTCTCTTTACTTAAAAGACATGTAAGGGTTTTACTCCGGCCAGTGGCTCCCAGATGAACACGGTGGCTCCTTAGGGGACAGTGCCTGCCCCACTCCTCCACAAGTGCTTGCAGATCAACAATCAGAGTGGGCAAGGGGACTTAAAGCTGATTTTTCTCATTTTCGAGTTTTTAGATTCTCTGGTATCCTATGAGGCCCGACCTCGGGAGGTCTGCGGGCACAGCCATGAGCTGGTGGGAAGGGCTGTCCCTTTATCCTTTCCTTACTTGGAATATCCCCACAGCCCAAGGCTGGTAGCAGCAGACCAAACTGCCACTCACAGCCATCACCTGTGCCCTTCCCCTTGGGGCACGATGCACAGCCCTCATAACTCACCTGTGAAGCCTACATCAGGGCCCAGATTAAGCACCACTTTCTCTCTGCACTAGTCCTCCCTGCCCTGCCCCAGGACGTTGGCACGGCCATGCCCTCCAGGCATGATCTCTGTCCAGCTTGTGTAATAGGGCCTGGCCGTCTATCTCTCCAGGGAGGGTGGAATCACGCCCCACACTGCCTGGGCACGTGGTGCACATGGACACAGCCTACAGACATGATTTGTTAGTCCACAAACAAAGTTAACATTTTTTAATTAGTTGCAACCACTGACAAGTTTTGCATGAAATTCTAGCCTTTGGGCTTCTCTAAAAAAACTGGAAGTTTCACAGGCAGGAGAGCCTTACAGGAGCTTTTTTTTAAAAAAAATCTGTGTTTAACAAAGAAACTGTGGCTTTTTGGAAATACTATGTATCTTATTTGTAACGCATAGTATAGCCTAACTGCCAGTCTCGATTTACCCCTCATTCTCAAAATGATTGTTCGCTTGAGATGTGTAAGGTCAGTCTCCAAAGAGCCAACACATAAAGACCTATTGAGGAAATGCAACAAATATGTCTTCTGATGCCATTTTCAGCACCCACTGAAACAACAGCTTTTATGCAGTAACCCTGTCATGAGCTGTTTCCTTCAGTCCTGACCCATATAAAAAGTCATTGTACTGGAGGCAACTCCACTTTGCATCCTAATCATGCCTGAGCAGTGGTCAAAGGGTAAGAATTATGCAGTAAGTCAAAGTCTCATGTCCTGAATTCTTAGTTTATACCACAGAAATAGCAAAACAAAACAAAACCCCAATGCACACCTTTACAAACATTAAGTATGTAAAAACTTACTTTTGAGAAGTCGTATTATAAATCGTGTATATCCTTTTAAAGGACTTTTTTTTTTTCTTGTAAGGACCAGATAGACTGAGATTTCACTGGAGACTCCCCTGGGGACCAACTTCTTTTTCTACTAAATCTCATTATGACAACTGCAGGCTTTCCTACCCCTTGAAGGACCTTTGAACCATGTTCACACTTCACTCGTCTCACATTCTTTCACGGCCAATTCATGAACACACCCAACGTCAATGGGTGAATGTTCGAGGAGGCTCCTATTCACATGGGAACCTCCTCCCCAGTGGCCCCTGCTCTTCTATCTCAACTGGCTGCGCTTCTGTGCAAGATGTTCCGGTAAGTCAACCTTGTCTATTCACATTATCAATCCCCATTTCAAATATACGTTACACAATTTGGTAGAGAGCATTTAAATGGTTACAAATGTGGGAGTGTCTTCTTCAGGACTGCCAAGCCTTTCTGCTGAGCTCTGAAGAAATGCCACCCACTCTGTGAGCTTCACCCTGTTCTTACCTTACCACAATGAAGCACTTTTGAAAATTCCTGTCAAAAATCATTTCCTAATTCAGAGTTCTGTGACCCATATTGAAACAGTCCAAGGTTTTTCCAGCTCAGAAGTTCAGCCTGTCCACTTTCAGAGGGTAAAGTGTACGGTATCTTAAGTATATCTCAGCAAAGTTGTTCTTAAAGTAAAACCAGCCAGGATTTTCTTAAAATCCACCATTTATTACTTTAGTTTGGTTTTCGGCCCTCTCAAATACTGTTCCTTCTTCAAATGCAAAATAAAGTGCAAAAAAACTGAACTCAAGGCTGTATTGTTCATTTTCAGCCTGGCTTTTTGATAAAGACCAGGACAATGCCCTCCTAGAGTATGAAAGGCTTCCCTGAACTTGACATTCTGTTTCTCACAAACCCTTTTTTGAGTCACTTAAAAAGCAAAAATGTTGTGGAATGTGACAATTTACAAACAAGGGAGAAACTCTGAAAATAAACCTTTAGGGTGAGTGATAGCTGCAGACAGCAATGAGCTGACTGCTGTGACATCCCAGAGCCAATGGGTCAAGGAACCGGGAGTGACAGAGACCATCATAAAACATACCCTGAAGCCCCAGGGCTGCTCATCTGCTGCTGGTGAACTGAGACCACCTGAACTCATTCTCTGTGCAAAGAACCGATGCAGAGATTTTTTTTTATGCAAATGGCAGTTGGCAGGAATGATGGAGTGAGAGATGGCCAGGTGATTTATACCTTTATCTCGCCATAAAGCAATAGTTACATTGCATGTAACTGCCTCCCAATCCTTAAAAATACCTAAAGTAAAAACATAAAAAAAAAAAAAAACCATGTAAACGTCCATCTAGACTAACAAACTACCGACCAAAACCAGGAAGCCGTGGGCACAGGCCCGGCCGGCAGGGCTGAGGAGTATGCTGGCTGGGAGACACGGACTCTCACACAGGCCGGGCAGCACCTTCTTTCTCCTCTTCCCAGGGCTCCAAAGTATAAGGTAGGTCCCTGTTGTTTAATTAGGATAAAAGGTAAGTTTCTACTATTTTGTATCTCTAAATCCCACACACCAGAAATGTACTCTCTAGCAGCATATGAACTGGATAAATGTGGCTAAGACTGTGGGCTTCACACCTGATCACAACCCATGTAGCCTGTATGTGTCCTGGTTCAAGGACTTACAGCTGTGAGACACTGGGGAAGCCAGCCCCCTTCTGAGGCCTCGGTTTCCTCATCTGTAAAGTAAGCATAACAGTACCTGCCTCGGTGAATGCTGGGAGGATCAAATGAAGCTGTGTGTATAAGGCTCTCTGCTCCAGGCCGGACACTTGGAAAAAGACGCCCAAGTCCACAGCAACATCTCCTAAAATCGCGTCTGATCTCCTGTGGACTTGTAACACTCTGCACGTGCTCTGCGGCTGACGTGAGACTCTCCCTCAAAGCGTTCCCCACAGGCCTCACCTCTGCTTCTACAGCCCGTCCCTTTTCCACAGCAGGCCCCTGCAAATCCAGTATGGAAATGGCAGAACTCTTGATGGAAAGAGGAAGAAGAGGAGAAAATGAGAAGGCAAGGCCTTCAGCACCCTCTCTGGCCAGCAGGGAGCAGAGGCTGGCAACCTCCATCTCCCTGGTGGGTTTCTGGCCCTCTGCCCACTGTGTCCACACAGCTCAAAATAAGCACAGAGACTGGTTTCGAGAGCACCACCCATTTGGGGACACCAAGCATACAAATGGGCAAGTTGAAGGACTCTCCTCTTCAAGAATTGTAAGGCCCACAGAAAAGTCTAGAAGCCTCTGTACTGTGCAGCTAATACAGTGATGGGCACTTCCTTGTGGGGGTCACAGGAATCTTTTTCAGTACTTTAAAGTCACCATATGGACCATGTGACACAAGTAGGGAACAAATCCAAATATAGGCAACAACCAAACAGTGAGAACAGAAGGTCGCCAAATTGAGCAGAGACAGGACGGTTTGCATAGCTAAATCCACTTTAGCGATGCCTTTGGTTGTAGTTTAAACCTGATTTAAATATATTTACACTAAACCATTTGCATTGCCCAAATCAACCTGGGGCAGTCCTGGTTTTCCAGGGACATGCGGCACTGTCTGGAGCTCCGGGCATCTGGTGAGGTGGCCAGGGTGCCGCTGAACATCCTACAGTGCACAGGGCAGCCCCCGCCCAGACCTATCCAGCCCAGTGTGTCCCCGTGCCAGCTCGAGAAGTCCAGCACCGAATACCTTACTGATGCCCGACTTACACAGCAGCATCGGTGTCACCAATTCAAGAAAATCCTTCACTTACCAGCCACTTTCATTTGTGCAGATTTTGAAGACCCTTTACACTGTTTCTTTTGATCTCACAAAGACCCAAAAGGCAGGGCAACGGAAACCACAGGAGGGAGAAAGAGGCCTGCTTCGGGTCCGGTATGTCACCAGGCACCCGTCCTGTGCTCTGCCACCCCCGAGCCATGACAGAGCTTTGCAAAGACGTGCCTTTGTGTGACACAGTTTAGTGATACGATGCCAGTGGCTATAATTAGAGGACACTTTGTTACATAAGACATTTTTGAAAGGTATAGTTAATACACTTTTAGATTGAATCACCTCTCAAAAGTACCAAGAAAACTTATTTAAAGGAATCCTATGTTGCAAAAATAAAGAAACTCTGTTTAAAAAAAAAATTGAGGAGGTTAACATGGTAATAAAGCTTATATATAAACTAGATTTGTTACATATGTTGGGCTGGCATAACGTGCACTTTGGAAAATGTAGCTCTCAACATAGGACTTACTCCCTCACTCACTCCATTAGAAGTTCACAGACACCTAACATAGGCCAGGAACTCCTGCAGGTGCTGGAGAAAGAGCAGGAACAAGCCAGGTGCACGTGTCATCACTGCTCTGAAGATGCTAACATACAAAGTTCATCTTCATGTTAACGGGATTCAACACATTATTCAGAGGTGATGAAGTGTCTCTGTACACACAGCTCTTAATGAGGAGCCTCACGCCAACTCCTGTCTCTCCCTCATTCTTAAGTTAGGCTGACCCCACGTTCTGCGTCCACCTGCTCCAGCTTGAACAGCAGCCCACAGCGTCTCAGCTGCCATGACCGCTGGCGTGCTCGTGCAAAGGGCCTCGCCTGGCACCCCGCTTCTGATGTCTGTCCAAGCCCTCGCCTTCACCATCCACCCCAAACACACACCCCTGCCCCCTCCCCTTCCCTGTCTCACAGCCCAGCTGCTGAGAACAGGTTCCCGGGCCTGAGCACCTGTCTCCACTCTGGGAATCCTGACTTGGTACCCTGACTTTGGAAAAGAGAATGCGACAAAGGAAGTCCCTGCCCTCAAGGAGGTCAGGGTGTACAGAAAGGAGGGGAGATAGAAGATAAGAAGCACAATTCGGTGGTGCTGAGTGTTGTAAAGAAAAATAAAGCAAGGCCAGGACATGGGAGCAGGACCTCTGATTTCAAATCAGGTGGACAGGCCTTGGGGAGAAGATGCATTTAAACAAGGACATGAAGCAGATGAACTCAGTACTTCTTAAACACTGAAAGCAAGGTTTCAAGTGAAATAAATTTCTTGTTAGTCAAGCCTTTCAGGTCTACAATGCTGTGTTACTTAACAGAAAACACCAGGAGAAAAATAAAGGGAAATTATTTTCTTAAGTTATTTGGGAGTCAGAGGCAGGTATTTCTGGATAAAGGAAAACAAGTAGATACAAACTATTAAACTTTTCCAACAGTCCTTGATATAGCCTGTTTTCTGAATGAGCCACTGTAACATTCGCAGGAATTAACTGTGAGGAACTGGCTTTGAGTAGCAAAACAAGAAGAACAAAAAAGCCTCTTCCAGATCAAAAAGTATATACTGCAGCAAGACCCAGGAATCTATGCCAGAAATGGACAAACAAAAGATCTGCAGGAATGAGTATCACGAAGAAAAGGGCTTTTAGTGCTTCAGGACTACATGCAACTGCCAAAATAGTTTTCCTTAAGTTTACAGAAATGGGCCACGAGGAAGAGAGGCACCCACCCCCTGGCCAGCTCATCAGAGAGCATTTCTGACAATATGTGACCACAGCTGCCCACTGAGAATGGGGATTGTATGAGTATCTTTTAATTTTCTATTCCTTTTTTTTCTACCTCTCCAGTGCTCACCATGTGGTTAACGCATCTCTCTCAGGTTAATAAAAAGACACGCTGGTCATTCAGTTCCAGAACTTGGAACTGGACATTAGTTCTCAAGGAAAACGCGCTTACCCTGGGCACCACACTGCCTTCAGAACATTGGCAGCTTCCTCCTCGCTTCCTACTGAATCCTTCTCTTCCCCTCTTTTCACTGTTTTCATAACCAGTGGCCTGAGTTTACCACTTTCTATAAAAGGACTATAGAGGGGCTCTAATCAGCACCCTAGTCAGTTCCCCAGTTCTTCCACAGTGGACAGCATCTCTGCATGTGATCACTCACACCCAACTTTTTATTACACCAAGATGTCAAAAGGGTGAGGGGGAAAAAGCTTTGCATAATTCTGAGTGTGAAAAATTAAAGTCGTTTGCCTACACAGAGCAGCAGGATCAGGATACATCAGCATTATAATACACGTACACATATATGCGTATGTACGTGTATTATCATGTAGAGACACATTCTATGACATAACCATCCAATATAGGTTTTTATTTTAATGGAGGAAAAGTAGAAATGTCACTTTGCCTGTTTTTGCAGAACATCTAAAATTAAAAGGATTCTTCAAAATTAATATTATTCATATAAAAGTTTAGCGGATCACTGTCACCCTGCTAAAAATCTGATATAATCTAGTTCAAAAGTTCCTAGAAAAAAAGCAGCACTGATTTCTGGACCCTAACACAATGCCTGGTCCACAGTAAACACTGAAGTACTTGCTGAAGGACTGAAGGACCCCTAGCTTGGGTGGATCACAGGAGATAAACTGTAATGACGGATTACAGGGATTTCAAGAGAGGATAGAGATACTGATGACATTCACTGGCTTGGGCTCTGACTGGGACTTTCAGGTGAAACTCTTTTCCCAACCTGGTACGGGTTTCCCGGTTGCCACAGGACACTGCTCCAATGAGATGCATAAGCGAACAGACGCAGGCTCCTGGAGACCGGGAAGGCCTGAGTCAGAGGCACAGTCTTCCCCAGAGATACACGTGTGAATGGGCCAAAGGGTGCCTTCCTCTGACCGACACCCACTCTGATCTCTGCTCTCGTACACACACCACCTCAAACCCTCGGGTTCATTATATATCATATCCCCCTTCTAGGACGGAAATACTGAGGACAAGGCATTCGTCTCATGCATCTTCAGATTCCCAACGCCACTTACCAACACTGGTTAAGTCATCAATATGACAGCATTATGGTGGCATGTTTTAGGAAAAATATGTTATAGGTAACTCAGCTTTCTGCAAAGGAAATGAAGATGACTTGTTTAAAACCTTCACTTTTCTGTAAGGGGCTTTTAGTAATCATTTTTAACCTAATTTGGCTGTCATTTGGTAACTTCCCATACATACATTATACTGCACTGCACTTCAAACTATAAGCAGTGACCCCTCAGTATTCTGCAGTTGGGGTATCTCATCATCTGGTACTACATACAGACTTTTCACCTCCTAAGTGTACTCACTAGCATATATTTTAGAAACACAAATAACAGTATCATGAAGTCATTGCACTTTTTAAGGCTACCTTAATGTGGCCTAACAAAATCCTGCCAGAGGCCCCAGGGACCAGGCCGGCCTTCTAGGGCAGGCCAGGCATTTGTCTCTGCAGTTCAGTGCACCCCCAGAACAACAGCTCTCTTGAGTTTCCACGGTTGTTGCATCTGGTGGAGCTGACAGTTTAATTCCACTAAGTAGGGGTGCACAAGAGGCGCACCCCAGCTGGGGGCCATCACACTCATTCTGCTCAGGTGAGGCAGTAACACAAAACTGACTACAGGCTCCCAGAATGCTTCTGGTGCTGATGGCCCATCAACTGCACTCAGAGGACAGACAACTAATTCTAGACAATGCTGTGCAAACAATGCCAAATTATTACCAAGAACACACACAACTCCCAACATGTGATCGATGTGTGGCAAGTCCAGCTTTAATAGTTCACATAAGAGTGTTTCTGTGAATTTTAAAAGGTCTATCCCCACACCGAGGAGTCCCCCATAAAGGTTTGACCGGCAGTCATTAAGATGGACCTTCCTGGATACTGAGCAGCCCATTATGAACAATAACAGGCACGGGGACAGAGCCACAGAAGGCTTCTGACCATGGGAAGAGTAGCTTAAGATGCAAAAAAATTAATCAGGGGGCAGGGTTGTTACACAGAATGGATAGCAACACCGCCAGGTGGGAGAAGTGGGCCTGACAGAAGACAAAGGCCTCCATTGTGAAATCTAGGGGCACCAGCACCAACTGGCGGCTGGGTGGCCACAAGCAGGTAACAGAGAAGAGCAGACTTAAACTTTGAAGCCTAACAAAAGGAAGGTTAGTAATGCCTTTAAGGAAAGTCAGGACAAGGAGCTGGATTGCAGCAGAAAAAGTTGCAAAGCGGCAAATTAAGACATTTACATTTATTAAGTAGGCCCTTGAAAATGCAGAGTAATATACATAAGCTAAAGAAGCCCAGAGGGTGGGGGAGACCACCAAAGGACAGAGGTGGCAGGAATCATGGGGAAAAGGGGTGTGCTGGAGTGAAGAAGGGAGAAAAATGGGGAGACCCAGGGAAGCAGGCCAATGAGGAGAGCTCAGGCAATCAGGACCAAGAAAAGAGCCGGAAGCAGGCCACTGGATGACCCGCGGGATTCGCTGCTGACCCGGAGTCCCCACCCAGCCCCGGACCCGAAGCCAGCCTGGAAGCAAAGGGAGTGGGAGAGGGCTGAACCAGAGGAGAGGAGACCGTGAGGGAAGGACAGACCGGGGGAAGGGCAGGCCACAGACTAAGGAAGAAAGCCGTGAGGCCGTAGCGCCAGGGAATTTCAGAGTTCAAAGTCTAGGAAGACCTCATCTGGAGGGAAAAAAAAGGAGAGGAGAACAAGAGAGTGAAGACGTGAATCAGGGCAGAGAACAGCGGAGAAATGTGGCTGAGAACTGGATTCCTCCTCCAGATTAGGGAAGACGGAGAGGGCAGCAATATAGGGGACTAGAAACCAGCCCCAAGTGAGAGGAGGTCAGCTGAGCTCACAATGGACACTGCAGGCAGATATAAGCTGCACGCCAGCATAAATTAAAGTCCACTTTAGTAGGGACAAGGCAGGCTGGGAAACAAGAGCCAAGTAGAACAGACCTATAAAGAGATGTGAAAAATGCAATTAGGAATCAACCAGAAATGGTCAAAAAGTTCACCGGGTACAGAGGGCCCGGATATGTTAGCTGAGGGACGGTCTGTGTCATTTCCTTCTGCCCCTGCAAATCTTGGTTGCCTGTGTGCAAGGTCCCAGGTGGGGTTTGCCGTGTTTGGGAATCCACAGTAGTTCATAACGCTGGTTGCAAATCAGAATCATCTGGACTACCTGTTAAAAATGCAGCTTCTCTAACCCTCCCTCCGGAGCTTCTGACTCATTCTCTTTTGGGTGTGGCTGGGAATTTTTAACTGGCACTCCAAGTAATTCTATTGCACCCAATAGGATGGCACTTGGAAACCAAGCGCATCATCAGGATTATCTGATGTACTTTTTAAAAACAGATTGATGATAAGGGGCGGTAGATGGCGGCGTGAGTAGAGCAGCGGAAATCTCCTCCCAAAACAACATATATCTATGAAAATATAACAAAGACAACCCTTCCTAGAATAAAGACCAGAGGACACAGGACAATATCCAGACCACATCCGCACCTGAGAGAACCCAGCGCCTCGCGAAGGGGGTAAGATACAAGCCCCGGCCACGCGGGAGCCGAGCGCCCCTCCCCCCAGCTCCCGGCGGGAGAAGAGCAGGCAGAGCGGGAGGGAGACGGAGCCCAGGGCTGCCGAGCACCCAGCCCCCGCCATCCGGGCCAGAGTGCAGGGCCCTCGATACTGGGAAAACAGGGCAGCAAGAACAGTGAGCAGGCACTGGAGGCTGGGCGACAGAGGACATAAGAAAAGCGCGCGACCATTTTTTTTTTTTTTGCTTTTTTGCTGCTTTGTTTTGGCGAGCGCTTTTTGGAAGTCTTAAAGGGATAGGGACCCCAATACTAGGGAAACAGGGCAGAAAGACCGGTGACCAGAGGCCTGAGGCTGGCACCAGAGAATAAAGAAAAACGAACGACCACCTTTTTTTTTTTTTAATTAAAAAAAATTTTTTTTTTGTTTTTTTTTGTGGTCGTTGTTTTGTTTTGGCGGGTGCTTTTTGGAAGTCTTAAAGGGGCAGGGCGGGCCACTTAATCCAGAGGTAGGGAATCCGGGATCTCTGGGCACCCTAACCCCTGGGCTGCAGGGAGCAGGGAGGCCCCTTACGGAGATAAATAGCCTCCCAGCAGCTCCTGCTCCAACGCGACTCCACCATTTTGGAGCAGCTGCCCGAGCCAGGCCACGCCCACAGCAACAGCGGAGATTAACTCCATAGCAGCCGGGCAGGAAGCAGAAACCCTGTCTGCGCGCAGCTGCGCAGCACAAGCCACTAGAGGCCGCTGTTCTCCCAGGAGAGGAGGGCCACAAACCAACAAGAAAGGAAGTCCTTCCAGCCGTCACTCGTCCCAGTTCTGCAGACTATTCCTATCACCATGAAAAGGCAAAGCTACAGGCAGACAAAGATCACAGAGACAACACCAGAGAAGGAGACAGACCTAACCAGTCTTCCTGACAAAGAATTCAAAATAAGAATCATAAACATGCTGACAGAGATGCAGAGAAATACGCAAGAAAAATGGGATGAAGTCCGGAAAGAGATCACAGATGCCAGAAAGGAGATCGCAGAAATGAAACAAACTCTGGAAGGGTTTATAAGCAGAATGGATAGAATGCAAGAGGCCATTGATGGAATTGAAATCAGAGAACAGGAACGCATAGAAGCTGACATAGAGAGAGACAAAAGGATCTCCAGGAATGAAACAATGTTAAGAGAACTGTGTGACCAATCCAAAAGGAACAATATCCGTATTATAGGGGTCCCAGAAGAAGAAGAGAGAGGCAAAGAGATGGAAAGTATCTTAGAAGAAATAATTGCTGAAAACTTCCCCACACTAGGGGAGGAAGTAATCAAACAGACCACGGAAATACACAGAACCCCCAACAGAAAGGATCCAAGAAGGACAACACCAAGACACATAATAATTAAAATGGCAAAGATCAAGGACAAGGAAAGAGTGTTAAAGGCAGCTAGAGAGAAAAAGGTCACCTATAAAGGGAAACCCATCAGGCTAACGTCAGATTTCTCAACAGAAACCCTACAGGCCAGAAGAGAATGGCATGATATATTTAATACAATGAAACAGAAGGGCCTTGAACCAAGGATACTGTATCCAGCACGACTATCATTCAACTATGACGGTGGGATTAAACAATTCCCAGACAAACAAAAGCTGAGGGAATTTGCTTTCCACAAACCACCTCTACAGAACATCTTACATGGACTGCTCTAGATGGGAGCACTCCTAGAAGGAGCACAGCACAAAACACCCAACATATGAAGAATCGAGGAGGAGGAACAAGAAGGGGGAGAAGAAAAGAATCTCCAGACAGTGTATATAACAGCTCAATAAGCGAGCTAAGTTAGGCAGTAAGATACTAAAGAGGCTAACCTTGAACCTTTGGTAACCACGAATTTAAAGCCTGCAATGGCAATAAGTACATATCTTTCAATAGTCACCCTAAATGTTAATGGGTTGAATGCACCAATCAAAAGACACAGAGTAACAGAATGGATAAAAAAGCAAGACCCATCTATATGCTGCTTACAAGAAACTCACCTCAAACCCAAAGACATGTACAGAGTAAAAGTCAAGGGACGGAAAAACATATTTCAAGCAAACAACAGTGAGAAGAAAGCAGGGGATGCAGTACTAATATCAGACAAAATAGACTTCAAAACAAAGAAAGTAACAAGAGATAAAGAAGGACACTACATAATGATAAAGGACTCAGTCAAACAAGAGGATATAACCATTCTAAATATATATGCACCCAACGCAGGAGCAACAGCATATGTGAAACAAATACTAACAGAACTAAAGGGGGATATAGACTGCAATGCATTCATTCTAGGAGACTTCAACACACCACTCACCCCAAAGGATAGATCCACTGGGCAGAAAATAAGTAAGGACACGGAAGCACTGAACAACACAGTAGAGAAGATGGACCTAATAGACATCTATAGAACTCTACATCCAAAAGCAGTGGGATATACATTCTTCTCAAGTGCACATGGAACATTCTCCAGAATAGACCACATACTAGGCCACAAAAAGAGCCTCAGAAAATTCCAAAAGATTGAAATCCTACCAACCAACTTTTCAGACCACAAAGGCATAAAACTAGAAATAAACTGTACAAAGAAAGCAAAGAGGCTCACAAACACATGGAGGCTTAACAACACGCTCCTAAATAATCAATGGATCAATGACCAAATCAAAATGGAGATCCAGCAATATATGGAAACAAATGACAACAACAACACTAAGCCCCAACTTCTGTGGGACACAGCAAAAGCAGTCTTAAGAGGAAAGTATATAGCAATCCAAGCATATTTTAAAAAGGAAGAGCAATCCCAAATGAATGGTCTAATGTCACAATTATCGAAATTGGAAAAAGAAGAACAGATGAGGCCTAAGGTCAGCAGAAGGAGGGACATAATAAAGATCAGAGAAGAAATAAATAAAATTGAGAAGAATAAAACAATAGCAAAAATCAATGAAACCAAGAGCTGGTTCTTCGAGAAAATAAACAAAATAGATAAGCCTCTAGCCAGACTTATTAAGAAGAAAAGAGAGTCAACACAAATCAACAGTATCAGAAACGAGAAAGGAAAAATCACGACGGACCCCACGGAAATGCAAAGAATTATTGGAGAATACTATGAAAACCTATATGCTAACAAGCTGGGAAACCTAGGAGAAATGGACAACTTCCTAGAAAAATATAACCTTCCAAGATTGACCCAGGAAGAAACAGAAAATCTAAACAGACCAATTACCAGCAACGAAATTGAAGAGGTAATCAAAAAACTACCAAAGAACAAAACCCCCGGGCCAGATGGATTTACCTCGGAATTTTATCAGACATACAGGGAAGACATAATACCCATTCTCTTTAAAGTTTTCCAAAAAATAGAGGAGGAGGGGATACTCCCAAACTCATTCTATGAAGCTAACATCACCCTAATACCAAAACCAGGCAAAGACACCACCAAAAAAGAAAACTACAGACCAATATCCCTGATGAACGTAGATGCAAAAATACTCAACAAAATATTAGCAAACCGAATTCAAAAATACATCAAAAGGATCATACACTATGACCAAGTGGGATTCCAGGGATGCAAGGATGGTACAACATTCGAAAGTCCATCAACATCATCCACCACATCAACAAAAAGAAAGACAAAAACCACATGATCATCTCCATAGATGCTGAAAAAGCATTTGACAAAGTTCAACATCCATTCATGTTAAAAACTCTCAGCAAAATGGGAATAGAGGGCAAGTACCTCAACATAATAAAGGCCATCTATGATAAACCCACAGCCAACATTATATTGAACAGCGAGAAGCTGAAAGCATTTCCTCTGAGATCGGGAACTAGACAGGGATGCCCACTCTCTCCACTGTTATTTAACATAGTACTGGAGGTCCTAGCCACGGCAATCAGACAAAATAAAGAAATACAAGGAATCCAGATTGGTAAAGAAGAAGTTAAACTGTCACTATTTGCAGATGACATGATACTGTACATAAAAAACCCTAAAGACTCCACCCCAAAACTACTAGAACTGATATCGGAATACAGCAAAGTTGCAGGATACAAAATCAACACACAGAAATCTGTGGCTTTCCTATATACTAACAATGAACCAACAGAAAGAGAAATCAGGAAAACAACTCCATTCACAATTGCATCAAAAAAAATAAAATACCTAGGAATAAACCTAACCAAAGAAGTGAAAGACTTATACTCTGAAAACTACAAGTCACTCTTAAGAGAAATTAAAGGGGACACTAACAGATGGAAACTCATCCCATGCTCGTGGCTAGGAAGAATTAATATCGTCAAAATGGCCATCCTGCCCAAAGCAATATACAGATTTGATGCAATCGCTATGAAACTACCAGCAACATTCTTCAATGAACTGGAACAAATAATTCAAAAATTCATATGGAAACACCAAAGACCCCGAATAGCCAAAGCAATCCTGAGAAAGAAGAATAAAGTAGGGGGGATCTCACTCCCCAACTTCAAGCTCTACTATAAAGCCATAGTAATCAAGACAATTTGGTACTGGCACAAGAGCAGAGCCACAGACCAATGGAACAGACTAGAGAATCCGGACATTAACCCAGACATATATGGTCAATTAATATTTGATAAAGGAGCCATGGACATACAATGGCGAAATGACAGTCTCTTCAACAGGTGGTGCTGGCAAAACTGGACAGCTACATGTAGGAGAATGAAACTGGACCATTGTCTAACCCCATATACAAAAGTAAACTCAAAATGGATCAAAGACCTGAATGTAAGCCATGAAACCATTAAACTCTTGGAAGAAAACATAGGCACAAAACCTCTTAGACATAAACATGAGTGACCTCTTCTTGAACATATCTCCCCGGGCAAGGAAAACAACAGCAAAAATGAACAAGTGGGACTATATTAAGCTGAAAAGCTTCTGTACAGCAAAAGACACCATCAATAGAACAAGAAGGATCCCTACAGTATGGGAGAATATATTTGAAAATGACACATCCAATAAAGGCTTGACGTCCAGAATATATAAGGAGCTCTCACGCCTCAACAAACAAAAAACAAATAACCCAATTAAAAAATGGGCAGAGGAACTGAACAGACAGTTCTCCAAAAAAGAAATACAGATGGCCAACAGACACATGAAAAGATGCTCCACATCGCTAATTATCAGAGAAATGCAAATTAAAACTACAATGAGGTATCACCTCACACCAGTAAGGATGGCTACCATCCAAAAGACAAACAACAACAAATGTTGGCGAGGCTGTGGAGAAAGGGGAACCCTCCTACACTGCTGGTGGGAATGTAAGTTAGTTCAACCATTGTGGAAAGCAGTATGGAGGTACATCAAAATGCTCAAAACAGACTTATCATTTGACCCAGGAATTGCACTCCTAGGAATTTACCCTAAGAACGCAGCAATCAAGTTTGAGAAAGACAGATGCACCCCTATGTTTATTGCAGCACTATTTACAATAGCCAAGAATTGGAAGCAACCTAAATGTCCATCAATAGATGAATGGATAAAGAAGATGTGGTACATATACACAATGGAATACTACTCAGCCATAAGAAAAGGGCAAATCCAATCATTTGCAGCAACATGGATGGAGCTGGAGGGTATTATGCTCAGTGATACAAGCCAAGCGGAGAAAGAGAAATACCAAATGATTTCACTTATCTGTGGAATATAAGAACAAAGGAAAAACTGAAGGAACAAAACAGCACCAGAATCACAGAACTCAAGAATGGACTAACAGGTACCAAAGGGAAAGGGACTGGGGAGGATGGGTGGGTAGGGAGGGATAAGGGGGGGAGAAGTAGGGGGGTATTAAGATTAACATGCATGGGGGGGTAGGAGAAAAGGGAGGGCTGTACAACACAGAGAAGGCAAGTAGTGATTCTACAACATTTTGCTATGCTGATGGACAGTGACTGTAAAGGGGTTTATAGGGGAGACCTGGTATAGGGGAGAGCCTAGTAAACATAATATTCGTCATGTAAGTGTAGATTAGTGATACCAAAAAAAAAAAAAAAAAAAAAAGGGCAGTTCCTGTGTGGTAACCTCCAACGAGTTCTACACAAGGGTATAAAGGGCATATAAAAGTGTAGGCAAAGGGTCTGTTTGTGTTTATACAGAGGATCAAAGCCTAATTGGGCTACCCCAAAAATGAACTAAGATACGATATGAAAAAGAACTTCCAACATCTGCACTCTCTGGAAGACTCATGCCAGAAGATGATCATCAAAAAACCCCAACAAAGATCCACGCACTGCTACAGCTGTAGATGCACTCATCCCACCAGTTCCTGGACTTGCCATGGGAATGAGGAAGGAGATATCTAAGCTGGCCTGTGCATACAGTAAAACAACAAAATTGGACTGGATCTATACTGTTGGAACTCAACCAAGAATTTGGAGAAGTGCAAATTGTAGCACTCCAAAGTCTTACAACTACAAACTATTTACTGTTAAAAGAACATATGGCATGTGAACAGTCCCCAGGAATGGGTTGTTTTAATTTGTCTGATTTCTCTCAGACTGTTCAAGTTCAGTTGGACAATATCCACCATATCATAGATAAGTTTTCACAAATGCCTAAGGTGCCTAACTGGTTTTCTTGGTTTCACTGCAGATGGCTGGTAATTACAGATATGCTTTGGTTATGTAACTATACTCCTATTATGTTAATGTGTGTGTGCAATTTAAGTAGTAGCTTAAAACCTATACATGCTGAAGTTACTCTACAAGAAGATATATCAAAGAAATAATCAATCTTCCCATGTTTTCTTCCGCCTGCTACTTCTATAGCTTTTCTTCTTCCTTCCTAATTACAACCCTTAAATAGAATTCGTGCCTCATATCAAATTTACCGAGTATCATAATTCTTCCAAGTGGTAAAGATACCTCAAGACAAATGCTGGGCATAGAAGCCACAGGGCATAAATATGCAAAGAAGTAAAAAGCTAACTTTTTCAAACAATAAGGCTTCTCTCTCACTTACCAACTTCACATTTCCCTGTATGGCCCCAGAAGATGACTGGTTAGCCAGAGACGGGTAAGATTCCTCAAGGGAGGAACAACCTAAGACAGGCACAGTCGCAGGGGGGCCATCAGGTGAGAAATTGGGGATCAACAGAGGTGAGGCTTAGAACCTCACCCCCCCTGTTCTGAGAGGAATCTTCTACATACGTGGATGTTTTATTGCCCTGGTCTAGCTTGGATTAACACATAGTCTACAGGCACGCACCTGATCATCTACATGTGCTCTCTTACAACACTAAACTATGTTTTCTACCTTTATCTTGTATCTACCTACCACTTCAGCATTTTATTAAAAATAATAATAATAAAGAGAGAAATGTGGTATCCACATATAAATCAAGTATAAAAACCAAATGAGTATTCATATTTGAACTGACTGTTTAGAGTTCATAATGCATGAGCAAAACCGAAAGTTTCTGTGATGACTGCCCTTGTACTGTTCACTATGTAACTTATTCATTATGTAAGAATTTGTTCTACATGTAAAAACTTGTTTGTTATGCCTCAGAAGATTGGAGACTGACAAAAATTAGGCTTGAGGTGGATTAATGATTGTGCATTGAGCATTGACTCCCCTATACAGAATTTTATTGTCGTTAACAACCATTTGATCAATAAATATGAGAGATGCCCTCACAAAAAAAAAAAAAAAAAAAGGACAGACTTCCAATGGTAAAATAAATTAGTAACCGGGATGTAAGGTATAGCATAAGGAATATAGTCAAGATATTGTAACAGCCTGGTAGGGTGATAGCTGGAACCTAGAATTATGTATATAAATGTTCTACCACTGTGTTGTACACTTGAAACTCATGTAATGTAATACTGTGTGTCAACTACCCTTCAATAAAAAATAATTATTAATAAAAAAAAATAATAATAATAATAATAAAGAGAGAAATGTGGTATCCACATATAAATCAAGTATAAAAACCAAATGAGTATTCATATTTGAACTGACTGTTTATAGTTCATAATGCATGAGCAAAACCAAAAGTTTCTGTGATGACTGCCCTTGTACTGTTCACTGTGTAACTTATTCATTATGTAAGAATTTGTTCTACATGTAAAAACTTGTTTTTTATGCCTCAGAAGATTGGAGACTGACAAAAATTAGGCTTGGGGTGGAATAATGATTGTGCATTGAGCATTGACTCCCCTATACAGAATTTTATTGTCGTTAACAACCATTTGATCAATAAATATGAGAGGTGCCCTCACAAAAAAAAAAAAAAGAAAGAAGGACAGACTTCCAATGGTAAAATAAATTAGTAACCGGGATGTAATGTATAGCATAAGGAATATAGTCAAGATATTGTAACAGCCTGGTAGGGTGATAGCTGGAACCTAGAATTATGTATATAAATGTTCTACCACTGTGTTGTACACTTGAAACTCATGTAATGTAATACTGTGTGTCAACTACCCTTCAATAAAAAATAATTATTAAAAAAAAAAAAAAAAAAAAAAAAACAGATTGATGAGCTCCTCTCTAAACCTAGTGAATTTCATCTGATGCTTTTTCCAATCACGTTTCCAGCAAATGCACACAGAAAAGAATTTCAGTACAACCCTGCCGATCCCAGGACCAAATCCAAAGCAAAGTCCAGAGGCCGTGGCCTTGGGCGGCCCCTAGTCCCCATCCCAACAAGGCCCACGAACTCTTGTGTGTCACCAGTCGGATCGATGAACCCGAGTTCCCCTCAATAGACAAAAGGAATCCAAGCAAACAGGTGAACATGGAATAAAAATCCCAATGACCTGAGATTCACAAGTTTATATGGCTATTCATTAAGAGATGACTATGCTTCAAACTGCTCTTGGAAGGAAATACAAGAAAGAAAACCCTTCCTGGTTCCTGTTCCTCTGAAGGACTTTCAAAGTTCATCCTTAAGCAGCTTCCAAGAAACAACGATATTGATGTACATCACCAGTTTATTATAAATCTTGCAATAGATTACTTGCTTAGATAATTTTTCAGCTACAACACACATTAATGTTACCAACAGGATCGGCCCCAACACACATAGCCTGCTGTTCCTGCGGCACTTGGCCTCCCAGAGCCACGGGAAATCCTAGGAACTAGCGTCACCAGCACGTGGGCACTGAAGCCAGAGAGGCTTGGCTCAGATCCTGCCTCTGACGCTGAGGCTGACTGCAGAGCTTTACAGCTAAGACTTTCCACAACTTGAGTTTTCCTTTCCTCTGAAATAAACCACCTACCTGCAGTGTCATCCTAAGGACTGTAAGTAAAGCCTACATCGTCCTGGTTCAGAGTCAGCATTCAACAAATGCTAAGTGTTCTTATTCCTCTTACCCAAATCTCCATCCCTCCTCCAGCAAAGGTAAAATTAGTCCCTTAAATTTGCTCAGAATTTTGGAGTACGTGCTGAGAACTGGAGAAAGGTACTCTACCTATGGAAAGCTCGCACAGCGTATGTGGAAAGTCCTGCACCACAAGCACTCAGATGCTGAATAAATTGCAACATATACATCATTGACCCTTTAACTACGTGGGAGCTAAGGGGCACCGACCCCTGTGCAGTTGAAAACCTGCATACACTCTGACGCCCCCCAACACTTAACTACTAATAGCCTACTGTGACCAGCTGTCTTACTGATAACAGAAGGTCGATTAACATACATTTCGTGTGTTATACATCATATACGGTATTCTTGCAATAAAGCAAGCTAGAGAAAAGTGCTTTCAAGTTGTCGAATATCTCCAAAAAGTTTTCCAATATATTTTCTGAAAAAAGTCCACATATACATGAACCTATGCAGTTCGAATCCATGTTGTCCAAGGGTCAACTGCACTTTTTAATGTACTGCTGAAATTGTAAGAAAATGAAAGACGTTCCCAAGGATGAGAGGGGAGAAAAAGTAAAGAGTGATAACCCTAAACCCAAGGGGCACACTAACATGTGAGTCAATGCTCCACCGAAGGCACAGCCCCTGGGGTAACGGGCAGCCTAGGAAAACCTGCCTTCCATCAGAGCGCACCTAGGGGGAAATCTGCAGACCCACAGTGAGCCTACACGGAAATACTAATGATGGTGATGAGGCCCGGAAATCCTCCCTGAGCAGGCCTGACCTCACATCTACACTGTCAGCCAGGGAAATGCTTGGCTAACCAAAGCGGTCTTGGGTTAGAAGTAGAAACAAGTATTTTCTCCAGAAAGGCATCTTCCATGCAGACCCTTCACGATTCCCATAAAACTACGGAATAGTTAAGGAAATAAGTTACCTTGAATGATAGCAGTGAAAACATTCAGTACTCTCCCCCACCCCAAGGGCTTCAGATATTCAGACTATGGAAAAGAAAAAAAAGGGGAAGGAAAGGCATTTTTAAAAAGCTGGAACAACAACAGTAACAGAAAAGCACAAGACAAATGTAATCCTACTTTGTGTGTGTGCGTGCGTGTGTAAAATCGCTCTTCAAATGTGTGTGTACTCCGTAACAGAACTATGTGCTTTATGTGATGTGCGTTAAGAACAGACGTCCTTGAATTTGAATCCTGGCTGACCAAATACCAGTTTATGATTCCAAGCAAGTTAGTACGACTCTGTGCCTGATTTCTTCAGCTGCACAATGAGCATAATACTACCTATTAGGACTGTTGTGAAACAGATTCATACACGTATTTGTGTACCTCACAGAACAGGTCCTAGTGTAGAAAATGCACCCCTAAACAGTAGCTCTTATGAACATCACAGGCAGACGGCATTCATTCAAACTGTACTTACAGAGGGTCTCCTATGTACCAGTCCCTGTGCCAGCCTCTTCGGGACACAAAGATGGTTAAGGACTCCTTGTTATGACACTATTTGTCATGCTTGTTTTGTGCCAGACACTGACCTATACACTTTACTTAATCCTCCAACAGTCTCTTGTAAAGCACTGTTATCTCCACTGTCCAGATGAAGAAAGTGAGAGATTTAGAGACTTGGTTCAATTCACACAGCTCGTAATGGGAGAGAGACGAGAACTTGGGTGCTGTACGACCCCACAGCCTATGTCTTCATTTCCTCACCTCTTTGCTTTCCGTAGATAAGGAAATTCACAATCAGGCATACATGGAAGATGCAGCTGGTAGACTGTTTTGATTACTTTGGACCAAAAAGCACAGAACTCTAAAAATAGTGGGTTTTACCATCACAGAATATAACATGATGCCACTAAACTGAATTCTCTGATTTCTTGACCTCTCAGTTTTTGTTCCTTCTTCAAGAGGCAAATTTAACATTTTGATAATAACATCCACTCTGTATGTAATGAATCTAAATACTGTGGTTTTCATATATATATATATACTTTTCTAAGTGCTATACAATAAATTGGCACTTCTTGGGAATTTAAACCTGGCTTACTTTTAGATAAGGGGAGGATCCTACTTATATGACAGTTGGGTGAGACTTAATAAGGGGTAGATTACACTCAAAGAAGAAGTACTTTCTGAGATGTTTTTGTCTCAACAAATTTAAGAGGGGTAGTCACTCAACAGTGTAAGACTACCTGTCAAAACACGAGATCGTTCTCCAAGGGACACTACAGAGCATATCCTAGGAAAGAGAAACAACTGTACTATACAGCAATACTTTCAACCCTAAAAATAATAGCAGCAGGAACTCTGAGTTCTTGCAAACACTTCTGAGACAATGTAACAGACCTAGAAAAGTTACTGCAAGGTTCTCCTTAAAAAAAAAAAAGTGTTCTGGATTTTCTCCAGATAAAAATGAGACTAGAAAAGAAAAAGGACTCTTGCTTCCCTAAGCACAGATGCCTGGTAGAATGATTGGCAAATTGCCACAACTTCACTTCTCCCTCCAGGAAGGCACTGTGTCTTTTGCTCACCTTACCCAAATTAAGCAGATGATTTTCAGAGAAATCATAAAGAACTTGGAGCTCATTACCCTCAAACTGAAAAGAGTTGATTAAGAAATTGGGTACCTCATTTAATAAATAACTTCAAAAAAAAGCAATACATTCACTTAAAAAGGAAGAAAACACCCCCATTCATTGCAGAGTGAATATACACCTAAATCTGGAAGAGATTTCAGGAGGATTTCACCAGTGCCTTCACTTTGCTGATGAGAAAATTGAGACGTAGGGCACTATAATTCAGTTGCTTATCTGCATATTTTCTCACATTACTATTTCTGCCCTTTGGTAATGTGGCTGTAAATTTGCAGTTCATCATCCATTATGTTTTTCTGTCCTAAGACTACTACAGCTTCAGGACAAGGATGAGGTAGAAAAATACAAAAGCTCCAATACTTACCACATTTAAACCATCAAAACAGCTTGGCTTTTAATCAGAACAAAACGCGTGGAAGTGAATATTTGTATTTCTGCTGCTTATATAAGTATTTTGCCTCATAACTGGTCTGCGTGCAAGAAGACTTCTCTGGTTATGGGACAGTAATGGGATTTTAAAGAAAAGTTTTGCAAATCAAGAAAAAAAGGCCTGTAATGCATTTTACGTAGTTTCAAGCTGGCCTCGGGGGAAGGAATGCCTTGCCTTCAAGAGAAAACATACGAACAGATCATCTTGAGGATTTCTTCCAATATTTAGATAAGAAGTCAGAACTCAAAATACCGCATTTCTGAGTCTGAATTTACATATATTAAAAAAAAAAGCAGCAGCAAGAATTCAAAATCTTTATATTAGGAACATGTTGCCTTAGGAGAGATTTGCATCTTTTCACAGCGTGGAAAACAAGCGCCCTTCCAAAGGGAAACCCGAGCGCTGGCCCGGGGTCACCCCGCAGCTTGGCTGCGCGACCAGGATGGACCCAGCCTCCACATTCACGATCCTGGTCTCGCCAGGTTGCCGAAAACAGGAATTTAGCGAAGAAACGTAAACTTCAGTATCTAGAAAATGAACCTTATTAATTCCTACCCAAACTTTTTTTTTTTTAAGAATTCTATCTTTACTTCCGGAGTGCTCTTTTGAATGACCTCCAGGGCAGGCCCGGCCCCAGGCGGGCTCCGGCCGAGGCCCCCTCGGGGGCAGGGACGGAACAGGGAAGGGGGCGACGGCCGGGCTCGGCGCTCCGGGGAGGCCTCGCGCCCCTGAGCCCCCGCGTCCCCGAGGCACTTACCCGGGGCGTCCGCCGCTGCCCGGGCCCGTCCCAGGGGCGACGGGGGCCGACTCCAGGGCCTGGGGGTCCCGCCCGCCAGGTAGGAGGCTTGGGCGCGCCGCCGGATCGCCACCCGCCTGAAGCTGCAGCCGCCCGCGCCGCCCGCGCTGCGGGCTCCGCTCCCGGGCCCGGGGGGCGTGGGCCCCGCGCCCCAGCTCAGCGCGGCCTGGGAAGGGCCACCGCGGGACTGCTCGGCGCCCGCGCCGCTCCGCTGCGGCGTGTCCTCGGCCGGCGCCTCCATGACCCTCCCGGGACGCGCGGCGCGGTCTCCGGCGCCGCCTCCCGTCGGTCCCCGCACTCGCCCGGGGCCGCCTCCTCCTCCCCTCCGCAGCCGACGGCCGGCAGCGCCCCGAGCGCGCGGAGGGTCCGGCCGGTCCGCGCCGCCGCCGCCGCCAGTCGGGAAGCCGCCCAGGACGCGGGGCCGGTCCGCGCGCAGCTGCCCCGCCGGTTCGCTCCGGGCGTCGCCGCCCCGCCCCGCCCCGCGCCGCGCCGATTGGCCGCGAGGACGCCCCCCGCGGGGTGCACCTGCCCGCCGCGCGCCGGCCTCGCGCGCAGGAAGAGAAGGTCCGGCGGGGGCTCTCGTCGCCGCCCGGGGGTCGCCGTGCACGCAGACCCTCCTTCCGCGGGTCCTGCTAGTGTCCCAGGCACTGTACTGTCCCCCTGAGGTCATCTTTCTTCTGTCGTAGTTCCCCAGGGGGAGGCGAGGTGGGGAACCTGCAGTGGGTCCCCAGGCCCTGCAGTTAGAATCCCCACCCGCGTCTGCACCGACGTCCGTCCTTATCTCATCGAATCTGAGCGTCTGGCCCGGGGCACCAGGCCAGAGAACACGCTCAAGGGGAGTGTGAAGTCAGCACGGAGCTAGCGACCCACAGGTTTCCAGAGGCGCTTCGGACCCTCCATCACCTGACTTCCTGAGTCCTTTTAATTTGTCGTTTTGTTTAATTAACATCAGCTAAATAGCAAACTGAAAAAAAAAACATTTTAAATTGACTTGGTTTGCTTGCCTGCATTTTAAAATTCACCGTTCCCCAGGAATAGGTGAAATAGATGGAGGGGAAAAAATTAGAATGTGGTATCTTGATCTGAATGATAGTTGCGTGAGTGCATAGCCATGTCAAAATTCATTGTGCTTTATGCTAAGATTTGTGCATTTCATTGTACATACCTTAATAAAAAAATTAAATTGACTACCCTCTCCAATAATGAAGAGACTGTGTTCCAAAACCAGAGATAAGAGCATTCCAAGCACTCCAGCTCAAGTAAAAAGTTTCCCAGCCATCACTCCCACCTTGGAAGCCACCCCACGTTTATTCAAGTGGTCCTTCATCCAAGTAACATCTCCTTCAGCTCCCTGTAGTGTATGTAGCCCATAACCCACGCCTCCTCAAGAAACCTATTAGGAGAGCAGATCAACTGCCTCAGTCTCCCCGGCTACTACGCCAGTCAGTATACCCGAGGAGAAGGAACTAACCCCCTAATTGTTAATGCACCCGTTCAGGTGTTGTTAAAAGGAGATTTTGCTCCCTTCAGATTTATCATCCCTATCATGCATTGTGCCTAATCATTGTTTCTCTTTGTGTAATTGTGGTGTTATCTACTGTGCCAGATAACATCAAGAAATAATTTAAACAAGCAGTTTCACATATAAATTAATACCGAAAGGAGTTTTACCTCCATATACAGAAGTTAACTATAATTTAAATGCAAATTTCTAACAATTTATTCAGTTCAATAAGAAGGTGGTATCGCAATCGAAAACACTCATCTAGTAACGTAGCTGAGAGCAGTCTATTTTGAAGTGAGAAGATGCTGACAATCTTCTCCTTTAAAGAACTGTTTACTGATTGAAACTTAAATCCCTCCACTCCCCCACCCAGAAATACTTTCTTAGTAGATGCTTACCTTCCCTGTAGAGAACCGCTGTCTACACCCCTGCATGGGGCAAGAAGGTACCTTACCGTAAGTATTCCGGGCAGCAGTTTTATGCTTCCTCATTTGGATATTTTGTGTTGTTTACATTATACATATTTGTTTCTTTCTTGGTTCAAGTTCACATTTGCCTAATAATATAATATTAGTTCACATTGCTGGATGTCTGTATTTTCAGCTGGAATGTTTTATAACATATGTATCACCTGACATTTTCTCTATCGATGTTTTTGCTTTTTATCTTCTGATAGAAACCATTTCTAAGGGACTTTGCATTTGGTGACTACGTTTTCCAACAGTAACTGAATGGGTCAACATAATTTCATCTCAAGTTAGGTTAAAGTAAAACAAAATATCGAATATCATCTTGTACATATAGTCTTAATATACTATTTTGTTTATATAGCTTTTAGGAAGTTTGCCAGTTCATTAACGCATATTGAATGAGAACTGTCCTGGGTCCTGACTTACGGAAACGCATGCAACGGACAGGGGCTTAAATGCCGTATCCCGCGACTGAGATGGTGCTCAATGCCAACCAAATCCTTTATCATTTTCCTTGGGCACACAAAGTTACTGACTGAAGCCTTCCCTTGCAGTTAAATGGAGCCATGCAGTGGAATTTTTCAAAATTTTGTGAGCAGAAATGATACGTTACCTCCAGGCCTGACTTCTGCACTCTCGCCATGAAAATCTGTACTCTTCTCACTGCTGGAATGCAGAGGAGCGTGTAGAGCAACTTGGAGCCCTAGACCATAGTGGAGCCACTATATGGAAAGGAGTTGGCAGCCCAGAATCACCCCTTTCTTAGAAAGTAACATGCAAGATCAGGGTAGAAAAATGCATAAGATTATGGACTGATGCAATGCCTTAAATCTTTATCTTTTCTAAGACACTAAAAGCTATATGTATATTGATATGTGTCTTTAAAATATAATTAAAATGTTTTAAGCATACATTCAACTTAATATTCAATCTAATCAATCAGCCTCAGATTGACCTAGTCCCTAATAAGCAAAATAAAACCAAAAAAGAATGTTCAGGAGAAAAATTATGCACCAATAAACTGCTTCTACTACTGATAAGAATATCACTTTCAAACTAGAATTTAAGAGAAATCAACACTTGGCAGCAGATTCAGTTATTTTAATCTCACTAGAGAAAGAGAAAACTTCTCTCATCTTAATAACAAATCATGTTATTTCCTCAGTAAATGAATAATAAATTTATTAGTTATTTACTTTGATGGTGTCACTGGGTAAGAATTTATATAAATGTCACTAAAGTAATAAAGGTCACCAACAGGCATGAATCATGCTGACTTTACCTAGTAGCATTAGGAGGCTGACATACGGAGGATAATTTCATGAAGACCTGACTGAAGATGATACATTAACAGGAACTTAGTCAACAGTATGATATTTTGAGTTGGTACAAATTGAGATATCAATAGTTTTATGTCTGTGTGAAAATTATATATATATGTAATATAGACACATAGTGCATATATACAGTTGTACAGTTTCTAATGTTAATTTAATTTCTATTTCTATTTCAACCAGGTTTTGCATATGTTGACTTTCATAAGGAAATATATATACACCTCTTAGAGAATTTGCACAGATTTTAGGTGTCACCTGGAACTGTCAAGATGCAAGTGTGACTTTATACTTAAATTGACCACTATTACTCTTTAAAAGGACATATCAGTCAATATCTTTTTAAAATAATTTGGAAACTGGAAGGAAAGCAGTTACTTTCTAAAGCACAGTCCCTGGCATTGTGGAGCCTATAGTTCCATGAGATTAGGAGAGGGGCACCCAGCCTGAACCTGGCCTATCAGGAGAAGTGCACAGAGGGAGAAGAGAGCAGACAGACAGAGAGACAAGACTGCACTTACAAGGCATGGGGAGAGTGAAATGGAGCCGGAAAGAGAGTAAGATCAGGTCATTAAGGACGACGTACATCCTGCTAAAGAGGACTTTATTCTGATGACAGGGGAATGATTTTTTAAGAGATTTAAGCAAGGAGTGATGTCATCAGGTTTGCATTTTAGCAATTGCCTTAGCTGTCCACATCCCTTATTTTTAGGGCATTACATCAAAAAATACTGATCAGCCCTAAATGTTTCATCTCAAAGAATGAATGAATGAATGAAATCTTTGGGAAATATACTTAAATCAGGTACATGAAGGAAGTTTTAGAACACTTCACCTCTTGGGAATTAGATCTCCACATCTTTTTGCTACCCATATCATGTGGGGCTTCTTTTTAGTTTGGTTTTTATGTAGCGGTTTTGTTATTTGTTTTGTTAAACACATCATACGTGACTGCTGCTGAACTATCTCACTGGCCGCCAGGACACTGAGAGCAGAGAATAATGGAATGCAGATCTGTGTTTCCACTGCCCTCTTTCCTGACCAGGGCACGCAAAGCCAAGACTCTGACTACTAGACCTTCCCATATGTTATTGAGTATTTTTGTTATTTAATTAGCAGTAGGTTTGATGTGCTAAGGTCTATGTTTTCCATAGACCAGATTAGTGGTATGACACAGTAACCCATGAACTGAGCAGGTCCAGAATGGGAAGATAAATGTATTACTCTCAGGGGCTGCATGAATGGATTATCTGAATTCTCAGGCATATAGTTTATCTTCATGAGGTAAGATGCCACCGATAAGACGAAGCATTAAGCAAGAAAAAATTCTCCCAATTTAAACCAGGTCAAAATGTTCTAATGACCATTCAGTGACTCTTGCTACTGTGCAGTTTCTTTTATCTATTCTGAAGAATTTGGCAATTTCTTCTACCTCCAATCTAGAGCGTGGTATGTGAGAAAAAACTGGCTAGCTTCTCTGAATACAGCTTTATCTATCGGCAGTTAGTTACCTTCTCTTCTTAAGTCCTATAAAACGTTTGGTTTTTTTTGCAAGGAAATTTGGAAATACAGTCATTTCTTTGCCACATACCTGCTAATATCACATTTGCACTCATTATTAATGTTACTAATAGCACATTTGTACCTGTTGAATACCTTTCTGTATTCAATCTAAGATTTTTAATTCCACTTTATAGTGAAATCTCTTTGGAGACATTTTAAATGAATTAAGGCATTTTAAGTGAATTTAAACCCAGCACATGCAGACCTACAATGATCACGCGGTATCTAAAGTAGTCAAACTCTTAGAAACAGAAAGTAGAATGGTGGTTTCTGGAGGCTGGGAACAGACAGGGAGCCATTGTTCAATGGAGGTACAGTTTTAGTTGTGCAAGAGGAAAAAGTTCTAGAGGAGTCTGTTGCACAATAATGTGTGTATAGCTAACACGACTGCATTACTGTAAAGTTGAAATGATTGAGATGGTAAATATCATGTTATGTATTTTTATCATAATTTTAAAACCCCTCAATGACCAAGTTTACACATGCACAATGATACCGTTTGTCAGGGGCTATCTGGCCTTCAGCAATTACACTATGCCATTGATTATAAAAATGCAACCCAGTTTCAGAGATGTTAAAAAGTGAAAAAGGAAATGTGTCCTAAGATGTATAAAATATGTTTTGTGTGTGTGTATACATTTTTTGTACTTTTATAAATCAGGTAACATTCTGATAATTTACCTATTAATTTTATTTATTTATTGCTGGAAAAGGTATATTCTTTGAGCTGAAATATTTCAGGATTGATCAAGAGTGAATTGGTAGTGGAGTATATAGATATCAGCACACTTATTATGGAGTTACAAAAGCCCCATATCTTACTCAATAAAATGTAGTTTTTCCTGTTAATTTGGTTTCATATACTTTAAATACATCACTTCATATATTAACTAAAAATTGAAAGAACGTGGTAAGCACTGTTGGTCTACTCAACTGCCATATCCACTTTTTCTTGTTAACAAAACCCAATTTCATTCAAATGCTGGCAGCAATGTGCTCAGACATGCTGTGCTCCTTCTTAGGAAAGCTGGGTGGGTCAGGCAATCAGGGGATCCTGTCTTGTTCGCCAGTTGTTGATTTAGGGGAAGCAGATGACCTGGTTTTGCTCAGTGCGTTTAGAGGAGAAATCTGCTGTGGGCTTCTGGGAAGGATTCTCGCATATTAGAGAAGAACCGATTAAAATCAACCCACCTGCTCCCTACGCTTCCTGCTTGTAGGTGTGGTTTTGTGAGGATACAGATGTAAATCCTGAGCTACTCTGGCCAACTTGTGATGGGGGCCAGGGGTGGGAGATGATGTTACGCAGGATGGCAGAACAAAATAATGGAAAGAGCCCAGACTATTGCTTGGTGCAATATGCTACTGAACCAACCTTGAACCTTCCTACCTCTTGAATTTTGTAAGTGACAAGATAAACTGTACTTATTTTTAAGCCACTATTAGGCTTTTTGTTACCTGTAGCCCAAAGTATACTGATACAGGAAAAATAGTCCATTCAAATTTTAAGAAGAGCACTTGGGATTGTGAAATTATAAAGCACTGTGTTTAATGTTTTATTATTACCACTTAGAAAAGTTTTATTTTAGGATTTATACATATATCCCTTTATTGTTTTTCAATGAGATCCTCTAGGTAAAAGGTCAGCAAACTGTAAGCCAAATCAAGCCCACTGCCTGTTATTTTTGCATAGCCCATGAACTAACAAATGGCTTTTCATTTTTTAAACGGTTGAGAAAAGAATCCAAAGAATATTTAATGGCATGTAAAAATTACATCCATAAATAAAATGTACTGAACCTAGCCAGTGGCTTTCCCACCACACCAGCAGAGCTGAGCAGGTGTAACACAGACAAGCTGGACAGCAAATCTGTAAAATCATACTTACTGTGTGGCCCTTCACAGAGAAAGTTTGCTGAGCCTTGATACAGATGAAAAGCAGCAGCTTATATAAAAGATTGAACTATTATTACAGAAACTGTAATTTAAGCTCTGCTATATTATGCGTCTGTACAGACCACAGTATCAATAGGTGATATATTGAGGCTGTAAGACTGCAGTGCTAATCTATAATTGTAAATTCACACCTTTCTCCAACACCATTACTTTATCACAAGGCTCACATCTGTAGGCATTTCCAGTAGCCCAGAAAGTTTTGCATCATTAGAACACAAAATAACCATATTCAAAACACCCAAAATTTTCCCATCAGAGATAAACTATACACCCAAATTAAGTAATATTATTTATGCAAGACCTCCCATAGTTTTTTTAAAAGTAGACACAAACGGACATATGATAAATATTTTAATGAGAATACTGGCAATCAAATATTTTTTAAAGAAGGGAATAAACATTTTTATGCAAATAGATTTCAGTTTATCATGAGAAAACGGACTTCTGATTTTTGAATCTCCAAACCGCAAATCAAGACCTTTGTTCATGGAATCTATCACTTCCCATCATATAGTACAGTTATGTATACCTTTGTCTATCATTTCTAGATTGTAAGCTCCTTGTGGTAAATTCTGTTTCAGATTTGTATCCTCTGTAGCATCTTGCATAGTGGCTTCCATATTGTAAAGTTCTCAGAGACATTTACTGAAGAAAAATGCATGAAAGGAAAAATATTCATGACCCTTAACAATAATTCCTCTTGAAGGAATGGATCCTAAGCAAAAAGAAATTTAGATAACATTTTCTGTATAAAGATTTTAATAGCATCATTATTCAAAACAGTGAAAGTCTGGAAGTAACTTCAATATCCAGTAATAGGAGAATATTTTCTTTATTAAAAAGTCTAGTTTTATCCATCCCACAGAATACCATGCCAGCTTTAAAAATGTGGTTGAAGACTTTTAATGACCTAGAAAAAAATTCACCATAAAATGTTAAGAGAAAAAAAAAACAGGATTCAAAATTGTATATTCAGTATGAATCAAGGGAAGGCACCAAAATGTTATCCACCATTTTCACTGAGAGGTAAGACTATGGGTGAATTCTATTGTCCTTTTTCTACTTTTCCACATCTTGCACATTTGCTGCTATAAATGCATTTTGCATTTATTGCTAGGAAAAGAAAACCAAACATTTGGGAAATGAATAAAAGACAAGGTTTGGCAGAAACCCATCTGTGAAAAATCTGAAGGGAAATAATCTGATTTACTCCAGGTAGAAAAGAATGTTTTTATCCTGACCTGAGCAGGTATCTGCTCAACTTCTGGCTGTGAGGGAGAGAAGCAAAGACCAGCCAAGGACAGGCAAGCAGCTCTGCCAGGGACCAGCATAATGAGCAAAGCTCGGCTGTGAATAAGTCTTGAACTTGAAAAGCTGACACAGCCTCTGCAGCCTCACTGGTGTGATCATCGCTTACCCAGCCAATTAGCACCCTGTGTCTTTGCTGATCTTGAGGACATTTAGAACACGATCAGTTCTTGAATACTTTGTTCAATACCTTTAGGCGCTTTTTCCATCTGAAAATAGACACAGTCATTCTGTGCTTCTTTTCAAACTCTAGCAGATGTATTCTGGTACATATTCAAACTGTATTATATTGCATTCATATGTCTTATATAATGGGACTGCTCTAGAAGCATAGATACTGTTCAGGATAGAGTTGCAAGTGCCAGGAAAATGCTGTTATTTCAGCACATGTCCCAGGTTTTCATGTTTGGTAGTTGGCATAATTTTACTCAATTGGTTGATCTTAAAGGATTTTTTGAGATTCCATTGGTGCATGTAGCGTGTGGTCAATAAATGTTCATTTACTGACTGCTGCAAGAATTTTTAGTAGTAACTAAATTATTTATAAGAGAAAACTGCAATGTTGATGGTCATGTGCAACATTATTATCAAGAGAACATAAGAGAACAGGTTAATACCTACACTTTGAACTTGCTGCAACTCATTTAGCTCTTATTTCAACAAAAGAATAGACAAGATCACATTTCCCTGCTCTGATTTCACTTTCGAAGTTCTAATGAAGTATACTGAGCCAGAAAATATTCTTTAAATATAAGGTATGTATCTTAAAAATACATAGAAATTATGTAGCGATGTGACAGTATATTCAAATGTGGACTTTGGAAAATTCAACATCCAAAAAGAATGTCTTTCTAAAGAGTATTTCTCAAAAATCTTGTTTTTCCTATCAATTATTACTGTGAATACCAAATTATATTACAGATAATAGTAGGATGTAATCACCCAGGCCAAAGAAAAGCCATTTTCCAGATAAAGCACACATTAAAGAAAAACTTTGACTGGTTTGGTGTATATAGTTAAAATCACATTATCATAATTATACCCGAATCCAACTCAGCTTTATTTTTGCATCTGCAGGGAAGATGCCACATTAAGGAACTCTTCACAGGAGATAATTAAACAGGCTTTTAATAGGTTGGATTTTATTTTCATCATTGTTTGATATTTATTAAGTATGCATACTTACCTAGTCTTGTACTTTGATGAGGACCCTTCCATATTATATAAATATATTTAGTAACATGGCCTTTATGTTCTAATAAACTAACCCAGAATTAAGGCAACTATCCATGAGAATAAAGGCTCACTTTTAAATATACATTCCTTTTTGCCAATTCTACTGATAGCCAATCTTGAAAGTCTGACTCCACACAAATCTAAGAAAAATGATAATGCTCAGCAGCAATCTAATGCAAAGCTTAGCAATGTGACTTTATTTTTCTTAGCTTTGTATTAGGAAGAAAGTTTTAGAATAAAATTTACAAGATGCCCTTAATTTTACCAAAAATTTGGATCAAAGGGTCATTCAAGGAAGAGACAGTTGAAATTAACGACTAGAGTAGCTTAATCTCTGACTATATATATATATATTGAAAAACACTGAGTTATCTTAACACTTTATTTATAGTCAATTATAAGTTCATCAGAACTGACAGTTTTCAGTAAGTCTGTTGAATAAAATAATTTGACTCAAATTTATATCGGAGAAACATAAATGGGTATATCTGAAAACTTCAGGAAGGCATGACACGTATTTGTAAAATAAATATTGGGATTTTAAACCAACATCGCCATGATGTAAAATATGTGCATATTTCATAATGATTACTCCAAATTATTATACTATTTTTAAAAGATTATTTTTGAAAATGCTATTGCCTAGTGTGCACTGCTGCTTCATAATTTTAGATGGATAATTTCTGAAAATCTGAACATATATGTAATTTAATAATTTGAAAACTGAGGCAATCATATGAACGGGATCATTTTTATCTTATTTCTTCTTTTTAATAAGGCCCCACCTGGCCACCTATTCAATATCGCAATCTATTTCACTTTGTCCTCACCGGGCACACCCTTTTCCTTGTTCTTTTTCCATAACAGTTTCACCATCTAATGTGCTTTGCTATTTACATACTTACCACATTTACTGTTTTTATGTTTCCGTCATCAATGCTACATATATAATACAAACTTCAAAGAGGCACGAGCCTCCTCATTTTGCTCTCTGATATGCCTTAAACCCCTAGGGCAATGTCTGGCACAAATAGGTTCTCAGTATATATTTGGGAATTAATGCATGTGTCAGTGAATGATGAATTTCATCCATAGAGGACTCTAGTTGTCTAGGCACTCACTGTGTGATTGGAAATAATACTAGCTACCAAAGGCTAAACACTGAAAGATGTGTGCTATTTCATTTAATCTTCACAATAACCTTGTCAAGTAGGCATTTTTATCTTCAATTTCAAAATGAGACAATTGAGGCTTGGGGAGGCTAACAGCTTTCCAAAGCACAGAGCCAGGAACTACGGTAGGCCTCAAATGTGAACATAATTCCATTTTTAAAAATACTTCTGACAGCTTGCTTTAGAACAATTGTTTTAGAATTCATGCTTTTATTTTTTATTTAATTGTGAAATTTTGAGAGCCCCTATTTTATTTTTTTGTATTTGAATAGATGTACTGTTATTTCCATGGCCGAATCTCTCCCTTCCTTAGGTACAGGGTACCTTACTGTAACACTGGAGTTCACATTTTCAGTGTCAGTGGAGTTCACTGCGACAAATAATTTCTTTGCCCTTTGGTTTATTTGGAAGAAAAGTTTATACGAATTACTTATTAATCTTGGGCTAATAAACTCTTTTAAATGAGGTAAATCTTCCTGTGATATTTGACTGACATTATTAACATTTATAACTTCAAAGGAAGTCATAAAGTTATCAGTAGGGTTCTTAAATTCTTTTTATTTCAACATACACCAATTAAAATGTCTACTGCTGACATTTTGAAGACTTCTTTTAATGATTTTTATAATCTCTGTACAACTTAAATCGTATGTCAGAGTTTAGACATTTTGAGTTGAAATGTATGGCTGCACTGGGATATGGGAGTATTGCTAGATTCAACTCTGAAAGATTCTAATTATTTAAAGTAATAGATTTACATTTTTTTGTCCCAGAACATAGGCATGTTATTTTTCCTCCCAAGCACAGAATCTGGGCAATGCATTCAGTTAATAGCAAAGCCCAGGTTCTGGACGGTTACATTCAGTGTTGAGATCCTGAATCATTATTTCAGCATATTCTGGGGTAAGGCTGGCTTCCTGAGCCAGCCTTCTGCAGTCACAGAGGGCCCTGTGCTTAGGACTCTTTGTTTAGTTACTGTCTTCAAATTCTCAATTTTTGAACAAGGAGACCTGCATTTTCATTTTGCACTGGGTTTCACAAATTATGTAGGCAAGGTGAAACTTTACTATTTAATAGGATGCCACTATAGTTACCATTTATTTATATTTATATTGCTTTCTACATTTAAATTATAAATTATGTTGACTTTTGATGTGGGCAGTATTTTTTTCCAGCAAGATTTATCTTTTTCGATGGTTACATCCATGGTGGGTTAACCCAATCAGTTATAATGAGGGTTACTTTAGAGGCTTCAGTTCATTAGAACCTCACAGAAGTCCATATTCTTCCTGGTTCTCCCTCTCTCCCACTTGCCAAAATCAAATCAAGTCAAAGCAGATGACTCCCAAAGCAGCTAATTTGTGGCAACACATATTTGAAGAAGGAGCTAGTAAATTAACCTTCCTTGAAATTTTGGGACTCTGCTGTTCCTACATAGGAAAGAGAACAAAGAATTATGTCCCAGAATAAAGCATACAAACTTCATTCTTCTTTCATTAAAATTATGTTTCCTTTTTTTTTTGAACAGGCATTTTCTTCATGTTAGTATATTCCTAATGTAAATAAGATAAATTTATCTTCCTGCCAAAATACCCTTTTAGAAAAGATTGTAAGTAGGAGAGATGATAAATGGAAAAGGGCAAAGTTGATACACGTCACTAAATAGGAATATGTAGAAATGTCAAAGCAAAGCAAGTAGTTTTGAGTTCAAATAGGAGTTCACCTTGAATAAATACATAATAAATCATATAGAAATTCATATACTTTTTTTATAAGTACAAATCAAAATGACATACAGAAAGATTGCTCAAACCGATAAAAAGGTAGCATTGATTAAATGAACAAAAGATAACCAGTTTATTTACTGGGAAGAGTTAGACATTACACCATCTTCAGTTGGTAACATAAACCAAGACGTAAGAATCAATGTATCAGCTTTCGGTTACTTTCTTAGCATCGGAGTGCCTCTTCCAACCACTGGGTGCATGATTAAATTACTCAAAGACAAGCACATATCATATGGATCTCTCCCATGAGATGGTCAGTTAGGATTGTCTACATAAAAAAATTTAAAAGGACAAGCAATAATAAATTCATATGATTATATTGAATTTAAAACAAATGCTATATACGTGTCTTTGAGAACAAGTTTCCTTTGAAATTTGGATTTTTAAAAATAATCAGCAACAAAAGGGTATCTTAGGTCAATTTTTCCAGTCACGTTTTCATATGATGTTGTTATTAGGTGGAAACACTTCACATCATTTAACCCCAAAAGGCATAACAACAAAATTGCAATTAAGTGTAGGAATAGAATCATTACAACAATAATCACACAGTGTAAAAAATCAGGATTGGCCACACATTACACAAATGTTAATAATGGAAAGAAATACAATATTAGAGTCATGTATGTTTCATCACATATGCATACTCATGCAAATAAAAACACTGAGATTATAAAAAGTCATAAAAGATTTCCAAAGAACTGTTTAATTGACTAACCACTTAGTCAATTAAAAGTCAAACCACTGAGCTTAAAAATTTTGTGGCAAATTATTAAAATAATTTATTTCCTGTAAGATTAGATGCATATTCATTTCTATAAGCCCAAAACACAAACAATTCATTCTCTATCTCCATTATCAAATAATGATTATCAACAAAATGATAACATTTCTCATACAGTTCTCTGATCTTTGTTTTTAAAAAAATGACTTTTGAAAAAGAAAAAATAACAGTCACACTAAAAGTATCGAATTTACTTCTCAGTGTTTTCATTAGAGAACCGTAACGATCAGAGAATAATTCGAAAAGGAAAAAAAGTAAAATAAACTGTGTTCTCCATCAGTGTTCTACAGCACTTAAACTCCAATCACAGAAATAAATCTGGCTCAGCAGTCTGTCCAGGCTTTAGTTTAAATAGGGCAAATTTTAAATAACGCCAGAGGAAGGGGATAAAAATACACTGATGAGAGTCATGCATTCAATATCGAAAGGAGACCAGATATAGGCAACAATCTCCTTACGTTCCTAACGGAGGGGACCACAAGAGAAATCAGACTTCCGCGGTGTTCATATTATGAATATGGGAAAGCTTACATGATGTGAAATATCTCATGCAAACATTTTACACAGCATACGTTTATGTTCTCATGCCCTTACAGTAAAGGCAGTTAATCACTTCTCTTCTTCTTAAGTAGAATATTATTTCTGGAAAATCCTCGATTGGGGAACCTATCTTAATACTAAATATCTTCTTCGGTTATACTTTAAGGACAAAAGAGATGTCTAGACAACATCTTTCAGATGTTAATATACCTGGAGCAGGCCACAGATGCAGTACATCAGGGAGCACTGCAGTTAACTTGACATTTAAATAAGGATTAACTTAATTACAGACACAACTCATTTGGGGGCATTATTACAGACAATGGAAAAGGTCACCTGGGAGCTAGATTGGTCTTGTATGTCCATAGAAATTGATTTTCAGGTACAATACCTTATCGATATCAGCACTGATCATGCTATTTTTCACAATTCCCGTTCAACAGCTTTTTGAAGAATTATGTTTCCTTTATTCGAAAACACATTCTTGTATGTTTTTTGCAATCTTAAATACAGGATTATTTTAAATCACTTCGGCTTATAAACCAACGAAAATCCTGGAGGGCCAAATTTTTAAATTGTGAACTTTTCCTAAAGTTCCTTTCGAAGCTGGGTCTGCAGTGTATCTACAACATCAATGGATTTGCAGCGTTTTGGGGTTGAATCAGCAGATCCTTACTGCAAATCCATGTTTTCCCTAATGTATTTTTCTTAGAGACAGATTATGTCTTTTGGCTGATTGATTATAACAACTACATTAAATTTGTTTGCCATTCTTATCCCAGAGGAGTATTGCATTTCTTCCTTTTTGTATTTTACAATTTGTACTTGAGAACTGTTGGGATTTCATCTAAAACAGGATATCAGGAAATGTTTGCATTCACAGTTGGTTTGCTTGGCCAGCATTTCATGCTTGTGTGAAATGGAAGGTCCATCTGTACAGGAATATTTTCTAAGGTGTGAAAAAAGTAAATACGGTAGGTTGAAGATTGTTTTAAGAAAAGATAAAGTTTGAGAGGCATTTGCCTCCCCTAAGGGATTGCATACCTTCTATATCTGAAGTATTCCTGAGGATGTTCATTTTTTTAGACTCTAACAATTGAGGATTTTTATAGTAAAATTACTACATTCTGGATATCTTTAAAGATATTATGAAATATAGCTGGAAGGAAAAATAATATCAATGATCCTGTTTTGTTTTGTATCAAATACCTTGGAAAAATTAAGATTGCTATCCTATTTTCAAGGGATAAAATATCTTTTATGAATAACGAGTATAACTTTATTTTTAAATTTAAAAGAAGCATACGATTATAGAATCCCAGAATTGTAAAACATTATCATAAGATGTCTTACCATTTAATCATCCTAAGTTGACAGCCAATAACATTTAATTTTTAGAAAACAAATCTTCCTTACGATTATTTCAACGATTAATTGCTTACTCTTAAAAATCTCTCTCCTGGAGTTCATTTAAGTCCCTGACACTGAAGACTTTGTTTTTCTCATTCTAGTCTCAGTAATGACATCTATAGCTGGTACCTACAGTATTGTTAAGTCTTTTTTCTTTGAAGATCACTATTGTACCTCTTCTTCCTTAGGCTAAATAAATGTGTCATCTTTCTAAATAGCTCTTCTTAAAATTATTTAATAACTCTTTTCTCAAAGTTCTCCAAATTCCTCTTACTGAAACAGAATTGGATACATGAATGGAATCTAGTGAAACATGAGTTGACTGGGAAGCTTCATCCACGGGGCCTGATGCCCCCAAGCGCTCCAGCCAAAGGCAAATCTAGTGTTGCTTTTTAATTTAGATTTTTCACTAAGAAAAATCCTCAGTGGGAAAGCATTTCTGCATACTGACTATTCTTTTCATGATGGTAATTGTGCTTACTTTTAAAAAACTACCTGGTTATTTTCCTAGCCACTCTTGCTAGTTAGTTACCCTTATCTTTGCCCACTGTTTTTACAGTAATTAGCCAATATTTTAATTGTATTTCTGCAGTTTGGTTTTTACTCCCCAAGTCTGTCTTCAATTAGTCTTACTGAGGTTTGTTCTTTTTAATTTTCACTGATTCTTCTACTTTTCAATTTCCTTTTGAATCCTGATATTTCTCAACACATGATTTCTATCAATCCTACATATATTTCTTCATTTTAAATGCCTATAAATAAATACAGATATGGCTCAGTTTAAACGATACTAAATGATGCCACAGTGTAAATACACGGAATTCTCTGTTACCGCTTTGGGACTATTATCCAATTTTGTGCTGAAAATTAGAAATTTATTTCCAAGTTTCTCTATCTTCTTGGCAAAGTTTTGCTAAAATTGGTATTTTTATAGAATATTTCAAAACAAGCATTTTCCACTCTATTGATATGAAGAACTGAAATAAAACTAGGGTATAAGAGACAACGATAAACTTCGTAGTGGAAGAAAATAAGTGTTTCATCTACAACTCGCCTTTCCGCCGGGTCATAACTAAAGAGAAAGGGGCGTGACCTCAACACCGCGCCTTCCGTGGCCCCTGCTCGGGAGCTGCGCACAGAGGCCACTTAGCTGCTGAATTCCTGGCCACCAACTGAGCTAATGAGGCGTACAGATGTTCTGAGGTACTTGAAAATAAAGGCATTATTTTCCCTCAGGCACAAACAGTTTCATATTCAAAGTTAACTTAGCAGCTATGCCATTTCTCAGGTCCAAACACATCACACTTGGAAACAAACAAAAACAGAAAGAAAAGAAAAAGAAAAGCAGGCACGGGGATGGAAGTGGGGTGGCTTCCTTTAACTGAATTCCAAGGAAACCCACAGTCTCACTAATACTGGCACCAGGCGGATACAACACTAACAAAATGAAGAAAATGTTTAGGTCAGCAAGGCAATGCAGGCAGGAAAGGGCAGAAGGCTAAGCGGCCATGATCAGGACTTCATGAAGATCTCACTTGTCCCTAGTTCTGTACTTTCACCTGAATCCCTATTTCGGTGAAGATTTCCAACTAGTACAAGTTGCATAATAAATGACGCGGTGGAAAACAGCCCTCAGATAAGGAACTCAAACCACTTGGCAGCTCTGGGGACGGGGCCACCCCTCGGCCACAGGCCTGCCTCTGCGCGAAGCTGCGTCCCTGGGCCTGAGGACTCACCCACCGGCCCGCGTCGCACACGGGGCTCCCCGAGATCGTGCCAGCCGCCCCGCGCAGGAAGCTGAGCGACCCCTACCAGACCTCCACCGGAGCAGCCGGCATTGGTAACTACCTCTTGTGTTGACAGTCTGCATTGCTTTTGCATCCAAGTTACAGATATTGTTACGTGAAAAGGTCAAACCGTGATGGTTTGAAGCAAGTTAAGGATACCTGACTAGACAAGGAACTGGGGTTAGGGGCTATTGTGTGGACAGCACTTGAGAGATGGTGAGGAGCCCGAGAGAGTGAGGCCTTTCAGCTCGATTAGCTGTTTTCCTTGTGTGCCAGATTACGTGCAAAAGAAACTTTGCCAAGAAAATCCACTGCCTGAAATCGTCCTAAGAGTCATCCGGCAGCATCTGGAAATCAACAAGGAACATGCATGATCTCAACAGAATATCATGATTATAGGCACCTGAGTGTCAAATATTGACAATGAGTTAAGGTTCATTATCTGTTTTCTTTTTGGCAAAGAAGATCCATTATGAAAAAACTAACAACAAAACATACGATTTCAATCAAAATTTGAACACTGTCTGGATAAATTCACCGAAGGTCAACTTACACATATCTAAGTACAGATTTTCCCATGTGATAGCTTTTAACAGGAAAGACTTGTGAGAGGGACTGCGAATGTGGGAGGAGTTAGAAAGGAAAAAAAATACTAGTCATTAAGTAAACACTCCATTTTTTCCCCTTCATATTATTTAGCCTTTTTTAACATCTCTCTCACACACACGCGTGCGTGCACACACACACATACACACACACGCGTACAGGAACAGCACCAGCACATTTACTTGTCTGCAATTTTAAAATATGAAAGATGCCGTCAAAAGTTGAATGAGTCAATGAATCATAACATAGGATTTCTTAGATTTACTTTGTAATATCCAGTGAAGAATTCTAGTTTAAAAAAAAACAAACCCAGCAGTTAATGAGCTGTGGATTAGAAAATAAGTGCATAAACAATATCAGTGTAGCAGCAAAATAGTTATCATTAACATTCCAACGTACCTCATTTATCATTTTGTGCAAGAAAAATGACCACAGTTGGGCCAATTCCAGATTCCGAACTAAATTAAAACTCAGATTTAACTGAGCAAATGATGCTTATTTAAAAGTAAGTGAAGTTAAGTTCCCCTCTCACAGACATGGTTTTTATAGACGCAAATCATGTGGCAAATAAAGTTCAAAATAAACACCAATGACAAAAGATACTGGACTCAACTTGTAGAGCTGAATACGACGTATGAGGAAGCATGACCTTACATTGTATGAATTTTACATTGTCTTGGGTCTCTCTTACGCTATGGAGGTAAAACAAGCCATCTGAGATACACGTTTTCCTGTTTCATTTTTGTTCTGTTTGCTTTTATGTAACTGAACTGTCACCCTTTGATTGCGGAAGTTTATCTGTGACTTTGAGAAACCATAAAACGTGTAGTCACACCAGAGTCTGTGCTTTGTGTCATCCTTCTGAACTTTCTCTCATCTTCCAGAATGATGGCCATGAATCCCATCATACATCTCACAACCGAGAAGAACACACGCGCTGGATCTCGGGCAGGATCCTGTGTGTGGCTACAAAACGTTCACCCCGGATACTCGTCCTCGGGAGATGGAGTCTAGGGGTGAGGAGGCTTCGAGAGACAGTGGAGAGGGGCGCACTGCGAGCTGGAATGTGGCTGCCCATCAGGGAGAGCTAGGTCGGGACTGAAAATGAGAAACAAGCACGTGAGCAAGGACCGCATTTGCAAGGGGCCAGGCACACTTGTAAGGGTAGATAGACACACTATTTGCACAGAAATTCTAAAGCATGCCATTTTTGCACAGAAAATGGGTTACGTCTAAAGTGTGCCAAGACAATGGTGGCTTTTCAGAACAAGGCACAAAAAAGAAAAATGAACCGTGTGAGGGTAACGTATGCGAACCCTTCCCCCACGATTGCTTGTTTCAATCTGGGCACAACAGTCTTGTTCCCCTTGGTATCTGGGCTTGGTTCTAACATAAAATCATGATTAAGAATGAGTTTCTCTTTAGGGAACTAAACATGTTATTCAACGTAAGGTTACAGCAATAGCAGAGGGTGGTCACATTATAAAAGAGGGTTCAGTTTTTCAAGACCCCATGTAGTTCAAGATTTTAGATCAGTTCATTTCAAACTTAAATATGCACACCAATCACCAGAGACCTTGGGCAAACCCCATCTGATTAGATAGGAATTGAAAAGGGAACCTGAGAATTTGCATTTCTAAAAAGTGCCTGTGCTGGACCAAGGCTTTTAGCAGAGTCCACGGTTCTTTCAGAGCCAGACTTAGTAGGCTAATTTTTTACCTGTAGAAGTTGATTCGTTCTAAGGTTCCACTACTTGTTTTTTAGCTTGTAGCTTAAATAACGCAGAAGAGTTTTAAAACTTCCTATTCTTAAGTACATAATTCAGGCATCCAAATGACCACTTTCAAGAGCCTCCAGTTTAAATTAACACAGAAATGCAGAAGCTCATCAATGTCTTGGTGAATAATCTTGAAGAATAAGGGAGTAAAATCATTGAGTTTCCTAAGGTAAAACTACAAAAACATATTTTGGTTCAATCCTTTTAAGATGCTACTAAAGGGAAAATCACACTCCGGATTTTTTTAACTGAAAAATCTGGCATTTTTTGAAACTCTGTTTTTCCCCTTATATTATGAAACTCAGTACCATAGAAAGAATTCATTTCTACCAGGAGTGATATTTGAGAAAACTAATCGAGGCTTCTCATTATTTATTATTAATTTAATTGTAGTTTTAAAAAGCTGATACTATCATTGATGTCATTACAAACTCGCATTAAACAAATAATTTTTATCTTTGGTGCTGAAATTACCCTTCAGGTCTATCTCTTCAATTTTAATACAAAATCATTATTGTATAAAACACTGATGGGCTCGAGGCCACCCTTACTTCCAAACTCTCTGAACCGCTCGCTATACATTTTGTTTAAAAAGGACATACCTCCTGTCCTAGGACAAGCAGTGATAAAAAATGATTTTTCCTATCTATTTTTAAAACGTGGCAGGTAAGCATGGGAGAGCTGGGGTTTCAACACAAGGACTAAGGAAGTATCACGAGACAAGATTCTTTGTCTACCTCTGGACAGATGGCCCAGGAAACACAGCAGTAGACAGACTTCCCACAGACCAGAGATTCTTTCTGTTAAATCTGCATGACTTAGAACGAGTTTCTTTTTAGGGAATTAAGTATGTTATTCAACATTAAGTTACAGCAAGCGGCATGAGGGCAGTCACATTATAAAAGAGGGATAAGTCTTTCAAGACCCCACGTAATTCATACTCTTCCTGATAAAGAAGACATGCATTTCTGCTTGACCAGCTGACGTGTGTAGTGACAGCTTAAATACGAGTTACAACTCACTTGGCCCAACACTGCGACATTATGTCATTCACGATGATTTAGACTTTTTTTCATTATTTCAGATTTCTTACATAAAACCAGAGATGGTATTTTAGATTATAGCATTACTATTTTAAATTTGCTTAAAATGCAATTGCACTGTGTGTAGTATGTGACAGAAACATTCTTGGCATACAGATTAAGAAGTTATTTCTTAGATGTAAATATCTGGTTAAGTTCTAATTATTTAAGGTATAGGATGCATTCAGTTCTAGTTTCTAGACATCTCCAGGAGCCCTCTTGTTATTCAACCTTTATTATTTAAGACCTTACCTTTTGTAGGTAGATCATGCTGTAAACAGTGGGCTTAGGAAACTATTACTAAGATATCAAAATGACTGTGACTTTAGAAACTTTCTCTCCCCCCACCCCCAGGAAGCAGCCACTTGATAGAAGGGGAGAAGTGCTAAATACCAAACATATTCATGTCTTTAAATATTACAAGCAAGGCTGTTCCCTGGACAGTCCTGTCATATTATGATATCTATTATCTATGAACAACTTTAAAAATTCAGTTCTACAATGGAATCAGACTGTAAAAAGCACATATAGAAAAGTTCTATATTTTCAAATATGAAGAAAAGCTCTTTCATTCAAAACCATACACCTAAAAAGTGATTTGATATATGCATAAACTGAAGGAAGTATAAAACACTTTTTCGAGAGAGAACACTAATCTGAAATAGCTCCACATTCTTAACACGTGTGATTTCTCCTGTCTCTCATTAAACAATGCTCCTTTTCAATTCAGGGATAAAGGGTCAACGGGTGACTTAAGGCAAACTGTGGCAATCAGGAGAGTGGGTGCCCGAGGCAAGGGGCTCAGCTGCTTTCAGGAGGGGTGACCAGAGACAAGTCATTTTACCTCCCCAAACCTCGGTTTCCTCATTTAAAAAATGGGTGTAACAATTGCTTACTTTACAGGGACGGTGATGACTAATAAGTATAAAGAGTTGAACACTTGTCTTGTACATGGTAAGAATTCCAAGACTGGCTCTGTTACTTTTCTGACAGGAAGAAGTGAAAAAGGCAGCAAGGGCATTAAATGTGATACATTTGGCCGTGGGTTGGGTTGAAGGAAGCCAGTCATAATCCCAGCACCTTTGACAAAGACAGTCATTCTAGGGCTGAGGGGTTTTACCATTTCTCTCCGCGAACCACGATAAGGGACAGGGGAAGCTTGGATCATGCTGTGTTCACGTGGGTAGACACTAGAAATATCTGATTCATTAAAGTGCTTTCCTTTGAAGTAAATCATCCATTGGAAGGGAGCAAGCAACCTAAATCCAGTCATCTCAGAAGACTCAGAACTGGGCAGGTCTGTTCAGTCCAATTGGTTGTCAACAAAAAAAGCAAGGTGAAATGACATTGAACTTAGATTCCCCACTAGCCTTTCCATTTCTTATCTAGCTGGAACACGTAAAAGAGTAGATAGACTTCTCCACTCTTTGCCCAGACAAATTAAAGGGCTTATGAAAGAGACTGCAGCTCGCCGTCCTGAGGCAGGGTCAGGTCCCGAGAGCGGTTTGCGGTAGTAACAGACGTGAGGCACACCGCGGCCGGCCTGCACCTCACTGAAACCCTAAGGCCCTTCCCATCCTTGACAAGTCAAGAATCGGAATCGCAGTCAGCACAGGCAACGTTCCAAGACGATACAACTAGTAGGCATTAGAGGTGGGATTCAAAGCAGATGATTGGACCCCAGAGCTCATGGTGGGAGGGGTGCTTTGTGGAGAATGGACTTTGGGTTAAGAGCCCACGTTCTCCACCACTACACACACAGGTTCCAACGGAGATGGATCTCAATGTTTATAATTATATTCAGTAATTACATCATTGAAATTACTGCCCAGTTGGCTACTGTTATAAAGCGGCATTCCTATGTGAGCAGAGAACTTCCCTGAAGTCAAAAAGCCCTGCTGCTGGAAGTGGCAGACTGAGACACCAATCGGGAGGCACTGGGCCGGGGCCTCTGCAGTCATGTCCTTTTCCGGCTAATTTGACGACCCGCTTAAACAGCTGTCAGCAGAGCCGCCTCAGAGACCAAGTCACACCCAGGCTCTGCTGTGTTTCCGGGGGGCACTCGTGGCTGCCCAGCACCTCTACTGGCTCTTTCCCATGACCACATGCAGGCTGTTTTGACATCTATCTACTCCTCAGACATATATGGAAACCCTTTGGGACCTGCTTCTACTCAAAAGAAGCCTTGGCCTGGTAGAGGAGCAACAGATACATTAAAATGAGGAGAGAAGAATAAGCAGACTGTAAAAGCCACACCAGACTATAAAAACTTGGCTATGAAACAGACCACACAAACCATCAGAGGCCACATAGCTGGAGATGAAGCATTACACAAAGATTATGAGGTCCTAATGGGGTGCTCTGATGCTGTGTGGAAGTTTACCCAGGATGGGGGTGAATGCACGTAGATTTGTAAAGCTTTTATCGGAATAGAATTCGTCAGCAGACTCCTATTTAGTGTCCTGGGAGTACGTAAAGCTGCCTTTCAAAGTCTTCAGTTGTGCTCACCTAAAGTGTGTTATCACCACTAATATTCTCTTTGAATGCGAATGACAAGTTTTTCTCTACCTCTCAAATTCAGTTTTCATGAGGATACTGAGTGGACAGAAAACACTCTGATAAAGCTGTCTTGGAATGGACCTCGGGTAATGCTTTCTATCCTTCCTGTTTGCCTGAGAAATATATTGTAAGGACACAAGATAAACATCCTAACTATTCCAAATATATTTTTTTAGGGACTGCATTTATGTGTCTTTAGAAGGTAACCTGGGCCAGACTTTTCAGAAGCCTGTGACACAGGAGTTCTCCTTCTGGGAATCCGTCAAGACTCCTGCTTGGGGAGGTAACTCCAATTGCAGACATTTCGCTCTGGCTACAAGTGTGTGCTGACTCACCACTGCCACCATCCGCCCAGGTTTTATATCTTGGAAGGTACTGGAAAACTGGACGAATCCCACTATTAAGTCCCCTAAGGCAGCGGGAGCAGCCTTTGGTCCACCCACTAGAGGCCAGTGAAATCAACTGTAGCTCTCTGGTATTCCCACCAGGCACATATGAACTTCATATATACAGGTGTGTAGTGGAGCCTACACTTGAAATAAAATGTAGCAAATGTAATTATAGGCAGTTGGCAGGAAAGGAGAGTTTGGGGTCTATGGGTCTGACATGCAGCTGAGTGGAAAGAGAACAGACATCTGAATTTACCTGACAGTCGGGCAGTCTTGCCTCCCGGCTAGTTGTGAGCACTGTGGCGGTACGGAGGCAGCAGGCTGCTGACAATCTACAAGAAACTGATAAATTAGACATGTACACAAAGAGACGGCAGAGCAACGTGTTAGTAACAGTAACTAAAGCGGTTGCCTGAGAGATTTAGTGAGGAATGTACATTCACACAGAAACATCTGGATTAAAGTTTTTTCCCTGAATGCCAATAGAAAAGCCTTTTTTTCTTAAATACAGTATTAAAAAATTAGTGACACAAAATGAGTAGTGAGAGTTCTCAAGTACATTAGGACACATGTGGCCATTCATATTAGGTATGCTTTGTGAAATGAAAGGGGTGGGTTGGGAGACTGAGAGAAATCTCTTCCAGCCCCGAGATGCCATAGGTCCACATGATCTCACGCGTTCTGTGCAGAATCTCATCTGGTAGACTCGCTCTAAGGAATGAGTCCTCACCTCATTGCTTCTGAGGGCATAAAAGATGACAATTATGGGACTTGAGGAGGAGGCCCTGCCGCACCCCAGCAGCCGCTGCTGTCATATGGGCCACCTGAACTGATCTCAACCATTCAACTATCAAGTCACTGAACTCCTATTATAAGTCTGAAACTATCTGAGGTGCTGGGGACAAAGGGAAGACAGAGAAGATGTGGTTCCTGGTTAAGTGAGGAAGACAAGCAAGCATATTCATTCAGCAAGAAATTACAAAAAAGTGTTGCGATGCTGGCGACGGTGACGGTGACAGTGAGGGTGGCGGTGGTGAGGGTGAGGGTGATGGTAATGACGATGGCACCTAGAGCTTTTTTCATTGCTCACCAGGCACCAGGCACTGTGTAGTCACTTACTAGGAATGCTCTCCTTGAACCCTGCTTCCTTAATCCCAATTTATAGATGAGAAAAGGGGGACTTAGGTTAAGTAACTTGTGGAAGTTCGCTAACCAGTAGAGCTGCCCTGGAATCCGGGATCGTATGACCCAAAGGCTGAGCTGAACTTACAGACTCATCACTGCATTTCTTTCCATGACAGAGAAGGGCAGGGACCTCCCCACAGGAACACCCATCAGTCTGAGTGGTCAGGGAATGCTTCCTGGAAGATGTGACATCTAGGCTGACACCTTAAAAAATGAGTTAGCCCAAGAGCCTCTTAACAACAATAAACTAACTGCTTATGGTCTCTACTAACAGCAATAAAATATTTCATCACAAAAGTTATGTGTCTACTTGAAATGTTGAAAACTGAATTAGTTAACACTACATTTCTAGGGTTACAGGCCTGAGAAGTGTCATAGCAGGCTCAGGAGATTGTCAGTGCCTCCAAAGGAGAGATGAGTGAGGGGGATCACAGCTTAGAGCACACCTGCAGGTCTGTCTTGGAATACACACGAGCACAGTGTATGACATTCCACCCTAAACCAACGCCAAGGACAAAGGAAAGTGGAAAGGGGAAGAGAAGAAGGGAGGATATTATCTGCTGAATCCACGTGATGCAATTTCTCCTAGGACCTTTATATTAGTTTCCTGTTTTAAGTCTTAGCAACAGTAACTCTGGAGTTATTTTCACTATTCCTACCATGAGAAAAGTTAGTATTTTTGACCTATGGGGGCTATGTAAAAACCCCAGATATCCAAGGCTATTTCTTTTCTCTTTAACATTTTTCAGGGTCTCTCCCACCAGAAACAAATACAGAGCTTTCATCAGAACAGGTGCTCCGCAAATACTCACTGACCAAACTGATACACAGTCACCGTAGAGTGACTTGCCCAGGGTGACACGGTCAGGGTGGCAGAGCAAGGATTTCAATTTAGACTTTTCTGATGCTAAGTCCTGTTTTCTACTCACTGCTCTGGTTGTCTCTCACAATGACAGCAGCTACCTTTAGAAAATATAAGATCATAAAGTCAAAGAAACATAAGAACTTAACCAGACAGTTGACATAGTCATTTGGAGGCAACCAATTATCTCGTAACCCAAAGCAAGACAAAGGGTGCCAGGTACGTGGAGGATCACGCAGTTCCTCTCAAGAGGTGGGTGGGATTAATGAATTTAACTAGGAGGGAAAGTCTTGTCAAATGGTTTTTCTCTCACACTTCTACTTTAAATTTTTCAATGCAATTTAGAAAACGAACGGATTTTCTACATGTCAGCACCTTTAGGGAGTCCATGAACCAACTGGTGGCTGTTGGGGCGGGAGGGGGGCCCCCTAGGGAAGAGGCAGGGAACGCCTGTGTGTTTTTGGCACCGCCTGGCTCAGATGGCGGGGGTGGGAGTTGGCGGGGACCGTGCGCATGAGCGTTCATGTCTGGACGCCACCCTCAGCCGGGATGGGCCGGTGGGGCCGCATGGACAGCTTCCTTGGTGCCCGGATGCTCCGTGTGGGTCAAGCAACAGCTCCTTCAGAATGGGGTGCACCCCAGGCTCTGGACTTCCTGCCTGGAGAACATGCACCCCTGCCACTCCACGAGATCTTATTTTGCATGCCACACCTCCGCCCTCCGGACCATCCACTCTGCTGGCTGCTACACACTCTTCCATGGAAACTCTCTCTGTGCCTGAGTTTTCCTCAGGCCAAATCATCTGTGTTCTTCCCCAGAAGACAAAATTTCAACTTCCCTCACTACCCTCCTTGCGCTCTGGCCATGTTCCAGTTTGCGCACTCCCTCTTAAAAATGAAGTGTTCAGGAAGGCAACCATGTGTGATGAGCTGTGACCGGTGGAGAGGAGTGGCAGAGAGCTGTTCATCTCACACATCCTGACGCTGTTAAAAGCAGATGCCCACATGGCATTTTTTGGGCAGCCACATCACACTGCTATTTCACACGTGCTTATGTTGTTTACACATGGAGCTGCCCGGTCCTGCTCCCTCCGTCCTGTGCCTGTGGTGTCTGCGACTCCAGCGCACTCTTTTATATCCTTTTAACATGATGTTTATCTTTGATAACTTTCACCTCTTCCCACCTGCTGCACGCGCTAGGCCTTATTCTGTCATCTAGCATATTAACTTCCTCTCCCTTTTACTTCTCTCACATCAGCAAATGGGATAATCATGACCTTGATATCTTCACCTTTATCTAAGATTAGCAACTAATAATAGGGCCAGGCTAGGGAGAGACTATATTTAGATTGACTCATAAATATTAATCTATGAATGTGGACCCTGTGAACATGTCCTTCAACCAGTTATGAACACAATTATCACCTAGAATCTCTCTGTGTAAAAATTAGTATAAAATACCTGGTTAGTTGTTTGCCAAAATTCAGGTATGTTATGTTACCACTCTCCATGGTCTTATGGGACAGAGAATGAGGGTACGTCTAGGACAAGTCGTTCTTGATGAACTTATACTGGACTTTAGTGATTCCTCCTCCGTACTGAGCACATGACGCCGATCCATTTCCAGCCTAGGAACAGCCTCCTGGTAGCGGGTCTACAAGCAAGAGACACTTCGGTCTTTTCCACTGTATAAACACTGTATTTCCACGTTGCCTTCTCTGACACCCCTAGGAATTCCCCTTCTCACTTCCACATTCTATTTCTCCCAGGGCACCTCTTCCTCTTTCTCAAGGCCACAATGTTTTGACATCTTTCCTTCAACAAGAAAAGTGAGATGGGAAGAGATTTGTGTTTTCCTTTTTTCCTTTCTTGTTTTGAAAATGGCAACTCATATAATCAAAAATTGGCAGGAAAATGGAAATTCATGATAAAAAGGGCAAACATGCCTCTTCGTGAGACACTTACTATCTTTGTTACCTTTGGAATATTGTATCTGAGACTGTTAAAAAAATAGATTGAATAATTAAATGTACCCACTTGAACAACTGTTGTCATAGAATATGGCACTGCTATTATTTTCAAACAGATATCACTTTGGAACAAAAATCTTACTTGGAATAAACAGTCAATATTGATGAAGGATCTTTCAATAAGGACAGATGATAAACAGTTAGTAGAAAAGCTAGAATGTTTAATTATAAAAGTTATTAAGTAAGAAGTTAACAGTTATGGATTGTCTTAAAGTAACTCCCTCGTTAATAAGCAAAGCATAGTGATATCTTCTGTGTCCTCATGGGAGGGAAAGGAGAGCTCTTCTTTCTGCAGACCTTTTGCTGTATCTTTTCAAATTATTCACTAATTGAGACTTGCAACGACAGAAAAGGAAGAGCACATGGAAGGACTGCAGAAGGAAGAGGAAAGGATGAGAAATAATCGCAATGTTACATTCACTAAGTGCTTATATATGCAGACACTAGACTAAGCATGTTGCATGTAATAGCTCTTTAATCCTTACAAAAATTCAGAGATAGGTTTTATTTCTATTTGAGAAATGACAAACTAAAGCCTTGGGAGGTTTAGGGGTTTATGCATGGCCATGTTTTGTATGATTTTTAGAGTGAACAAAAGCCTTTTTCAGTGCTCAGAAACTCAATTGAGTTTGGTTGTCCTGATCCCCACTTACAGAGCAGAACACAGGGGATGAGAAGGGGTAAGTGCTTTTCTTAGGGCCTAGGCGGGGACAGAGGGAGAACTTGAGCCCAGGTTTCTGACTCTGTTCAGTGATATGCTCTTTTCTTGAGTCTTTTCAGTGAAATGGTCCATGGAGTTTGTTATAAACTGACTTGTGTTCCCCCAAATTTATATGCTGACACCTTAAACCAGTGCCTTGGAATATGACTATATTTGGAGATAGGATCTTTAAAGAGGTAATTAAGTGAAAATGACACTGTCAGGATGGCTAGCGCACTCTGGCTGCTGTCCTTATAAACAGAGGAGATGAGGAGATTGAGGACCCAGAGAGACCAGAGGATGTGCTCACACAGGAAAAGGCCATGTGAGGGTCACTGAGCAGGCGGCCGTCTGCGAGCCCCGGGCAGAGGCCTCCACAGCAGCCAAAACTGCCCAACCTTGATCTTGGACTTCTAGCCGCTGAGAAAATGAAGGTTTGTTGTGAAAGCTCCCCAGTGTCTGGTCTTGGTTCAGCAGCCTGGGCAGACGAGCACCAGCCAGCGTGTGGACGTGCCCACAAGTGAAGGCAGCGATGGCTGTCTCACTTTGCCAACAGCACCTCTTATGTCTAAACAAGCCAAGAATAGCTAAAGTTCTCTTCATTCTTCTAAACTCTGAACTAGCCCAAGAGTTGAAACAAATATATTTTAATCTGAGGAAACTCAAAGGAAAAAGCCAGAAGCACAAATGTTGAATGAAAAGCTGCACTTGAATCTCAGCAGCATTTCTTCTCGGCAAAACAGCACGATAGAGAGAAGAGAAAGCGGCTGCATCAGCGGTATTGGGAAAAACTAAAGTGATGATAGAATATGATGTTTAATTAATCTGCAGAAAATATAAATATCCATGTACTGTGCACTGAGGTGGAGACAGAACATTTCCTAATTATAAAAAGAGCCTCCAAACCCAGGACTTCCGAATATGTGTGGGTAAGAGCATGCAGGAGCTCGCCATGATTAGTTATATCTGCACACGCTCAAGTGAACGCTTCACACAACAATCCACATGAAAGGAAAATGCGTACATCACAATAGTTTTTCTCCATTTTCCAATAATGCTTCTGCACAATTCCCCATGGTCTCTTTGCCTTCCTCTTCATGCTCTATTCTCTCTCCTCTGCGCCCCTGAACTGCCCTCCATTTCAGCAGGAGGTTTAGGGGCAGGCAGAGAGACCTGTGTGTTTATACCCCTGCCCCACCAACCAGGGGCTGAGGGACACCGAAGACGTGACTTGAACGTGCTGAGCCCCAGTTTTCCTGCGGAGTGAGCACATTAAATACCAGTCTTGCAGATCCAATGAAGGGTGTTCAAGAAGCCCACTGGCAGGAGCTGGTCATCGACTAGCCATGAGGGACCCAGGGGAAGAGCACACCTGGAAGTTTTCAGCTTCAAGACACAAAAGCAAACGCCATTAACAACAATGAAATCGAAAGGGCCAAGATGGGCCATGTGATGAAAGCACTCCGACAGCCCTCTGCTCCTATTACTACATTCATCTGAAATGCTCTGCTTTTCTCTTGGACTACTCAGAACTAACAAGCTTCAGTCTTTACTCTGGACCACCCTCAAAGGAAGGGCCTGCTTCCTCTGAACTCCTGAGTGCTTACCTCCTTAGCATTTCTTGTATACAGTTTTGACCATTGCTGTCCTTCCTGGACATCTCATCTCCCAGTCACGCTATGTGGGTGACAGCAGAGAGGATCTGCTGAATCCTTTGAATTCTCAATAATTCTTAAAATCTTCTTTGCATCCCCACAATAGTTTGCCTGGGGAATTTGCATGTGATGCAAAATTCTCGCTAAGATGCTGACTTTACCTTCCCTAATGTATTCTTGGATTTGTTTCTTTATTAATGCCATTGTCTGACGGATCCACTTAAAGAAGAGTTTACAGTTTATAGACATTCCTGCCATTGTAATATCTTTCTACCAAAAGTTATAAAGCGGAAATGTTATCTGATAAAGATCTTAAAGCTAATTTAGTGTTATCAGGTGATTATTCTTTGATAATTGTAAGACTCTGATGTATAAATCTTGAAAATAATTTTTAAATTGCCATTATTTAAAGTATGCCAAATAACATCAATACTAAGTTATTCCTCACTAAATCGACAAAATGATTAATAGTGTGTTAGTGAATTAACAGAAAAATTAATGGAAAGAAGCACTGAAATACATTCCCCTAGTAGTTCACAACTTAAATAGTCCTATGGACACCTATATACATAAACTGAAAAAAAGACATTTAGCGTAGAGAATTTAGAAAAAAACTGGAGGATTTAAGGTAGAACATTATATAAAGAAAAATAATGACAGCATGAGAAACATTTACATAAATATAAGTAGTAGTTAGGAAAGTTGAAATATTTTTAAAAATCTAATGATGAAGTTAATGGTACATTGACACTAATACAAATGGATAGCTATGAACAACTAGCATTTTATAATCAGACACATAGACTTGGCTATCTCATCCCATTTTGCCAAGCATATCGCATACTCTGTTAATACATTAGTTTCTCTCAAAGTACCCACAGATAAGACAATAGCATAATTTCTGACTACTTAGGGGTATAATCTGCTAATTTATGTCACCAGACACTTCAGCCTTATCTTTCCAGCAGTGGTTAACATGGTAAATCTCATTACATGTTTGTACCCTTGATAGTCAGAAACGATCACTATTCATTAAAATTTTCCACAGAATAAAGACAGAATTGTTGAAATACATAAAAAAAAAATTCAGTCTAAACAATGCAAAAATATGACCTGACGACAAATCTTACAAATACACCTCACTCTGCCTTCATACAGAATCACAACTGCATATCACTTATCATATTTTGGTGACGAATATTAAAAAGTGTCTTCAACAATGTAGAGGCAGAGCATGACTTGCTAAGGAGAGGGAGCATTTTTTAGGCTTTTCAGTGGTTATAGATTTGACCAAAAAACCGGTCACCCAGCTTTCCATTTGCTGTCCTGATGAGTATCATACATCTAGCTGATAAAACAAAGCAATATTCATAATCCACTTTTATTTCAAACCTTGCAAAAGAGAAATATTAACATGCCCTGCAGTATAGTCAACATTTTGCCTCTAAACAACTTACAAACTATGTGAGTACGTGTGTGATCAACAGCCTATGGTAGGAAAGACATTAAGATAAAGGAGGAGAGGGTAATTTAATACAGTGGCACCAAGAGGTAAAAGTACATTTTGCTGCCAGATTCTTAAACCAATTAAGCACCTTTTAGAAAAGAGCCTTTTGTTCAGAAGTGACCTTCCCAAGAACATTATCAGCTGGCGCAGAGTTAACTCAAGGGGGTACGGTGATCTGTTCTTATTAAGCAAAGTCAATTAATAGCATATTATTGATAATGCATGTCAGATGAAGACCAGCTATACCTCTGAATGTCAGAATTCATCAAAAAAGAAACAGAAGAGAAATAAGTTAAACAAACTATAACCAAAAGCTACTAAAAAGGTCATTATAAAATACACCCCAAACAAGAAAAATATATAAGACACCACTCAGTAAGATGTGTTTGATCTTCTTATTTAGTGTTTTTTCATTATTTTTTGGCATTAAAAATAATCAACACTAGAAAATATTCTGAGAGGTTCAGGGCATACTTTTCCATAAAGCGATGGATCTGAAAATTATAAGCTTTCACCAATGTCAGCTTTTCTTGGCTTTTATTTTTTTAGGTAAAAAAGTAATACTTAACAACATGCAATCCACATTTCTGGAGAAAACAACTCAGAAACCCCGAAACTAAACGAAATGTTGCAAAATGTGCTATGTTCTTAGAAGCAAATTAAACCATAAGTATAACTCAGCGAAAGGAAAATAGTATGTTTAAATATTAGATATTTTTAAAATCCAAGTTTCCAGAAGGTGCTTATTCATTTTTCAAAGAAAAGAATAAGGATTTACAATGACAAGTTTCCTAATGTAAAACTATTTGATTTGTAGGAATTTAGCTGAAGCAAAGCTATTCAGGAATAAATCTATTAAAGAAAACAAGGTTCACCTACAGGCTTATAGCCAACTTACCTCTTTTTGCTTTTGATGTCAAGTAGTGCATAAAAAGAGAAAAAAATTTAGGTTGAACTGATACTATGGTCATGACACAATGGCTTATTCCATAAATACCTATGCAGAGTAAACGACTATACTATACTTGTCTTTTTTTTAAGGATCCTATGAATAGAGGTAGAGCCGGGACTGCCTGGAAAGCCAGAAACAGACAGGGAAGATGTACTGGGCAGCAACCTCACTGGGAGGCCTGTGCCAGAGACACAGACCATGTGACCAGAGCAAATGGGCCCCCTTCCTACTCTGCCTTTCCTAGTTTCAGACCTTATGATCTACACTGATCATGGAATGATTTTCTGTTTTAAGTGAGACATACTCTTAAATGCAGTGAAGAAATGGGAGGCAAGGCTCAGTTTAGAGCAAACAGTGGGCTAGATGAACAGCACCAGAGCAGCAATCAAGTCCTTAACGTGAGGACAGTGTATCTTCAACCAACAAAAGTATACCAATTTTGCATTCACTAACAAGTTCATTTGTTTGACCTGACAGTTCTGCTCTAAAACCAGTACCCTGTGAAAAAAGTACATATTTTCATATAAATCTTTAAATGCAAATATTTGAAATTATAGAAGTCATTTCTTCTAAATAATTATTGTAAGCATAACAATCAAATCTACTCCATCTCTCAAGCACACTCACCAACTAATGCAATTACATGAGCGGCCGGCTCAAGCAGCCCCCGCTCTGGAGGAGACCTGACGTAGGGACCCAACACGCTGAGAGCCCTAAGTAACCCTCCCACTGAAGGAGGAAAGAAGATCTCCAGCGGCCAGTAAGGGGCGAAGCCCAAGCTAACTTGGCTCTTACACATACAGCTAAAAACTTAAGATTTGTGATATGGAGAGTGTATCAATGATTGTTTCTTTTCGACTGAGACATGACAATTAAAGGATAATGAAATTGATGGTTACATGACATCTTTATGACTTTAGGTTTGTTTTAGTAGCAGAAGGGTATAAAGTGAACCATTCTGAGTTGTGCTTGTCCTTTCTCCTCACATACCTTGAAGGTATAAGTGCACTGGGGAAATAGCCAAGAGGCCTGAACAGGCACCAATGAATGACTAAGGAGAGAGAGGGCTGTGGGGAAGTAGTGACGCAGTTGTGCGAGGAGAAAACAAGAGGGTGGCAGGCTGCTTCACTGCTGTGAGAGTGCACTGTGGGCCTTTTCCGGCTGATCAGATGCACAAGTTTAATTACCAGGTCGCTTTATAAGTGCTATGGAACTACATTCTCACTACGTCTTTGAAAACAAAAGAAGAGTTAGTAGCAACTGCAGGCTTTCCATGAGCAGTAGGACCCCCCTTCACTGGCCCCATGTCCACAGCAGAGCCCAGGCAGCTCCTGCAGACCCTGGCCTCCTCGCCCCGAGCTCAGGAGAGCTGCTGACCCCGGGGCCAGCATGGAGAAAGGCGCGTCTTCCAAACTGTTCACGAATGCCCCACAAGGCTGGTTGGCTGTCACGCTGATGGGAACCAGAGCAGCATTTCTGAATTAAATCAGTGGTCCCCCGTCCAGTGTCACAATATATGCATACCTTTAGAACTTGATTCCCATTGATTTTGAGAAGGAATCAGTGTTAGTAGACTGCAAGAATTCACATGAATTCTGGAACATGGCTCTCTCTGCCTTGTACAGACACTTCTTAAATGATCAAAAAGATGTTTTTTCTGTTTACTAGATAATGAGAATCCTCCTTTTCTTTGATGAAAACGACTATATGGTGCTGATATCTTTTAATCATTTACTTACAAGTCTATTTAGAAACACAGATTGTGCACAATGAGCTCCAGGCCCGGTCACGGAGAGGAGAATTTGTATTCATAGAAGCAGAGTCTCAGGGTCGGGACACGTTTCTTCAGTGTTCCTTCACTGCAGCGGCCCATATATCCTTACATTCGTAAAGAGGAGCTTACAGTTGGCTTTACTGGGTACCTAGTATGGCTTTTTCCTCCTTTTTTTAGTATCTTTGTAGATAGAAAATGTCCCCTTGAAAGTTGCAGCTTGGGTATAAAAACCCAGAAAATGCATATAATGAACAATCAGAGGGGTTCAAAATAGAAAGAGGTTTTTGTGTACTTACAGTGGGGGGCAAACGGTGAACTACAATAGACTAGGGCCGGAGGGTTGGCTTAAATCGTGGGAGCACAGCACAGAACGCTGACGGCCGCTTCCCCTGGAGGTCAGTGAGGCAGAGGCCCCGGCTGCCCACCAGACAGACTGCTAAAACTTTTTTCCGCATGGGAGCTTAGAAACAGGAAAGCAAAACGAAGCCAAGAGCAGACAGCTGGACCACCTGACTCCCTGCACAAAGGCTACCGAGGAAACCATGGGGTGGGCGCTGCGGGTGGGTGGAATGGACACTGTCTCCCACGTGAGGGTGGGAAGCACACACAGGATGAAGGCGGTGAGATAACACGTGCGATTTTTTAAAGTCCGTATTGGACGAGTTTTCATTTGGGGGCAGAGGCTTGTCACTTCAGCGAGTTGGAAGCAGGAGCTCCGATGTAGGAACCGACCCCAGAGGTGCCTGGTCAGAAGAAGGCAGTTGCGCCTGGAAGGTCCAGGGCCTCCTGCGTGTCTCAGCCCAGGCGCACCTCTGTGCTTCCCCTCCAGACACCCGGAACCCTCTGCCTTCAGCACCACGTGGGGGGGACTCCAGTGCACAGTGCGGCCCGATCACTTTGGCCCTGAACATGTAACAATTGGAAACACCAGATAAGTATATTTTCTTTCACTTAATGGATATGTGAGGGAAAGATTGTAATTCTTTTTCCCTTGAGGATTTTAATAAGGAGATTCCAATTTCCATAGGGTTAATATAATTTTAATAAAACTCAAAAGACTTTAGAACTACACTGTTGTACTAAGTAGTCCATATGGATTGAAAAATATGATCTAATCTAATATCCACATTCCTTCTGTGTGTGTTGGTTTTCATGTCGGTCCCTTCTGATGTTGCTTATAATGTTCAAGTTTTGAATACAGAATCTTTTAAGAAAATGCAAGTTCTGGACTCTGTACCTGGCAGAGGAGAAAGTAGAAAACATATACAAAAATAAAACAAAATAAAAATGCTGATAGAATGTGGCCATCAGAAGTTCTTTTAATCAAGGCACTATTTACCAAGTGCTTCCATTTGTGCCATGGAATGGTTTTTCTCAGTATTGTCTTTATCTTCTCTTTTACTCTCGGAAAAAGGAAAACACATGGAACCCACCTTAAAAGAGCTTGATATGTTTTCAGTTACTATATGGTATCATAAAATTCTGCCATTAAAAATTGCAAGGATGCAGTGTAAACATTTTCAAGACAATCCCTGCTTAAAATAAATAACATGGACATTTTATAAGCTTGAGTACACCAATTTAAAAAAATTAAGTAGTTTTATTATATCAAGAATATAATATTTTAAATTAAGAATATTTAAGAAATATGGTTTGTTAGAATTAAACAGCAGGAATTAAATTCTTCTACTGATAAGGAGACCTAGTAACAAATAAAGGAGATGTTCAAAGAAGGGTATGCAAACATTTAATATATGTCTATTTAAAAGAGCTTTGCCACTAATTAAACATTTGGTTCAACGTTTCATTTTAAAAGAAAACTTAAATATGTGCCATTGTACATCTTATTTTAAAATTAGATTTCTAATGGGCAGAAATTATATCTAGTTGAAACCACTGGTAAGTAAGACGGCCTCAAAGTCCACTGTCCAGTACAGTAGCTACTAGCCAAATCTGGCAACTGAGCCCATGAGAGACTAGTTCAAATTAGGACGTGCCATAAATGTAAAATACACACTGCATTTCAAAGACTAAGAAGAACAGAATGTAAAATATCTCATTAACATTGCTTCTCTTGATTACATGTTACAATGATATTATTATGGATATATTGTGTTAAACAATAACATTTTATTTAACACAATGTTACTGAAATTAAAACGGTTTCTTTTTACTTTTTCTCATGTGGCACCTAGATTATTAAAATTCATGCCTGTGGCTCACTATATCTTCCTGTTGAATAGCTCTGGTCTAGAAGGTGAAACATTCTTGTAGTTATTTTATTGCTTGGCAAGAAATATTTCTATTGTATACATGAAAACATTTCAAGCTTCCTTCAGAGGTTCAAGCATATCTTCCTTCTCCTCTATGACATCTGGTTAAAAATAAACAAAAAGATGGATATTGATAGGAAACAAAGCCAACACTATTAAATGAAAAAAAATAGCATGCATAACAACATTGGTGGTTGGACCAATGTTATTGTTAGTACATACATAAAATACAGAATTGTGATGAAATATGTAGATATTTTTATATATTTTCTACATGTAGAATATGTTTCTGGAAGGATACACAAGATTGAATGGGCACAGTTGTAGAACAGAGAGAGCTGCTTTCTATTGGTACCCTCTCTGATACCTTTTGAATTTTGACCTATCCTTATCTACTGAAAAATAATAAAATACTATAAAACATATAAAAAGGATTGAGAAAGTAAAAAAAAAAAAAAGCATATATGTTTATATACAACATGTTACTCTTTACTACATGGAGTCATAAAGTTTGCCCTTCAAAGTAAATATTTTTAATATGGAAATGTGTTGATTTTTAGGCGTCCATATATTAAAAACAATCAAAGAATTTTCAAAATGATGTACATGCAGCCTAGATTAAATAATAAGTGGATGACTGACTTGTAAAATTTCCAAATGCAGTTGTTATGTAGACTTTAGTACATCACCTACATTATGCCCCATCTGGAATACACTATTTATGATGCTATACGTCAGAAGAACTACATATATAGAGATGATAAACCACAATAAAGCTGTATATTTTGAGATACTGTAGAAAGTTTGCACTGATTACCAATCATCCAACAAATTGAGGGCCTACTATGTGCCAGGTGCAATGTGAGATCCTGGGGGTTAAAGATCAAGAAGGCAAGGTTCCTGCCCAAATGGAGCTTACGGACGGACCCCTGGAGGAGCCCAGCAGGAAGTCCAACTGTGCCCATGCTGCACAGTGAGGCACAGAGGACGAAGCCACTACTTCACCTCACGGAGACAAGGGATCAGAAAAGTTGTCATAGTTTGTGTGCCTTTATGTACACAATGGTAAAACTGGCTTATAGGATATAGACAGCTTCAACCCTTTGCAAGACAAAACAAGAAAGGGGAAATATGTCTAAATTCCAGGGTATTTTTATATGAAACCAGTTTCTGTATGAACATCAGAACACTCAGCTACCTTGAAGGACATTTGGTATTTAAACAAAGGACAGACTGAGGTCTTTGGGGAAAAAATGAGACTTTTTTCTTTGGTTTTCCATTAGGTTTCAACAGAAGGCTGGTCATTCCTGCTATTTCAAGAATCAAATCCTGTGGAGAAAGAAAGGGCACTGACACAGGGAAACGGAACACACAAAAATGGAAAAGGAAAAAAATAGTTCAGGAGGTCTGTTCAGCTGGGCTTCTGAGCTCTGTCCACGCACAGAACACGGGCGGGTGAAGGAGCGCGGGCACTTGGAGCAGGCTGGGTGCGCACGGGACGTGCTGGCTTTCACGGACAGCTGGACCTCTCCAACTTCAGACACACGTAAATGTTCAGTTCCTCACAATTTTGACCCCAAATTTCCACCACCTCTGGTCTGCACTTCCGTTCTGTATCTTCTTTACCTCAGGTGTTACCCCCCATCTAATCCATTCTCCAGCTTGCTGTCAGGGTGATCTTATAAAATGAAAACCTGGTCCCTATTCTTAAAACTGTTAACTCTGTCAAAGGAATAAACCTACTCTCACTAACTCGGCCGCCTGTTTTCAAGCCTCTGCCTGCCCTTCCAGGGTCACTTCCCAGCACCCCCACGGCCTGCTCCAGTTCGCAGCCCTCAACTCATGGCCCCTGCCCAAGGGGACCACCCTTCCTCGAAGGCTCTTGTCCTTACCCACGCCTGAGCCCCTACCCTCTGCCTATTACCTGATCACCTTTCAGAAGCAAGGCTCACCTCTCTTCTGGGAAGAAGATCCTCACCACCCTGACTCCTCTGTTTATTGCAGAAACATCTAGTAACATGATTTTTTATTCGTCTACAAATAAATTAAAGGCGAGTTAAATCTGTAGGTGGAGGTAAAACCCTTACAGATTAAAGTTTCTTTAAGAACAGTAATGGTTTTTCCTTGAATATCATTGCATTTTGCCAAGAGCAAAGAAGAGTATCTGACACATAGTAGGTACTCAACACATTTTGTTAAATGTTGATGAATGATGAATGAGCAAATGAATTAATGAAAGAAACGTGGTTTGGGTACATGTTTAAAAACATAGGCTTTGCAATATAACAGACAGATGTCTATTTTATTGACTATGGTGTAATGTGAAGGCAATTTTCAATAATGGACATGTTTGTGTCTATTGTTGATTATACATCTCAAGGGGTGATTATGTACCTAAAGTTAAGAAATTTCTGTGACCTGCTTTAAAAAACAGTAAAACCTAAAATACCAGACAATTTTCAGATTTGAAAATCGTACCATTCTCTCACATTGGTTCGGTAATGGTATCAGAGAGAGAGAGCACATGAGGAAGGGAAGGAGAGACGTTAAGGAGGGACAGAGGCACCTGAAAGCATACAGGGGAGCTAAGAATAGAGGAGGAAAAGCTCCCGCATAGAAAACAGTGTGAAGAGCGAATTGCTGAGGCTACTACTTAAAGAACAGGGTTCGCATCTGCTTTTTGAAGTTTGAGATTTCTTGTTTATCCTTTTGCAATATTGTGACTAGTAAGAAATACATATTTGGCCTTCTTTCACAATTCCTGGCTCACAACTCCCAAAACCCTTGGAATTTCCTAAGTGTTCCGAGTGACAAAGGTGTGTCTTCTCATGTTAATAAAGTGACTTTCAACCCACCTAGGGTGGGGCCTGGGTGCCAGGAGAGTCAGTCACGTGATTAGAGCTCTGGCCCTTTCGGTCCCCTCACCTGACCTCTGAGGAGGGAGGGGCTAGCAGCTGAACCAATCACCAATTGCCAATGATTTAGTCAAGGATGCCCATGTCATGAAGCCTCCGTGAAAAACAAAAGGATGGGGCTTGGAGAGCTGCCGGGTTGATGAACATGTAGAGAGAGTCGTAGAGATTCTGGGAGAGGGTTTATCTGGAGGGTGCACGGAGACGCACGTTGTCCTGTGCATCTCTTCCAACTGACTGGTCCTGAGTCACATCCTTTTATAATAAACTGGGAATCTAATTAAGTAAAATGTTTCTCTGAGTTCTGTGAGCTGCTCTAGCAGATTAATTGAACCTGAGGTGGGGGTTTATGGGAACCTCTGATTTTCAGCCAGTTGATCAAAAGCACAAGTTTACACTGTCTTTACACTGGCATCTGAAGTGTGTGTGTGTGTGTGTGTGTGTGTGTGTGTGGCGGGGTGGGGACAAGGTGGTGGGTGGCAGTCGTGTAGGACTGAGCCCTCAACCTTGGGATCTCCAATGTCTTTGGGTAGATAGCCTCAGAACCAAGTTGAACTGTAGGATACCCAGCTTCTTGGTGTGGCGAAGCCTTCACACGCTTTGCAACTGGGTCCACGACCCTAAATCACCTCTCCAGATGATGCGGTCAGTCCTTTACTACAGAAATTACATCTCATACTTATGAATTACATAGATTCCTTTATTCTAGTTGACTGATTTTAATTACTGACTAAGTGGTAAGATTTTATCATATAGGCCTAGGTAAATTTAGGCATCAGGATAAAATGTTGGCTGGAAAATAGCCAATGATTTAATGAAGTTACATTATCTGCTGCCTGATTACAAACCCGCTGGTGATGACAGGGTCCCTTCTGATTTCAGTTCATCAGAGCAGGTATGTGCCAAGACACTGGAGTTTGTGCGCCAGAATAAGGGTGAAGTCAGCAACAAGACAGTCAATAAGCCATGGAAGGAAACTCGAATTTCAGGGGCTAAGGTAGCAGAGACTGAGCCAAAGTCAGAGGCAGGGCCGGAATTTTCCTTCAAAAGGTTGTATGAACGTTGCTGATCATTACTATGAAACATTCTCCTAACTCTGAGAACCACTGCCCCATCCTAGAGGTGATTCTCCAGAAGTTGAGAAATTGTGCCTTGAAGATGGGCTTTTCTGCTGACCATCTCAAAGAAATTAAATCTATTTGAAAATATCCCTTGTATATGGTAAGTGATATTTCATGTTCTATGTTTTAAATTTTTTAATGAGATTTACATCTTTCATAATTCCTCAGAGGAACCAAAACAAAGTAAACTAATTTCATTTCTATTGATCTAATTACCTCAATGATCCTCAATAGAAAACAATCCATATGTCTATTTACTAGGATAATTAAAATCACATACAATACATGTATTAAAAAAATATTTTTTAAGATAGGCTTACCAAAACACATTCTGATAAATTAACAAGGAATTGTCTTTTAAAAACGATGAACATATAATTATCAGCCAGTAAATTTTATAATCAAAAACATATTAAACTCATGAATAAAAAAACTCATACAATCTATTATTTCCCATCGGGTATTTTCCCTTTATCAGTTTAATGAAAACAGTTATATAGTAAAAGTATCACAAACAATTGTTTAGTAAGTCTTACCCAACACAGTTCAGCCTAGGAAAACTACATATATTTGTAATAATCAAGTCAATAATGCAAATATTTTTAGAAGCTACAGTTCGTTTGGTATGTAGATGGTTAGTTAGTCAGTTTCTATGGTAATTCATTTAACAGAACCTTTTAGAAAATATTGCTGGGTTGATCTAAGAATTTATTAAGGACTAACCTGGTTGGTTCCCTGATGTACAACTAAAGATTCCTCAGGTTATAACAATAGCTTTACTTTCTCTCCTCTTTTGTTATTTTAACTGTAGACCATTGGTGAAAAATATAAGATTTATCAAGATGCTAAGTTGTCATGAAAGTGATTTTCTGGCCTAATGATGATTCTGAATTCCAAGTTATTTAAATCTCTAACCTTATATACAGTAATCACTTCTAAGTCCACTGTCATTTTCTGGTTATTCAAAACTAAAGAATTTAAGCAACATAATGGTTCTCTCATTCATGTATGTGCTAACTAGCCTTACAGTTGCAAGATGTGTACAGCGTGCATAAAGTGGTGGAAAGACTCAGAATGTGTGAATATGGGGAAAATGTTTTGTGGGGTTTTTAGTACCTTAATTACACCCTTTTTGTCAGCAGCAAAGTGGAGCAAAAGCATAAAGATGTCCATACTTTTCATCAGTGATTCACTCTTGAGAAAAAATTGAATAGATGAGAATTTGAATGCAGGAGGATTTTCCTACCAGCATTCTATAAAATAACAAATAATGGAAAACTATCTCAGTGGTTAACATGGGAGGAAGTGGTATTATTAATGTGGTAACAACATCTGAAAAAAAATTTATGATACAACCACCTTTAAAAAAGGACTAGGTAGTAGAGAAAACTTATGATATAATGTTCATGGTTGCCACAATGAAATGATGATTTAAAATAGATATTGATATAACAGTGATCAAATAGTCATATACAAAATGAAAATACTTATTATTAATATTTTTTATTAGTTTTCAGTCTAACAAAAATATTGATATGTCACTTTTTACTAATATGGATATGTTACTTTTTAAATTAAATACTTTTTAAAATTGAGATTTAAAAAAATACAGTAGGGTTACTTATTAATCACAGATATTTCCCCCCCCTAAATTCTAGTAGACAGTGCTACTAGATACTGTCAGCACTCTCAAAGGACTTGTGAGTTTTATTCAAGTTAGGCGTTCTGATGAGAGTCATCACCACTTTGGAGATTCACAGATACCTCAAGGTTCCTTCCAAAAGGTGCCAAACAGAGGAAATGAGTTAAGGAAGCGGGTTCAGGAGCAAAGCTGTTGCTTTTTTTTTTTTAGAGGCACATTTTGGCTATTAATGCTCTTCCTATTCCTTACCCCTACCTATTTTCTCAGACATTCTTAGAATGTTGCCCATGTGCTATACATTTCCACACCGCATCTCTTAATCACAATCAGCAGGCTGACTGATGAATCACAGAAGGAAAGTATTAAAGATCCAAAGGTTGAGGTTTCCAAAAAGGAATTAAGGTAAAAATTGGAGTAAATTATAGAAGATCAAAGTAAATTAAAATAAAAGAATTCCGTGGCAAAGGCAGCAAACTAAAAGGCTGTGGTGGGGGCGGGAAGACAACCAACGCGTGGTGTGCAGCAGGCTGGGGAGAAGTAAGGGAGTGAGGGGGCCTGCGGAGCGCCGGAGAGTTTGCCCGCTTAGACGCTCCCACAGGTTGCTGACGTGCAGGAACGCACATGTAGGGCTGCCAGATACTTGGAATCATTCAAGGGAGGCCAGAAATATAGATGTTCATGTGACATCAGAGTTTCTAACTGCTGACAACTAACCTGAGTTCGTTTTAGGGTTTCATTCCCCTGGGATGGCCTCCTGAGAGTCGCCTTTGGGCTTAATTTGTTCCGTGGACTCCCTGTGTGACACCTCTGAGCTAGAGTTAGCACGCAGGGATTTCTCGAAAGGATGAGGTTTATTTTGCCAGAACTCACACTTTCAGTGGAGGCCTTCCATAGGAAAATTTTTTTAAAAAAGAAAAATGCAAAAAACAGTGAAGCTAAAACACACTGTGTGCATGTCGGTAAGCGTGAAGCCGTGAAGTGCTCACCGACTACAAGAACATTACACGAGGGCCTGAGTAATCTCAGCGGGCAAAACTGCAGAGGATTTTACTATTATTTTCTCTATAGTGATGGAGGAGGCAGTCTGAGTCAGCACAAAAGGAGACTGGCCCAAAGGCTTTTTATAGAGATGGCTCCCTTTACCGAAATCACATGAAAAAGCATCAGAACATAAAGGCAAAATGTGACCGAGATGGAATGGCTAGGAGCCACCAAACCGCCAACAGGAGCCAGGGTGTGTCCTGCCTCGCACCTGTTGCTCGTTTCCCTGACCCTATCCCGTTCCTTCCAATCCTCATTTTCCATCCTCGGCTGTTGAAAGAAGTCCCCGGAGATGCCTAAGGAATGGTAAGGCGGGACACAGGAGGTCAAGCGTAAGGCGCGTTGTCACTGTACCTGCAGGAATTTACCCGTCATCAGAGCCAGAGTGCGCGCATGGGCGGGCACGAGTGGCTGGAAGGAAGGGGAGAGGGGTCTGTGCAACTCATTACCTGCATCACATGCACCCAAGGAAAAAATGTTTACCTGGTGGGGCCACGGTTAACCTTTTTTCCTTGCTGAGCCGGTGCTCTTGGATGAATTCACTCATGGAAGGGGGGCCCTTCAGAAGAAATGATTCTGTGGAGGTGGGATCAGGGGGAACTCTTAATAAATTCTGTAGGTAGGATGCCCCTGGAGTCCTGGGACGGCTCTGATCACAAAGGGAAGGTGAAAATTGCCTTGCAGGAGATCCAAGAAAATACATATAGGAAACAAAAAAGTTTTACTTTAATTACCTTTCAAAGCCTCACCAGTGACAACATTATTTATATTGGCATTTAATTTTTTAAACATGTAAATCAAGATTTTTTGCTAATGGTAAGAATTTTTGCGAACAGCAGGATACAATCCTACTTGGAAACCATATTGGATACTGGAAAAGAGATTTATTGTATAGTTAGTTTGAACCGCAAATAGAAACTATTTATATTATCCGATTCTTTACTAAAAGCTCTTAAAATGAAAATGTTACCATTAACTGAAAAAACAGGGTAAGTAATTCAACATCCAGGACTCTGGGAAAAAGTCACAAAATCAAGGCACTCAAATTCTTATAAATGATGTCTTTGAGCAATAGTCCCATACCAAATTAAAAAGCACAAAAACCTGCATTTAAGAAAAAGGTGATACATATTCCATTCCATTTCAGCTAAATAAAGACATCTCCTTTCTGTCAGTCATCAGTTTTGGTCATAGGGACAAAAAATTCCCCTAAGAGAACATACTGCCCCATTAACGAGACACTGGTAAATAGCACCATTACCAGAGGTACAATGACTTTTAAAATCATCACCAATGTAAAACATAGCTTCATTCCTAATATCCACTTTTTATCTACCGATTTTTAGGTTGGAGGTAAGGGAGAGGCATATTTATGCATACAAGAACAGCAAAAGTGTTGACAGACACTTGAATATTGTATTATGGTTAATCAAGAGCTGGAGTGCAGGGGCAGAAAAGAGTAAATCAACACCATTACCAAACAGTTATGAATTGGAAAAAACAACAAAACAAGGCCCATTTATTCCCCCACTCCCAGTTTTTTCTCTTCCTTCCCTTCCTCCACCCTCCACAATAAGACCACATTCATTTTTGCAGTTAACTAAAAATCTGGCCACTGCACCAAACTATGAAGATCGCTGCATGCATACCTTTTCCTCTGAGTGCCACTGCTGACCCGAATGTTGGGTGTCTGTGGGCCCTGACTATGCAGGAGGGAAGTGTCTATGGTGGGCACGATGGCTGATGCCTCCCCACTTACTTTAGGGCTGCCGATCTTGCTCTTCCCAAGTTTGCCTTTGGTGCGCCGTGACTGCTCATGGTCAAACTCTAAGTCCTCCAGCCGCTGAGTCAGGGCGAGTTTTTGCTGGATGGCCATTCGCAACAAAGTGTTTAGAGTCTTCTTCTCGTCCTCTGCGGCTGCTAACTGTCTCTGCATCTCATCCAACTGTGTGACGTATTCGTCACATCTGGAACCAAAACAGTGATATGGTCAGGGGAAATCTTGGTGACGCTGAATTTGGAACTTAAGTTGAGAAGTGATGAGTGTTTCTGGAAGTTTGAGACTTAGAACACTGGTCTTCCCAGAGCCAAATGGAGGTAACCTACTTTGGTAGAAAGTTGGACACAGTAAGTTCAGTAATGGATGGTTCATGTCCACAGTGGAGCACGTATGGGGACATTCTTAATAGGTGACATCTTAAGCCCCAGGGAAAGGGTGGTTGTGGGGCTTATCTACCCATGGGGGCAGAAGAATGGACAGTAAGTCTCAGGTAATGTTACCAGCATCTTACATATATTACAGTAGCTTTTGTTACCATGTAACATTGTGTTTGGAGGAATATGATATGTTTGCTATGAGCTATGCCTGTAGCACGCAAAGGAATAATACTGTGTATAAAGAAAACATTTCCTTCTTTATTTATATTTATAGGTTTTAACTGAGTACAGATTGCAGCTGCCCCTGCTTTCAATATGGCAGATATGCCTGGATTAGACACCAGAATATTTTCAATGGTTTCTCACTCAGATGATAAAGCAATAGGTTTCAAAGAAAACCAATTTTGCATACATATTTTTCAGATACAGCAGGCTCCTGGTGATCTTTTCACCCCATCAGAAGTAAGACCTGCTTTTATTCATTTGGAAGGAAGAATTATTCACACAATTATTCTTTACCCACTAAGATGATAATACCCACTAAGATGATAAAAACAAATCATCTTTACCCACTAAGATGATAATAACAAATAGTTTTTATGCCCCAGCAAACAGTTAAAGGTTTTTTGGAGTTATTACCCAAAATATATCATACAAACTTTGAAATTAAGAAGTCTGCGGCATTTAAAGAAAAAAAATAGACAGTAGTGAAAAGTACTTGACATCCAAGTGGGTTCCATTTTCTTTAACTGTGAATGTCAAGAATCCTCATAGGGATACCATAAGAAAAATAAGGGCTTAGCAAAATACAGTGTGGGTTTCAGGACCCTGGATTTATTTTAATTGGGCAGGTAACAATATTTTAAAAAATACTATGGAGTAAGACTGTTCTACCTGAAAAAACAAGTTTCTGTGAAAATGCACCATTGGGGAGGAGGGCTGGGTAAATAATTCTTTTATAATAAGATTCAGACTTTAAATGTCCCTTTAAAGACGTTTTGATCACTTTTTTAGAGAGAAAATATGATACTACATGTAACAATGGCTAATTGCTTTTATCCAAGAGGGGGGCAATGAGCACCATCCCAGTCTCTAGCTGCTCCCTGCAGGGGCCAGAGGAGTGCGCATTCTACCCCCTGAAGGCCACCCCTGCTCAGACCCGGAGGTCAGTTCCCCTCTGTTCTCCTCCACCCTGGGGGCCTTTGGGCACTCAGCCTCCTCACTGCCAGCTCCGAAAATGAGTCCCAGAGAATGAGTTTGAGCCTCTTCTCTCTTTACCCATAAAGGAAACTGGACAGATTCCGGGGCTCCTATTTAACCACAAATTTTTCTTACACTATATTAACTACATGTACATGATATACTGAATCTGCAAACAAAGCCGTAGTTACACTTTGTGAATATGGTACCACATTTGCATCACATTAGATATACAACTGTTTTTGTTTGGCACAAGAATTATGACAGCAAAAGAGGGATAGCAAGACTATATTGAAATCTCAGTATTTTGAAACCCTTGAATCAATATATTCTTAACAATCACTTCAAGTTTAAAAACAAAATGCAGAGGTTCTTCATAATGAAACTGGTGGGGGGAAGTAGTAACTAATATTTGTACAATTAATAAACTGGGCGATGTGAAAAAGTTAGTGATATATATATATATAATATATACACATTTATTATATATATAATTACATTTTAGGAATTATAATTTAATTCACAGTGCCTTAAAGTCTAAGTAATTAGCTGATATGCTGAATATTCACCTTCATTATGAAGGTACCTTTTTCATACAACAGTTAACAGCAATAAGCACTTGTATATACCTTAGTCATGGAAATAAATTCCAGTGGTGACAACATAATATTTAACCATTTTAGGAATGGGTTTTTTTTCCCCCTTATTGGAGGCTTTTTTTTTCTTTTTGGTCTAAATCTTTTGGGAACATAAACTTTAGAACAAAATCTATTATATTAATTTTAAAAATACATATGTAAAAGAATTGCAGCATGTCTGGAAGACAGCGCAAAACATTTTATCTTAGCTTTGTCAGAGGGAAATCATATATTTTCTGCATATCTCACCCTTGTAGGCATCACATCAAATAGCAATCAAGATGTGTGAAGATGTGCATGTGAATTTTAAAGTCTTTTCCCCAAGTACCAATCCTAATCTAGGAAAAAAACACGGTTACCTTGTTGCAAACATTGCTCTCAGGGATGAGAAAGTTGCTGCGTCTTCTTTCAAAGCCTTCAGTTCATTTCTAAGTTTCGTCATCGTTTCAGTCACCATTGCTTTTTCATTTTCATATTTGTTCTTGAGATTAGCTAGTGCCACTTCTGCTGTCTAAGGCAGAAAAATCAGAGGGCTTACAATTTTCATATCAGGAAAACCCATCACACATTTCTTCATGCTGGTCTATTAGTTTCTTTCGTAAGTGGAAAGTGAACCTGATTTGGTTACATTTTAAGTAAACAAATATATGTCTTTTGGTACACAGGGCAGTTTTTATTTTATGTCAAAACATGATTTGAATCCATCATGTAGTTAAATTGCCCTAGAAATGAGCTGTGGACCAGAGTCAGTATCAGAAGCCAAGGAAATGACAGTAGTTCAGTAAATATTTAATGCAGATTATTGAGAGTGTGGGATTTTCAGATACGAAGGGAGTCAGAATGAGACTTTATGCCAGAAGGGTTTTAGCAAGAAGTGAAGAAGCACAGCTTCCAACTGAAATACAACAGAACTCAAATTTTCTTCTGTCACCTATATTCTGTGGGCCTGAAACGTACAGAATAAAAGACACGAGCCACTGCAATTTATAATATATGACAAATTAGAAATCCATATTGCATGTTTAAGGGAAAGAACTGACAAAGAAACGATTATTTCCTAAGTCTTTATACACTTCTTCAAAACAATGAATTACAGTCACACTTAATTCCTTACAGTCTCCATAAAAGCAGAGATTCCAAAATGCTGAATGAATTGAAAAATTTTTTGAATTTGTGATTTGGGCATGTCTGAAGTTCTTGGAATTAAGAGTGTTTCAAACTGAGAACTAGCCTGACACACAATAGGAAGTAAAAAAAAAATTTTTGACGTGAAATGAATGTATATTTAGGGACTGCCCGTGTGATACATCGCACATGGCACACATACTGAAGCCAAATGGTAACACACCGTTTTTTACAAACTTAACTCCAGCTTTTCAGTGTGTAAAAATATTCAATACTTATGAAAAAGTCCATCGCTAATGGGACTTCTCAGGAAGATAACCCTGGGTTTTGACATTTCTTTTTGTGCTTCAACCTCTATAGGGATAAAGATTCTTTTTTAAATAAAACAATGTTGGGATAGGTTAGTTTGTTATGCTTTGATTCCAAAGTAGTTTCTTAGTAGTTCTGACTGAATTTCAATTCCGATTCCCCATAAAATACTTAAGCATGTACTGTAGTACTAAGAACTCAGTGGAATCTTCAGAAATATTATAGATTCAGTGGAATCTTCAAAGATATTATAGATTCAGAAAATTATCCAGAATGTAGAAATTTACCTGGGAAAAAATGCACTTGCTTAATTTAAAAAAATATATATAGACACACATTCATTTAGAACAGGGAGTTAAGTTTAAATTATAAAAAAGCAGATGTAACAAATTTGTAAGCATGTGGAGCCACACAGACAGTTTCTAAGGGGAGGAGAGAGGGAATGACAGAAGAGCAAGATCTGATGAAGAAGTACAAGCAGCTACTATTTGTGAGAAATGCCCCAAAGGACTTAGCTACATAGATTTGTTGTCCACAGACTGTACAAAGCTTTTTCAGAATTAACAAGTTCTAAGTACCTATAACCCATTAGATTTGCTGACGTCTGCATGTGCCACCACCTCCACACTCCCAACATCGACTTTCTAAAGAAAAAGTCTTGTTTCCAGCCAGAGATCTTCACAACCATTCCCTGAATATATCATCCTGCTCTGTGTCTGTCTACCTACTGCAAAACAACCCCTTATCCTTTAAAAACAAACTCAAGTACAGTTGCTTCTGTGAGGTTTTTCTCTACCTCCTCTAGGAAACATTAGTTACTTCCTCTGCAATGTTCCCGTAACTTGGATTACAGCGTGTATATCAAACTGTATTATCTGTGTCAGTTTCTATTCTAACATTCCCACTAGGGTGTGGAGCCTCTTTTGCAAGGGAGCGACTATGCATTAAGTCTTCTTCGAATCATTAGCATCTAGCACAGTTTAGTACCACTAAAGGTGTATTTAATTAAGAAGGTATTTCATAAACAATTGCTGTTTTATCAGAAGACACTATGCCTACAGAAAAATCCTAACATACATCAAAACATTCACAGACAATGCAGAATGCCTATTTTAAAACAGGAAAATTACCTTTTTCCACTTCTGTGACAGAATCATTATGTTAACCTTAATAATGAACACTTCACAAGGTCTAAATATAAGGGATGTCACCTGTAGATAACTGAAGTCATAGATGGCACAGAGGATCACAGCAATAGACCAACATCACTAAAATGTAGACACATGGCTAGAAATGTGTTCTCATTTAATTTACTGAGACCCTGAGGGCTCTGATGTTAATGTAATGCACACAGGACCACAAACCACTGTGAAAATGAAACTCCAGCCAGGAATGCTTTGTGCTGCTCTGAATCCGATGGCCTGTTGATGCCCCTCCAGTGCCTCATGATTCATCCTGCCCTAAAAATAGTTACAGGCATGTGCCGAACTCCTCCTAGATTACTAGTCACCCATTTTCGCATCCCTACTTACTACCTGCCATGATATACGTAATCAACGAAGCCTGTTCACATATTAGTCTTGCTTGGCTGGTCAGCCATGCTCATCTATACTTCTGTCAATTAAGCATCTTAACACTTTTATAGATCAAGGGTTTCTGGGTTGTGAATTTTTAACTTTCAGGAAGAAGTCAAAGAAGTTATTTGAATGGCTTGACCAGGAATACCCAGGATATTATGCCCTTGACAAAGGCTGTCTAAGCCTTATCTAATATGGGACTGGTTATTTGGGACCACTCTACATGACTTGGGTCTCTGGATTGGAGCAGAATTTATGGTAACAAATTATTTCATTTTTGACCTCCAACTGGAGTCAGATCGCTCACAAAATATTTATTCACCCTAATCTTTTCTGTTTTCTGGAAGTAATGGCCCAAAATAAGGTCCTGTTTTGCCCTTAGATTTATACAGAACACGTGTATAGTGTGAACACTATGACTGCTGGTGGCAGAGGCCTCCAGATCGTATCAATGGACTGATGGGAGAGGAAGGTAAGGAAGCTGGAAAGCTGCAGTGAAGACGGCTTAACAACGGCACGGTTCCCCCAGACAAGGGCACATGGGGAGGGGGGCCTCTCGATCTGAAACTGACTCCCTCTCTCCAACACTGGCACCACCTCCATCTGCAGGAAGATACTGACTACTTGTCTTTATCAACATCCTTTATTCGCATACTTTGAGGGCTCACTTTCCAGAGGAACTAAATAGACTGACAGTATTTTTCTGCCTCTGTTTCGTAGCACTCCCATCCAGGTAAGGCTCGAGGGTGGAAAACAAATTCAGTTATCAAGGAGCTCTAGGAATTAGACAGGGGTCATGTTGGCAGATTCCTATTTCCTTCCAAAAGACAAGATCTATGGTTAGGAAAAAGCCTCTAGATCTTACGCTCTGACCTAGGTGCATTCACATCCCAACTGAACCTCAGTTTTGGATATGTGGTCACTGGCAGAGCTGGTGCACTTTTCTCTCTCTCTCTCTCTCTCTCTCTGGGAACCTGCCACGCCAGCCTGTTCTGCCATCGCTCCACCTCCTGTTCCCACACTCAGTGACTGCTGGGTTCCAGCTAAGTACACCTGAACGGCCTTTCTTACCTCTGCAGCTCGATCTTCTCCTTTATTCCTGCCTTAACTTTTTCCCCTCTACCTCCATCCTAGTGGGGCATAGCTACCTCCTAGTTCACCTGTTCACTCACTCACAGAACTATCACAGTCTGACCGGGATGCAGTGTGTTCACGCCTCTGCTGACCAGGAATCTGACTCCCCTCCTGACGGCAGTGGACACTCACAAACACTAAGGGACAAACTAGCGGACAAAGCGCTGGCTCGCGCGTCATCAGTAGGACGTGCTCACCTGTTTGTTAGCCTTCAGCACCGCCCTCAGGGTGGCGATCTGCTCGCGTTTGGTGCTTAGCAGGGACTTCAGCTTGAGGATCTCTTCCATTAAGGCCTCCTTGTCTTTGTCGATCATGGGGGCCAGCTCCCGTGCGGCCGCTCTCTGACGAGACAGCTGCAAGGACCGGTCCACAGCTTTCTGCAGATGCTTAATCTGGTCCCGGATAATGGCATTAAGGTTGTAGATATTCATTGGCTCTTTGCGGATGTCACTTGTATCTAATACTGGAGATGACGGCGGGGCAGTAATAACAGGAGAGATGGTGGGGGTCTTGGTTGGACTTGGTTCTTTGCTAACCTCCGTGTTTTCTTTGGAAACTGGTTCGGATGAGGTCCTTGTTTCTACTGGGGATGACACGCCCCGCCTGGCTAACCGTGGGGACACAAGTCCCCGGGGATCCTCAGGCCCTTTCAGGCTGCCGCTGCGGGTGACCCTGCTTTGCCTGTAGTAGTCCAGCATGACCCTGTTGGGGGTTTCGTTATTGCACAGGCATACATGGTGGTAAAGCTGAGCCAGCTCCTCACTAAACGTCACCAACTCATCCTGAGCTGTATTAAGGGTGTTGTGGTTCTCGTTGGCTATGCCGGTCATCTTTTGCAGCTCCTTCTCCATGTGGGCCATCTTCTCCCCACTCTCCTTGGTGCTCTTCTCAAGGCTTGTAACCTGCTCGTCATACATTTGCATCTTACTCTCATACTTAGCCTTCTCTTCAGTATGATTTTCTACAGATTTATTGTATTTCTCCTTTAAGGCCTTGATTTCAGCTTTCAGATCGATCACTTCAGTCACTGCCACCCTGTATTTGCACTCAAGGATCTCTAAGCCATGGATGTCCACCTCATAGTCGTGAGCCTCCTCTCCCGAGTCCCCGCCCTTTTCCCCGTCCAGCTCGGCCTTGAGCTCTTTGCTGCTCTGAAGGCCCCTCATGGCATTGACGTGCTCCGTGAGCCGGTGCACACGCTCGTGCTGCTCTGTCAGCGCCCCCTTGGTGTGTTCCAACTGCGTCTGCGACTCCTGGAGATTGGCCAGGAGAATCGCCTTTTCCCGCTCGACCTGCAACGGCAACAGAAAGTCTCTGAGTGACTTCAGGGCAACGCCAACAATGTGCTTGATCCATTCACAGTCGGCCATGTACACACTTAAAATAACTGCAGGAGAGCCCAGGTCTCCAATATTTCATGTTAAACTGGAGTATGTTTTCTTAAGTCAGCAGTTCTGGCTTAAGTCAGTTTTGGCAAGTCAATCAATATAAAAGTACATCATTCTAAAAATTATGCTATGCATAGTTACCCATCCACATTTTCATGCATTATACACATACACTCATGAAACTTGAATGTTATTCAAACAATCTAATTTTTATCTTTTAACACCCTGCAGAAAATGTAACATGACTTCAAGAGATAGTATGGACACTGTCTTTATTCTGAGGGCCTCCCAGTGCATCCGTACCTTAGTTCACAGGGGGTCAGCGATTGTCTCAAGGTGCCTATGAATAATCCTTTTCTTCCCAGGGCTCAACCCAAAATCGGGTTTAAAACTTAAGGCTTTAACTTACTAAATAATGATTGAGAACATTAACCATCCTCTTAAAACAAATATTTAATCCCCAAAATAGACATACTAAATTTGATCCTTTCAATATAAAAGTCAGAGAATACACTTTAGGGCTTAAAGAATAATTTGAAAATCACTTCAATTCCTTCAGCCCAAAAAGGAATTCTAAAAATTAGCAATGAATCTGAATAATGTGACAGTTTTGTTATTATACAGGTGGTATTATGGCACATTGAAAAATATTTAGGTCTCAATATAAAATACTGTTTCAATAAATGTAAGTATATAAGAAATTGTAAGCTGAGAATTTAAAAAACATTTTCTGTCCCTCCATGTGGGCAATCACCACTATGAATTAAGTTTTTACATTGCTTATAAAGGAAATACAGTTTTCAATAAGCAAATAATGTTAACATTTTAAAGCATTATATAGGAGACATCACATCCTCCTGCATTTGCTTTTTCTTTTCTTGTTTTTTAAAATAACCTCACTAAATGAGATCTGCTGTAAGGACAATGGCTCAATGTTGAATGTTTTTACATCTCCAAAGAAATGATCAATTCAACCTTACAAACTTTCCTAGATCAGATGTTATATACCTACAAACCTCTAAATACCTAGGAGCCAAGTAAAATTATTATTATAATAACATAATCAATATAAATTGTTAAAATACAATATAATTAAAATGTAATTAGTATTTTATTTAAACCAGCATATTGCTTTAGGAGATCTATTCTTTCCTTCCTTCCTCCCTTGATATCAACCATATAATTATCATGTGCAGACAGTCCTCACTTGGCAAAGTTCTAATATGCATGAATTTAAGTTACTATAGTTTAGTTAAAACAAAGTCCCTCCAAAACAGTCCAAATTTCAATATCCAGTGAACTATGAGCAATGTGTGAAGTACAAACACCGTTGCTACAATCTATAATATCACTATATAGTAACACCATGACGAGTGACCAATCACATCATTTCATTCAAAGTTTGCCAGGGATTGGCCACTATGTATCTCTTACTCAGTTCAGTTCACTCAGACACAAAGGGTGTGTAGTTGTGTTACCTTCTCATCTCCTAGAGATAAATCCACATAATACAGGAAGAGTTGTAGGTGGCTGACATTGGTGCTGTTGGAAGGATTTTAGATATGCAGCCAAAGTGACTTGGTGAAGGAGAACGTACCCGCATAAATGAAAAAAGTAGTTGTTACAAAAAGAATGACTCTGTCCTAGAGGACATGACCCAGGCCCTCAGAGCTCTTTTCAGACACCGAAAGTGCAAAAGATAAAACATTGGAAGCCAATCCACACTTAGAAAGGAATACAACTATTCACCAAGGCACAGAAAAGATTCTTGTTAGTATCCTAAGTTATATGATGAGAGGAAAGCAAGATCAACCCACTCTTGGTAAGTTTTTCTTGGGGGGGATGGTATGTCGAGGGTTAAATTTTTATTTGAAAGGCTTGGAATATTTCAGTATTCTGCAAAAAGTAATTTCCCTAGTTTTTTGGAGGGCGGTCAAATTTTAACTTCAAAGGTAAGTTTTTTACAAAGAAAACTTTCACTATGTTTCTTATTTTTAGACTACAGTGTACTGGGTAGTTGTACTATTTTTTTCATTTCTCTATTCATTTATGATCAAGAGAGTTTTTAATGTTCTGACAGTTTTTGAAGATCACGGAATAATTGTCATTTTCTACATTAATTATTAAATTCATTTTGCATGGTTTCTGCTTGCAAAAGAGTATTTATGGCCTCGTGATATAAAAAGCAAAGACTGCCTATATAATGCAGTTTTGTTATTTTAAATTATGTAGAGGCTTCTAAGTTGTAGTTTTCATTTTATGACATAGTGCTTGCCCATTATGAGAAGTATGCAATCCACCAGTTATATATCATGGCTACAGAAACCAAAATAGAAAACTTTTGAAAGGAAAAGCTTTTAGATAAAGTAAAAATTGGACCAGAACAAAATGTACTGACTATGTCTCAAGCTTGTTTTACAGGCAAAAGCGTTATGATGAATGAGGTAATGCCATTAGGAGAGTTTCTGGTCCATGCTCTGCCAGCTTCAACTTAAAATATTTTCTAAGCTCAAAAGGGTAAGTCCGTCGGTTTCTTCATGATCATGGCTCCAGAAAACATCAAATACAACATGCCTCTCTTGTGTAAGTATGCTCCACATCAGACTGATTTCCACACTAAATACATTCCTCGTGGAATCACCTGAATAGAGAATGATATCCAGATTTCATACATATACTATACACACACACACAGACATATATTTTCCATATGTGTGTATTTTTTCCAGACAATTAAGGATGTTCCACACCACCTCCTCCCAAAAAAAGATAAGTTGTGGATAATTTTGTACAAATCCAGCAATGTATTTTCACTCAGCTATTGAAATCTGGAGTAAGTTAAATTATATTTGGAATTCCAAGAAGGGTGGTTAAACTGTTTAAGATACACTTTGCTTTGAATTAATAAATGCAAAGCATTTTAAAGATTAAAATTGCTTATTTTAAGTGTACTGTGTTAATCTCCATTTGTGAAGAATTTATCCAAGACAGACTTGCTCAGCTCATCACAATCTCCTATAGTGACTAAGAATAGTTGCCTTATTTCTTTCCTACAATCTTCATCTTCTACCTGGAACTGAAGATTTTATTTTTCCAAGTAGAGCTGGTTGTTTTGCCAGAAAACCTGAATGCTGAATTTGTAAACTCTTTAGTCTTGTGTAAGTAAGTATACAGCATATGTTAACTATTACTGTTGTTGCTATTATGTCCCATGGACATTTTTTAAATCACTGAACATTTACCTTTTAAATAAACACATTAACATGTATTGAGTACTCATTTGTGGAGGAATGAAAGAAAAGACGAATCAGAATTTGCACATTCATTTTAGGACTTTTATAGGAAAAGAAGTCAAAGTTGTTTCATAAACTATCAATTTCCACGAAGTCTATCCTGGTCGTCTGACTCAATGTGGCATGTGCGTGATTGGTGTGATTCTTGTAATGGTCTGCATAGTAGCAATATGTACCAAAGAACTCAGAATATAATTTGTTTTCCTCTGCTTGAAGTGAAGCAGTTGTGGCGATGCATAGCTGTGCCCTGACAGATGAGGACTGTGAAAGAAGATCAACCTAGAATTAAGAAACACCAGCTGAGGGAATCCAGCAGTTGCAAAAGAAGGGAGTATATTTTGGAGAGTGTGGTGACAAGTCTCTCTCTCTTTCTCATGCACACACACATATGCAGAAGTCAGTCACCTGGACAGTCTCCAAAGAATAGAAGTGGAAGGACCCTCTTCAGCTCATTCTATGAGGCTGGTATTACTCTGATACTAAAATCAGACAAATATACTACAAAAAAAACTACAGACCAGTAACTCTTATGAACACAGACACAAACATTTTAAACAAAATACTAGCAAACTGAACCCAACAATATAAAAAGGATTATACAACGTGACCAAGTGGGCTTTATCCTAGGATAAATGCAGTATAGATTTATCAGTAATATACAATACACTGTATTAATGGAATACAGGACAAAAAATAGAACACAGGACAAAATCTCAGTATATGCAGAAAAAGCATTTGGTAAATTCAATAACCTTTCATGGTGAAAACAGTCAATAATCTAGAAACAAAAGAGAACTTCCTCAACCTGATAAAGGGTATCTACGGAACACCCAGAGCTATACTTTCTTAATGACGAAAGCTTTCCTTCTAGGATCAGGAACAAGACAAGGATGATTGCTCCTGCCACTTTTATTCAATGTTGTACTGGAAGAGCCAGCCAGGGTGACTGGGCTATGATCAAAAGGCAAATAATAAGTGTTGGTAAGGATGTGGAGAAATCAGAACCCTCACACACTGCTGGTAGAGATGCAAAATGGTGCAGCTGCTTTAAAAACTGTCTTGCAGTTCCTCAGACGTGAAACAAAGAGTTACCATATGACCCAGCAATTCCACTCCTAGGTACATATGCCCAAGAGAATTAAAATGTATATACACATAAAAATGTATACATGAATGTTCATAATAGCATTGTTCATAGTAGCCAAAAAGCAGAAACAATTTAAATGTCCATCTCTGATAAATGGATAAATAAAATGTGGTATATCCATACAATGGAATACTACTTAGCAATTAAAAAGGAATGAAGTACTAATATATGTACAACATGGATGAACCTCACACGTTATGCTAAGTGAAAAAGCCAGTCACAAAAAAACCCTCATATTTTATGATTCCATTTATGCAGAATGTTCAGAATAGACAAATCTATTGAGACAGAAAGTAGATTAGTTGCCTAGGGTTGGTGTGACTTCTAATGGGAACATTGCTTCTTTAACGAAAATATTCTAAAATTGACTGTGCTGATAGTTGCACAACTCTGAGAATATACTAAAAACTGTTGAATTATAGCCTTGAAATGAGTGGACTATATGGTATATGAATTATATCTCCATAAAGCTGTTCTATAAAAAAACTATATAGACTCTTCCCTTATTGTGATTATAGGAGTTTTTTATGTTTACTGATTATGTGGTAGAAAAAGTAAGGCTTCTGGGAAATGTGTTTGCTTACAAAGCTCATAAAGATAATCTTCAACTATAAAGTCTATATTAGTTTAACAACTTAACTTGTAAACTTTGTCCTCGGAAACTGTATTTGTCACTTTAAACTTTAAAAACCAGGAACTGACTGATCTTGTTTTAATTAATTTCTCCTGGTAAATACTCTCTAAGTCTTCAGTAAGTACAGATAATATTTGATTTGTTTGGCTCTTTCTCTCTGTGTAGCAACTCCACTGACTAGGTTTACGACTTTCAACAAATGATAACATTTGTGCCTCCGTTTCCTTACGTTTGTGCCTTACGTTTGTGCCTTAGCTCAAACACAGAGACCCCTTTAAATAGATTAAGTAATTTAGTTACTTTTCCAGACAGGATCTACTGATTTTCATTCTAGTAAAACTAATTAAGGTACTTGATTGTCACTGGAAAATGTCAATTATAATTTATTTGAAATCACTGAGCTCTGAGCGCATACAACTCTAGGAGGCACTATTTAAATTGGGTAATTTTTATATTTGCTGTATTATTACCATTTCCCAGTAGATGGCAGTATGATATCTTGCAGAAGGGGGAACCTACTTTTTTTTCCTCTCCTAATTTCAACAGTTATTGTAGAGACTCGGGATGGGGCTAATTTATTACCTTCCCCTTTATAAATGCACCTCAGAGAAGTGAGGCAACCCAGCCAAGGTTCCTGATATGCAAGGCAGGAAAGGATTTTTTTCTTTTGAGAACCAGGTTGAGTAACTACCCATGAATAGGAAAACATGACTTACATGCACAGGTGGAGCCTTGTAGCGTAAGGCCAACAGGCTTTGGCCTGGGTATGCAGTTTTCAAAACGTCTTTTTAATTCCAAGACATAAAATCTTAACAGCTGCATTTTCCCTGGTATGGTGTTCTACCCCTGTGGGTACCCCTCTACTACTCATAGTGTCAACATTAAGAGCAGGTGTTCAGTATGCAGGCACACAGCTTTCTCTATGATGCAGCACTGCAGACCCAGGCCAAAAGAAGTCCTCAGAGACAAGGGGACTGTGGAAATGCAGACTGGCACGGCCGAAGTATGCCTGTGTTGTATGTGAGGTGTACAAAATTGAGAGCTGCCTGACAGAACAGCAATGGGTATATGACCACCACAATTTCAAAGTCCAAAGCTGCTTTAGAGAAAAGTGCTACCATAACTCGCTTGGTGGCCATATTCAGACAGCCCCAAATTCCCTGAGCAGCAATCCTGTACCTGACTGATGTGAGGTCTTATATGGTTCTCATTTTCTTCCTCTTAGTGTGAATACTCACATGCTTTACCACAGAAATGTTAATATTTGCTCATTTAGTTCTGTACCTGACCCAGCTGGGGAGATCACAATGTATATGGTATATGCTGCATACTACCTTCCTACGTTCTGAACATTCCATTTTGACACACATCTGCCCCCGAGCATGTCAGGGAGCTAGATTTAAAGTGCATTGTATTGCCTGCTCCTCAGCATGTCCAGAACAGTGGTACTGACACAAACTATATGCTGCCAGGTGCATAAGTACTGTTGTCTATCAGAATTGCCATATTACTTCCAAGCCTCATTAACATCAAAGCCAAATGCAATGACTTCTATGCAACGTATCCTGTAATGTGTTTATAATTTGTTTATTTATGTAAATCAAACCCAAGGGGATGCATAGCTAAGGAAAAACTCAGATTATAAACAAATGATGCATGAGAAGATATATTCTGCTATCCTTGTACTCAACAGTTTGAATGAAATATATTCCTAAAGAAAATCAGTAAGCTTTTTAAAAAAATGCTGAATACAGGAAGATGGTCACATGGCAAGTAAAGATGGTTACTTTACTTTACCTTTGAGGCTCTAAGCTACACAGCCCTTCCTGTGTTGAGGTAGCTAAGTTTTCACAACTAAATCTGGAGCAAACGCTGGTATATGAGGCCCTGCTGTGTTCCTCTACATTTTGACAAACTATCAACATTAATTAAGCACTGATAAAAGATCTGAGGGTACACAGCTTTATGGTACACCAAGGGAGGGTTTCTCCAGCCAAGTTTTCCTCACTCTCCCTTTTGCTAAATGAACATCCCTTTTTAGACCTTCTCACATTCAGACTTAACTGTTACTTGTCTGTTTTCCTACCAGAAACCCCATTAGTCTCTTCTAAGATGATGATCCTCGAGCTAACTTTCCAACAGTAAGTTACTAACAATAAAGAAAGCGAAATAAACTGAGTGCTCAAGAAATTAAAGGCACTATAGGAGCTGAAATAGTGATAACAATTCATGAATACTGAGCATTTACTGTGTGCCCAGCTATGTTCTAAGCAGTCTACACACAGGAGGAACCTGTTAGGTATCCCCATTTTACAGGAGAGTGAGGTGCTATCCCTCTGAGAAGGATTCTTGACTAGTGGTTGACCCTTGAAGCAGTTGCAATGTGTGGGGCGCTTGTCACCACAGACTAAAGAGATGTAACTAGCATTTAATGGGTTGGGACCAGAGATGCTACACCTCCTGTCAATCACCAGGTAGTCTCAGACAGGGAGCAACTGTCCCACCCCAAATGCAAATGACATTCCCACTGAGCACCACTCACTTGCTGAGAACTTGCCTCCCCCATTCTTTTTATTAAACTACTTGTCTCTTTTAGACTTTCGTGAGTCCTGACTACATTTAGGATTAAATCTGAGGACAGCTCTGACATTCAGCCAAAAGATGACTTGGTTAGAAATGGTTGAGCTGTTTTGTGCATAAAACCCCCTCTTCCTAATATCTTCCTCACAGCCACCACTGTAAGAACAAACAAAAAGCATCAACACACTAACTTTTTATCCGGAAGCCGCTAATATGATAGTTTAAGAAAGACTGCATATTTCTATTTCAAGAAAAACTTGAAATAGGGCACAAATTATTATAAATACATCCGTTGTGTAAAATTTTTTCCACAAGGAATTGTTTTCTATGTACCCAGCTGCATTAGTGTAATCTGAGTGAAACGACATAGGAAAGTATGACCTACTCAAAACTGGACTTTGCTGTCAGGTAAAAGTCTGTATGAAATTCACTTTCTCCCAGGGGCCATGCCCTCTTGACTCCAACGAAAACCTGTGAAAACAAATTCTCTTTTCACATCCAGAAGCACTGGGCAGGCAGCGTGCAGGCCATGGTAATCCTTGATGCAGTGGTAAAAATAAACCTATTAATAAATTAACTTCACTGGTTGTCTGGTGTCTTATTTCTTTCTAATTTCATTTTTCAGTCCTCGTTTCTGTAGAGGCAGAAAACTGTAAGCCCTGTTTGCTATTGAAATAAATGATTAATGGTCTGTAATTATCAGCTGGAAGCAAAGAACCTTGGAGGGATAACAGACCGAAGATTAAGTCTGGAAGTGAATCACCTAACAAGCATTGAACCCGCTTCCTGGTTCAGCAGATGGGGTGAGGCCCATCATTTGCAGGACTAAGAAGCCCCCGGGTGATGGAGATGGTGGTGGCCCTCAGACAACATTTCCAGGGGCACAGGATTGCATGTGGCAGGGAGGTAGGACTCTCAACTAGAAAGCCAGTTTGCAGGGAGATATGCCTAAAGGCCAGAACTCTTCACAAGATATTTGATTTGAAGACGTTTAAAATTTAAGTTCCTGCTCATGCTGGAATGAGAACTTGTTAGTTTCAGATTTATAAGTGTTCTGTATTTCTACTCTTATGGTATCCTGGCTAGTCTGTACATACGAAGTCCTCCACATCTTAAAAGCATTTCTGTGAAGTGTAACCATTATTCCTGAAGCTATACATTCTGTTACTAAGGATGAAAAATACATTTTTCTGCCACTTCACTTGAACCTAAAAGTTTTGAATTCTTCTCTCAGTCAGAAATGCATCGAGATGCTGGTTTTTCTCCCTTTCCACCTGATTGCAACCTAATTTGTGGCTCTAAGAGATACATTTCTTAAAGCGATGCAAATGAGAGATTTCTCAGCATCTCTTCTGTCGCGTCTTCCTAAAACGCTGTACTTTCAAAGTCACTCGTTGAAGAAGCAATATTTTTAAAAATCACCTAGAGGATAAGAAATCCCAGGGCACACATGCATCTGTAAGAAATGCACTCAAACAGCCTATAAAGATTTTTACCTGCATGAGCTGCTGCTTCAATTTCTGTATTTCTGAAATGTTCAGCTCACTGAATAAGTCGGACACAGGGTGCAGAGGCTCCCCCTTCCTCAGCGTGGGGGTGCGGTAGTCCCCACTCAGTTTCCCGAGGGGCCCGTGGAGATGGCCGTTCATCTTGTCGTCGTTGTTCGGCTGGCCCCCCTCCTCGGCAAACTTGAGCCCCTCCACCGAGATGCTGAGGTGGTTGTCGCTGAGGGTCATGTACTGGGACAGCTCCTTCCTCAGGGTGTTCTTTTGCTCCCGTTCATTTTTCAGGGTCTCGAGGGCTTCCTCCAGCTGGTGCTCGGCGATCTCCTTCAACCGGATGGCGTCTTCCAACTGGCTGTTCAGCAGTACCGTCTCCTCCTCGAATCGCTTGATTTCGTGCTTTAAGCCTTCGTATTCGACCTGAAGCAGACAGGAGAGAGAAGATTCATAGAACTAAAATTTGGGTCTTACAAAACTGCCATTGAACACTCCGGTGGACCAAATTATTTAAAAAATTAAAACATTGGTCTATAAAGTAAATCGAAGTTGCACACAGTATATACACCTTTAAAGTAACACATAATGGCTTTTTAATCATATATACATATGAAATGTATATAATTATGCATGTCATATATATTTAATATATGTCAAACCATGTATATATAATTAAAATTCTTAACAGATATGAAAAGTGTCTGTTTTAGGATTTCTTTTGTGGGATCTGGTGGTCAAAAGGGGGCACCATTTGCCCAATAAATGAGGAAATTTTTTTTAAGTTTATCAGAATATTCACAAACAAGAGTTTATCATCACTATTACTTTGTCCTATTTAATTATTAACAATGACAAAATTATTATACACAGAGATAAACTAGTTTAAAGATTACAACAAGAAAATAATCTCAGTAACATATATTTGAGAGGAAGATAAGTAAGCAAAGAAAAATTTAACATGTTTAACAATAAAATCTGGAGAAATGGTATCAAATATCCAATATTAAAAAATATATACGTAGTTATCAATGTAATATTTTTAAAATTATAACCAAATAAGAGCCTGCTCATACACCCTCGTGGTCATGAAAGTCCAAGGTGAAGAGATCTCTACTCTAAACCAGCATGCCTTCCTGGGGGCCTTTTCCATGGCACTTATCAATCACATGACACTTTCTAATAGTATTTTATTTCTACAACTACACTGTAATCTCCTTACAAGAGGAAATACTTTTTATGCACCTAGATGTCCTCCTAGTGTGTCAATGTTCCTTCCCGGTGCTTCAGCAGAGTTCTGTTCTTTAATATGTATTGCTGAATGAAAAAATAAGGCAGAAAAAGTAATATAACAGTCATGATATTATTTATTAATATAAACTATTCGTTTATAAACCTACCACCCTTGTTCTAACCTTGCAAAGGTTAAAATAAGAGTTTTTGATGTAAGTTTAGTTAAGATGTAAGTTTGGCTGGTGTTACAGAGACCTAAATAAGAGTGACTTAGTGGAGATAGAAGTTTACTTCTCTTTCTATTCAGGCAGATTCATTCACTCCACTCGCTCAAATGCGGTTCAGGCTCCTAACAATCCCCCAACAGTTCCATGTTTCTCTCCTTGGGCAAAGGCTGTGTCCTGGACAAACCCTTCATCATTCTTCAGGACCCAGGTCAAGAATGTGCTCCCCAGTCTGCAGTTTTTGCTGACCCACTCAGGCAAACAGCTCACTCCTTTCTGCAGCCATCACTGGTAGGCTCCATCACACAGTCAGAGCCCCAGCTAAGTGGAGGCGCCGAGAAGCAGAGTAAGAAGGCATTTAAAAACCTGTTGTGTGACATTTTACAGGCAGCACCGAAGTAGTCACTATGAGAGAAAGTACTGACTTTGCTGGACCTCCTTATAGCGACTTCATAGTTTAGTAACTCTTCTATTTTTAACTTTTACTTACCATGAGGGTTGGGGATGGGCACCATGATCTGTTCAGACTCCAGGAACTCTAAAGATCTGACTCTCGCCCTGTATTACCAAATCTAACACATAGTTTTAATATGCAACTAGACTTTTAGAAAGTACATGGCTTCATAGAAACAAACACCTGAAATACTGGTTAAATGAAATCAAACTGAATTGAACATGTTCCCTATGTTCCCTTATGATACAATTCCCTGATACAGAAATACATCCCTGGGGGAAATGTTCTTCATAACAGAAGTATACTGAATTATTAATTTTAATAAGGGCTTCAATGCTTAGGTAACAATTACTGAGTGCCTTAGTTCAATATGTGAGATATTAGGAATATAGCATTTATTATTTCTCTCCTCCTCTTCATCACTTACATCCCTAAAAATTGAAACATAATTTCCTGCCCTATGTTAGGTAATATTAGAACAAGGCAAATTATCCTGTCCCTCTGTTAACCAGTACTGGGACTAGACATGAAATAATTTAGCTGCTTTTGAGAAACACTTGCTCCTGGAAGATGAGACCCAACTAAAATAGTTTCCTCAAGACTCATGTCAAAACCCTAATTTTGCTGTGTCTCCCAATTCAAAGTTATTATGTCATAAACATAATAGGATCTCCTAAGATCCTATGAACACCTTTTTCCTAAATCTCCCATTCTAAGACAGTACCATCTTACATCTCTCCAGCCGTAGCTCAGTGCCCAGCACACAGTCGGTGACCTGACTTGCGAGGTTGTAGTATCATTTAGAATAGAGGTTGTAGTTGAGGAACTGCCTTAAAAAGACCTTGAACATCCAATTCACCTTTACTTAAATATTTGATAGAACCATATTCATAAATAGATTCAGGAATGCTATTCCTAATAACTGTAACAAAGCACAATACAAACCAATCGGGAAAACTCGGCAGTTCAGTTACCTAAACCTTGCTACCAAAAAATTACTTAGATGTCCACAAGCAATGTTTACAGTCAGGTTACAGCTGAAAAAAAGATAGCGGGCATTTTCTTTTTCACATAATTTTGTTCTTATTGGGGTATATTTATAATCCCTTCCCCTACATGATTCAAAGCCATTTACAGAGAGAGGGAGGGAGGGAGAGGAGGGAATGATTTCTGGGAGACCTTGAACTTATAGCACAAAACAAGTTTATAGACCCAGACCTTCAGTGAGAAGTTGTCAGGTAAAACTAATACATTTGACTTACTCCTAAACTAAGTTAACATAGAGCTAAAGGATAAACTAAAATTCTTCTTCTCCAATAAAGCTTTATTGTAAATTACACTACTTCTAGGTTTCCTTCTAAATGTTAGCTGAAACACGAGTGGTGGAAAATTTCAGCACATAAAAATTGTAGGGAGATGAAGGCAAATTTTGTAAGTTCCCTCCTGGGAAATAAAGAGAAGACTTATCTTAGTGGTCAGAAGATGTGCATCCACCTGGAATGTAACCAAAAAAGCCTTACCTGGTTCTGCTTTAACGTGGACACAAGTTTCTGCAACGTGATATTTTCTTCCTCCAGTTCCGTGTAGTCCTGGAGGAGGCGGGCCTCCCGGAATTTGTATTCTCGGATTTCATCCTTCATCCGTATTCTCTGCAGCTCCACCATCTCGTTGTTCTGAAACCACAGAAAAAACAGTCAGTACAAAAATGTCTGACTCTAGATCTTAAGAAAGGTAGGTCAAGTCTTTGTAGTTAAACATAATAAAAATGCCTCATGAAGTGCAATCACTAACATGTTTTTTTTTGAACGACAATTTAGCAACATCTGTCCAAACTTTAAAAGCACATACACACAAACCAGCAGTTCTACATCTGAAAATCAAATCTACGTCTAAAAAAAAAATTGGTGAGAATGTTTAATATCTTGACCTGGGTGATGACTAGGAGTGTATCCATGTCAGAATTCATCAAGCTGTAAACCAAGATTTGTGCGTTTTATTATATGCACCTCAATATTAAAAAAATAATTAAAATCTTCACATTAAAAAATTTTTAACTGAGTAGAAATCATTCTGAATCATGTCTTCACTGAGGTAAATAAAAAGAAAAATAAATCCATGTAGATCTATCTACACAAAGCAGCAGAAACAGCCTACATGTTTGGTATTTGGGAAAGACGAAACAAATTACCATGCCACCACTAAGTGGACATCATAAAATTATTAAAAACAATGAGGAGTTTTATGCACTAAAAGATAGCAATATATTAGAAAATGTAGAAGAAAATATAGATTAGTACTCATACAATATGAACTTCCCATACACTGGGAGTTGAGCAAGGTCAGGGGGTTGGGGGTGGGGGTTCCTCTACAAGTTTCACAATCTTCCCAATGAGCCACATGGTCTGATCCTGCCTCTGTCCAGCCACTCTGCTAGCAGTCACTCGGCTCTGGCCACAGATTCCCTTCTGCTGTTCCCCCGCCACACAGGGCTTGTAGCTTGCTCCTCCTGCCTTGAGGCTCTTGCATCTCCCCAGAGAACTTCCTCCCTCCAGATTGGGGGACCTTAACCTCATTTCTGCCATGGCCCTCTTTGACAACATGGTACTATCAGTGAACTCATCTCAGAATATTTTTAAGGACAGTGTAAGGGTCAGACCTTGCCACCCCATGGGGTATTATTTTAAATCCCTAAATTTCAGGGTGATTACCCAGTAATATATAACCCATATAATAATACATGTGCTTCTTTATTAACACAATGTATAATCAGATCTACTGGCAGATCTATGAAATGACATCAAAGCAAGGATATTTCAAAATAGCTGCAAGAACTAAGATGTGATAGGAAAATATCAATCACAGGTAATAAGTTCTAATTCTACTGGGCTTTGTTGCCTATATTCAAATGAAAGAAAAGCCTAGGTCTGAGTTGAGTGAAAATGGACATGTCATTATTTTTCCCATGCAAGTTTCCATCAAGTCCCCTGAAGTCTATCCATAACAGAGTCCCAGGACCCAGGTTAAGAAACTCTTCTGCTTCTTGTCATTCTGCTCTCAGTTCAAATGTCATCTCCTGGGAGTGGCCTTTCGAGAATAGCTGATGTAAGACAGCAACCCTGGCCCAGCTCAGCATCCCCCTGTATGACTTACTTTTCAGATCAACATTTAGCACACAGTAGGTACTCACAAAATCAGTGCTAGAAGAATAACACTAATCATTACTTGAAATTAGTTACTTAATTTTTACACATTTTACATTTATTAAATTTCTTTTTTTTATCTGAATATAAGAAACTTTTTCTGTAGTGTTCATCTATGTGTCCCTAAAACGCAGCAAATTTTAGGCCCTTATAAGCATGGAACAAACAACGAAATAGGGATATAAATAAAAAAAATTCTGAAAAGAAGATCATTGCATGGATGGTGGCTTTCAGTCTTGTGAATAGCAGACTTTGAAATAAAATATTCTGAAATCTGTGAAATAATTAGACTTCTTATAATTCTTCACTTTACAGTCCAGTGACTTAGAGGCAGAAACATTGCTTCGTTCTCTGATCTTTGGACAATACTTTGGGCGTAAATGCTCAATGAGTATAAAATGAAAAATAGTACAGTTTGGCTATAAACCCAAATTATAATATTTCATTAAATTATTTAATTTTGCAAAAACATGAAACCTTAGTAGTTTCTTGAAAGGTCTACCATTAACTGAGTAATATATATTTATTTAGTTTTCTTTATCTATCTGTATAAACATATGAGGAAACCTGGTAAACTGGATGCCAGTCATTTATATAAAATTACAAAGAAAAATGTGAAGATCTATGGGGCTCTGTAAAATGTGAACATATACATTGTAAAAACGGTAATGACCAGAAACCTAGCTTGTATACACTGGAAATTAACCATAAAATCTTACATAGTAAGACAGTAAATGTCAAAGAAATTTAAGACCATGGCAAAGCTAATGAGGATCACTAATAAATAACTCATAAAACAGCTAATGAAAACTCCTGATGCTAATTAAGAAGGAAGCGCTTGGCTGGGAGACTGGTCAAGGTGAAGGGCTCACTAACAATAAAACAGACCCCAGGCCCAGAGGAAGAAAATGGGTCTTATTTATTTTGCTAGAAATCCTTGTTTCTTGAACTGCCATAGATTCAAGTCCACAGGCAATGTTCTTTGTTTCGGTAATAAATTGAAAAGATGGCTCCTGTTTTTTACACCATTTATTGTACGTACATATATTTATCTCCTATTTTCTTCTTCCTGGGATAAGATGGGGCTGAGCTCTACAAGCACCCCCATCAAGAATATCGAGAATGAAAGAAGTAAAGCAGGAGAGCAAAGGGGAGAGACCGGCACCACCCAGAAATGCTTTAACCTTTTCTCTCCAGAGACCTGAGCCCCTGCTCCAGCTCAGCGGGGAGGGATTAACCTGAAATGCCTGGGGTAGACTATCCAATCATTTGCATTGGTATAGAAGCATTCCTAGGGTTTTATTTCAATTAACCTTAAAAGGATTTCTTTATGTGGGAGTAATAAATTCCCTTTGCTGTTGGCAAGGAGTAAGACAATATAAATACTTGTTACTATATAAAGAGTAATGTGAAAAAAAATAATGCCTTCTAGTTATACAGCCCTTCATCTTTTATAGATTAATTATATTCATTATATTAGATTTTTGTTTTGTTTTGTTTTTTCTGTTTGTTTGTTTTTTTGAGAGGGCATCTCTCATATTTATTGATCATATGGTTAACAACAATAAAATTCTGTATAGGGGACTCAATGCACAATCATTAATCAACCCCAAACCTAATTCTCAACAGTCTCCAATCTTCTAAAGTATAACGAACAAGTTTTTACATGGTAAACAAGTTCTTACATAGTGAATAAGTTCTTACATGGTGAACAGTACAAGGGCAGTCATCACAGAAACCTTCGGTTTTGATCACGCATCATGAACTATAAACAATCAGGTCAAATATGATTATTCGTTTGATTTCTATACTTGATTTATATGTGAATCCCACATTTCTCCCTTATTATTATTATTATTTTTTTTTTTAAATAAAATGCTGAAGTGGTAGGTAGATGCAAGATAAAGGTAGAAAACATAGTTTAGTGCTGTAAAAGGGCAAATGTAGATGATCAGGTGTGTGCCTGTAGACTATGTGTTAATCCAAGCTAGACAAGGGCAACAAAACATCCACGGATGCAGAAGATTTCTCTCAAAACAGGGGGGGTGAGGTTCTAAGCCTCACCTCTGTTGATCCCCAATTTCTCACCTGATGACCCCCCTGCGACTGTGCCTGTCTTAGGTTGTTCCTCCCTTGAGGAATCTTACCCGTCTCTGGCTAACCAGCCATCTTCTGGGGCCATACAGGGAAATGTAAAGTTGGTAAGTGAGAGAGAAGCAATATTGTTTGAAAAGGTTAGCTTTTTACTTCTTTGCAGATTTATGCCCTGTGGCTTCTATGCCCAGCATTTGTCTTAAGGTATCTTTACCACTTGGAAGAATTATGATACTCGGTAATTTCGATATGAGGCACGAATTCTACTTTAGGGTTGTAATTAGGAAGGAAGAAGAAAAGCTATAGAAGTAGCAGATGGAAGAAAACATGGGAAGATTGATTATTTCTTTGACATATCTTCTTACAGAGTAACATAAGCATGTATATGTTTTAAACTACTAATTAAATTGCGTGCACACATTAACATAATAGGAATACAGCTACATAACCAAAGCAGACCTACAATTACCAGCCATATCCAGTGAAACCAAGAAAACCAGCCAGGCACCCCAGGCACCTCTGAAAACTTATCAATGATACGATGGACACTGTCCAACCAAAACTGAATAGTTTGAGAAAAATCAGACAAATCAAAACAACACACTCCTGGGAACCGTTCACATCCCACACGTTCTTTTAACAGTAGATAGTCTATAGTCGCAAGATTTTGGAGCACTGCAACTTGCACTTCTCCTAATTCTTGGTTGAATTCCAATAGTATAGATCCAGTCAAGTTTGCTGTTTTACTGTATGCACAAGCCAGCTTAGATATCTCCTTTTTCATTCCCATGGCAAGTCCAGGAGCTGGTGGGATGAGTGCATCTACAGCTGTAGCAGTGCGTGGATCTTTGTTGAGGTTTTTTGATGATCATCTTCTGGAATGACTCTTCCAGTGAATGTTGATGTTAGAAGTTCTTCTTCATATCGTATCTTAATTCGTTTTCTGGGTAGCCCAATTAGGCTTTGATCCTCTGTTAGTCCATTCGTGGGTTCTGTGAGTCTGCTGCTGTTTTGTTCCTTCAGTTTTTGCTTTGTTCTTATATTCCACAGATGAGTGAAATCATTTGGTATTTCTCTTTCTCCACTTGGCTTATTTCACTGAGCATAATACCCTCTAGCTCCATCCATGTTGTTGCAAATGGCAGGATTTGTTTTTTTCTTATGGCTGAATAATATTTCATTGTGTATATGTACCACATCTTCTTTATCCATTCATCTACTGATGGACACTTAGGTTGCTTCCAATTCTTGGCTATTGTAAATAGTGCTGCGATAAACATAGGGGTGCATCTGTCTTTTTCAAACTTGAGTGCTGCATTCTTAGGGTAAATTCCTAGGAGTGGAATTCCTGGGTCAAATGGTAAGTCTATTTTGAGCATTTTGAGGAACCTCCATACTGCTTTCCACAATGGTTGAACTAATTTACGTTCCCACCAGCAGTGTAGGAGGGTTCCCCTTTCTGTTTTGTTTTGTTTTAAATTGAAGTATCATTGATGTACAGTCTTATATTGGTTTCAAGTATACAACACAGTGGTTCAGCAGTTCCCCATATTTTTAAATCCTTACCCCCACTAGTGTGGTTACCTTCTGTCAGCATAAGAAGATGTTATAGCATCACTGACTGTATTCTCCATGCTGTACTACCATCCCCACGTCCAACCTTTATTATGACTGAGAATTTTTGTGCCCTTTTATCCCCCTTCCCACCTACCCACTCCACCCCTCCCCCAGGACCACTCACTTCTCAGTGTCTATCAGTCTTCTGCTATTTGCCACATTAGATCTTAATAACAGCTTGTGTGAGGTGGGTGACAGATCCCCCAGTTTACTCATCTGTAAATGGGGATCCCAATATCTAACCCTGTCTGGTAATCATGGGGATTGGATGATGTAACCTGGGGGAAATGGGCAGAGATGCTAGGGACAGGTAATTCCCATAACACAATGGAACACGTGCTCTCACGGGGCTTCACACCAAAAGGCTGGGCAATCAACTACTCCCGGGTGAGGACGGAAAGCTTTATAAAGGAAATTACATTTGAGCAGAAGCTTGAGTGACAGGTACAGTCAATTATCTGGGTAAAGAGCACAACAGACTTTCCAGCCAGAGGTAAACTTCTGAACCAAAGCAAGTCATATCTGTCCTGAAGGCAGTGCTATAGTAAAATGCCCAGTGGTCAGACTGGGCCCCTTCTCAGCGCACCAGCACAGCCACAGTACAGACCAAGAGAAATACAGGAAAAACTGGGAAACGGCTAATTAATTTCAGCTTATGTCTATGTTTGGTGTTAATTCATACAATGAAATGTTAAATGACAGACTTGTGTCACTGAGCTACGGGGAAGTAGGAAGCACCACGGTGTTCTCAGCGCTTGAGAGCTGGTGGCTGTGGTTTCGGAAGTGGCGCAGCCGGCTGTGGCTGGAGCGAAGAAGTCACTTGAGATGATCTTGCAGGAAATTCTTTGTTAAACAAAGGAATTCGGGGAACCCTCAAGGTCTTTTAAGCAAAGCAACCCTGTAATCAGAGCAGGGAGGGCGGACTTTCAGAAGAAAGTCACAGAGAACAAGCAAGCAGCTGCTCCCAAGTCCAAAGCCAGAGAAGATGAGGAAGAACATGGAGGAACATCTTAGAAGGAATCAATGTGCTTATTGATAGATAATAAATTTAAAAAAAAAAAAAGAGGAGAGTACAAAACAATGACCTAATAAGGACAAAAAGTACCTAAACAGAATAGTAAGGAAAAAGAGATTTTACACTAAAGTGCATGTGGGAGTTAATGATACATCTTATAAATAATTATAAGTAGGATTAATTTGGACAGTCAAACCAGGCACTTCTGGATCTGTGAGTGGAGTAAAGGAAGAGAGCCTCTCTGGTCCAAGTGGAGAAGTACAGAGAGGGGGAAGGACGGGACGGGGCCCCCATTCTCACTTCCCGCACAGACCGAGTGCAGGGACCGCGGGCAGTGGGGACCGGAGCACCGTTGCTCAGCTGGCCCCAGATTAACTCCTCTCCGGTCTGGGAGACAGGTGGGCGAAGAGTTCTCCTGGTCTCTGCCAGCCAGGAATTCTCTGCCCCAGGGCCACGCAGGCCCGACCTGAGTAGTTCAGAAAGTTTTGGGGGTGGGACAAAGAAGGACAGGGGCTGCTCACCAGCCTGCTGCCTGCACTGTCCCGGCTTTCCACACTTGGCACGAACACACACACCCTCCATCCGGGGGTACCAGGGTGACAGGGCTCTGAGTCTCCCTTGCAAGGAAGGAATAATGGGACACTAGACGACAGATGCAGGGGACAGGCCCTGACCCCTCAGCTCCCCAAGCTTCCTGTTTCTCCCTCTCCCCACTAGCAGCCTCTCCTTCCCTTCCTGAGAATCTTGCCCCGTTTTCCCGTGGCGGGAGGGCTGGGGGTAAAGACAAGCAGGTGTGGCTCCTATTCCCGTTCTCTTTTTCACTGATTTCTTCCCATCTACTGGATACAGTTTAAAGATTGTCAATCCTGCCTTAAACAAACCTTGACCTTTAAACCAGTAGTTCTATTTCCATGGCGAGGACCGCCCTCTCCTTACACCAGTCCTCTCTAATGCATCGATGAGCACCGAACCTGCTCCTGTCAAAATCATCGAGGCCGTGCTTGCTGCCACCGGGTTGGGTGGCCACGCCTGTGTTTCCTTCCACAGCGTCTACCACTGCCTCCTTTCTGAAACACTCTCTCCTGCTGGCTTTTAGACGCCTCTCAACTCTAAGCGCACGGGCTGCTGCTTTGCAGTCCCTCCCAACTCACTCCTCTCCTCTGCTCAGCCTCTAAGCGTTGAGTGTTCCAAATCTATATTTAGCCCGTCCTTTTCTACCTGCTCATTCTCCAAAGGCCACCTCATCCGGACCTCTGGCTTTAAATATGCTGACTGGCAAATCCCACTGGACTCCTGTGCGCCCCGACTCCTGCCCCCCTTTGAAGAGCCCAGCACGTATCTTTGTCCCACGCACCCTCACTTCAGAGAGTTTGCACCAGCTGTCCCCTCTGCTGGGACTTCCGTCCTCTTGTGCGGTGCCCTGTCTCTTCATTCATTAGGATCTCGATCTAAATGTCGGCTCTGCAAGCAGGTTCCCCTGACCGTTCAATCTAAGGTAGCCACCCAGTCACCCTCACATAACCCTCCGGTCTGAAAAGCAGCTATCACTCCTGAATTACCTGTGTTTGCTTTGTGCCTATCTTCCCCCGCACAAGATGTAAGAGCCGAGAGAGCAGGAGCTTGGCCGGTGACTGTTCATCACAGCACCCCAGAGCCCAGGAGACTGTCACCCCACAGCTCGGACGCACCACTTCCAGCCTGGACGGGACGGGTGGTAACACGAAGGACGGCTGAGAAGTCTTTCTTTGCAGGGGTGAGCATAGGTGGGCACAGCCAAAGAAGTATAGGTATGTTTCACACATATGAGTTCATAGATTGAAAAAAAAAAAAAAACCACAGACTTACAAAGCAGGCCCCATGCAAAATTCTCCAGGGTTTATATACCCTTGTTGGTGACACCCATTCCATGTGTTTTTATACTTTATTCCAACTTGGGAGAGATTTGCACTCAGAACAGGATTTGATAAACTCATCTACTGTAGGTAAATATGGCTGACACAACCTGTTATGTTCCTCTCTTATGAATGGGTTCAATGAATGAGGGGCAGAACCACACACCTCTGTGATACCAGCCAATAACAGGCTGATGGACACACAGGGATCTTCTAAAATCATAATAAGCCAAGACCTATTGCTCTATCAGGCAGCTATGTGGGGCACTGGGAGACTGAGGCGACTTCCAAGTCTTTAGAAGTGTTCTCAATGAATAAGATATCCAGAGGACCATGGAGTTAGCATCTCCAAATGCAATCCAGACTTAATACTGGATGATAACTAGGAAAAAAAAAAATAGGGCAAGTTTGAAATGTGGCTTGAAACAAATATACTCAGCAAGAAAAAGAAAATATAAAGAGAATCGCCATGGTTGCAACAGAGCAAGGGAGGAGAGAGCTATGGCTCCAGGAGGGGTTCCTGTAGTGAGTTCAGTGCACACTTGTTCTGTGCAGGATTACTAGGAGCCACGCTTGGGAAATACTAGGTTAAGTAATATGACACCTGCATTTTTCTGCTTCTGGACTCCTTAGAGCCCTTAATATGCTAGTGAGCATTGAGACCTTGTACGAGTAGACATGGTATGCAATGTTTGGTAAATTTATTTGCCCACAAGACCTTTGCCTTTTCAAGAAGGCTTTGAATAATCCACTGACCAAATCTTTGGAAAATGTTACTCTGAGACAGTAGAAAAATGACAGTATTTGTAAGCTGGGTGGGTTGAATCACCAAGCTCCTAACAGCCCCACCCCAGATCCTTTCCAACTGCTGAGGACTAAATGGACCACCTTTCGAACACTCACTGCCTATTAAGTAAGTTTCACAGGTAAAGCCCTGATTGCTGGAGCAAAGCCATACCTGGGACCCTGATTGGCACAGTGTTTCTGGAATTTTCCATGAAGGCTTCCAATATTCTGGGAATGTGAGAACTTCAAGGTGACTAATACAGGAATCTAGTAGTACACATGCTTATTAAAATTTAAGTTCCAAACTCTGAAGCAAAGTCTAAGACCTAGCTTTTCTTCAAAGACATCACTTTGAAGTAATCATTACAGGTGATCCATTTTCCGCCTCTGACAATCTACACCGTCTCAGACAGACCCTCCTTATCAAGCTCTTCCTAAGCTTTAACTTATGCTTTCAAGTAAGCAGAAGCTGGACCTGGACTTAAGGAAGTTTGCAACGACAAGAATGGCAACTTGAGACACATAGGTAATGAAATTCAAAAATTTAGAGATTCAGAGGAAAACAACACTGGCACAGGATATGGACTATAGAGTAAGGCTGTGGTTAACTTCGGTCAAAGGTAGATCTCTGCTCATCTCCGGGGATCCCCAGGCATCTGCGGCTGACTCTGGGCCGTGACAAGGATGAGACGGTCGACTGAGTGACTTACAATGTGCTGTTGTAGGCCTGAGACGACTCTGATACACTTTGTACTGGCTTGCCTATGTTGTTAAAGAAAATTTATAGGTTGATCGGTACTTGGCTTTAAAGGTTATATGTCTAATTTTGGCTAAATGAGCAGCAGAGTATAAAAAAAATCTTCTGTAAATTTCTGTCTTGGCTTCCCTGAAAAATAGGTTTATTGGGTATATTTAGTGATTTATAACCTAACACAAAGAGTATCCAGTGATATTAGGAAACAGCCCAGAGCTACGTCTAGACGTCTCAAGCCTCTCTGCCTGCCTCTCTTTCCTCTTTCCTTCTGTGCCACATCCTTTGGTTTACCAAAGCTGAAGGGCAGCTGAGTAAGTCACCCCAGAATGTGCCCTTTGGCATGTGGATTATTTTGAGCCGAAGACAACTGGGGCCCAGCAGCCTCAGGAAGAGCCTTTTACTTCCCCCTTAACTGCCTCAAAGCACTTAGATGGGGGGCCTGCACCAGGAAGAGAGCCCTTACCAGGGATAACTTTTTATAAGAAAGACTCATCTGCACGGCAGGGCGCGAACATCTGCTCACCAAACATTTCCTCCCCTCGTCTTCCTGTGAGTTCCCTCCCCCCTCTTGAAGCCCCTGCCCCCTGCCCCCTTCTCCTTGGCTCAGGATGGCATCCAAGCCTCAACTACCTGACTGCCAGGAAGTCTTGTATTTTTACGGGGCTCCCATACTTAGGAAATTTAATCTACTTTATGTCAATTTATTAGACCAGCCAAAGCGCCTCCAAGGGAAGAAGGGAGGTCTTCCATCCCATGAAGCCTCACGTGGGTTACCCTTTGGGATCCTGTGTGTCCTTCCAGTGATCTGGCCCTGGGTTGTTGCTACGACTTCGTAAAAGCAAACAGAAAAAGAAATTGAGACTAGGCGGGTGAAGCGCAGTAACTGGGACCGCAGCGCCCACCCAGGAAGAGACTACACGGAAGTGAGGCACAGCCTCCCCCCTCCCACCTCACAAACTCAGATGGGACCCAGCTGCTCTGACACCAGAAGGCAGATGATACAGCTCAGCCCTGCAGTGAAACAGAGGCATCGAGGATGCAAATTGCACAGGAAGTTTTTGCCTTCCTAAGAGACTATTCTGGGACATTCCCTTCACACTCTGTAGCAGTAAGAAGCACTTGGAATAGAGTATTTTTCTGTAAACTGTCTTTGGAGCTAGCCTTCTAACACCCAATCAAGTACTCTAACGCAAGATGAACAGAAAGAAATATATGAATACTACTCTCTCAGCAGAAATTCAGTTTATATTTGAAAGATATACATGCATATATAAATATATTCAGTAACATTTTTCCTGGTTGGCAGGTAAAGGTAAACAGATTCTAAGTATTGTGGTTTTTCTCTTTTTTTATATGAAAACAATAACTACTTTGTTGTCAGTATTTTATAATGACTTAGAGTAAAATTTTCAGCCAATTACAGGGCCACTGAAGTGGAAAAATGGATTATTTAATGTTTTAATAAAAGTTGTTTTAACCATGTACATATTTCACAGACATAGGAAATAAATTTTTCAGGCATAAAAAAGACAGGAAAGAGCATTATGATTCGACCACACGATATGTAATATTAGTAGCTGGTAATTAACTACAGTATTAGTAATTGAATAAAAAAAGGTATAGTGTATATTTTACTATGATAATGAGTAAACTGAGGCCCAGAGATTTAGGAAGCTGGAGCAGGTCACAGAGGTAGGAGATGCTAGCTCTAGGTTTTAACCTGCCCCACTAAGTCTGAGCCCCCGTCTTCCATTAAGACAACTGACTCTGTCTCCTGGCTTCAGACAGAAAGTCTAAGAAAACAAACTGGAAAGACAAGATTAAAATACACAAGGAGAAAATGAGGAGCTTGCTGTAAATCAGAATGAATTCCTCATTTTCTGGGCCTTCAAACTCAGGGAGAGGCTGGCGCACTGTGAAAACAGAACTAAGAGGTCATAGCCTCAAGCTCTAAGCACAGGCTTACTTGGCTGAAAGCAAGGACACTAATTCAGGGAGCAAATGGCATGTTTGGGGGATGAGAACATGCTTTGCCTCTGCACAGACTCAGAACTCAGATTAGGGGCTCAGTGGGTGGCTCCCTTCCCCCAGTCCTGGGAAGGAAATCTGGAAAGAGTGCGCGGGCGTCTTCTTCTGGCACCTGATGGTCGGGGCCTGACAGGGCCTGTGAGCCGCACTGCTGAGGAGAGCGCATGATGGCTTCCGTCTGGGGAAGGACCGGTGTCTGCGCTGTTCTTGAAGATCCCACTGAACACACTCCCACACAGGGTCCCTCTCGGTTTGCAGAGAAGAGAAGCCTTCATACAGAGCACAGTTTAATAAGAAGCCCTTTCATACATACACAAAGGCCAGTGATGTATTTTTCCCTGCCCTGAATTTCAATTAGCATCTTAGGCAACAAACTTAAAAATGACTAATTGAAAAATACGTGCATTTAGTCTGTGGGTAAAGGCAAAGGGAATATTACAACATATATATTAAGAAACACTATTAGCCAAATGAACTGTGTGTGTGTGTGTGTGTGTGTGTGTGTGTGTGTGTGTGTGTGTGTGTACATGATTTCAGAAGAGTATTCTGTTGGAATTTTATCTTTTTTTAATTTTTAGTTTTGCCTAAAAGCTCCATTAATTATTTTTTGCTTTACCTATTTAACATTTTGCTGAGTTAAAACAGTGAGATAAACTATGTTTCCATCCATATTTCACTAATCAAGGTATGTGTGGGGTTATCAATTCTTTGGAGGTACCTTACTTATTTAATTCCATCTCTATCAAACTTTTATACTTTCAGTAAAGGTCACATTGTCCAGAAACAATTAGACTGGTAGACTTTCAAAATACGAATTTTTCAGTAAGCCAGAGGTGCTTTTTGTAGAGAATCAGCCATAATGCAAATATAGTATCAATTATATTCAGATTTTAAAGATACATTGTATTATTTTAGTACTGTTCATATAAAAAAGGTTTTATTCATCATTATTTTAACCTGTTTCAATAATTGAGAATATAAGTCTAAATAATGATAGTTTGGATTAAATATAACTGTAAATTAACATACGCTTGGGACCCAACTATGATTGGCCTAAAACAAATCCATTTCTAACAAAGATAAAACTAATAGTACTAAAAAAAAAAATCAGAGCCAACAATTTTAACATATGTTCCTAATGACCACTGATCAGCGTCTCAGCCACCAGATTTACAGTGACGTCAGAACGCAAAGCCGGAAGTGTTATAAACCCAGAGAACTTAAAAATCCATCTATATAAGTGAGGGGGGGGTGTCAAAATATGACTCCAAAATGAGCCACTCTGGCATGTGGATTATTTCAAGCTGAAGACAATCGAGGCCCGACACACTCGGGAAGAGCTATTTACCTGCTCCTTGACTGCCTAAAAGAATAAGGTCTGTACAGGAGAGTTATTACCTAAGATGACTTTTATCAGACAGACTCATCTGCAGGGCAGGGCAAACATTTATTTACCAAACATTTGTTCCTCCCACCTTCCTGTGAGTTATCCTCCTCCCCTTGATGAAGCCCCAGACCCTAACCCTTTCTCCTTGGCTTAAAATGGTGTTTAAGCCTCAACTGCCCGTCTTTTGGGACCCAAGACGTACAAAATTTGTTTTCTCCTGTTCAACTGTCTTATGTCAATTTAATTATTAGACCAGCCAAAGAACCTAGAAGGAAAGAAAAGTTTTCCCACCACTACAAAAAAGTTAGATATACTAAAATGATGCATTAAATATTTGCCTATCTTTGCTGCAATATTTTCTCTATAATTCTTTACTTTTTTGGATAAAATCAAATTAGAAAGCTGTAAGTACAGACTAGTAAAAATGCTGTTCTGAATATAGACAGTAGCCTGTTGAGTTACTCATCTTATAGTTCTTTCATAGTACTTAGATCCTAAGAGGAATATACTCTAAGTTTTCATAGTCTAAGGAAATAATTTACATTAAAAAAAAAAAACTCCTACTATCAAATTCTGGAAGGACAGCATTCATATTTATATTCCTTTCAAACATCAGAGCAACATTTAAGTTCAGATAGTATGTATTCACGTGTCTATTTCCAGTATTAGGTTTTAAATAAATGGGCCTTTCTAATATGATGCTTAGTATTAACATATGTTACAATTTAGATCTGATGACATATTAACTCTGGGGTAAAAGGAATAAATAATGACTTAGAGGTTCTCAAAGTATGAACCTAGAACCAGCAGTGTCAACTTGTTAAAAATGCAAATTATTAAGCCCCACCCAGACCTACTGAAGTAGAGACCCTGGCGATCTGTGGTCTTAACAAGCTCTTCTGACACAAACTGAAGTTTGACAACTGCTGATCCAAATAAGAAAAACTGGCTTTCAGTAGCTTAAGTTCATCCAGAGAACAGATATTCACAGTAGGCTGGTCTATTAATCATTCAATCACAGAAACTGTCCAGCAATTACAAATAAATAAATAGCACAAACAATGCAGCAAAATGAGAGCCTAGAAAGAGACTCACGTGTATATGAACACTTAACAACAGAGGTGTCATTGGGGATCGGTGGGGAAAATGGGCTGGAAAAAAATAAAGGCAAATACATTTATGACTTTGCAGGAGGGAATTTCTCAAATCAGTAACAAAAATGGCTTCCCATAGGGGAAAAGATACATATAACTACATTAAAATTCAATACTTCTGTTTATCCAAATGCAAATGAAAAGATAAGCCTCTAACTAGGAATAGAAATTTCTCACACAACAAAGACTCATATTTACTATTTATTCATTCAACAATTATTCATTAATGCCAGATGCTATTATAAGTGCTAGGGATATAGTGCACAGCAACAAAACTATAAAGATCTCTGTTCTCTCTTGAACTAACATGCTTTGCTTACAACACACCTAATCAATAGGAAAATTGTGCAGTTTATTTACTTAAGTTACAGATAAATTATATACATTACTCACCATGTAACTTATTCACTATGTAAGAATTTGTACTCCATGTAAGAACTTGTTCATTATGCATCAGAAGATTGGAGACTGACGAAAATTAGGCTTGGGGTGGAATAATGATTGTGCATTGAGTACTGACCCCCCTATACAGAATTTTATTGTTGTTAACAACCATTTGATCAATAAATATGAGAGATGCCCTCACAAAAAAAAAAATATATATATATATATGTGTATATATATATATATGTGTGTGTATATATATATATATATATATATATATATATATATATATAAATATATAAACACACTTCCAATTGTAAAATAAATAAGTAACCAGGATGTAATGTATAGCATAAGGAATATAGTCAAAATATTGTAACAACTTGGTATGGTGATAGCTGGTACCTAGAATTATCATGTATATAAATGTTGAATCACTGTGTTGTACACCTGAAACTAATGTAATACTGTGTGTCAACTACCCTTCAATAAAAAATAATTATCCAGAAAAAAAAAAAATTATATACATTACGTACGATTGGGGACAAGGAGGTCTGGAGAAGAGGCACATGGATGGATTTGTGGTAGTGACCACAGAGTGTGAAGGTCTTTGTGTTGCACAGGACCACTTACTGGAGAACATTCACCCTGAAAGTCATGGACTACCAAGTGGACAGAATGACCGAGACAGGTGACCGCCAGCCTCTGCCACCAGCCACTCTCTTGGGCTGGCACAGTGGCACCAGGAAGGACTGGAGGGTTCCTGTCAGCGCCTCACAGAATTCACCCAAGCCTCAGGGCCAGGGTTCCCAGCACAGAGCTCTAACTTCCACAGAGCGACTGAGGTTACCATTCCATTCACTCCTGCTCATTCTCAAGTCCATCCCAGGTGAATTATCTTGGATTTTGGACCACAGGTGGTCCCAAAATATTTTGTAGATGATGCGGTTCAACTGCTATCCTGGCAGCTCACCTGAAGGAGATTTTAAGAGGTCATAATTGATAAGAAAATGAATTTTTAGAATGTGACCCAATTGTTATCATGATAGTCACTATGCTGAAAAGAAAATAATCTGACAATTACCACACTTTAGTAAGATTTGATGTTTTTGGAAAATATAATTTCAAGAGTGTTTCATGGACAAGAAAATCCTGCAGTAAAAATGATGCATTTCTTGGATGAAATGCCTGTCACTCCCTTCTCCCCACCACCACTGCACAATTCTACTGCAGAAGATTGCTTGTGTATGACAAACTATAGGGCTAACACCCTGGAGGGGATATGACTGACTGCAAAGAAATCACCTAGATAGAAATGATCTCTGTGCTTAGATGAGGTGATCTGTATATATATATCATCATTAAAAGTTTAAACCAATTTGTGAAGAGCAATGGAAAATCCTGATAGACTATGGCTGTAAGAATGGAGGCATAAACAAATGGAGAGAAATGATACACTTACACACCATTCTGCCTAACAAGCTATGAGGTATGTGTTCTGGGGCAGGTAACAGCACACATTCTTTACACTTGAGAATCCCACTCTCCATTCTGACTGACTTACACTGGAAGTGAAGATGGAAAAGTCTATCCTTGGAAGCAAACTGCTGACCGAGACTGAAAACTTGCCTCATGGAACCTCTTCCGAGGAATGGCACCAGTTCTTAATTAATTACAGTCCTTAATTCTTAAGCAACAAAAGAACCAACTGAATGAACTTGAAAGTCTTGTTTATGGTTATGTTTCCCCTTAACTTGCGTGAGAACAGCCTTTAGCCACCATGTAGTAAAAAGACTCTATCTTTCATTGTAAACAATTAGAAAACTGAATGAAATATAGGAAACAGCTGTTTTCAAAACATCGGCCAAGAGGCTAGTAGGACTGTGATCTCTGGAAGAAAGGAAACAGATGGGGAGAGTGCTATGAACACCCCAACTTCCTGCCTGGAGGCAGCTTGTGGGCTGGAGGGAGAGCTCAGGGGCCTAGCTGAGGAGGAGGCAAATTCAGAGCTCAGGAGTCTGACGTGGCTGCAAACTGCAGAGTAGAATTATGGAAAGGACAGAGCTACATAAAAAAACGCCCCCAGAAATGTACGTAAGGGTTTCCTAGTTCTTCCTGTGTAGGACTGTGCATGCCTTTTTATAACGAACATCATACAAAACACTGAAATTACAAAGAAACACGGGACAGGGTCTCTGCCTTCTAAGGCCAAAATATAGTGCAGAATTTCACACTGGTGGTGCTTTCCACCTCTTTTCTCAATTCTATTTGTAGTTCTTTGACAATTTTAAAATTGTTTAATTTCCGAACACATTTTTTTACTGTAACAAACATTAGAACTTCATCAGTTATGTATGTATTCAATTTTTCAGAGAAGATATTGCAAACATATAACCATTCATTTATTCATTCCTTTGATTAGTTCAACAAATACTCATTGAACGCATACAATATTTAAGAAATTGTGGGCTTCTGATATTATAAAAAGCATAGTACATTGTGTCTGTCTCAAAGAGTTTATAATTTAGCTGGGGAGATGTGCTTAAGAGCTAAACAATAACTAACATGTCTTAAATCCCGGTATGCAAAGACTGTTCTAAGTACTTTATATGTAATAATTCATTTACTCATCCCAGCAACATTATAAGGTAGGTATTATTCCTACTATCACTATTTTATAAACAAATAAATTGAGGCACAAAGAGATTATGTCACTTGCTTAATGGCTTACACTCCGTAGGCACAGCCAGGACTTCAAGACTTGCAGTCTAACTCCACAGCTGCTATGGACATTATTGTTTGGTGCTTAAAAAAATGAACCACCCAATGAATGTTTATTGGAGGGCCTACCATATGCAAAGCCATCTGCTAGGGAGTGAAATGTAAATACATAAAGGACAATCTCTAGCTTCAAGAAATGTAGAGTGTACATAAGGCTAACACTAAAATGACTATTAAGGATTAATATCTGAAAACATCCACAGTGTACCACATGCCTCCCCAGGAAGAAAATGCCTTATGAGTCTCAAATAACTTGTGTATTACATAGGTGAGCAGTAGCTCTATAATATATTACCAATAATCACTGGCAAACATTTTAAAATGTATTAATGGTTGAAAAATGTTCCCATATTCTTTTCTAGAATGTTTTTCTTGTTTCCAAGTGTTCATCGGTTGGGAAACACACGTTCCTTTGCTGCAGTGCGTCTCCCCCTGTCTGAGTTTCCCATGGCTGCTGTGACCAACTGCCTGCCACGAGCTTCGTGGCTTAAACAACAGAGTGACTTTGCTCGCAGTTCTTGGAGCCAGAGGTCAGAAGCTGAGGTGCTGGCAGGGCAGGGGGGAAGTGCTTCCCAAGGCTCCAGGGAGAACCCCTCTTTGCCTTGTCCAGCTCTGGCGGCACCTGGCCGTCCTCAGCCTACGGCAGTACCACTCGAATCACAGCCTCCGTGTTCACGTGGCCTTCGTCTCTGTGTCTCGTGTCCTCTTCTCTTCTGAGGATACCTGTCACTGAATTCAAGACCCACTGGAATCTGGGATGATCTCATCTCAAGATCCTCACCTCATTTACATTTGCAAAGACCCCTATTCCAAAGAGGTCACATTCAGAGGTGACCAGCCTGTGCTGAGCTGTGGGACACATATTTTGGGGGCCACTATTCAAGTAGGAAGCTTTGAAGGGGGTGCACTTAAGCCCATCAGGGAGGGACTTGCTGGTAACAGGGTGGAGGTGAAGAGGAAATGGATGAATGGAGAGGAAAAGCAGGAGGAAACAGAAGACCGAGACAAGGGGCCCATGGCTCTTCTCGGGCTCAGGTGCGTACACACGAGGTCAAGGAGAGAACAGGCAGGAAGGAAACGGGTAAGAAAAAGACAAAAAACACATGTCAAGGCAACGGGGGGAGGCGTGGGGACAGTGCTCCAGGATTCCTGGTCATGAGCTGCATTCACAGTTACTCAAGGACATTTACAGGTAAAGCACATACATAGACAAGGATAAATGACCTCGTTCCCTTAAGCTCAGGACTTAAAACGGGGTCACATTTAATAGTAACAACCCATATATTACGGGCTCTTGCCTCTATCAGCTACTGCGGTATATGCAAGGATGAACACAGCTCACCCCACAGTTATTCTGGGAGTCTCCCTCAGCTGTTCCCCTCAGCTCAGAAACACGTCCTGTCAAGGCACTAGCCACTTCCTGTCCTGTCTGTGCGCCTTCCAGGACTGCCCCTTGCAACCGAGGTAAATGAACCCCTTGCAGGCACCAGCACCGCACAGGTGGTGTGATCCTTTCCGTACCAAATGGCCCAGGTCCTCAAAATGCAGAGCTTCACTGAGCTCCACAAAAATACAGAGACGCACTTTTCCTTGGTCCCCACCACCCTCTACTTGGTAACGGTGCAGCTTCTGTCACGGTGGCTAAGAGACTTTTCCTTAGTGTGTCGCCGTCCCCACACCCTGTCCCTACAGCAACGTGCATACACCCATTCCACACACATGCAAACAGCCACCACAATGTGCCAAGATCTGAGCTGGAGACACACTGGGGTGACAAACACTGAACGATAATTGCCCTCTATCAGTGGATAAATTCCTGGGTCACGGGAAGAAACTAAGAAACAGGAAAGGATAGAACAGAAATAAATGATTATTACCATCTACACTCGGTGCATCGAGGGGATCTTTCTACAAGTTTTAGATGCGTCCTCAAGCGCAGGACCAGCACGCAGGTGATCAATAAATTCCCGCTAAACGCATCCATGAGACAGAGGAATCAATCCTGCGCAAACCGTGCGCTCGCGCCTCCCTAGAGAATTAAGTCCCCATTCACAGCCCTCAGCCTCTGAGAACTCTGCCTTCTGCGCCCACGACAGGACTCACTTACATTTGCCCTTTATTCCTCAGCCCAGCCAGGAAATTAGGGTATTCTGAATTAGATCTATTTGCCTAAAAGGCTATTTCGATTAAAATAGAAAGTCAAATGAAAGAGTCATCAGGGAAAGTTCCAGGTACTAAAACAGTGTATGTTTTATTTAAGGGCCTTGGGCAAAGCCAGTCATTGCTCTGGCTTAAATCAGAGAGGGACCACTGATGCTGCTCATCCACACAACACCCCCTCCTGGGAACGCTAAAGAGCTCAGACAGAAATTCGGTCTAGAGAACTAACCAGTGGCATTCAGAGGCGAGACATGACCGAGCGATCATGTTTTCAGTTTGGGGCCTGTGACCCAGCAGTGTGAAATCAGCTTAGAGGGTCGATTCCAGCATTAAAAAAAGAAAAAAAAATCAAATAATAGAACAGGGAAAAGTAGGATAGGATAGATGAGACAATACCAGCATGCACTGTGAGAAGTGACAGTAAGCATGGCTTCTTTAAATTTTGTTTAGGAAATGTGCATGTATATGTGTATCAGCACCTGTACAAGACTGCATACACAGGCACAGCCGTGCATGTGAGTGCTGGGAGCAGTGTAAAATGTTGTTTATTGTGGGCTTATGTAAGAAATATTAGAAAGGCACCCCTGCAGAGAAGGGAGCTGTCAGATATGGTCAAGAAGAACCAGAGGGTGCACATCCCACCTAGAGGGATGGGTGCTACTCAGCAAATGGTTGGTTCTTGCTATAGTGTATGACTTCCAAGAGAAGTGAAAAATCTGCATCTTTGTGAAATGTCAGGACTTAAACATGTTGGCAACCAATTCAACTAAACAGAACAGAACACAAAGGGAAGACAGCCATGTGGGTGCACTGAAACCAGCCGACAGATGGTTCAGGTTCCCATCCTAGACCAATGTTGTCATAAACCCACCTTGCAGAAAGAGATGTCATTGGTCATGCTCTTGTTCATAAATATTTCCTGCCCCTTCCTCGAAGCCCCTCCCTTTTAGAAGGCTGTACAATGCTCTCACTGACATCAGTCTTGGACACAGATCTGCTTTGGCCAGTGGAACGTGAGTGGAAGTGAACAGCTTGCCACCTGAGCAGAAGCTGTAAGATCTTGTGTGTGATCTGTCACGTTGCCACCTGTTCTCCCTGTGCCTGGAGACCAGGGATGCTTCTTTGAGGGGCTGTTCCTTCAGCCAAGCTGCCAGAAAGGTGGGGATGTAGAACACAGCCACTGACCATTGGAAAGAGACAGGTAACAAGAGCAAGAATTAGTCCTTATTTTGAGCTACTGAGATTCTCAAGTCGCATGTCATGGTACAATAACTTAGCCTCAATTCACTGATACCATGACTTATACAGATATTTCATAATGAACATTATGAAGTCATGTTTCCAACGATCCTTTTATTAATAAATATCTTGCTTTAACATAATAGCCTATCAAATAACCAACAGAAATATTAAAAGGGCCTCTAATAATTTACATAAGGAAAATGTACTCTGAGGCTATGATACTATACCACTACACACCCACTAGAGTGGCAAAAATGAAGGAGAGAGAAAATACCAAGTATTGGTGAAGCTGTAAATGGCCAGACACTCACGTATTCACTACACACTGGGACAGACGGTCTGGAAGGTTGCTCGGCAGCTGCCCTAACACTGGCCAGGCGAGCACTGTGCAGTTCTACTCCTAGGCCTACAACCAGCAGAAATGCACGTATCTATGCTCAAAATACAGGAACAAGGATGTTCTTAGCAGGTCTATTCCTAATTTGGCAAATATCTCAAACAATCTGAATGTCAACTGATGGAAGGGAAAACTGATTTGTGATATATTCACATATATGTATCACTGATCTATATTATTTATGTAACATCATGTATCAATGAGAAGCAATGAACTACAACCACACGCAACCATTTAAATTGCACAAACAGCAGGTTCAATTACCCAGCTACACTATGACTGACTCAGCTCACTGTGGATGGACATTTGGTTGTTCTCAATTTTCTCCACTATAAGCAGGGCTGCTGTGAACTCTGTTGTATATGCCTCCTGACTTCAAAGTGCAAAGTCTTCTGGCCACTTATCTAGGATTAGAATCACTAGGTCTTTAGCTTTGTTACATAAGAGTCAGTTTTTTAAGGATAATTTTACCAAAATGCATTCCATTCTCAATGACTGAGAGTTCCTACTGACCGCCATGTTCACTAACATGTGGTGTTTTTAATTTTTTAATTTGTGAATAATAAAAATCATTCATACCTTTCTAATACCCAGGCAAAGTCTTTGAAGAGATACAGGGACCCAACAAAATGCAAAACAAGTTTGTACGATCGCTGGATCTATAGTGAATAACAGAGGTAACATTTTATATTTGATAGCAAATCAAGTAACTTTGTATCTATAATTGTACATCTACTTCTCTAACAAATTGATCTTTTCTCTACAGCTTTGAAATTTCTGGAAAACTTGCATTTCTAATCTTCGTGATGGCTAGAAAAGATTTTATGCCATTAAAAAGGAATTATCAAAATGCTTATTTGTGCTTGGTATGGAGCTGCTCAAAGTAATTAGATACCTGAATTTTATTCATATTATTCGAGAAAATCAAACTAACATTGAATGAGAAACTGTTAGTGTCAGTGTTTATCTCATATAATCTTCATAACTTCCCTTCCACAGATAAGAAACAAAAGGTAAATCTTCAATCCACGGTGACAGAGCTGATCAGTGGCCGACTCAGAATTCACATCCAGGTCTGTCTGATGACAAAATATCTTTATCTTCATGAATCATCACTGCCTCTTTTTATAATTTGCCTTCTGGTTTGTTATTTTCTTCAATTTTCCAAAATAAAAGACTTTGTCTTGTTGAATTTTCTTTATCATTTGACAAAAGGGAAGTCTTACTGGATTTAAAATCTGAAGCCCAGTGAGACTGAGTCATTCCCAGCTCCACCGTTTTCCTGTATGTGGCCTTTGGCGAGTGACCTTCTTTAAGCTGCAGTTTTCTGATCTGATATAAAGTGAGGATGATAATCGTGTGTATCAGAGGACAGCTGTGATTAGAGAAATAATGGTAAATGCTTGGCACAGTGCTTCCCACATAGATGTTCAGTACATGCTAGGTATTAACACAGACACATGTCAACATTTATTAGGGTTACTGCTTTACCAGGCCTGCCTTTTTACTACTGACCTGTTTTCTTTATATCCAGCAAGGCCCTGGGGCAGAGCTGCTGGCCCAGGCAGTAACTGTGACTGGCTGTCAGGGCTGTCCTGGGAGGGGTGACAGCGGGCTGAATGCTGGGAAGGAGCGGGGCCCTGGGGGCAAAGCATCACAGGAGGGGTGAACAGCAAGAACAAAGGCCCTAAGGAAGAGAGCAGCCAGGCCCGTGTGCAGGAGCCGCCCGGCTGAAGGACAGGATGCCGCGCGTTCGGGAGGTCAGCAGCTACCGGGTCCTGCCTTGTAGAAAGACTGGATATCTTCTCGAGGTCAGTGCTTCATCGTCAGAAGATCTTAAAGCCAGTGAGCAATATGGCACAAACAGGAAATACAAGCATTAAAATGGGTCACATCAGCAAGTATACCCCACTACTTGAGAAAGAAATAAGGCTTCAGCAGGGACAGAGCGCCTTCACACGCCGCCCGATGACTGGCACGTGGCAGCTGCGATGAAGGGAACTGTTTCCCCTCCCAGATTCATTTGTTGACGCCCTAACCCCCCATCGTGGTATCTGGAGATGGGGCCCTTGGAAGGTAGGTAGAGTGAGATGATGCCATGAGGGCAGGGCCCTGGCGGGACGGAGCTGCGCCCTTGTAAGGAAGCCCCCGGAGAGCTGTCTCGCTCCCCGTGTGCAGGGAGGGACCACCATGTGGGCAGGCGCCAGGAAGGCAGCCAGACGCAAGCCACAAGCCAGCAAGAGCTTCTCATCAGGAATCAAATCAACTGGCACCTTGATCTTGAACTTCCCAGCTTCCGGGACTGCGAGATAAAAATGTCTGCTGGTCAAACCTCCCAGCCTGTGACACTGTGTTCTGGCAGCCTGAGCAGGCTGACAGAGTGGCCGCGTGTAGCCCAGGAAGAGGAACTGAGCCTCAATCAGAGCACTGAGTGGATCTTAGGGCTTTTGCTTGGGAGAAAAGAGTGCCTCTCAAGAACTCAGAAAGAAGAAAAATAGGCTAATTAAACTAGGAGAACAAAAAAGAGACTTGCATTTGAAGCAATGTTATTTATTGGTTCATTGCTCCATTCTAATTGCACCAGAAGGAAACTAGGTGATAGCATTTCACTGAATTCCAGAAGACTGGACCCAAATTTCAGTCACTGGGTTCAAAGGCTCCATTCAGCGAGGTGGTATGTCTGCTCCCGACTGAACGAGACAGTGGTAAGCCAGTGCGTTTCTCCTGAAGCAGCAAGCGCAACAGAGGGAAGATCACGGGGAAGGCCGGGGTTTCGTTTATCTGCTTGCGCAGCTTATGCATTTCCAAATAAATGCTACCCTTGAGTATGTCAAGATATGGTATCTATTAAGAGGTTTAAATTTCCTGTTTTTTAATGCAACAAATATTTTCCTAAGCAAACATTCTTGGGCATCTATGAGGGCCAGACACTATTCTGGATGCTTGGGAAAGAGCAGTGAATAAGACAGACAGGGTCCCTGCTCACAAAGAGCATGCATTGTAGATGCAGAGAAACAGCAAATAAAACAAACCAGAAAAGCTCACAGAGTGAAAAATGTTAAGAATAAAAGAAGACAGACATGTGCTAGAACATCTTACTATGCTGACAGACAGTGACTGTAATGGGGTATGTGGTGGGGACTTGATAATAGGGGGGAGTCTAGTAACCACAATGTTGCTCCTGTGAAACCTGAGCATAACATTGTATATCAATGATACCTTAATACAATAAATAAATTAATAAAATAGATTTAGAAAAAAAATGTGCTACAAAGTGACTGGGGGAATTGTTTCTGTCGCTATGCACCAGCAGTTTGATAATAAATACTAATTGGAAGCCTTACTATTCACTTCTGCTTTTTTCCATACTCGAAAGAAGAAACATTCTAATCAGTTCACATCAGAAACAACAGAAGAATAAACCATGGTACTACATGGGCTATTATCACTCAATTAAATTCGTGTACATATTAATTCTTTTTGAAAGGGAAAATGGCAAATGCTGTTGGCTAAGTACAGCGGGGCATTCAAGTCAGACAAAGGAGTTCAGATTTAGAACGTAGGCCGTTTGCAAGTAAAAGCCAGATTTTCCTCATCCTTGCATCATGCACAGCAATTAGCATAATTCCTGGCATTATGAATAATGTGGAAAATTTAACAGAAAAAAGTGAGCAAATCTATGAACAAAAAGTTCCTAGAAACAGGAATCCACATGGCTGATAAACATAGTAAGAATTCATAATCAAAGAAAAACAAAGGAAAAGAGGTGGTTTTTCCCAACATACCATGTAAACCTTAAAAACTCTTGTAAAAACAACCCCTTAAAAAACCAGTGTTCACCAATGTGTGTTTAAACATAACCCAGCTCATCACTGGAGGAAGGTTAACTGTTACAGTCTTTTGGGAAGGTAATTTGCAAAGAAATATCAAAATTGTAAATGTACATCCTGCTTTACCTAAAAATTATACTATGAACCACTTATCCCATAGACGTAGTTTACAAAATGTACAAATATAAATTACAAAGATATTCTTTAGGGTACAGCTTACTAAAAAAAAAGAAAATCTGAAAATAAACCAACTGTCCACCAACTTAGGACACTGGTTAAATAATTCATGATATATACATACCAAAGACTATGGAGCTATTAAAAAAGAATGAAGAGTTCTACAGAATATGTAATTAAATGAAAAATATCAAGGAGCATTAAACATTTCTGAAACAATATGGAAGAAGTGTTAATAGTGGGGTGGTGGGCAGAATAATAACCGCCAGAAGATGTCCGTGTCTTCATCCCTGGGACCTGCGCATATGTTAAGTTACAGGGAAAAGGAATTAAAGTTGCAGATGAATTAAGATCGTTAATCAATTGACCATCAGAAGTGGAGATGATCCTGGATTGTTCAGGCGGGCACAGTGCAGTCACAAGGTCCTTAACAGTGGAAGAGAGACGCAGGGCAGAGAATCAGAGGCGCAGCAGCAGGATTCTGCTTGGCGCTGCTGGCATTACAGGTGGAAGATGAGGCTGCGAGCCGACGGACGCGGGCAGAGCCTCTAGGAGCTGAGAAGGGAAACGAAAAAGAATCTCCCTGGAGCCTCAAGAAAGGAACGCACACAGCCCCGCTGACACCTTGATTTTAGCCCAGTGAGACCCATTTCAGACTTCCAAACTACAGAAACTGTGACACAAAAATTTGTTTTTTTAATCCACAAAGTTTCTGGTGATTTGTTACAGCCAAGTAATGTAAACGGTTACTTCTACACAGTGGGACTGGAGGTGGGAGTCTTGTAGAGAAAGATTTCATTTTTATGTCATTGCACTTCATTCAAATATTTTAACATATGTGTATGTAACTTCAAAAACATGTAACGATAATAAAGGGTTGTCTTTAGTTGGCATTTTAAGAGCTATGTTCCCTTGGTAATGGTAATAACTTTAAGGATCATTTTCTCTCATAGTCAAAAATGATGAGGTAAGCATAAGAAAAATAAAATTTGAAGAGGGGGAAATTTTATAGAGATTCTCACTCACTCAAAAGGACTAGTAATTAAGCTTGCAGTTTCATCCCTACGATTACATATGGTGGCCTAAATTTACTGAGAATATGTCTTTATATGTAATGAAGATTAACATAACACAGTTTGACAAGGAGATGAATACCTAATGAAAGGCAAAAACAAGACAAAACCTGAGTCTCACTTCTCATCCCAGAGTATTCAATAAGCCTGCCGCCTCTGTGCAATCACTTCACCATCTCTTAAAAATTAACGAAATGATAAATATGCATTGCAATGTTTTTTAGACAGCCTCCTTATTATATCACAATGAAATAATAATAAAAATATCTAACTGTGTCCCTGGCATCCTTCTAATTGTTTTCTATGTGTTGCATTTTGCCCTACCATACCCCACTGGGGTAGACACTAATGCCATGCCTACTTCTTTGAGGTATAAAGGAGTTACTTGCCCAAAGTCCACACAGCCAGTACATGCTAAAATCCATATTTAAACAGCAACAGGCTATTTACAATAGCCAGGAAATGGAAGCAACCTAAGTGTCCATCAGTAGATGAATGGATAAAGAAGAGGTGGTACATATACACAATGGAATATTATTCAGCCATAAGGAGAAAACAAATCCTACCATTTGCAACAACATGGATGGAGCTAGAGGGTATTATGGTCAGTGAAATAAGCCAGGCGGAGAAAGACAAGTACCAAATGATTTCACTCATATGTGGAGTATAAGAACAAAGCAAAAACTGAAGGAACAAAACAGCAGTAGACTCAGAGAACCCAAGAATGGACTAACAGTTACCAAAGGGAAAGGGACTGGGGAAGGATGGGTGGGTAGGGAGGGAAGGGAAAAAGGGGCATTACGATCAACAGACATAATGTAGCGGGGGAGGGGGGGCCACAGGGAAGGCAGTATAGCACAGAGAAGACAAGCAGTGACTCTATAGCATCTTACTACACTGATGGACAGTGACTGCAATGGGTGGGGTATGTGGTGGAGACTCGATAATGGAGGGAATCAAGTAACCACAATGTTGCTCATGTAATTGTCTATTAACAATAACAAAATAAATAAATAATTAATTAAAATAAATTTAAAAATAAAAAAACAGCAACAGGGTAATTGCAGCCTGCACAGTCTTAACCACTAAATGCTAAATTCAATCTAGTCAAGAAAGTTCAACTCAGTGTCCAAACAGAATGTCTTTGCGATCAACGTAGTCTTAGGACAGGCTTAAGTTTAAGTGAGCTTTTGGGCATGGCAGATTAAGGGCCGTGGAATTAACATAATGATATGCTTTTTGGTCTTTTCTTTCCAACAGTTCAGCCTCTCCCCCATATAGGCTGTCCCAGCATCCTTTCCTGCCTGTCTCTTCTTGGATCTCAACGAATGGGTCACTGAACGAAATGGCCGAGTATACTATCCGATCAGCAGCACCAACTGATTATTAAATCCCCTCTATTCCCTTTTCAAGTCTGTTATAGGACCTATGCTTCATCATTCCCGGGAACCAAAGAAATAAAATTACTGGTAAATTATTGGTATTATCAAAAGTCTTATGGGAACACAAATCACACACAGAGCATAAAAATTAACAAAATACAATAATGCAACAACTTCACTTCAAAGCTAATGTACCAAGTAAGTTTTAAAATACTAAAAACCAAACAAACAAACTTACCCACAGGGCTCCTGAAGTGCTTAGTGATCTCTAAGACAAAGTTCCCAAAACCCCAGCATTTTAAGCTAGACTCCACCTGAATGTTGCCAGGGACACCCAGGAACCACGGGCACACTCCCTGTTCTGCCACAGTGATTGATATCTCCTTCCTCTATGAAAACCAAATCAGAAACTCTCTCTCCTGTTTCAACTCTAAGGGAGGGAAGAAGAGAGAAGAGGACAGACACATTCACAGATACATCAATGCTGCTGCAAGGTAGACTTATATATATCAGCTGAAGTACAGGATCAATTCAATGATTTCCAAGAACCCAGAGAAGAGAACATGTTTTGTTTTAAAGAGATGCCTGTCCCCATCCAGCTTCCTGCCATGTGAGCCCCTGCTCGCTGCTCTATCTCAGGTGTGTTCCCACTGAGCACTGTTTATTCAACCCCTCCCTTTTGTTCGCCAGCTGTTACCACGCTCTGTTCTATCTACTTGGGGTTTCTTTCCCTGAAGACTGGGACCGAGTAACACACAGGCTCCCCAGCTTCACAGTCTCCCCCTCCCATCCCCACCCTTCCTTAGAGTTGAGTCTTCTTTTCATTTTCCGTCCTTATGCATATCAGGAAAGCAGAGCTCACCGCTCAAGGACGTGACTCACGCAATCATCCCTGCCATCCTGCTCCTCCAACATCAATTTCTCCTTCTTTAGGGATCATCAGTTCACAAGCACAGCAGAAACTAACAACAAAGAAAACAAAAACAGCAATACCCCCATCCCTCTGCTGCCCTTCACAGCAAAGCCTGAAATGCACTGTGCATATCGCCACGTCCATCGCTTCCCATTCTCTCTGCAGCCTACCCTCAGGAGGCTCGTCCCACCCCAGAGAAGTACCTCTTGCCAAGGTCATCAGCAACCTCCAGGTTGCCAAGTCTGACAATCAGTTCCTAACTTCAGCTCATTCAAGGTGTTCATTTCCTCCTGGAAACACATTATCTCAAGGATTCCATCTCTTTTAATGGCTCCTCCTTTTCTTCACTGATTTCTGCAAATATGTGTCCCCAAAGCTGAATCCATGGACATCTCCTTTTGGTACCCCACAAGTGATCACACCTGGGCCCAGGCTACTCACGGCACCTTTCACTGGTAACGCCTAGCTGCCCTCCTCTAGCCTCAACTCTACCCTGAGCTCCAGACTTGTGTATCCAATTACCTTCTTGTCTTCTCCACTTGGAGATCTAAAAGGCATCTCAAGCCAAACATGATCAAGACAGAACTCTTGATGTCATGCCCCCCAAAACACACCAACCCAAGCCCGTCGTGAGGGATCCCCATTTTACAACATAACAGGACACTGTAATTACATTTGTTGTTTTCATCTCACACATTTGAAAGTAAGTTTCATGAAAGGAAGGATTTTGTCTGGTTTCTTGCTGTATCTCCAGTGCCCAGAGCAGATTCTGGCAAACAGAAGGGGTTCAATAAATACTTAATAAATACAAAATAGTGGGAGAAGGAAAGTAAAAACCTTAAGCACTGGAAAAACTACAAATAACTATAAACATGCCTTCTGAATAGTCCTTCTTAATCAATAGAAAAGTGCTGCTTTTTGTTTTTTAGTGGTTCGGCGGAAATCTGCCATATTATTATAGTGTTACTCCTGGAGGCAGAGATAATCAATTCTTTTCCTCATTAGATCCTAGTCTCTCCCATCATTCCCCTAGTTATCAGGTGATCCTAAGAAGGAGGAGAAATAACTATAAACTAAAAGGCCTTTCAAATGTCCCTAGACTCAAAGGTATTGTCTACATCTTTTACCAACAGGCAGTACTTTTTCAATCCAAATATTATTTACACTCTACACTGATATGTCTAATTTAGGTAACATTTCCCTTCTGACTTAAAAATGAAATCAGCCTACTGGGTATTTTTAATATTCCTTTTCCACGTGAACCACTTAGAGCAAAAGTCTTCTCGGCTACTAGAGAGAAGTAGCAACAGAGTGCCAGCTGCTCCCCAGATGTCCTGATTCCAGCAGTGACATCCAGTGCTCACCAGGACCACGTCCAGCCCTGGAGTTAGACCTCTGGAGAATGTAACCAAATCAGAGCTCTGTGATCTCTTTAAAGTAGTTTCTAAATTTAACAGGAGCCAGGTTAAGGTGAGGCACTTTCTATCTACTGTAGTTCCCATTTCTTGATAAGAAGGGCTGAGAGATACTTTTCCTCCAGATGTCAACCTGGTTGCAACCCAGTATTCACATTCTTAGAAACGCCTGTGACACAAAGTTGTCATTTCTTCCTTTTTTCTTAATCTGTTTATGGGTGCTTACGTTAACTACTCCAGGAGCTCGGCACTGGACTCCTTAAATTAACTCTTGTGGCAACATTATGCTCATCTGACAGATCAGGAAACTGAGGCAGCACCAGGTAGATAACTTGCTCAGGGCCATGACTCAAAGCCAGCTCTGACTCCAGATTGCACGCTTTCAATACTGTACCACACAGCCTCTTGCTTTCTTTGTCCCTGCTGAAGATTTTGATTATCATTTTTATTTATTATTATTATTTATACTCTCTGCTTAAAATGTCTTGAGGCCATTTATAATAAAATATGTATATATAATAAGGCAGTTGAAGCAAAATGGGAAATTCTAGAAAATGAAGAAAAGCAGCAGCACATATCCTGGATAAGGACCACCACAAGCATCAACGAGGTGTAGCTTTAGGACTAAGAAGTCAGGCCCCTTATGTCAACGTGACTTAGTTGTTTTGTTCCAAAGAAATTTTGCCCGGGGTAGGTAAAGACTACAAACTGATGATTCAATGCACTGTTTGCTTTAGGAAAACCAATTAATCTTAGAAAACAGCCTGCTCCTCTGGGCACATAGTTCCCATAACCGAACAGCAATATCCTGACCAGGTCTCAAATAGTCACTTAAATTGAGCTCTAAACTGAGCCCTCTGATTCCCAGCAAACAACTAAAAGCAAACACACAGAGATGCAGATCCTAGTTACCTGATTTTTAAAAATACCATTAGATCTTCAAGAGAAATACCTTTCTTCACTATTATTTTTATTTCTGCGGTTCAGATGAAGAAATTGAAGCTTGGGAAGATGATTGGATTTGGATAAGATTCTACTGAAAGTTAAGTGGGGGGACCTGAATATGAACTCAGCTCTTATCTGACTTCTGAGTCTGTATTTTTAAACAGCACATCAAACTGCTGATAATACTCCATGTCAAGAGAAGGCTACAACTTAAAACAAAATGGAGTTGTTGGCAGATTGTATGTCACTCGGGCTATGGCCCTTGAATAGCTGTCAGCTGGGTTTTTGACAGGAATAGAATGACAAGGAGGCAAAGGAAGGTAAACCGACCCTGATGACAGCCTCAGGTATTCTGTCTTGCAGACTGAAGGGAGATGCATACGTCTGGGGTAGCAGGCACACAGCAGGCAAGGGAGACATTCCACTAAAAAGGATGAAGAGCCTGCTGTGATGATGCGACTGGATGCAGGGGTCACCTTATTTGCATAAAGGGGAAGGGCAAAGAGAGACTGGGTCAAATAGTTCTTAACTCTGTCAGTCTGAGCACCTATTAGCAGAAAAAAAAAATTAGACTGGAAAATTCTACCAGCAGGTATTATTAGCTCTCTGTTTCAAACACAAAAGAACCTTAGTATTGATTTTTGCAATGTCTGGTTGTGAATATTAATGGTTTGATATTTCATATGGGTTTCATATTCCATATAATGTAAATGAAAGAAACAATTTTAATTTTGGAAACAGTTGATAAGGAATGGTTTTTCTTATGTAGACAACTGAACTCATGATTTTTAAAAGTCATTCCTAGGAGAAATATTAAATCACCCCAGGGGGGAAAAAGAATGCAAGCCTGAGCTGGTTTTCCAAAGTTTTCTATCTGGAGATATATTAGCATGTAGGTATGAATTAAAAAGAAAAGGGCCATCAAAATAACTGAAACAGAAGGAAAAACAAGAGAAAAATAGTACCAGTAAACTTTAAACATGCTGTTACATGGCAATAATTACAAAGTGAATCCAAAGCTTATTCTCCCAGGGATAGAGAATTAACAGAACAAGACTAAAATAAGACAAAACAGGACAGACAGGATAGAGAAACGTCATGCAGTGAAGACTAACGTACGTGCACTCTTGCAAAAGAAAACACAAGTGTCTTTGAGAGAGGAATCCATTTTAATTAAAGAGAAATTATGAAGAAAATCACTCAGACCAAAAAAATGCTTTATTTACTCATTTATTTATTTTAAAAAATGCTTAACTTTTATTTACCTTCTTGGACCTGATAAGAAACCCTTAGGCTATTTGAATGTTTAGGTTGCAGGAAGCTAATCAAAACCTATTGCCGATCAATCAGACTGGGGGAAAGAAGATTAAATTTGACTACACTCTTGTATTTTCCTGATATTCGAAATAAAAATAATGAGACTCTCATCAGAATTGTAAACCACTAACCCAGGACTCATGCCGATTCTAAATACTCATAAGTTGTATGTCTTAAAGAACAATGTCAAATCACAAAACTTATATGTTGTAAGAAATAGTAATAAATTACATATGCCTATTTTTCTTCACTTATAATGAAAAACTGGAAATGACTTTACTAACAACTCTTTCTTTTCATTTACTTTTTTCTCCAATATGATAAAAATATTCTGGTTTTTTTTTTTTTTAATGTAATTTATTCTGATTCTCCCAGTTTAAATTATTTATGATGTTTAAATAAAATGTCTAGATAATAATTTCATATTTATTAAAAGAGGGGCACCGTGCTGTAAATAGTTTAGTTAATAGGGGAAGATTTTTAATTTAAACTCACTTTGTTGCACACATGAAACTGAATCTCACATAGACTAAAGCATTAAAAGCAAAAATTTAAGCATAAAAACTGATATAAATAAGCATTATAGTTTTGAGAAGGCCGAGAGAAAAAGAAGGAGGGAAGAACATTCTATGCTTAAAACCATTAAAAGGAATCTTAGGAAAAAGCAGGACATTTAAAAACAGATCTGCCAAAACTTCAGTGTAAAAAGTAAAACAAAATCAAAAGGCAAATAAACTGGGGAAAATACTCATAGCAATGATTAAGAAAGATCAGTGATTTCTTGAAGTGCATATATAATAAAATTAAGGAATGAAAATGATTCCTTAATTAATTAAGGAGTCACTCACTAATTATTCCAAAATTTATGAAAGTGGCAAATTTCTCATTTATCCTCTTGTTCTCTCCCTCTCTTTCTGTCTAGAATATGCTGAGCTGTGTGAGGATACACTGATGAACAAGATAAGCCATGTCACTACCATCAGTGACCTTATAAATTAATACTGAAATGCCACCATTCACCTACCAAATAAGCAACCTGAAAAGAGTTATGAAGCTTCAATGCTTGCCAGGACTCAGTGAAACGGGAATTCTTTCTATGAATGAGAGCATAAACTGCTTTCATTCTTTACAGAAGCAGTATAGCTACAAGCATGATCTTTAAAAAGAAAGCCTGTTTCATTTGATCTGGTAATTCTACTTCTGGAATTCTGTCCTAAGAAATAATCCTAAACACAGTTAAAAAATATATGCAAACTGCAATGAAATAATACAATAGCTAGTTCTGACTCAGTGCAAACTATGTGCCAGGTGCTATTCCATTTATGCCGTATGTAAGAATTCATCTATCCTCCCAACAGGCCCTGGAGGTAGGTATTGTTATTACTCCCACTTGATAGATAATAATACTGAGCCTTAGCATAGATAACCCACGTGTACTAATATGCGCATAACCAGTGTTAAATCCTGGCAAATACGGAGATGAAAACACTTGCAGATTCTGCCCTTAGCTCTAAAAACAAAATTCAAAGCTTCCACTTCAAGTATTTGCAATGTTTTAAGTAAAAACTTGGAAGGGATCTTACCGAATACTATGTTCTTTCATGCATCTACTTAACACAATATGAAATGTTATATTGCTAGGCTTCAATAAAAATTTCTGGCTCTTCAGTTTAAAAAAATATATATATATATAAAGGTGCCCAGGTCCTATCTGCCCAACAATAACGGCAAACAAGACTGTTTTTACCCTGTGATGTGGTGGCATGTCTCCGGAAAAGTATGTCTCCAAAAGCAGTTGGAGCAGAGAATCTTGTTAGACTTAAATAAGGTTCATGTTGAATCCAGCCTCCTAATAACATTAAAATATTACTCGAGCTGCCTAATAATAACCTTTACTCATTTCAGACGGGAGTACAACACACGGATTGTTAACAGAGAACTGGCCCGTTTCAAGATCATCTAAGATATCCGCTACAGTTAAATAAAGAAGAACCTGGCATGAAGTCTTTAATTAATAATACTTCTCTTTGGCTGGGGGGCCAAGTGGTGTGAACTGGATGCTTCCCAGGGGACACTCATCAAGCTGTATACTTAGAGGCTGTCAGGCAGGTACTTCTTGCTTTAATCCAGGCAACTATCCTGAGACACGCAGCCCAGGGGCAGAGAAATGCCTTGCAGTAGAATTAATGACACGTCCATTTGATGCCTCTAAACAGTCTCACAGAGGCAGACATTGCGCCTTAGCATGTGTTGATATTTCCAGCAATCTGGCACAGCATTTGCACAGAGTAGGAGCTTAACAGAATGGTCATTCCTGACAGCTCAATTTTACAGCAAATCAGAGCACAGAATTTTCATTTCTCTTTGCCGCAGAGTCTGAAAAATTGTGGTTACCTATGACTACCTGCACGTACACATCAAAAGCATTTGCCAACTCAATAGTATTTCTCTGCAGCTGAAGCTCAATGGTGGATTTGCTCAACACAGTAAGAGTTCCTGCCTGACCTTGGGGTGGCTCACTGCCCTTCCCTGCTGACCAGTCCCAGCAGAAAGGGTGACGTCAGGTAAACGGATGGGTGAGTACACCCAGGAAGAAGGGCATGGCCAGCTCTACTCTTCCGAATCTTATTAATTTTAAACATACCTTCTCTCCCTGTTCTATGGCAAGGACCCCAAATAGGTCAAAATATAATAAGAATTGATCACTAGCCAGTTACACGTTTGTTATCTTTTCTTCTTCTTCTTCTTTTCTTTCCTTCTGAATGGTGAGGATCACGCGTTTCCAGTAAAGTGGTATCACCAGCACGGTAGGCTGAATAACGGCCCCCAAAGAGATCTGGGTTCCAATCCCTGGAACCTGGGAACGTGACCTTATCTGGTGGGAGACTTTGCACACGTGCTTAAATTAAGGATTGTGAGATGGAGAGATTATCCGGCAACAGCTGGATAGCCCCTAGATGCACTCCTAGCGTCCCTACAGAGAGAGGCAGAGGAAGATGTGACAGAGAAGGCAATATAACCCTGAAAGAAGATGCTACGCTACCGACTTTGAAAGATGGAGGAGGGTCCCTGAACCAACGAATGCAAGGAATGCAAGGGATGCAATTCAGGAAGCTGAAGAAGGGCGTAACCTGTGAGAAACAGATATTCCTCTACTGCCTCTAGAGGGGCACGGGTCTGCCAGCACCTGGACCGCACCCCAGTCGGCTGCAGACTTTCGGCCTCCAGGACTGCAGGAGAATAAGCCTGACTGTTGAAGGCCGCCGGACTTGAAGCGCTGGGTTGCAGCAGAGGCACAGAAAGCGAATACAGCCCCCAAGGGGGTGAAGACTGGTCCTTGGGGAAGCGAAAACATCCTAGGTACTACAATGCTTTGTAATTCCTCCAAGCTCAACCCTACGCTACAAAATCTGACTCCTCAGTATTTAATTCTGTGACCATGAGGAAAAAAACATCTAGAAAGGCTCCTTACGGAGATGATAATGAAAACAAGTTGTGAAACAACATTTCATCAGCAAGCACTGCCAACGGAAATTGATTCAAATAATAATGCAGGATTTTTATGAGTCTCAAGGCCCAGCTTCAGTGCCATTAATAGTTGGGGAGGAGAGGGGTGTTGTTATCCTGACAGGTTCTTTTATATCCTTCATCCTAACAACTGATTGTGTCATCCAGAAAAGAATATGCTGATGAGTTGTTTGTACGGGAAGCCAAATCTCTATCTCATTGCTTAAAAACAATTGTGTGTGGGGAGTAATATTGTGTGGCACAGCTCATCAGGAAATACATTTTGATGTTCTAGATTTCTTTAATATAAGGCAGGCGGTGAGGTTTTGTATATTCTGGTAGCGTCCGAAGAGTTTAGTTACAGTTACGCTTTTTGAAAAATTGCTCCAGTGAAACCAAAACTCTATCAGAGAACAATCTCTAAACCTACGTGCTTTTAATAATATTGAACAAGTAAATGATGGTGATGAAACTAGTCAGGAAGGTGATCAATGTACATGGCATTTCCTATGGATTGCATAGTATTCTCCGTTAATTCAAATTGAAAGATGAAGTTTGGGTGTCTTAACGCACCTCGTATGATTTGGTCTACCATATTTATTTTTTAAATATATTTGCTGATTAAGCATTAAAAAGCATAATTCAAGACTATATCAACATTCATTATATCACTAAGCTTATGCACTAATTTGCTCTTTCTGCCTTGCTCAAGTACACATTTCCTATAACCTTCAAGAAATTTAGTTTTGAGTAGATTCAGGTATCTTTGATTTGATTGTAAAGCTATAAATCCCCCTGGGAGAATTAAATCCCTGAACAGAATCTTAATCAGGGTAGGCCTGCCAACCAGGCGGTTCTTTGGAAATAGAGGTCAAGATGTAAAAAAAAGATTAGAATTGCCCAGTAAGCATTCCAGCTGAAACCCTGACGGTGCTCCAGGCTCCTCCACACCCAGTCTGCTCGCAGAGCGGAGCCTGAGCTCGGGGTGGGAGACGAGGTTTGAAATTGAATCGCGCTATTTTTAGCCCAAGAATCAATGTGTTCAAAACGGATTGTGCACAGATCTTTAATTCTGATGTTCCAAGTGGCGGACAACTGGTGTTCGACCCTCTTCACACGATGGGAAGGAGAAGAAAAGGATGGCTGGCTGAGGAAAGGAGGAGGGGAGGGAAGGAAGAGAAGAAGAAACTCTTTATGTGTATATGAAATGCATAACACACACACAGTATATACACTATGCCCAGTTCTACGTTTAAAAACCAAGATGTTTTTCACTGCCTAATATCTTTAAATGATGAATGAAAATTCCCTTTAGAAAAAAAAAAGATGATATAAGATTACTTTAAAAATAGATTAAAAAACCTATGTCAGCTTCAGAGTTACCATTTCTACAGGATACAATTTCTAGCATGCTCAGTACGCACGTAAGGTGACTTCTCTCGGCATTTCTAACTGACCTTCCCTGCAGTTTCCCATTTAATTCTCTATGTAGCAAAGGTTTACTGGCTATAACACAGGGGCTCGATGTGATTATCATATCAGGCCAGAAGTTTATGCCCCTATTCATTGTCCAGTGCAGAAAGTAGAGAGTCACAGACAAAAAAAAAAAAAACAGTACTATTTTGAAGCTGTGACCAAATGATGTCCAACATCTGGATGTTGGAAATATTGACATATGCTTTCATTTTTGAAGTTTTCCCAAAAATGTTTGGGATTATTAAAAGCAGGTCCTTGTTACCTCCCCAAAATAACCTCAAAAAGGCTAAAGATATTTTTGAATAAAGATCTACTGACATCATTTTGAGAGCTATTCAAAAGCTGTTGCATTATTTTCAAGAACAAAGGTATTAAAATAATAACCCAAGTTATCAAACCACGGAAAAAATATTTCCAATCCTTAAAAAAGGAAATGAAATGCGTATGGTCCTCACAACGATGAAAGCATTTCAATGATATGCACCGAGAGCATGTGGGCTTACAGCGGGCACCCTGATGATGTCACAGGTGTGCATAATGCACTCCTCACCCCACCTTAATGGAGACCCGACTCCCTTGGGGACACTGCTTCCCTGCAACCCTCTCAAGTGCAGGCCTGGAGGTGGGGTGGGTGCCCCTCTGCTCCACATGGCTGCCTTCAGAGCACTCTCCCTCCCTCCTCTCCCAAAGCTCCTCTGCTTTCAATCTCAGGTCATCATGACATTTTTTTAACCTGGTAACTGTGTGTGTGTGTGTGTGTGTGTGTGTGTGTGTGTGTGTGTGTGTGTGTACATTAATTTGTTTCTAAATATATAATATAACCTGATAACTGTGTGTGTGTGTATACATTAATTTGTTTCTAAATATATAAATATATATATAAATAAATATTTATAATATAAATATAACATAAATATTTATAATATAAATATATATTTATATATAAATATATAAAAAAATAAATATATATTTAGAAACAAATTAACAGTAGCTCCCATCCATTACCAATGTTGTTACTCTCACCTACCAAACACCAACTCATTCCCCTCGTCTCTCCAAGACTAGCTCCTGACTCACTTTTGACACCTCTGAAACTTCTGGTCTTAATTCCCAGCATGAGCAGTATGCGTAGAGACGACCTCCACTCCTGGAATTCCTCCTCTGGAAGAAACTTCTGTGACAGCCACGCCTTCCCGTGATCAGATCTTTGGGACTCACTCTCCCAGGCGACCAGCTCGCCACCTCGCGCCCCTCCAACGCCCAGTGCCTCCCGTGTTCTTCCTTCGCAGCTGCTGACCCTGCTTCCTGCCTCAGAGAGGAACCTGAAGTGGCGTGAAGAGGACCTGCAGACCCTCTTCATTCATACCTACCAAGGTCTCGGCACCACCATGCGCCTCCTCTCCTCTATGCCTCTCTGAAGTTGTCTCACTCCTCTCCTCAACACTTCCACTCAAAATAAAAGCCCAAATCCCTTTGCTGGTCTACAATGTCCCCCATGATTTCACTTCAATTTCACTTGCTGTTACCTTTCTGACTTCATCATGACAGACTGGTCGGACGGATGAAGGGACCCACACATAGATCAAAAGAACAAAAGAGAAGGTCTAGAAACAGAATCGAACAAACATGCCCAATTGATCTTGACAGAGGTGTAAAGGTAATTCAGTGCAGAAAGAATACTCTTCCCAACAATGGTGGTGGACCAACTGGACATTTATATGCCAGAAAAATGAACCTCAACGTAAACCTCACACTTTATACAAAAATTAACCCCAAATGGATCATGGATCTATCTACACTTAAATCTACAAATCTTTTAGAAGAAAATATAGGAGAAAATCTTCATGACTTGGGGATGGAGAAGAGCTCTTAAATCTGATATCAAAAGCATGACACATAACATTTTTGTGTTTTATTATTATTACTTCATAAAGTTGAGGTGTAATTGACACACAACATTTGTTTCAGGTATGTAATATAATGACTCAATATTTGTATATGTTGGGATATGATCACCACAAAAAGCTTACGTAACATCTGTCACCACACAGTTCACAGACTTTTTTGTGTGATGAGAACTTTCAAGATTTACTCTCCTAGTGAACTTTCAAATATGCAATACAGTATTGTTAACTAAAGTTACCATGCTGTACATACATCCCCAGGACTTACTTATTTTGTAACTGGAAGTTTGTATCCTTTGACCCCTTTACCCCATATCACCCACTCCCCACAAACCTTTTTTTGATACTTCAGACTTCATCAGAATGAAAAATGTGCTCTGCAAAAGACACTTTAAAGAGAATGAAAAGACAAGCCAAATGCCAGGAGAAAGTATTTTCAAATCACATATCTGACAAGGTCTTGTACTCAGAATATGTAAGGAATTCTCAAAACTTCCCTGAGAAAAGAATCAACACAATTAACAAATGGGCAAAAGCCTCAAGGAGGCTTTAACCAAGGAGACAATATGGAAGGCAAACAAGCACATGAAAAGATGCTCAATATCATTAGCCATTAGGGAAACGCAAACTAAAATCATGATGTGACACTACTACACACCTATTAGAATGGTCAAAATAAAAAACAGATAGCATCAAGTGCTGGAAAGGATGAAGGGAAGCTAGAAGTCTTACACCTTGCCAGTGGAAATGCAGGATGGCACAGCCACTCTGGAGAAGTTAAACATACACTTACCATCAGATCCAGAATCCCTACCCTCTTAGTTATTCACCCTAGAGAAATGAAAACTTAAGTTCACACCAAAATATAATCATGCATGAATGCATACAGCAGCTCTATTTGTAATGCCCAAATCTGAAAATAACCCACACCTTCTCTAGTAGGCGAACTGATTTAAAAAAAAAACAAAACTGTAGTACATCCACAAAGGGGAATACTACTCAGCAATAAAAAAGAACAAATTATTGATATATGCACCACTTAGATGAATCTCATAGGCATTATGATGAGAGAAAAGACCCAGTTTCAAAAGGTTACACATACTACATGATTCCATTAACACGGCATTCCCCAAAAGGCAAAATTATAGTGATGGAGCCAGATAACTGGCCTTTGGAGCTTGGGGTGGGGAAAGATGTGGCTATAAAGGCATAGCACAGCACAGGGGAGGTCTGGAGCTGAGGAAAGTGCTCTGCCTCTTGGCTGCAATTGTGATTATGTGAACCTATGTATGTGTTAAAATTTATGGAACTACACCAAAAAAAAAAAAATTCTACAAGCCTATAATTTTTAACTAATCCTACAAATAAACCCATTTATGTAACTTCTTTTCCCCAAGGCACAACCAAATCACAAGTATCCAGAGGTGAATTGTCTATATATTATTAAGCTTTGCTTTCAAACTCCTGATGATGTTAACAGGCGAATTTTAACTGTAGCTCAGCAAGGGTTGGAAAGAACTGCTCAACCAAGGAAATACAGCTCTTTACGGTGGAGTCGATAAACCAGTAAGCAGGCACTAGCACGGTTAGGAGCTGACACTGCACAGCCAGACTGCCTGGTTTAAGGCACCAGGTTGGCTACTGACTGGACAAGTTGTTTAGCTTCCCTTTGCCTCACCTGCTTAAAGGAGGGACAGAAACAGCACCTGCCTTGTAACTTCTTGAGAGAATTAGGATAATGAACATACCATGCTTGGTTCAAATAAATGTTAGCCTATGACAGTATTATTAGTTATTTAAACTATAATTTTTTTTTAAAAACGAGTGATAATGTCTCACTGTTTTGTGCTTTGCATCAGTCCAGAGAGGTGTGAGGGTCATTCCCAGCAAGAATGCAGAACTGGAGAGAAACGGGAATATGCCAGGGAAACAGCTTCCCAGCCACGCCTGTACAGGATGGTAAAATCATCACTCAGTGGGAAGTGTCAAGTTCATTGAGCTCTATGTAAACACAGCTCTCACTGACCAATTATCCAGCCAGACACATCACAGATCATAAAGAAAACTCTGTTATTGATTGAATGAGTTTATTTAATAATTTAATCTTTTCCCTAAGACTCGGATCATCAGTAAGCACATTCGATGTTGTACTGAGCAATCTGCAGTGACCCTTCCGAGAACGAGCCTGGTATGAAAGGCTGTTTACACTATAGTAAGAACACCCAGATAGTTCTCTTGCAACCAACTGGCTTTTAATTATGTGTTGTTTCCTCTTGGTGTCAGGATGCCAGCCACTACTTCTTGCTACTGTCTCTCCCTCTACTCCAAAACATCTTTTTAACTTACTATGTCTCTCCTGTATGTGTGACTAAGTCTGACTATGAAATCTTGAGACATAAGCAGCACTTACATAGTCCTCTATTCCTTATAAAGCACTCTCATGAAAATAGTCAATTTTATCTCATGAAAATCATGGGGAGTAGAGTAGGTGTTAGCATAATGTTTACATGGGAAATGAGAAATGTAATCACACAACTAACTGGTCAGATGGTCAAGTTAGGACCTGAACTCGAATTTCCTGCTTTCTAATTTCACACCATTATCAAACTACCTACTTATAAAATTGAAGCAAATTGACTCTTAAAAATGGCTGAAAGGCTGTCCTTTGAATAAAATGAGTATGTGCTGATGTCTGAGGTCCATGGCATCTAATCTGGCCCTTTTAATTAAGTTTTTCACTTAGTCACAGCAGGTACCACCTATTTGTAGTTTTAATGAGAGATTAAGAGGACTATAATACTGCTGTACAAACGTTTTATGTTGTTTTAGTCCATTTGGGCTTCTGCAACAAAATACCACAGACTGAGTGGCTTGAACAACATTTACTTCTCACAGCTCTGGAGGCTGGGAAGTCCAAGATCAAGGCACTGGCAGATTCAGTGTCTGGTGAGGACCTGTTTCTGGTTCATAAATGGCCATCTTTTTGGTGTGTCCTCGCATGTTAAGAGGGGCAAAGATGTCTCTTTTATAAAGGCACTAATCTCATTCCTAAGGTCTCCACCCTCATGACCGAATCACTTTCTAAAAGCCCCATCTCCAAATATTGGTCACATTGGAGATGAGTTTGCAACATGAATGTCAGAGGGACACAAACATTCCGTCTCTATAGTACTTGATGTCTAAAAAACAGTTTACTCCCTATTTCCACAGATACTAAAGAGTACAAGGAACTAGTTGCTAAACACACTTAGTTGCTCTAACATTGGAAACAATCAGTTTTGGTTGAATTTTTTGTTCACAGATGTTTCCCAAGCATCTGGCCAATAACAAGCACTTAAGAGACCTTTGTTGAAGGAAGGACTGCAAAGTTAGAAATCCAAAAAGATTAAAACCCTAAGCTGAGAAACTCAAAATCTAGCTCCAGTGGTTCAAGATTTCAAGGATTTACAACAGGAGTAAAGACAGTCAATCATGTTTCTTACAAGCAGACACATATTTTTAAGAGACACTGGATGTAGGTCTAAGAAGGTACAGGATCCTGAAGCCATGTCACATGAGGAAGTGCTAATCAACCTGGATATGCTTAGTTTGAAGAAAGAGAAGACAAGATAGTTCTTTCCAAATATTTGAAGCTGTTGGGTGGGCTTGGGTAAAAATGTCAGGTGGAATTGGGAAAAAAATTATTCTCTGTAGACCCAGAGGCTAGAAATGTAGCCAGTTGGTGAAAATTACAGGGAGTCAACTTTTCATTGAACAAAAAGAGAGCTTTGTAACGATCAGAGCCACCGAGCACCAGGACGGGCAGCCCCGGGAAAGAGCTGGAAGACAGAACGAGCAGTAACTGCACAATTTAGCAACTCCATTGAACCAGGCATTTGACGCAGGACCTGTACGTTAGCATAATCGCTCCATGTGGAAATTAAAGAAGTAAAGCTTGGAGAACAAAAGGAATTTGTCAACATCACATAGTTGGTAAGTGGCACAGATGGAATTCAAGCCCAGGAGTAGCTGACTCCCAAAGCATGTCCTTTCAGTTCAACTCAATGAACATTTTTCCATGTCTGCTTTTGGCTGGGCTCTGGGCTGGCTGTGGGGATTCCGAGATAAATGACAGACAGAACACAGTCCCTTTCTTGAAAGGGCTCACGGCTCTCTCCGCACATGCTGGAAGTGCCCGAGTAAAGGATACATGCCCATCGAGGGATCCTGGAGAAAGCAGCAGTGACCTGGCAGTGGTCTTTACCGAGTAATCACGCAGGTGCCCCCCGACCCAAAAAGTCTATAGACATGGATTCCTTAAGGGTGAACCGATGTATTCCTAAAGAGTTGCCATAAGAGATTTCTGGAAATGGAGCCACTAGTATATTATGAAATTTGCTTTTTTATTCCAATGAGGGAAAAAAGTAGAGCTTCAAATGTAATAAAAATCTTATTGACTAAGCAGCTTTTAAAATATAAAATGGTCATAACCAAAGGAAATGATAACACCACTATTCCAACAAGCTACAAATTTAGATACTGTACTCAAGCTTCATATATTTTGCCAGAAATTTCTTTAGCTTGAGGCAAGATTCAAAAGAGGGAAACAGGCTCTTGGGTGCTACAGCGACACGGCTCAAGCATCTAGATGGGAGCCAGCTTTCCTGAGTTCAGATCCTGGCTTCCCACCTATTCGCAGGTGCTCCGGACCAGTTATTAACTTCTCTGTGATTCACATGCCCCATCAGTAAAACGAGATGATATAGTAAGAGGACCTACCTCAACAGGGTTGTTACAAGGATTCAGCAAGTTGCTCCATGTAAAGAATTTAGAATAGTGCCTGGCACACTGTTTGCCAGTCAATAAAAGGTCAGTTATTTGCTCTTTAAAGCATAGGCTTAATCTCTACCATGGTCAATAATTCATTTTACAACTTCAATCTTCTGCATCCCACCTGAAGGGGTCTATTTTCTGTGACATCTCTTTTTTACATGTATATACCAAATTCTGGTTAGGGATACCAGTATAACTGCATGTATGCTTTGTAAATATTGCAGTAAATTCTGACATCTTACTAACATTTGAGGGTATGCAATAGTATTAAAAGTTTCATTACCTTATTTTATGATTTCACCAATGAGGATTTTAGTTTAATGTACTATAAAGTAAATGTTCAATAAATATTGTCCAAGTAAAGCTATTTAGGCCATCTTCTCATATGTTACACTTTATAGGTTGGAGAGAGAAAAATTGAAATTCACACTTGTTTACTAAATATCTGCTTCGGCACTATCATAATCTTACCTGTTCTCTCATCAAAATGATGCTGGTCAAGGCCACTGAAGGATATTTTCCCCCCTCTGTCTATTACTGGCCCTGTAGGCTTCTTGGCCAAATTCATACCAGCTGGGGTCTGCTTCTTTATGTACAACCAAAAAAACAGTTTATGGTTCTGCACTGCCAGACCCTCGGGCCCCTCAGACAGGCCTGGGGGTCTCCTTCCCCAGTGAGAACAGGTCCTGGGCTCGCATCACTGTCACTTCGAATCACTGCTGACACACAGCATCACAGCCAACCGTTCCTCAAACTGTATTAAAACGGGTGAAGGAGGGGGACGTGTGGAAGTCACTATATTTTTTTAACACCTTTGCAGAAATACCAAGGCCTATTCCCAAGTACTCAATAAAGAATGGAATTCTTAACAGATAACAAAAGAAAGAAAAGCTCATCCCAGAAAAAGCCGTCGCTTCACGAACAAAGCGGAGAAATTGCTAGCATCCGTGTTCCACGTTTAACACAGCTCCTCCGATTAAAGACGGCGGCTTATATCCCCTCTCCCAGGAAGAATTTTCTCGCCTCCCTCGTCCCGACAAACCCCTCCCAGGGAGCGTGTGTGCCGCCGGTTTACCTCCTTCAGGTCCTGCACGACGGCCGTGAGCCTCTCGTTTTCTGCCTGCACGTTGGTGGCCACGGCGCGGCTCTGTTTGAGCTCGTTCTGCATCTCCAAGATCTTCCCCAGGTAGTAGGCCTCCTTGGACGCCGACTCCTGCAGAAGCGTTTCCTCTCGGCTCTCCCCGTCCTCGGCCACTTTGCGGTGGATGGAGAAGGACTGCCCGAACGCCTGCGGGGCAGGGGGAAGAGAGGGGGCACGATGACACGCACGGCAGCGCCACGCAACGGCCTTGGGCAAGTGCTCTGCTTTGCCTCTGGGGAACGAAAGCTATTCTGCAAGGCCTGCGAAGCGAAAGAAATACCCAGTTTGTGTTCAGCCTTCCATCTCTCACTGATAACTGAAATGATGCAAATGCACTTAGTAAGAGGAAAAAATTTAAATGATCTCGCTAAAAACATATATGATGGGTTAAAGAAAACTTGAAAAACACGGCTACTTGTTTTATGTCACGGTTTTCTTAGGCAAATCCTATTAAGGAATACATGGTTCAGGGCTAATGAGCTTGTCAAAATTCACGTGTGCATTTTCATTCTAGACACAGATCCCAAATATATTTTTCAAGAAAGAAAATAGTGGTTTCATTAGCTTTCTAATACACTAGTGGTAAGGACATACCAATTAGGAACAGTACCCTTCAGAGATAAAATCACCAAACAGTATTCAAATTGCCCGGTACCACAAAAAGACACTGAAATGCAGTTACCATATAAGAAAACATGTATCTACTTATGTGTGCAAAAGGACATATGGAGGAATAAGCCAGAGACTAATGAAATTGGTAAGCTACCAGGGCTGAGTAGGAATGGGATGAAATGTGACACAAAGGATGGCGGGGTGACATTTTCCTGACTGTACCTTTTCATATGATTCTGACTCTTAGAACTATGGTGATGTTTCACACCCTTCCCAAATAAATGATAATTAAAATCAACCTCTGTGTGTCGGAGGAACCCAAATGGAAAACAAACAGTAAGTAATATATGAACCTAACAGTGCTGCACGAACAACATCACCCCACTGAGAGGGTGGAGAGGAAATGATGGAACCTGAGTAATTCTGGAAACCAGTATTTTTGCTACATATTGTAAAGCTCGAGATAAAAAGAACTGTGCCTAACGCTACAGTGGGTGGATTTGTTTCTCACAGAGATCGTGGGGCCGCAATTCTGAGACTTCTTTACATGTACACCAGAGTAGACCAAATAAGTAAACACATTATGGATAATGAAAGTCAGGCTTCTCACTCCTAGAGAAAGGAGCCACAAAGAAAGAAAGGGAGACAATTAGAAGAAAATGAGTGGTAATGGGTTGTAATTCAAAGTATTAGGATGAACTAATAGTCTTTAATAGGAAGATAAATACAGATGGGTAGATAGAGAGAGGTATTTATGTTAGATAAATATAGATAGGTAGGTAAGTAGGTAGGTAGACAGACAGACAGATAGATGGAGAGACGAATTTATGTTAGATAAATATAGATAGGTAGGTAAGTAGGTAGGTAGGTAGACAGACAGATAGATGGAGAGAGGTATTTATGTTTGTATATAATACCTACACATACTTCCTGTCAGCTGACAGGGATTAGAACCATGACATCTCAGTAGCAATGAGTACATGCTGCACCTAAATTTTGTTTCTAAATACCAATGTCCAATTAAAAGAACTAGGTAGGCTCTGGAGAAATGACTGATCCAGAGAGTAAGTAATAAAATGCTTCAAAAAAGTGATAGGGATCGCCAAAGGACCTACTTGAAGGGGATAATTTGGACAATAAAATATAGTAATGAATTACAATCCATGGAATAAAATAAATATTCATGACTCCAACATTGATATAATAACTGAATAAATGAGCGAAAAAGAAATAGTTCTTCCTTTCAGTAGAATTACAATTAATAAGTATAGGAGAAATGATAGAAATAAAATATATCACCATTTGGCAAATGCCAAGTAATAACTGTTGAAGGTGATAATTACCAATGGAATATAAAATAGCTGAAAAGTATGATGAGACGATATCTGCAGCTGTAGGGCATCTCCTCTCAGGATTTCATTAGTCCCAACAGGAAAAGTAGCAACTGTGCAGTGGAGAAACGTAGACCTTGGTGGAGTCACCAAAGTCAGATCAGCGATGAGGCACAGCGGCACCGTGTGCCCTCTGACAGAAAGCCCTGAGAGGGCACAGTGCCACTTTGTGGAATTCTTGTCAAAAATGCATAAGCTAATTCTTATCATGAGCAAACATCAAATAAATCCAAAGTGGGGACAGTCTACAGAATCATTGGCCAGGACTCTACAAAACTATTAAGGTCAGGAAAACAGAGGAAGATACCACCAGCCTAGATGAGATGGAGAAACATGACAGTTTAATGCAGTACTGGGATCCCAGATAGGACTCTGATCTGGAAAAGACATGAGTAGGCCAACTGGCAAACGTGGAATAAATTCTTTATATCGGTTAGTAATATTATATCACTGTCAATTTCTAGTTTCCATGATTGTATGATGGTGATATATGATGTCGACATTTGAGGAAGCTGTATAAAGGGCACATGAAATTCAGTGTAGCATGTCTAGAGTTATCTTAAACAAGAAGTTAAATAAGTAAGTGTAGTCTCTGCCCTAGCTGATAAAGGACTGGAACACAGAATTAGAAAGAACATATGTCCTTGAACACCAAAGGGATACTATCTTCACTTAGAAGTACTACAGCTTTATGATGTAACTTGTGATATTATTACATTTTGAAATTTAAAATGTCAAAAAATAATGCTTCTGGACTATGTATAGTCCATGAAGACACAGGCTGGAATGAACTGAGTTTCACATTTGATACAAACCTGAAGGCAGAAAAGGTATGTCTTAACCACGATAAGGGACATTGTAAAAATTAGGAGCCAGCACAATTGAATGATTTTAAAGACAATATGCTTACTATTCTCCAAATTACACTCACAGAAACAGAAAATTTTTTAAATGATAATCTATCTGCAAACCTAAGTCTCAAAAAACTATCTTTCTTAGCATCTCTACATGGATCAAAATCAGAAGACGGTTCCTAAGCATCAGCTGAGAAAGAAATACTCAGTATTGATGTTCATCTGTAAGAGAATACTCCTCCTGTTTGGCTTGTTCAGTCTCTGGACAGAAAAAATGCTTTGAGGAGCCCCACTTCTACCTGCAGTAATGAGCAAACAGCCTTACAAATAGATGAAAAACTATCTTTAGGGGTAATGTGTACTTTGCTTTTCCAGCAGGAATGGCCAGAATCTGTGGGGTCCATTCTGAGTTCATCACCATTAAAAAGCCTTTGGGGAGGTTGTGGAGATAGGGGCACCCTCCTACACTGCTGGTGGGAATGTAAACTAGGTCAACCATTGTGGAAAGCAGTATGGAGGTTCCTCAGGATGCTCAAAATAGAAATACCATTTGACCCAGGAATTCCACTTCCAGGAATTTACCCTAAGAATGCAGCACTCCAGTTTGAAAAAGACAGATGCACCCCTATGTTTATCACAGCACTATTTACAATAGCCAAGATATGGAAGCAACCTAAATGTCCATCAGTAGATGAATGGATAAAGAAGATGTGGTACATATACACAACGGAATACTACTCAGCTATAAGAAAAAAAACAGATCCTACCATTTGCAACAACATGGATGGAGCTAGAGGGTATTATGCTCAGTGAAATAAGCCAGGCGGAGAAAGACAAGTACCAAATAATTTCACTCATATGTGGAGTATAAAAAAAAAGGAAAACTGAAGGAACAAAACAGCAGCAGAATCAGAGAACCCAAGAATGGACTAACAATTACTAAAGGGAAAGGGACTGGGGAGGATGGGTGGGAAGGGAGGGATAAGGGTGGGGAAAAAGAAAGGGGGCCTTACGATTAGCATGTATAGTGTCGGGGGGGCACGGGGAGGGCTGTGCAACACAGAGAAGACAAATAGTGATTCTACAGCATCTTACTACACACTGATGGACAGTGACTGTGAAGGGGTATGTGGGGGGAACTTGGTGAAGGGGGGAGCCTAGTAAACATAATGTCTTTCAAGTAATTGTAGATTAATGATACCAAAATAAAAATAAAATATTTTAAAAAAGCCTTTGGGGGCACATCGTCCCCCAGTGACATGGTGAAGCCATCAGCCGACTCTCACCCTGGCACAGGAACCCTGACGACATAGTTAGATTATTGGTAAAATGTAAAACAGGCATGAACTGTGGGTCCAGCACCTCAGCTAGCTTCTTTTCAAAAACTACTTTCCCACTTCAATGTTAACAGAAAACTTCCACAGGGCCGTTCTCTTCACTCCGCCTGAGTAAACTCAATACACTGAGGCCCTCGATGGCTCTCACATCAATCTCAGCACACAGGCAAGGCTAAAACAGCCCCCAAGATCTCAAGAGCAAGTAAATTTATCTTTCCACCCTTGTGGTAAAGTGTTAAAAATTTACTGTGGATCCAGCACTCCAGGAATTAAAAAAAATGTGAGATATATAAATAGAACAGGTTTTCCCAAAGAAATCAAGAATTGAAATTGCAAACATAAACACTTTGATGACTCTTTAGTCCATATTTACGGTAGCTCAGCAACCTTAACTGAACATAGGGGTTTCCAAAGTTAGTCATCATTTTGATGATGAACTTGGCCCTTCACTGGACCTGATTTGAAAACCAATGGAAGTATGTGAGGTTATCCAAGGACATCAACCATGATGTTTTTTTACTTCAAATAGAAAATGACACCAATCCTGCACAGGCTACAGATGCCCCATGATCTGCATTTGCAAATCCACTGAGAACTAACACTACTCAGAAAGTGCCTGTATTTTAGAAAGAGAAGGTGAAGGAGAAAAACACTTCTACTTTACCTAATTCCTAACTGTCAGTAACTGGACTTGGGCAGGACAGCCAACTGACATCTACCATTTGGCTAATTATTAGAGTCGATGTACCAGACCCGTCCGGCCCTGCCAGGTACCTCCTTCCTCCATCACTTTTTCAAATATATCCTGACAAAGCTGAGCCCAAGAGAAGAGAAACCATCTTTCTTCAAGACTATTGACGCCATGTCCTTGGCAGAAATCACAAAACTAGCTTTGCTGTCTATTTCTAGGCAAACCTAAGGTAGTCATGCTTCTAAGTTGTATTTTGTTCGGATGGCAAATTCCTTTAAGGCAGTGCAATCATTTCCTGGGTGATTTTTATTTGAAATTAATTGAGCTAAATTGACACTTTCATACAATTTCAGAATGTATTATGAATTCTCATCGTGTGTGTGGCTATAATTGCACAGTATTACTTTTAAAATATCCCATTACAATGGAGCACAGTTGCTTTCAATTACATATCAGTTTAAGTCCAATTAGCTGCATAATAAGTACCTTGCTTTCTCATTCTACTCATGACTTTATCCAAAGAAATTGATATTTTTTACGTTCATGTTCAGGAAAATATGTTAGCAGTTAAGAAGAATTTTCATACTTACTATCCTTCATAATATAAAAGATAAAAGAAATAAAAGTTTGGCTAGTATATTTAAGATATTATATTATATTAAAAATATCTGTCCTTGGTTACAGAATTTTCATTCTTTCATCTTGAAAATTGTGGAAGAATGGTGTATTACAAGGTCACTCAAGGACATCAGACAAACTATTTCTATTTGAAATACTAAAATTCATTCGTTCATTTGTTTTGTTCCTTCACTCAACAATTCTTTACAGAGAATTCTAACAGGCACTGCTCTAGACACTGGGGATTCAGAATTGTTCTAGGCAATAAAATCTCTGCTATTGGGCGCACACATTCCAACGGAACCTAAATAAACCAACAACTGGGTGACATAACATTGGAAAAGTTCTAAAATGAAAAGGAAAGCCAGGGTCTGAGCAGAATGGCAACAGTCTAATGAGTTTTTCTATAATGATGTACCCAGGCTGGCCAGTATGACAGCCCCTCACCACGTGGCCACTGAGGTCTAGAAATATGGCTAATGTGGCCAAAGGGTTGAATTTTTTAATCTCATGTAATTTAATTAATTTTAATTGTCACATAAGGCCACATTAGACAGTGCAGGGACAGACAATATGACAGATGTGAAAAGAAGGAGCCCCTTTTCAAGAGGACGGGGGAGGGGGTGACCTTTGGGCAGAGACGTGAACTAAGGAAGGAATGAGCCAGAACCTGGACGTTTGCCTAAGGTGCGAGCCTAAATTTAAATGCTGCTAAGCAGGAATTACAGCACTGCCACGGTGCCTCTTTAAAGACTAACAACACCACTTCGTTAAAGTTTCCACTACAGCACTTTGAGATCTGAACGCTCTAGGGAATATTTAGACCTGACAACTTGTAGGAAGGCAAGGGTTGGCAACTAGCCTGTCCTGTAATCCACCCTCCCCAGTGAATTACTTTGCCTTCTTTGAACATACAATAAAAGCTGTTTGACCAATTGTATTTCTCTGTTGCCTTGGCTGCCAGGAAATTCAACATTAGATGCTCTGTAACAATGAACTAAAATACCTTAAGTTTCTGGTGTAAGTATCTCCTGTTTTCTCTATATTGTTCAGAGTTTTTATTGTATTTACCCTATTGTATTAGTTTATTTTATTTTCATTTACCTGAAATCCTTGGGGAGTAGAAAGGATATGAGTTAAAATCCCCTTAAATGCTGTAAATAATGTTTAATAACCATTATTTTTTAATTAAGTCTTAAGAATTAAGTCCACGTTTAAGAATGGAGTCTGAAAGTTTAAGAGGACTGAAAATTCTAGTAAGGATTCATTCCCATTACATAGAAAACAATGAACCCAAAGGCTCTCACACAGCACACACACAGGACAGAGAGAAAAAAAGAACAAGAAATGAACTACAGTTGTTAGAACTGGCTGAGAAACATTTCCCAAACCACACATTCCAGCAGCAAAATGTCTTAAAATGTATGATCAGTTAGAAAAGAAGGGGTCCTGGAGGTGAGACAGCCCAGAAGTACCCGGCTGGGAGAAATCAGTTTCCATGACTAAAGACTCAGAAGTTATTAGAAATCATAAGGTTTCTCCGACAGTTAGAATCAAGCCTGATCCTTGAAAGGGGACATGTACTCATAAGAGGTGAAAGAATCCAGAGGGTGGGCTCCTGAGCGGGTTCCACTCTGCCCCTTACTAACTGTACGATGTCGATCAAGTTGCTTAATATTCTGGGCTCAGTTTTCTAATCTGTAAAATGGCGATGATTTCTATCTCAGTGTTGTTGTGAGGCTTGTAAGAGAAAAATCTGTGTATCTACTTAGCAAAGTTCTTGGTACGCATATAGTAAGTGATCGACAATTATTGACTATTACTAGCAGGAAGGAGATCTGCTTGGAATCAAATGAATTTGGACTTAAATCTGCCTCCTCTGAAATCTTTGGCAAGGTTTTGAATTTCTCTGTCTCAGTTACCTCTGTGCAAAATGAGAGTGACATCTACCTTAAAGGTAATGAAAGACTAGCCTAAATTAAATTAAGGCAAGAATATCAGCTAATGGGCATAGAAGCCACGGGGCATAAATCTGCAAAGAAGTAAAAAGCTAACCTTTTCAAAGAATATTGCTTCTCTCTCACTTACCAAATTTACATTTCCCTGTATGGCCCCGGAAGACGGCTGGTTAGCCAAAGACGGGTAAGATTCCTCAAGGGAGGAACAACCTAAGACAGGCACAGTCACAGGGGGACCATCAGGTGAGAAATTGGGGATCAACAGAGGTGAGGCTTAGAACCTCACCTCCCCTTGTTTTGAGAGAAATCTTCTGCATCCGTGGATGTTTTGTTGCCCTTGTCTAGCTTGGATTAACACATAGTCTACAGGCACACACCTGATCATCTACATTTGCTCTCTTACAACACTAAACTATGTTTTCTACCTTTATCTTGCATCTACCTACCACTTCAGCATTTTATTTAAAAAAAAAATTAAGGGAGAAATGTCGGATTCACATAAATCAAGTATAAAAATCAAATGAATAATCATATCTGACTTGACTGTTTATAGTTCATGATGCGTGATCAAAACCAAAAGTTTCTGTGATATGACTGCCCTTGCACTGTTCACCATGTAAGAACTTATTCACCATGTAAGAACTTGTTCGTTATGCTTCAGAAGATTGGAGACTGTTGAGAGTTAGGCTTGGGGTTGATTAATGACTGTGTATCGAGTCCCCTATACAGAATTTTATTGTTGTAAACAACCATTTGATCAATAAATATGAGACGTGCCCTCTCGAAAATAAAAAGAATATCAGCTAAGAGGTAGGGAATCAGCAAATGCTTATTAACTATCAGTCCCACCCTCTCTCCCCTGCTCTCTGGCAGATGACATTGGCTGGTTGTTGCTTCCTCTGGCATAAAGGTTTTATGAGTATTATAACCTGAAAGAAGTTCTTCAACTTTTTTATAGATTCTGGGGTTTTTTTGGGAAAAAAAAAAGAGTATAAAGCAGAGCTGAAATATTTTTCTCTGGGTCTTGTCCAATGAGTATTTTTGTCATTAAAATATAAATAAAAGGAGCTTAACTTCCTAAGTCATCAAAAGTTATACTCTGGGCTCCCAACTATAAAAATAATAAATTTCACATTCCTTTTCCCAATTAAAAATCAAACCAATACCCAGCAAAAATTTTTTTACTCACTTTCCCTCTGTCCCTTCTTCCTTCCTGCCATCCTTGCTTCCAAAAACTAGTCATTTGGTGCCTATATATTAGATGCCGAATCACTGGCACGACACATTGTATGAAGAAATCTGGTAGCTTTATTTATATGCAGGTTTTGTATAAAAAAAAGTCTATCCCTTTAAAGGACAACTTGTGAAGCCATTCATTCAATTCAGCTCAAGACAATGAACTGAAATCAACTCAGGCAGAGGGACGTCACTATAATCCCCCTAGGTAACTAGGATGCCCCAGAGGAAATTATTCTGGTTCAGGGCTCATAAAAGGAAAGCCTTGTTTCAGAAGAAAGAACTGTAGAAATGAGGTTTTCTTTCAGGAAAAAGATGATTTCACACTCTCTTCCCAGAGAATAAATACAGTAGGCTTTTCTGAAACCTAAAGAAGGAAGTATGGAGGGAGTATTCCTGACCTTGCAGTTATCAACAAAAACAGCAGTACTGATGTGGAGTTATCTATGTGACCTCGATTTTCTTCAAACTCAGTTGTGACGGGGATATAAGAGAACTCAAGCAACTTTTATTACTAATCAAGTGAGAAAGAGAAGAGGAGAGGAGAGGAGAGGAGAGGAGAGGAGAGGAGAGGAGAGAAAAGAAAAGAAAAATATGTTTCTTGGATATATTGTTTCCTTTCCTCTGTATGTGGGCACTTACATTTTTATTGGTTAACTGAATGAACCATGTTTTGAGTGTCTAGTCTTGTCCTCATGCAAAGTAACGTGATCTTTCACTTACATTTTTAAAACCCGCCTCAACCTAAAAAAACTATTTACACAATAAATGACATTCTTCAAAATTTTGCATGCGAATTCAGTAATCTGCAGAAGTTGCCAGCTAGTCAGCGGCCGGTCAGGATTCAAAGCCCAGTGGTCTGACCCCGGAGCCTGTGCATCAAGTATTCTACGCTGTGTATAGCACAACTGTGGCAAGAAGTCAGAAATGAGGAACCTGGTAAGAGGCATTAATAAAATAATACAAGATTTTTGCTCTGGACTTCATAGGAAGATAGGAAATACAAAAGTACTTGAAGCAGAAGGTACGGGCTTCTACAGGCTAGAATGAATCATCATCAAGCCATCTCCCCTGGTTCGCCATTGGGGAAGGGGCTCTGAGTTGCCTATATAATATCCACTTTTCCTTTTTCCTTAGGAAGAAAGTTATTTGGGGTGCAGTGTCCCCATCTCAAAGACTTTACCAAACCTCCTTGGCTTCCAGGAGGTGTTCAAAGAAATGAAAGGGGATGCTAAGTAGGTAGAAACCAGGGAAGCTCTTTCAAAGAGGGCTGATTCGCTTGAGAGAGATGCATTTTTGCGACACCACTTTCTTCCAGCTTGGAACACAGACATGATGGCTGGAGCACTAGGAGTACCTTGTAACCATGAGGAGACTTCTGGCATGCAAGCCAGCACTAAGTGGCAGAAATAAAGGCAAGAAGGAGCCTGGGTCCCTTGTGACCATAGAATTGCTACACCAGCCCTGAACTACTTACCTTTGGATTTCTTTTATGTTTAAGCCACACTTATTTGCATTTTCTGTAAAATGTGGCTGAGTCCTAATCCTCAGTGCTGTAGTGTCTTACATAATTTTTTCACTTTTAATTATCACCAATACTTTCTTGCCAGAAATTAATAAGAACTCTCAGTAAATTTTGTTTTAATTCACAGTAACTTCCTTTCTGCCTCATTTATTCCTCTTTGCAACTCATCCTTACTAGCTTCAAATTCATGTCTTTATATATATTACTCATGAATTTTATCTTACTCATATATATATTCATGTCAATATATATTGCTCAAGTCTTTATAAGACATGGATTTCTCTCAACCCTGGCAAGGAACACTGTAATGTGGACCTTTTGGAGTTCATAGCAAGTACCGTTCACAGAAACAACTGGAATCCCAATAAAGGTGGAAATGAGCAACAGATGCAAATGTCAACAGACTGGGCTGCGATGTCAAAGGGAAAAATATCACAAGGAATTAAAACTTAAGAACCTTGACGAATACCACAGGTCCAGGAATTGATGCAGCCAGGGCTCAAACTTGAAGCCTCCTTTGTGATGCTAGTTTTAAAGGAAACCACTGACCGTGATGTGGCAGGACAGAAACGGAAGGAGCAAGTGAAGCTGACAGGTGCAGCCCAGGAACTGGGAGGAGAGGGAGGGCGGCGGACGGGGCTCACAGACCAGCAGAAGCAGGAGAACAGTGGTGCGGGATTTTAAGAAACCAGACCTTGGTGCTGTGCAAAGAACTAAAGGGGAAGCATGAACCGATAACAGAAGGCGGCTCAGAGATGCCCCTCCACCGCCAGCGCCGGGAGGAAGGGCTGGGGAAACGCAACAGCAAGCAGGAGCTCCCAGCAGCAAGGCGGCGTATCCAGACGCCCTGTCAAAGCGCACAGCTGCTGTTTTTGTGACCAAGTCATGCAACATTCATCCCTGACCCTGACCCTGACCTCGGGGTCCTATGTATGAGGACGTTCAGGTCCTCGTTTTTTCTTTGTTTTTTTTTTTTCCAGTATTTTTGCTGCATTTATCAATATACGTTACTCTTATAATCATCCTCCCCTCCAACAGTTATTAAAAAGTCTATGAGAACTTCAAGGATTCTTGATTCTCTCCCCCAAATCATCATTAAAAGGATTGGGGAAAAAAAAACCGAAATATGATGCTTGCTTATTATTACTCAGCCTTGACCCAGCGGTAGAGTCACTCACAGCCCGCTGACCCAGCGAAGGCCAGGAACAGCACCATATGCAGGGCTCGAGGATAGTAAGCCTATAAATCCTAACCCACGGGGGGAAGGGCCTTCCCTGGGTTGCTTATGGCTAACCTGTGGCTCGTCATCATAAAAGTGTCCTAATTGGTTTGTAACAAGTTGTCTGGAGACACCCAGACTCCAGAAGGTCAAGCCCATCTCTTGGGGAATATAGTCAGTAACGCCGAAGCTTTACATACTAATCGGCTGTCCAGGAAACTGTCTTCAGCCTTTAGAGGTAACGTCCTCGACAAAGTACGTAAATTCCTTGGTCCATAAGAAAACACAAAGATTTTTTTTTTTGTTTCTCCTTTGAACCTGATTGCAATACTATAATAACTTTAAGCAGATTCTTTTCGTCAAACCAACACTAATAAGAATTTTTCTTCTACAGACCCAAACAGTTCCATACCAACTCCATCCCCCACCAATAACTTTACCTTTTAAGGAGAAATGAGAGGAGGAGGATCTGAGATGCAGACATTAAAGATGTTAGGTAAAATCTTAGAAAGGAGATGGTTTTGCTTTGAAGGATGCAAGGCTCTTCCTGAGATGAGTAAGTGTGGCTCTAAACTTCTAAAGCCAAGTTGTACGTGGTCGGCCTGCCCAGATCATTTAACCCTCAGCGCACCTGACGCTTCTCTCTGACTTCACTGTATCTCTCGCCACATCTCTGATCTGCCTTTATATCCAAGTGCTACGTGGCAGGGGTGGGGATTAGGGGGAAGGACAGGAAGGGAAAGAGAATAAAACAGGTGGTCAGCAGTGCGGTGAGGCTCAGAGGTGAGGCTGTCTGCTTGGCACATTATTTGGTCATTTCTTTTAACGGAAAAGCAAAGTCTTTTTCAGTTCACATCAGATGTCAAAATGGCTTTGCCAAAGCAACAGAATGTCAGTGTCACAGGGCTCTTTCTCAGGGTTATTCCTTCCTAAAGGCACATTCTAAGTTCTAACTTCAGACCCTCAAAAGCTGCTTTCAAATCCACGGCTGGATTTCCCCAAACTTGTGAACCAAAAGGCAAAGGTTTTCCTATCAGACTCCACGATGAAATAAAAAAAACAAACTTGAAAATACTCTAATTCAGCCTTAGTTCAAATTAAACAGAGAACTCACAAGTGAGAAACTCTGAGAAAAATAACCTTGATACTGGTTATATAAGAACTGAGGGTGTGTCTTGCTATATAAGAGCTCAGGGTTTACGGTCAAAAATACGATGAGTGAAGAAGTACTTTCACTAGGTGGCCTTAAGAGCACACTGAATAAAGGCTACTAAAGCAACAGGCACAGATTTGTGCTTCAAGGCTAAGTTTGCACACACTGTGTCTCTCGTCATAGTAGTAAGGAGCTCTTACGTGTTACACAGTGTCCAAGAACCTCTGACATGCAATTCAAACTACCAAGGCTTTAACCTGGAATCTTAAGACTATGCATGTTTGTGATAGAAAATAATTTCCTAGAACGTATATTACAGACAAGTGCTGATTTACATAAAGTTGTAAACTATGTTTGACATAAAAAAATTGATTTTGCTCACCCACCTTGTTAATAACTAACCCAATGTCTATGAAGTCACTCTACTTGTTATAACTAACCTCACCAATAGGCAAACTACATAGGGTCTCATGTTGGTCAGGAAAAATACCTAGACTCACATACTAACATTTTTCTCCCAGTTAGACAGTAAAATGAAATAGCATTTGCAGCAGATTCATTTTCAAGACGACAATCCATAACATGTCATTCTTCCACATACCTGTCAAACTGTTCGCCCAGGTGAACAGTATGTTGTTCTAATAAGAGCTCTTTGCCCAGATGAGCAAACTGTTTGTTCTGACAAATTGATTTGCAAAAATTTCCTAAAGCAAACAGTGAAGTTATTTATTAATTTACTGTCTAATCTTCCTGGGCAAGAATTTCCTGGAGCCAGGAGTTAAGACATGTTGCCATGGGTGGGTTCTCGTCGTTCCACATATGAATAACAAGGAGAAAAACCTGACTGAAACAGTGGGATTTTTCAACCATAGAATTTTAGAAGTTGGTGCATCATTTAAATTCATAAATATGCAGTAGGAGAAGTTGAAACCCATGAGTTGAAATAATCTGTCCAAATTCACAGAGCCGGTCAGAGAGTGGACAACACAATCCAAATATTTTGCTCTGAATCCAAAATTTCTTTCCAATATATGACTTAGCTCCTGCTTTGAACTGGTCCTTTAAACAGAGAGAAATGTAGCTAGTCATTTATACTACCTGGAAATGGTTCTCAGGATAGCAGGCATCTCCCCAAATGTAATACAGAGATTCATGCAAAGACACATTTGCAAACTTACCAACTCCACCTATCGCATCTCACACACTTCACAGTGAAGAAACTCAGCAATGAATGGAACGTCTGATTCACTGTAAATTCATTTAATGTCAGGAAAGACCACACTTATGCTCTGACAAAAACGTCCATTCCACCATTTGTTATTCTTAACTTTATATTTGGAAGCTATCAACACAGCCTCTCCTGCCAACCGATAATAGTAGAGAACTCTGCCTAGTGTTCCGGTGTCACACAGTCACTAATGAAACACTACATAAAGATGTGTGACTTTCTACTGTTCTTTCTTATGACTTCCAGTCATCCAGAAAGCATCTAATTTAGACAACATGTTTGTTTTTGTTTAGACTGCCGAGACAGTGGTAAGAGTCATAATATATCACATCGCCAAAAAGCCTCCTGTGGTCTAAGTCCTCTGGGGTCCAATATGGTAGCCACTAGCCACATGTGGCCGCTTCAATTTAAATTAATTAAAACAAACTTCAAAAACCGGTTCTTTGGCCAGATACTCTTATTTCTACAGTAGAAGTCTGGGTGTACTTCCAGCACTTTGTGAGGTATGTCATATCTGGCCATTTCCGTACAGGAGGGACATCGCTCCAGTGTGTGTGCACTGTGGAAATAAATGTAAAATAAGGTCAGAACAGTCAGAGGAGGGTAACAGAAACAAGGAACCATGTTTGTTTGCTCTCCCCCATACTTCCAAGCAGATGATGCTGGTCAAGTGGACTCCTGGACCCACCCCCTCGGAGCAGTGATGTGGACAGGCAGGCTCCCGTGAATGCACCCCACCCAGGACGCGAGACAGAGAAAGAGTTTTGCTAAATGTGTGCGAGCTAGTTCTAGAAGTGCCATACATCACTTCCCCCTGACCCCTGGCCCCACACAGATGCAAAGGGATTCAGAAAGGCTCTCTTCCTGTAAACCCAGGGAGCAAATGAAATGAACAGTGCGGTGAGTACAGAGGGCTGTCTCTGCCACAGAAGTCAGCCAACCTTCAGACCTCGCCACACAGAATTCGTTTACAGTAAGTCTCAAGGTTTTATAATAGTAGCAGATTGTATCATTGTTCAAAGGTATTCCTGGCCCCTCACCACGGGAAGACTCTCTCTCTGCCACACTGATGCTGGGCATGGCTGCGTGACCTGCGGCCCCCTCTCTGCAGAGCTGCACATCTCCAGAGAGGCCCGCTGACTTGGTTTGTTAAAATACGAGTGTCATGACACACGCCGCTTTCAGGCAGGAGTTTTAAGATCCATTGTATTTTTCCACGGAGCATGTTTTTTTTTTTCCTCTGCTAAAAGACAAGCCAAGTCTCAGAGAGGGTTTGCTCCTTCAGCTCATGTCTCAGAATGACAGTGATGTGGAAAAGCATCTTAGTTTCCTGCAATGGATGCAGAGTATGATAGCTCAGCCTTTGTGGTCCAAGCCCTGAGATTTGGCAGGCTGCTTGTTACACAGCATACCCTAGCCTCAGTGACTAGGAAGGTCAGAATCCCAGCAGTGGACGTGCTCTCCAGCAACATGATACATTAAGAACAGAAATTGCTTATGATTTGTGATTAAAAGAACATTCCTGTGACTGGTCGAGAACGTAACAAAAGCAATCATTTACATTAGGCATGACCTCGACCTTGGACTGCTTTGACAGTAAAATTACTTCCCACATCCTGGAGAGGGGACTGTATTAGTGCCTTGGAGATGGCGGAGCCCTACTTCCCCTACAGACAGTGACGGCTGTGTCAAGAGTGGGTTTCTGGGGAGCTCTGCTCCTTTGTCCTCTGGCACTACTTGTCCAGGCACACGACGGACGGAGTACAGAGACTTCCATCAGGACACACCTTATACATAATAACTTGTTCCTAACTGGTTTAAAAATAAATTTCTGGAACTCAGTTTTTGAAAAAAAACACAAAATTTGTTCTGCAGGAACAGAGCTAATAGGAGCTAATTTGACAAATAACTAACACATAACCATAATAATATATAACTAATTTGACATAGCTTTTCCATTAAACATGGTTTATGAATTGAAGAAAACAGGTTTCATCAGCTTCACACATAACAATGAAAATCAAGAAATCAAAAGTTGAAAGAACTTGGCCTTCTAATTCATCTACCTATTTTCAATTTCAGGTGAAGGGAGTCCTATGGCAAGAGGATTCCTATCATGCTCAGTTTGATTTTCTGAGGTCTAAGTTCCCTTGCTGTTATTTTAAGTAAATTCTCATTAGATCTTCAGCTATAATGGAAAGTGATCATCTTCTACATAATATTTTAGTTATAGTCAATTACTGACTATTCAAGGTCATACAATAGCAAGAAACCAGTGTACCATGAAATCAAATCAGTAAAGGTTTTCTCCTTGCAAGGCACTGCACTGAATAACATCACAGTCCTCTTATGAACATCAGTACCGCTGTTTTAAAACTAACACCAGAAGGGCCTGGTTTCTGTAAAACACAGAGAAAAAGAAAATTAACAGATTTTTCCCAATCCACTGGACAAATAATGCTCTGTGAAGGATATTCACCAAGCTTCATGATTAACTATAACAATGCTTTTATCTCTCCATTTCCAATACTGTGATTATCTCCAAACAATTCCTAAAACTTTTATTTCTATGAATAGAAATAGCATAAATCTCCTCATGTAGGTAAATGTTTTCTCTGCATGGTGCCAGGCAGTGGGAACTGCAAAGAACATTCTCCTTGGGAGTGAATCATCTGCTCAGAGTAGAAACTTACATAGAAGAAAAATTTAGAAAAACCCAACACAATACAGGAATCATCTGTGCCATAGAAAACCAGGTTTTTCTCCTTCCCATAAAACCAGAGGGATACATTCAGATATTTACCGCCTCCCTTCTGAACTTGATCCATACGAGTAGTTTCCTATTCTGCACCGATATTCTCTATATTCTCCTTTATTGGGAATGGAATAAATTTACATAGATGTAACAAGCATACACTGGCAGTTTTTCATTTGCAGCAGCTAACTAAAGACACAATCAATCTGTGGAAACCGCTTCAGTACTAGTCTTGGTACAGACTGCGTCCTAGAGCAAAACCATCACAATTCCGCCAGACCCCAGGACCTTACAGTGCAGGCAGATCAGGAGATGACTTCTTCCTCTGCACTCTGCTACACAGGCACTTCTAGCTTTGTTTTTGCTCTATGGAGGAGGCACATATAGACACAGAGAGAACAATTTAATTACCCTGAAATTACACAGGGCAGTGTTTTCCTGTTTTTCTCTGAATTATCATACGTAAATTCCAATTATAAGCAAAAGTTGCTAGGAAAATTGAACTATGTTCTAACAGCCAGGGAGTAGAAATGATACTTTCTGATAAAATCATTAGCTTAGCTGAATTTGAAAAGGTGCTAAAATATAATCCCTCCTATAGCACATGAGATAACCAACCGGCTATGTTATTGCACTTATATGCATAAAATGAAGGGCTCCTAATAGTAACTTCTTATGATTGCAAATGTCAATTAGAAAAAAAAATACAAAACAAGTCTAAAAATAACTTTTCATTTTAAAGCTATAATTACAATATACCATGGCATTCAATACGACAAATGAGCAAAAGGGGAAATTTTAAATAAACACCTCTTTAGTTCTTTTTAGGCATATCTCCAGATGTCAAAATATACCTAAATTCATTTCCGATTCTACCATAAAAAGTAATATACCAACTTTTGGGTAAAGATGGATTGAAACATATATATTTTATTCCCTCCCAAAACACCTCTAAGCCATGGTAAAATTTTAAGTGTGCACGTGTGTTTGGGTATGTGTGTGTGCATGTGCAACATACCCGGAAGAGAATGATTGGGTTTGATTTTCAAACCCAGCCAGGGACACTTAGAGGGTTAAGGAAATCTCCCCCCACCACAACCCCCACACTATCCTATCACAGATTCGAAGCACCAGAAGCACCCGCTAGCACAAGTACAAAGGAAAACAAATCCTCTCAAAATGGGGTTTATCTATTTTAAGACAGGATCGATATTTTTCTGTCAGGTTCAGCTTTAGTTCATATGGATTGATAAATACACCAATAACACGAAGTTTCTACTTTGTGATATATATACTTCATCTGGAAATGGATTTTATCATTTATTTAAAATGCTAAGTATATTCTTAGAATTGTTTCTGGTAGGACTGGCATCCAGAATCCAGTGCAAACAGGTTTCTCCACAGAACTGCTTCATCACTTGAAGTGTGATGCTTCTCGGCTGCTTCCACAGCGGCACAAGCGGGTTACATTACACAGAAAAATGCAAAGCGGGGTCTCTTCGCAATGTAGAATGAACCCTCTTAAAGGATATCTTCTTGCAGATTTGTCTACATTTCAGTGGCCTTTAAAGAGCTATAAAGTAGGTCGCGTACTTTTTGGGTAATATTTTACATACTCTAAAATCTATCCTACTCATGTGGAAAAAAGCGGCTGCTCCCTGTTAAAAGTGGAGTAAGGCAGCAACCCCAGTGTCCAGCAATAGGTGAATGGACAAAGAAGATGTGGTCCATATACACAACGGAATATTATTCAGCCATAAGAAGAAAAGAAATCCATTTGCAACAACATGAATGGATCTAGGGGAATATTATGCTCAGTGAAACAAGCCAGGCAGAGAAAGATAAATACCATGTGATTTCACTTATTTGTGGAATATAAAAACAAAACAAAACAGAAGGAAAAAGACAGCAGCAGACTCACAGACACTGAGAAAGGACTAGTGGTTACCAAGGGGGAGGAGTTGGGGGTGGGTAGTGTGGAGGGGAAAAGGGATAAAGGGGCACAATAGTTCACAATCACAATACAGGCTGGTCACGCAGAAGGTAGTACAGGATGGAGAATACAGTTAATGATTCTGCAACATCTTACTATGTTGATAGTGACCTCACTAGAGGGGATGACGGTTTAATAATATGGGTAACCGTTGAACCATTGTGTTGTATATTTGAAACCAACATAAGATTGTATATCAATGATACTTTAATAAAAAAAGGGGGGGGAATGCTAATTTAACTACGGAACAGATATTTTCTCTGAAACTAAGTATGAACCTCTCAAATGAAAATGCAATACAAAAGCCTCACTCATCACAGCTGGAAAGAGCTGAACTGAGTGACCCCAGAGATGGCCTGCGATGGGCCAGAGCAGCCAGCTGCAAGGACAGAGTCACTGCCTACATCAGCAGGGGGCAGAGGGGCTGTTTTTCACCCACCCCAGTCAGTCGGTCAGTCACGGGGCTTCTGTACCAATTTAGAGGCTACTCATTACCAGCAAGGAAGTAGCCACCTGCCTGACTTCTTAATACTGTTAAGTTATGAGATTCTTGCTTCTGTGACTTGTCCTCCAGATAGGATATCCTGAAATTCTCTCATATGGGTCAATGGTGAGCTGTGATATCATGAATCAGAATTATTCTGAGTTCTCAGGCTGACACACAGAATATTAAGAAGTGATTCCTACCCTCCAATGGCCCACTATCTAATTAAAGATATGACTAAATCTTGTGAAATTACAGCTATACCAGGAAGAGTATAATGCAGGTCATACAGACTGCACAGGCGCCATACTTCAGGAAGTAACTTCTGCTCTTTTTTATTGTGAGCCTCTTCTCAGGTTTGTTGGGCATTTAGATTTCTCCTTCTATGAATATCCCTTTCCTACCTTTGATTCTTGTAAGATTTATTACAGGAATGCTAAAATAGTTCATTTTCAGGAAATCTATAAACGTCACTCATTACAGGCAGACCTCATCTTACCGTGCTTGCTCTACTGCACTTCACAGATACTGCATTTCTTACAAATGGAAGGTTTGTGGCAAACCTGGGTCAAGCAAGTCTACTGGCACCATTTTTCCAATAGCATTTGCTGACTTTGTATCTCTGTCAAATTTTGGTAATTCTTGCAATATTTCTAACTTTTTCATTATGATATTGGTTGTGGTGATCTGTAATCAGTGATTGCGACTTGGGAAGTACAGATGATGGCATTTTTTAGCAATAAAGTGTTTTTAATTAAGTATATACATTACTTTTCAGACATAAAGCTATTATAGCACACTTAATAGATTATACTGTAGTGTAAACATAGCTTTATAGGAAGCAATTTTCCATTTGACTTGCTTTATTGCGTATTTGTTTTACTGTAGTGGTCTGGAGCCAAGCCCACAATATCTCTGAGGTCTGCTTGTACATCAACAAGCACAGGAGAAACAAAGGAAGGCGGTAAGAGCTTCCAGCAATGTGCTGTGTCAGCAGCTAAGTGAAACAGGGAATGCATCAAACAATTTAAATATGATAAAGACTATTTATCAAAAGCAAACGTCATACCAAAAGGTGACTCATCAAAGCCATTTCCATTAAATCAGAAACAGAACAAAAATGCCAAATATCTCCATCATTATTGAATGCTTTTTAGAGGTTCTATGCAAGAAAACAAATCAGTAAAATATGGTAAAAGATAACATCATACATACCAAGAAATTGTATAACTATTTAGAAAATCAAAGACACAGTATTTTAAAAACTGAAATTCTTAGATAATTTTGCAAGGTGACTTAACATCAGGTACAAATCAATAGATATGCCCATCTTATGACCTAGCAATTACCCTCATGGGTATTTACACCAGAAACATGAAAGCGTATCCACAGAAAGACTTCTACAAGGATGTTTGATAGTAGCTTTGTCCTAGTAACAACGAACTAGAAATAACTCAAAAAAGTAAATGGATAAACAAAATGTGGTGCATTCATATACTGAAATAGTCTCAGCAATAAAAAGGAACAAACTCTGAGATAAACACAGTAACACTGATAAAACTTAAAAACCTTGTATTAAATCAAAGAAGCCAACACAAAAGAATACACCTCTATAGTTGGTGTATATGAAATTTTAGAAGAGATAAAACTAAGCTACAATGATAGGAATCAAAACAATAGTTGCTGAGAGGTAAGAGACAAGGGTTCTTTCTGGAGTAATGGAAATGTCCCCTATCTCGAGTGACATAGTGGTTGTGCATATGCACGTATCCATCTGGCAAAGACTGACGGGATTGTACCCTTAAGATCTGAGCATTTCATCATATGTAAATTGTACTTCAATACAAATTACACCTCCATTATACATCAATAAAGTAGAAGGAAAAGTTAAGGAAGGAGAGACCGGAAACCATACACTTGCTGTTAGGAATATGAAATGGTGTAGTCACTTTGAAATAACTGGGCAGTTTCTAAAAAACCCTAAAATAAACCAGCAATTTCACTCCTAAGTACCTACGCAAGAGAAATGAAAACACATCCACATACAGACTTGCATGTGAACTTTATAACATTATTCATAAGAGCCAAAAAGTAGACAATCAAAATGTCCAACAATTAATGAATGGACAGACAAAATGTGGTGCTATCCATATGATAGAATAATTATTTAGCAATAAAAGAATGAGTACTGAAGAATTTAATCTCTCTTAGGAAGGTGATTTTTCTGTGTTCATTGTTACATTTGCAGCACCTGGATGAGTGCTTGGAACTGATTAGTTGCTCAATAAAAGCTTTTGAATGGCTGAATGAAAGAAAAAAAAAGAATGAGTACTGATACATGCTACAGTATGGATGAACTACAATATATGAACATTATGCTAAGTCAAAGTCAGTCACAAAAGATCACATATTATACGATCCCATTTATATGAAATGTCCAGAATAGGCAAAACCACTGAAACGAATAGGAGATAAGTGTTTGCCTGGGGTGGAGGCTGGACGTAGAAACAGAGATGAACTAGAAATAGTATGAAGGATCTTAGGAGGAGGAAGAAAATGTTCTATCTTACTGATAGTGATAGTGGCACCACTCAGAAAATTTACTAAAGATCATTTAATTGTACACTTGAAATTAGTGATTTTTATGCTACACAAAATAAATACTTCAATAAAGTTGTTTATTAAAAGTTAAGGAAAAAAACTGGGCAATCTTACCAATTTATGGGGAACAGGAATCCAAGGATGTTAAAAGTTTGGTATGTGTTAAAAACACACTAAGAAAAGGAAGAAGAAAAGGGAAAGTAGAGTAGACTGTTGAATCTCCTCGTCGACTCTTTTAAAAAGAAAATATTCATTCATTCATTCAACCTGCTGTGATGGGGATGAAACAGTAAGGCAAACCAGATCTACCTGTGCTTACATTCCAAACAGGAAACAGACCAAAAAAACCCAACTAATTAATGCTTGCAAATAACAAATGCTATAAAACAAACACAGAGCTAATAAAAATCTACACTAATGATAACCAGATAGAAAGATAAATTTTTTAAAATTCCACTTAATAAAAATACTATAAAACACTGTAGGAAAGGTGCAAATCCTCTAAGAAGAAAACTCTAAAACCCATATTTAAAAACATACAAGACATGGACAAACGAATCATGACAGGAATTGCATTTTATGCTTGTGAATCAAAAGATGTAATGCAATGAGGTTTTGGAGCTAAATGATTTAAATGATATAATTACATATATTACAAAATTAAAACCTGGGAATCACCAAGAATATTACAAAGAATAAGAATAATGAAGGGAGTCTCTACTATTTTTAAATTTCTATTAATGACAATGCTTTCAACCACTATACTGGCTTAACTATAGGAAGACAGATCCGTGAGCAGAACAGGAAATATGGGAAAAGATGTGACTATAAATAGAGATGGCAGTTCCTTTCACAGGGCAGGACAGTTTGTGTTGACACAATGGGCTATCCAACTGGAAGGAAATTAAAACAGACTAATTCCAGTGCATTAAAGCTTTAACTGGAAAATATAATTTAAGATTTTCAGAAGAAATTTAAGAATATTTATGTAACCTAGAGATCTGGTAGTCATCTGTGAAAAACAGAACATAAAAAACTAGAAAGGAAAAAATAAATACATTTAACTGTGTGGACATCTTACACAGTCTTTTGTAAGGTTAAAGATGCATAATAAACTCAATAGAAAAAAAACAGAAGGAAAACTATTTTCACGACAAAGTTATAATATTCATAACAAAGAACGCCTATGAATTATAGAGAGAACATCGAACTACCCAAAAGAAATGTAGTGCCTTTTTATTTTTACCATAAACAAGATTAAAATATGTTCAACATCATTGAATAAAAGCTGTTTTAAACCTCTGTGGGGAAAAAAGCAGATTTGTTTTTTTTGTTTTGTTTTTTCTTTAATACAGAAATCGTTTCTGGAAAGCTTGGTAGGAGACTTTGAGGAATAAGCAATTCCTATAGAGTTCACACTCACTTATCCAACCAACATTTATTGAATTCCCAACATGTGCACGTTTCTTAGACAAGTGTTGATGAATATATCTGGCAACTGAATATACTTAAGTAATTTTCCAGAGAGGAAAACCAAAGTGAAGTAAGTGGCTGCTTCCAGTTTGGAGGGAGGGATTGCTGTTTTAGGGCATTTGATCCTTCCTTCCTTCTTTCTTTCTTCCCTCCCTTTTTTCTTTCTCTCCTTTAAGAGAACATTTATACAAATGATCATGTACACTAAAGCTCTTTAAACTGACACCAAGCTTATCTCAGCCATTCAGCAATTAGCACTTAAGTAGCCAATCAGATCAGCAGGGCTCTGCTTTAAGGAATCCAAGTGGAAGTGGTACCTGAAATCAGGCCACTGTGTAAGTCAATTAAAGGTTTGTCTGAATGGAGCATCACGGCCACGCCCCTCACCCACCCCAAACCCGCTCAGAGGAGAGGCAGGTGGTAAACTCAGATACTTCATATTGTTGGGATTGACTGGGTTATGCTCTCCACTGGCATAAACCTACCTGGTGATGTTAGTTTAACAACTAACAGTGTATAAAGATGAGAAACAGAATGGAGGATCACTTGACACAGGACACAGTATGGAATGGAGATTAATATAACTAATGCCTAGAACATAAGCACCTTGAGAGCAAAGACTTTGTCTGTCTTATTTAGCAGTGGCTCCCCAATTCTGACACATGGTAAACTCTAAAGGAATGAAGGGATGTCCTGTCCTACCCACCTGAGAATCTTCTGGAACACCACCCCCTCCTCAAGGCCCCAGAGGATTCAACACTAGCACTGAGGTAAGAAGGCCTGAGTGCTGGGAGTTGCCCACGCCTTTAAAAGATCTGAAGTTATGGGCAGGACCCATGGTGGGGGGAGGGTGAGTGAGAAGGTGGGTGGCTTCAGCCAGACCTGCTCTGAGCCTGGCAGAGAAAACTCTGGACCCGGGATCTCTGGGAGGACTTTTTCTTCCACATTCAAGTGTTACCATCAGAGATTCAAGTGTGAGTTTCAGAGTAAGGAGATAAAGCAGCTTGCAGGCAAGTCTATTTCTCTTCAGGACTCTCAGGTTTTGAGTGAAGAAACATTTTCTTTTCATCTCTATATGACCAGGAACTAGTACCAAAAGCAAACCAGCCACTCCCTCCCACAACAAGCCCACTGCTGGGAGGGGGACCCCGGCTAACTGAATCGGCACGCTTCACCAGCTCTTCCTCCCTCCTCCTTGGGCAACTGGTCATTCTGGACTTCACCCCGGAGGTACATAGAAGCCAGCCAGGAACGAATGCATCAGTGCTCCGTCCTAAGGAGAAACAAGTACAAAAGGAAGGAGAGAAGGAAGGGAAAATTGATGCCAAGAAGGGAAATCTGTCTTAAGCCTAGTGCTCAATTCCAGCTGTTTCAGAATTGTGATTTTAACAATACAGATATACAGAAAAGCATTCATATTGCTAGCTCAATCTAACAGGACTGTGACGTAAGCCTTATGTTTTTACTCCAGATGGGTGAGAGCAGAGGGTGACCCGGATAAGGAGGCCACAGAAGAGTAAGTATTGAATGCTTTGTGGGCAGACCTTAAGTTATACAAGAAAGAAAGCATCAAATCTTGCTCCATGTGGGAATACCACATATACATTTCCTAGATCCAATTTCTGATATGATTACATTTTAAAAACAAGAAGTAAAGGTTTATTTTGAGTTCCTACCATAACCCAGCAGGCCTTGGCTATGCCTCCGAGTCCATATAACAGACCCGCCCCTCCCTGGAGCATCACCAGCCGCCTGGCAGAGGGCGCAGAGGGCGCAGCACACCCTGAGGGCAGCCACTTCCAACCACACCATCGGCAGGCCTTCACTTGAAAGTGACACGTCGCTTCTGCTCACATTTCATAGACCCACAAAGTCAAGGGGCTGTTTGACTTCAACAGGGCGGCAATGTGCCATCTTCCTGTAGAGCAGCGGCCCCAGGGAGGCTGCCAGATTTCCGTGAACAGTCTTCCACAGCTGACATCTTTGTCTTGATCTCAGGCTCAAAGGGAAATTTCTCATCATTTCGCTATTTTAAGAACACAGCTGGGTAATCACACTTTAAATTTTATATGTGAAGGACGAGTTGCGTAACCTCTCTGGGCCTCAGTTTGTCTGAAAAATCAGGCAACTGAACTAAATCAAGATTTGCAACCTTGGCAGTACTGGGTTGACATTCTGGGTGGGAGCTGAACTTCGCGGTGCTGAGCAGCATCTCTGGCCCCCACCCCGCGATGTAAGAGCACCTACCCCGGTTGTTAACAACCAAAAATGTCTGCAGACGTTGCTGAATGTCTCCCTCGTTGAGAATCGCTGGGGTACGTGGTCTCTTACCCTTCAAATTTGAAAATTCAGTGCTCCGCTAATGTGTGTTCTACCCACTCAGACCCTCTGCCAGATTTCAGACACACAAAATAGGCCAGTCCAAGAAAGTGATAAGCACAATCTTAAGTGATACTTGGAAAGTTAAGGCTTTATCTGCTGTAAACAGAAACAGAAAAATGAGCTTTCTAATATGCTAACTAAAAGCATGTAACCTTTAGAGAGTAAATTGCAATATAGGGAAATGAGCAAACAGCATTCCTGTAGAAGGCAGGGATCAGACCTTTTTCTGGAAGTAATGCTTAGGCTCTGTCCCAAGGTTTTGTTTGTAAGTGGTTTAAACATATTTTATTCATAGAATTTATAACCTGCCTCACTCCAAAAAGCATTTGAGGGAGCTTGCAAGAGGCACATATAATAAAGTGGAAAGAAAATAGTAAAAATAGGGGAAAATAGGTAACAAAGAAACAAATATTCCAATCTTAAAAGGAAATACTTCTATGATTGTACATAAAATGTGGCTCAGAATTTCAGCACATCTAAGGAAAAGTTGGAAATGAGATAATTATACAATTTGCATTGTCAGAGAAGATGAATTATACTATTCTCTGGAGAAACAAGGTTTTTCTTACGATTAAACTCAGAGATAGGTTTCACTTATTACTGGAACATGTGTTCAAAGGACTCATATTCGGTGGTTCTGCAGAAAAAGCCAGTTCTTACATTAATCTTAAATATAATCGAGACACATAACTTTGAAACACAATTTGGCAAGGGTGATTCTTTGGGAAGCCAAAGGACCCTGGGTAGCTCGCCAGTGAAAGCTGTCTAATGACCTGCGTGAACCAAGAGTAAGATGTCATTTGCTTACAAAAGTGGTTTTCTAAGTGTGGTTAGCAGACAAATCTTCTTCCGTGAGAACCTTCTAGATAAGTATGGTATATAAAGCAGACTGAGAGGCAAAGCTGGGTCTTTCCTTCCACACCCTCTTCTCCTCGGAAAGCCTCAAAGTCTCCCGTGGCAGAGTTCAAAAGCCCCTAACCTAGAGAATAAAATTTCAAATCCTGGAGTTGAGTCAACAATTCGAAAATGTGTATTGCGTTCCTGCCAAGTATCAGTACATTGTTTTAGATTTTATTTTTCTTAATGCCGTTTTCTTTTATGCCGTTCCCAGCACAATTCCCCGATGGAGGCCACAGTGCTGATGAAGCCCGGAGCCCTAAACCTGGCCGAGCTCATCGCTGACAGCACTCGTATTTCAGAGCTCAAAACTCCTGACCAGGATTCACACCCAGGTGGCAAGGCCGTCCATCCCACAGAGAGGCACAAAGTCAGGATTCTTCTCAGCAATCTATTTTGGGCCCACTCGGACCTGAGCTAGGGCTTGGTTCCCAGCCAGGGTTTACACACTGAGCACTGGAGAGGACAAAGTTTTTAGCACAAATGTTACCAGTGATCAAGCACTGCGAGGACATTCTGGCTGCAGGAAGCCACCCTCCTCATCTCAATCCCAAGGGCAGTCCCACCCCACTTCTCCTCCTTCTCCGGCAAGGTCGGGACAGAACCGGTCCTGGGCAACTGGGCTAACTGCGTTCCATTCTTTGCCCCTGGTCCCCCACTTGGCTTTGCTCCTTGGTCATGAGCGGGGGTCCTTTCAAAGGAGGAGGCTTACCCAGGCTGACCTTACATTTAAGGGAAAAAACAAGGAACAGAGCAACTTCTTCCTGGACACATCTCCTGCAGCAAGGGAAACAAAATAAAAAATGAACAAGTGGGACTATTTAAACTAAAAAGCTTCTGTCCAGCAAAAGACACCATCAGCAGAGCAAAAAGGCACCCTACTGTATGGGATAATATATTTGTCAACAATTTATCCAATAAGGGAACTCAAATGCCTCAACACCCAAAACGCAAATAACCCGGTTAAAGAATGGGCGGAGAACCTGAACAGACACTTCTCCAAAGAAATATGGATGGCCAACAGGCACATGAAAAGATGCTCCATAGTGCTAATCATCAGGGAAATGCAAATTAAGACCACAGTGAGATATCACCCCATACCAGTTAGGATGGCCAACATCCAAAAGACAAGAAACAACAAATGCTGGCAAGGGTGAGAAGAAATAGGACCCCTCCTACACTGCTGGTGGGAATGTAAATTGGTGCAGCCACTGTGGAAAGCAATATGAAGGTTCCTCAAAAAACTAAAAACAAAAATAACATTTGACTCAGTAATTTCACTCCTAGGAATTTACCCAAAGAAAACAAAATCCCTGTTTCGAAAAGACATATGCACCCCTATGTTTATTGCAGCACTATTTACAATAGCCAAGAAATGGAAGCAACCTAAGTGTCCATCAATAGATGAAAAGATAAAGAAGAGGAGGTACATATATACAATGGAATATTATTCAGTCATAAAAAGAAATCCTACCATTTGCAACAACATGGATGGAGCTAGAGGGTATTATGCTCAGGGAAATAAATCACGCAGAGAAAGACGAATACCAAATGACTTTACTCATTTGTGGAGCATAACAAAGCAAAACAGAGGGAGAAAAAAAAAGCAGTGGACTCAAACATTGAGAAGGGACTCGGGTTACCAAAGGGGAAGGGTTGGGGAGGGAGAAGGGGATTCAGGGCCACGATAATTCACAGTCACAACATAGGTAGGTCTCTGGGATGGCAGTACAGCATGGAGAATATAATTAATGACTCTATAACATCTTCCTATGTTGACAGACAATGACCGCAGTGGAGGAGGTGGGGACTTGACAATACGGGTGAACGTTGAACCACTGCGTTACGTATTTGAAACCGTCATAAAGTTGTTTATCCATAATACTTTAATTAAAAAACAAAAAACAATTTAACACGGAACAAGAAACTGTACCAGGGAAAGGGAGCTCTGAATCCTTCACTCTCCCACCAAGAACAAAAAGTGTGTGTTCCCAGATTTTACCCCGTGATTTGAACGTAAACAGGTGGCCCTCCTGGAGGAAAAGTGGGAGGTGAGGAAGGCGTCTGGCCAAGGACTACAGCCTGGCAAGGCTCGGCCACACATTAGCAGCTAGTCCTAAATAACACGGTCACCTGATGTAACGGGCACAGAGGGCAATCCAATATACTTGAACAAACCAATACAGAACAGCCCAAGACTTCCACTCATATGCTGAAGAGTGTGTGTCAAAATTACCTTCGTTTCGTCAAAGGTAATCTGATAAAATTTACCTTTGCAGGGCAGACTGTGTGATGCGTGTGCCTGTCAGCCATGTGTCCCGCCACACAGGCCCAACGAACCCCCTGAGCTTTCCTTTCATTTCTCCCATGAGGCCGAGGTCCCGGCTCCCCAACTCCAAGACTCCAGGGGGAGGTGCGGCTGCCTGCCCATCTAGGTCCCCCCTTCCTCTCTCCATCTCCCTTCCCTGCTGTGTGACCTTGGGGGGGAAGGAGAGCCCCCTCTGGGCAGGCATAGCCACCCAATGCTCACAAATGTAGGGGAAGAAAGTGCTTCAGAGACCCTGCCCTGAGGGCAGGAGAGTGGGGCTGCTCACCTTATAGAGAGAGATAGACAGAAAGATGGTAGTAAGATATAATAAAACCTTATTTGGAGCTGGAAAAAAAAGTGTGCCCTTCTTCTTTGCAATAACTTAAAAAAATAGAAATTAAAAAATATATCCAACTTTCATTAAAATAGCAAGCACTCACACACACCCTAGTATGAGCCAGGCATGGTTTAGAGGCCGGGGAGTAGAGGGGCAGTGTGTTAACCTAAATATTATGAGGACGTTATTATTTTCTATTTAAAGGCAAGGAAAACTAAGTCATAAGGAAATTAAACTACTTTCCCAAGATTCCCCAAAAAGCTAATGAGCAGCAGGGCCGGGACTCGGTGCTGGGAAGCCAGGCTGCGGAGTCTCTGGTCTCTGCCGTTACCGACTCCTCCTGGCTTCCCCTTAATCATACACAACCTGCCATTAGGAAAATCTGTGTCAAATGAGAAAGACTCTCAGCGACTTCCCCGTCACTGCTACGTGCCCACAGAAGGAGAAATAATTTTGAAGTCCTACCAGACCACGAATATATATAAAGAACTTCGGCAAAGCTAAATCTTGGAATCCCCTCTGTCTCTACCATAAATGCATTATTCCTTCCGCTCTCTCAGAACATTGCCAACCATTTTATTTCTTACTTTCGTTTCATTCCAGTAACACAGCTCTCCACACACTCGTGGATTAGGTAGCGGCTGAAAATACCGGGTTATTTTGTGATCTAGATAACCCAGCCTTGACTCCGGAAAAGGGAAGATAATATTTAGAATTTATGACACGGAATCTAAAGATTCCTTCTGAATTAAAACAAGGGTTTGTTTTTAAATCAATTTAAGAAATAAAAAGTTAAACCCAGGGCCCAGTGATAACCACTGCAAATATTATGGTGTACATCTTCTCAATTTTATTTCTGTGCTGATGCTGGCTACCAATTATCGGGCCTTTAAACATCATCAGGCACCATGCCAAGCACTTAACATATGTTTTCTCATTTAACTTTCACAAAAACCTGCAAGATGAGTACAATTATTATTACTCTCAATTTTTTGGTAACCGAGGCGTAGAAAGGTCTGGAAACTTGCCCTCAACCCATGGTTGCAACCTGGAACTAGAAACATCACTGACCCTATGGTCTTGTGAGGCAGGCACCCTCTTTACCTTAGATACTATGATGGGGAGAGGCTCAACAAAATGGGTTAGCTTTCACTCCAGTATTATCCCTTTTTTTCATTTAAATACAAGTTCCCTGGTTTACTTTAACTCAAGGGTTCTCCAGTTGGGCAGTAATGACATCACAGGCTGAATGATTCTTTGTTGCGGGCACTGTCCTGAGCATCGTAGCGTGTTTGCACATTGAGAAGCATCCCTGGTGTCAACCCACTAGAGGCCAGCAGCGCTCCCTAGTTGTGACAACCAACAATGGCTCCAGAGGTTGCCACAAAACTGGCCCCCAGGCCTCCCCTGTTGAGAACCACTGCGTTTAATAAACTATTACCATCTTTGGAAAGTCAGAGTTGAAAACATAATCTGTTAATGCAGATAGACCTTTTTCAAAGACAATTTAGTAAAGATTATCTACAGATTTCTCTCCACAGAGTCCTTTCAGGATTCCTGAATGGGTCCAGGAGTACTTCTCTATAACCTCCAGGTATTCTGTATTGTTCTTTGTGTTTTATTTTGAATCGCTGAGTCCTTGCAAAATCTTCAAGTCAAATTATAAATTAGCTTGAGGCTAACTGCCAAAGCCTCTTGACAAATGAATTTTGACAGATCATCTCCTCAAATACTTATATACAAATCTGAACAATCTAGAGACTTTCTTTTCAAATATCTGTTCCAGTAATTCTAGTCTTTCTTCTCCTTACTTTATTTTATGAATCCAATTCATCTTGATTGCAATTCCTCTGAGCCCTGATGTGAAATTCAAGCTCTCAAGGACTGCTCTGTCTCACTTATCATGATTCCCTTTGCATCTTTCTTGGGGGGGGGCTCTCCCCCCGGCTCAGCAGAAGCAGGGCAGTGTGTGCTAGTATCACCCAGATGATTCTAGACTTGCCATTTCACCTGCTGCCAGGATGCACAGCTACCAGGGAGCTCATTAAAAACAATTTTGATGAAGAGCATAAATACTGACAATTTGTTTCTACGACCTTTCAAAATCCATTTTACCTCTTCATTTTTTTCTCAACAGTAGTCAGATTATTTTCTATAATGTTAATGGATTAACTTTTGTCCTTCCAGGCCCTTGAACAACAGTCTCTCTCCTTCAGTATCAATATGCCACTGAAAGGGATCTCTGAGTTCACGCTGCAGGGCCTCTCGCCCTCACAATCACCGAATGGAGACGGAGAGATGGGCTACATTTGGCTTTCTCTAATTACCGTAATTGCCTCTCTAACGAATACCATAAAGTTTCATTTAACAACAGAGACTTTCTCAATCCATTTATTTTCCTCAATGCAGTAAAAATCTTGTAGTCTAAAATATTGACAGGTTCGATGTCACTAAGAAAGAGAGACAAGAATAGATTACATGGCAGTAAAATTTCTTGAGCCTTTCACTTTTGCACTATATATGCTGATTTATCTTCAGTTGACATGGTGGAAAGAACTAACTGTTAAGTGCATTCATGAGAACTGGTGCCTAACAGCATTGCCACTAAAACATTAAAAAAGTGTAACAGTAGGTCAGTACCACTGACAAACAAAATATAATCTATAAATTATCGGGACAATTAACAGAAGCTGCTTCAACAAATCTGTAAATCTCAATGGTTTACCTCAACAAATATTTCTTTCTCACTCAGGCAGAGTTCAAAGTAGATCTGACAGCCCTCCGCTATGTCATCTGGGATATACAGGCTGCAAGTTCATTTCAGCAGGGGGAGAAAGAGATAAAGGAAAATGCATTGGCTCTTAAGTGCTTTGGCCTGAAGTGACACGAGTGAATTCTGTGCTCAGGGCATTGTCTACATTGAGACCAGGATCCTAACTCAACTAAAAGGAAAGCTAGGAAATGTAAGGGGCAATTGAATCCAGAGAGTAATTCAATCTATGTTCAAAAGATACTATGATAATACCGAATAACTACCAACAGCAGTTTTTATATTCCATGTAATAAATTACAAACCATTAAAACATTTTCCAAGCTCTTAATATAGTCTTGAGTAAACAAGCAGAAACCAAACTGAGTATCTGTCATCTTTTTAAAAAGCATAAATATGCAGAGAGAAAACCTAGAAGGAATAGCTGTTAGTTACCAACAGTTTACTCCGAATAGTTTTAATCATGGATAACTTAATGTTACTCTCTATCTGCTTCCTTATTGTCAAGTCCACAATGAGCATATACTAAGAAATTATATCAACCTGATAAACTAGAGCATCAACCCATGTTAGTGCCCTGTGCATAATAAACCCTCAATTTCTGCTTAAATAAATGAAAAAGAAACTGGATTGAACAGGGAAACTTGTTACACTCTTATGTGAAAATCTATTATAATAAAATTCAAATTTTATTTTTTAATCAAAGAATCTCCATTTTTCTATTAGGAAACAAAAATTTGGTAAGGGTGAGAATTATAACAGGTCACATTTATTGGTTAGTTACCATTAGTCAGGCACTTTGCTGAGCACATCACATTCCTTATCTCATTTATTCCTCAAACTCACATGTGAAGCAAGATTATTTCCACCTACAGATTTGGAAACCGGGGCACAGAGAGGATAAGGAGGATCTGACTTCATATAACATGACTCTAGAGCCCACACTTTAACCCACTACCCTGTAAAAGTTGATTGTTTTTAGGCGCTGAAAAAAGTTTCACCTACATTATATTCTTTCAAAGATTGCTAATGTAATGCAAACTTTTAAGGAGGTAAAATGGATATAATAGATTGGTGCTCATCATCCATTCCAACTTCTAGTGAATCTTCTTTCCAGCAGGGGCTGGAATATTAAAAATTTTTTCAGGCCCCTCTGCAGCTAGGTCTTTTAAAGTGCGACTTAGGGTCCACCTCAGGCACATTCATTTGGGAGTTAGAAGGGGAAAGTGAGGCTGAGGTCACAGCTGTTTCTGCCATCAAGGTAGAAGGTATTTTCCTTCTCTGTGACAGGCCTACCAGAGATGGCAGTGTCTTCTCCCTCTTTTCATGAGTGTTAAAGGGTACAGTGAGGGGCACCATTTGCTGGTGCATGTCAGAGCAGGCATGGCCTGGGTCTGGATCCCGGATCTGCAGTTTCCTGACCACAACGACTTCTTTACTACAGTAGTGGTGGTGTAATGCTGAAGCTGGCTGCTCCCCAGTATTGGAAAATTGAACAAAAGTCCTTGAAAAGTTACAAATGCATTAAAAAACTATTCATCTGGAGACTTCTATTTGCCGGGCACTATATTGTAGTAGGTGATAGAAATACATGATGAGCAAAATACACACGTTGCCGCACTTGGGAGAGCAGAAATTAACAAAATAGTTACACAAATAAATATTTCTTTACAAACCCTGATTAAAGTTCTGCCTGCTTTCATTTACTCTTATTCCCTGGGCAGTGAACACCATCAGGAATATTTCTAGAATTCACAGCACTTATGGAATATTTAGTTCACTTCCTGATAACCTCCAAACAAAGATGAATTATGATCAGGAGTTTAGATATCAAATAAGGGCAAATTGAAACAAGTAGTGATGACAAAGCATAACTTCTGAGACCTTCTTCTGGCAAATGGCTACAATTCAACAATTACAGTAAGCAAAACTATTCTCTCCTAAAGACAAAGAAAAAAAATACAATCATGATGTCAGTGCTGTAAAAAATAATTGGTCATATTGACATACCGTTAATGGAGTATATGCCTCTGGTTGAATAATATTGATTTCACTAATGTTCTTTCTACTGGCAGCTCCCTTTCATTTATTAGATGACATGTCATCTTTCAGCTTGGAGGATAACCACTCAGCATTACGATGGATAATGAATGATCTGGTGATGGGTGTCCCCAGGTTCCACTGTTTCACTATGTGCGGGGGGCTCAGTATGTCATGTAAAAGATTGTATTTAGGGGAATCTGAAGACATTCAAATAATTTTTCTTTCTGGATCTGAACAGATTAAGGGCAATATTGGGTATTATTAAAGCACTGAGGCTTTCAGACAAAAGATAATGCTCACAAATTCATACTTAACCTATCCTATAGAATATTTTCTTAATAAATAGATTAGATATGTATTACGTTATGTCACAGTCTTGTTGCAAATGAAGCAAATTTAGATAGAGCTTAAGTACAACTGAAACATAATCATCTTTATTTAACTTGTAATTATGTAAGGGGAAAAGAAAATTGGTACATATATGTATGTGTATATATGCATGTACAAGTGTTTGTGACACACCTGAAAATTATATAAAAAATGTTTTGCCATTAAGAGAAGTATCTACCCATCTCAGTATCTTATATGTAATAAATCCTAAAATGTTGCACGAATTGGAAACAAAAGCAATTTTAAGTGGCACCACTGTATTTCAAGATGATTCAGATTTTCATACCAGATTGCAAGGACTAAAACTAAGTTAAGTCAGCTGGCTCCTGTCACCCAGATTTGATATTACAAAATTCATACTTTCTGATTTTCCAAAATCTGTACTGAGGCTCAAGGTTTTTTTTTTAAAAAAAGGCACTTTCATGTTCAAGGTAAATGAACATAACCTTGTAAGAGTGGTTACTTTTATTTTCACCATATTTATGGAAATATTTCTAAAGTATACATGATTTTAAAAGACAGCCTAGCTTGCAATAACTTAGCTTTTTAAAGATAAAATATTTTCTTAACCACACAGGTTATTTATAAACCTCTTGTCAAAAGGGGCTGTGTAAAGGGGCCGTGCTGCGGGGAGGTTCTGCTTGTTGGCAGGCTCATCTCTAGGGCACCAGCCAACGCTGCCTGGGAAGGCGGGCTTGGTTCCAGGGGACAGTAACCCCCAGAGCGAGCTGCTCCAGTAGTTGGGACACAGCAGGTGGAGGGATACTTTCTGCATACAAAGTGCTACCAGATTAAACCACATGCTAAGTATGTGTGAGATGCCAGACGTGCACGTTATCTCAGCTTGTAACAACCAGGCATTACTGCCCCTATCTTGTGGGTGAGAAACCTGAGGCTCAGAGAGTTCAACACTTGCCCCGAGTGACACAACTAGGCATCAGTAGAGCTGGATCTGAACCCCGGCCTCTCAGGCCCAACCTGCCACACAGGGAGAGCTCTCTGTTCCACGTGGGCAGTTGTGTGGCTCTTGCTGAAGAAGAACCCCCAACTGGTAGAAACTAAGAGCCCCATTTCCTCTCCAGGAACAGGGATGGCAAGATAAGGTGGGAAGTACAGTCAAAGCACCAGGTAAACAGGTGGGGTTCAAGCCAGAGGCCCACCCAGGGGCGGGTTAATGTGGTGACTTTGGAGGCGACGAATACACAGTAATGATGGAGACACATCAGATACTGAGCCGTTGGCAGAAAGACAATTCTAGAATCACACCTGCTGGTGAACTGATCCTCCCTGAACTCAGCTCCTCGCCAGGACTGCCTTTCGGGGACCAAGGGCTGCATTAGCAGATGAACGGGAGTCCTGGCTACAGCTAATGGGACCGTGGCACCGAGATGACACCTCGGTTATTTTACCATGTTATAGGCATGCCTGCGGGGATTCCTGGGATGTGCAGCATCACTGTGTCCACACTAAACAACCTAGACCATTATAATTTTTCATAGTTTTTTCCTCTTCCTTCCCTGGCACCTAGTAGGAGTCACTCTTTGCTGTCAGTATGCCTGCCTGGCAATCCCTCTCCCCTACTCTCCCCACCTGGTTTCTCCACAAACACACATCTCACCAGCTATTCTATGAACTAGAAAACTGGTAAACCACACTTGTTTGATGGTGTGCAAATTACACATAAATTATTGGTTCCCTTCCATTCACTCACTCAACAAACAGCTCTTGAGCATTTTAAATCAAGAGTGGCAGGCATTGTGCAGGCGCTAGAAAAAGGACAGCAAAGACGGAGCTCCTGCATTTGAAGAGCTCATAAACCAGTGGGGGTGCAGAGGAGGGACTGAAAACATGACCCTGCGGGAGGTCACAGAGGTTGTGACAGCTTGGCCCAAGTCTGGGCGCCACACAGAGATGGCAGCAAAGCCATCATTGAGAGTTGTGGAGGGTCATCCACAAAGAAATTGCATGAGCCTCTCTACGTGCAGACACAGAGACCAAGTCCACCACCTTCAGAGTTTAAAGAAAATTTAATAGTTAATATTTGTTATGTGCTCACAATGTACTAGAGGTGTTCCTTCCACATATTACCTCATTTAGTTCTTACAACTTTAATGGGTTGTTATTATTTTTATTTTCCATTTACTTCTAGAAACTGAGCACAGGGAAGTTAAGTAACATGCCCAAGGTCACAGAGCTAGGAAGTGGGGGAACCAGGATCTAAAGCCAGGCCGTCTAACCCCAAAGCCCACAGCTTCACCACTTACCTACATTATTGCCCCAAACCTTAACACATCAGAAGGTGCTGAACTGAAAGTGGCTGAATTAAAATTTAATAAACTTGGTGACATCTGTTCTATTTGGCTGGAGGCCTTGGCTTCCTTTCAGATTCTGAAGGTGCAGATGTAGGAGACGCTGCCCAAGGGACCCTCAGATAATAAGGCATCAGTCCGCCGCTGAGCCACTGAGCAAGACCAGCACCAACCTTCAAACCAGCTGCGCTGCAAATGTTAACGCAGAGGCTTGGGCTCTGAAAATAACTCCTCGGATACTATTACATGTGGTGACATGGCCTATCTACCCGCCAAAACTCACTCCAGTCCATCACGCTGCCGAAAACCACACCTTTGCAATTCCAGTAATCACAGAGTATTCAACAAGACTCTTCTTTTTAATATAACCAACCAATGCTAGTACCCAAAAAGGATACGTTTAAGAGAAGATGAGGATGAGGTAAATGGACACTTACATCAAAATCCCAAAGGGGGTTTCTGGGTAGAGACAAAAATTCTAGTTTATGGCGAGGCAACAATTATTAATTGTTTACTTTCCCTCCAGGAATAATAACAGCTAACAATTATTCAGCACTTATTACATGTTTATTCTCATCTGGTCTCAGTGTATTACTATCACCCCTATTTTGCCAAAACAGACTGACAGACGGGAGGTTAAACTTGCCCAAGACCACATCGCCAGTCCAGGACAGATAGAGGACTGGGCCCAGGCAGTCAGGCTGCAGAACCCATGCTCTTCTTAATCATGATACTGCAGTGAGTATGTGAAAATGTTTTCTTAAATGTGATAGGTACAAAAATACATTTCTAAGGTGAAATTCGCTAAGCTGCAGTCAACAAAGACAGAAAAAAAAAAAGGGAGAGATAACAGGAGGCCACCTATTAAATAAGCTGCCACCCAAGGGGTTAAAGAAAGGATGGCAAAGAGATTGGGACTGGGTAGTTCCTGGCAGCATCCACTAGGTACCCCTGAGAACTCAGGAATCTTAGTTGCTTCCAGAAGAAATAAAAAAGGTGGGGAGCACCCTGGATTTATCACTTTTAATATTTAGACATAGAATGTGTGGGCTTCCATTTGTCCTCTTGTCATAGGCCACAAAATGCCTAGGGGTAGGTCTGAAAATCTATTAGTACAAACTATCCAAAAATAGTAACAAATGGTCAGGTTCGCTCCCTATGCAGAAGTCTGTCCTACCCACATTTCCTCTCTTCCAGAGAAGGTAAACTCCTTAGCATCTGTCTGAGTGGGCCTGGGTCATTCATTAAGATTTGTATCTGTACATACAGGGTACCATGAAAAGGAATATGCATAAAAAATGAAATTCAAATTGACACACAGAGGCAGAGATCAAGTACTCATCTTGAAAATAAGACTCTAGACTCAATAATAATAGTAAATAAACAAGAGTGATTTCTAAAGAATTCCATTGCCTGAATCAACATGCAATATTTTTTAAACATGTCAATTAACATCCAGCTTTATTAGATTTTAAGCCTGTGAAAATCAGACCTGTGGTTTAGAAAAATAGTAATTATAACTTATACGTACATATCAATAATTACATTCTAGGCCACAGCTCAAAGTGTTCTATATTTACTAACTCATTTAGTGTATATGCATGTCTGTCTGTCTCCCTGGGGCTGTCACACACATATGTATTCAGCTTGATGACAGTTGATTTATACTAATGCAGGGACAATCAACCTCAGCACTATTGACATTTTAAGTCAGATAATTCTGTTTTGGGGACTTTGTAGGACATTTATTTAGCAGAATCCAGGCCTCCATACAATAGATGCAGGTAGCAACTCCTAACTGTGACAACCAAAGATGACTCCAGAGATTGCTAAATGTCCCTGAAGGGGAGCGTGGGGGGAGAGGGCAAGATTACTCCCAGTTAAGAACTACTGACGTATACACTAACTCATTCTGTGTATGTATATACATGATGTAGGGGTGTGTTTCTATTACACATTTCTGGCAGGGGGTAGAAATAGATGATAGATAGATAGATGATAGATGATAGATAGATGATAGATAGATAGACAGATAGATAGATAGATAGATAGATAGATAGATAGATAGATAGATAGATAGATAGATAGATAAAAAATATATAAAACCCTATGAGGTAGGTACTAGTATTAACAGACACATTTTACAAATGAGAAGACTGAGCCCCAGGGATGTTAAGTATTTGCCCAAGTTTACACGGCTTAGCAAATAACAGATTCAGAACTTGAACCCATACATTTTTACTCTAGAAGCTATGCTCTTAAACACTGAACTGCACTATACATTATGAACAATTTAAGGAATAAAAATCTTACAAGTCTAAACTAGAGTCCACTAATCTCCTTTTTGGAAGACAACAGTTCAAAAGACCATGGGATTCAAGATTCGCAGGTCTGGGCTTGGGTTCTGCGTCCACCCCTTTGCTGGCTATGTATCTTTATTCAAGTTATTTACACTTACATAAACACAGAGACGACGATCATGCCACAGGATAACGATGAGGATTAAACCACATGTGGACCATGAAAAGTCATCTGCAAATCAGAGAATCAGCTTAACTACGAAAATATTGCTTCATTTGTGAATGTCAGAATTCTTGCACTTATAATAACCAGTAGCATTTACTCAGTATAAGATAGGACCATCATGTTTGAGAAATTGTTAGTAAGGGTCAATACTGTCAAATGGACAGTAATCTTAAGATGATAATCACGTGCAAATTACTAAACCCAGCACCTCACACACACATCACAAAAAAACGGTATCACATACTACGTAACACTAAACAAAATGTCTTGCACACACATGTGTGTACATGTGTATTTGTATTTGTGTGTGTGTGTGTATAACAATTTTGCAGAATTTTTCTTGTTTGGAGAGGAGAATTCAAATAGTTGAACACCCGTAGTTTTCAAATAATTTATTAAAAATAACGTAAGCATCATCACTAATTCCCTATAAAAGAAAAAAAGAAAAAGAATAACATAAGCAGCCTTCATTACTTCTAGGGTTGCACCACCAGTTCTGGTTGACCTAAACATATGTGTTTTGCATACATCCCCTGCTTGTAGTGAATAATACACTAGCTTACAGAAGTCTTCACAATATTGTTTCAAGATGTAAACATGTAAAGTGACAAGTATTTAGAAAATAATAGTATCCGTAGCCCAGAACACACACACAAAAGAAAAAAAATTGAAATTTTAGGGGAAATGATCTAGGTTTCTAGTGCCAAACAAGTCCCAAAGTGCTGTTACCACTGATCTCCCAGAACACTCATCTGAAGCCAATAAAACCCTACTACGCTTTCCTCCCATTACCTCCAGCACATCTCAGATTTCAGCAATATGAGAGCTAGGCGCCTGAGCCCCCGCTAATGCTGCCCTCGGCTACATCCTTATTAATTCATCCAGGAGCAGGCCTGCGCTGTGCTGAGGAGCCAAGATGGCACTGCGTTCTCCCTGGCAAAGGCAGCACGAGGGCAGGACTTCACAATAGAGAGATGCTTGTCCTGCTCTTCAAAGACAGCTGTCTCCGGCTGCCTGCACGGCACGTGCCTTAATACTGCACGCAAAAACCCTGGAGGAGCAATCATTCTTAAGCGCAATCATCTTGCAGAAAGGCCGGAGTCTGCTACTGACTCTTTACAAATGTCTGCTAATAAACCTCCTGGCAGGAGTTGCTATTTTACTTGCTGCCGTCGGGGTAGACCTCAGGAGAAGCATTCAGCCATCAGGAAGACCTCAGGAGAAGTGTTCTCTCTCAATGGGCAGCAACTTGCAGCCGGGCTATTTCAAGACCTCACTACATTTGAAAGGTGTTATTTGTCCACACGGATGTATAAGTCACCATGGAACATCTTTTCTCAAGCATGAGCTGGTCCCAGATGAATTCCAAACGGACCAGCCGCATTGCGAGGGTCTGATGCACCTAGGCAGACAGCTAATTTAAGGGACCCTTTCAGGGTTACACGTCATAATAATGGGGGAGCAAATTTTCAAAGATTTGAAGCCACCATTATAAAACCAACTTAATGTATGTAAATGTGTCTTAGTATCTTAAGCAACAAATGTTACTCCCAATAGTTTATTTTAATGCAGTTGAAATACTAAAATAAGCCCTTTTTATTTTGGAGAGCAAACAAACATACAAAGGAAATGTATTGCTATGGTGGTATTCTATAGCAATAATAGCAATCTCCTTGCTTTTACAAGAACTTTTCTCTGTGGAATTTGAATTTTTTTACAATAAACACGTATTAAAGAAGATACTTTTTACTTTGAGATGTGTTTATCTCAGTGAAGAAGAGGGCTGTATTTCTCTCTTTGAGAATCTTAAAAACAATGAGTTCTTGAACTAAATATTACATAAAAATTTTAGCTGTACACTCCAGTTTGAAAAAGACAGATGCACCCCTATGTTTATCGCGGCACTATTTACAATAGCCAAGATATGGAAGCAACCTAAGTGTCCATCAGTAGATGAATGGATAAAGAAGACGTGGTACATATATGCAATGGAATATTACGCAGCCATAAGAAAATAACAGATCCTACCATTCGCAACAACAGGGATGGAGCTAGAGGGTATTATGCTCAGTGAAATAAGCCAAGCAGAGAAGGACAAGTACCAAATGATTTCACTCATATGTGGAGTATAAGAGCAAAGGAAAACTGAAGGAACAAAATAGCAGCAGAATCACAGAACTCAAGAATGGACTAACAGGTACCAAAGGGAAAGGGACTGGGGAGGATGGGTGGGAAGGGAGGGATAAGGGCGGGGAAAAAGAAAGAGGGCATTACGATTAGCATGTATAGTGCATGGGGGGGTATGGGGAGGGCTGTGCAGCACAGAGAAGACAAGTAGTGATTTTACAGCATCTTACTATGCAGATGGACAGTGACTGTGAAGGGGTATGTGGGGGGGACCTGGTGAAGGGAGGAGCCTAGTAAACATAATGTTCTTCATGTAATTGTAGATTAATGATACCAAAATTTTAAAAAATTTTAGCTGTAATGCTCAGCCTACTGAAGGTTGAATTTTAATCCCCATAGTTGGACAGCTGAAATTCTCTTTTCTGCATATAAATTAGATTTAGCCTCTCATCATGCTACCTTATGGTGTTCCCATTCACAGATGGTTACTCCAGGGATGGATGCATTTCAGTAACAGTTTGAAATGCCCCTGGGTAATAAAGAGTGTAAATGATTTGCTGTGCCTTTGACATAATGCAATCAGACTGTTAACGGCTGATAGGGTACAGCTGTGGACAAAGACCACATTGGCTTTTAGGGCCCTGTCTGCACTGAGGATTAAATAAATTTTACATAAATTAAAAAATATGTTGATTAACTGAAAAAAAAGTAAAATGTCCTCCAAAATAGTAGATTTTAAGAAAGCCACAGCTCGTTTTAAAATCTCATTTCAGAATAAGAAAAGCAAAAAGGTTAATTTCACAGATGCTCATCTTTCTGCCTAATTGGAGAAACAATGTGGGGTAAAACGCCTGAGTTAGAGGAAAACCTGAAATGGTATCATTTTAATTGGATGTAGAATAAAACAGGAGGTTTACCTACAGTCCATCAGTATGGCCATTTTTCAGGGTATGATTAAGCTGATGTGGAGCACCAGGCTATCCAAGACTGCACACAGGTACCAGCAACTTTCCTACTCTTGGGAAACTGAAAAGCTACTTTGATAAAAAGAATGTCACGCACACAAAACAGTATATAATCAAGTACTGGATTGTAAGTAGTACAGATGGTAAGACACCAGAAATTTGGGGAAAGGAAAGAACATGAGCTGCATTCATTGGGAGTACTTTGGAGATGATGGTTCTTGAGAGAAGGTGAATAAGAACTACTTTAATGAGTCAGTAAACGTACATGAATGAGACAGATCAAGGAAACACTAGCTGCTCAGAGTACAGGGTTCACACAGCAGAATGGTGAGCACTGAATGTTAGACTAAGGACCTTGACTTTGACCTTGGCCTGACAGGCAGGAGAAGGCTGCTGGCAAAAGGAAGGATGTAAGTGGTGTTTAAAGAACTGATCTAACTGTTGAATAAGATAGACTGGAGGGAATATCACAGCAGTAATCCTTAGTCAAGGGTACACATCAGAATCACCTGGGAACCTTTCTATAATAGATTCTTTCTTATCTTTATTTTTCAAAAATCTCAGACCACTTGAGAGATTGTGACTGTAATGGAGTGCAGAGGGTATATAATTTGCCAATACTGTTTAAGTAATTCTGGTGTGACTCCTGGCTGTGAACCAACAGACTATTAGTTTAAAAACAAAAAATGCCCCCCAAACCCCAAACCCCCTCCCCCAAAACAAACCTCTCTTATGGGCATACTGAAGATACTGCAGTAAGAATCTGTCTGAGGTCATGACAACGGGAATGGCGAAGAAGGAATTATTCCTCGAGGAATAAGGAACTATTTACTGCAAAGGAAAATGCAACTGGACTTAGTAGTGGGACTCAGTGAAGGACAAGGTGTCAGAGACAAGTTCATGGCAGAAAAACTAGGTAAATGTGAGAATTTTACTGCCACTGACATATGAATGCTAGTAATTGTAGGACATGAAGTCACTGTGCTGTCATTCAATTGGCAAGTGTTTCCACAAAGAAATGGTTATATGAGAGGTCAGAGTTTAGAAATGTGCCTCCTCAGCACCAAGACACTGGAGAATTTATGAAAATGAGTGAGAAAAAAGAGCAGAAGCCAACAACTGCACCTGAGCCCCTACTCACGGAGCGAGGGGATGAAGGGCGTTTGGGGGGCTGTGGAGGAAGAGGGGTAGGGGGAGAATGAGAAGAACAGAGTGTCACAGGGGCCCAAGGACAGAGAAAGTGATTAAAGAGGGTTAAGTGCAGAATACGCAGCACTGAAAAAAAATATATCATTGACTTTGTTTAAAATAAGATACATAACAAACCTGGAGACATCCATCAGGAAGTCTTAAGAGTTGAGTGAGTTCTGAATCCACCCTCTGACTTCAAGCACTGGAAATCTGATAAACACCTGAAATGATTTAATGTTTTTGAGTTTCCTCTTCTGTCAGGTGAGCCTTACTGAAACACGGACTAAAAAAAAGAGCAGTTTCACATCCAAAGCTCTGGGAATGTAATGAACTATCCTCTCCCGGATCCAGATGTCAGGTGGGGATCAAACCTAACCAGACATGTCTGTGCACTTCTTCGACTATATTATTTCAATATTAAGTAGGTTTGATTCATCAAAAGAAAACAATAAATGGTGCAATGTTATGATACATGCCTAGAGAAGTAACTCTTTAACTAGAAGAATTTACTCTGATGCTTCTCATATTCTGCTTTCTAGGGCTGGGCCCCAGCAGCCATGTTTAAACACACACATCTGCCTTCTGCTTAGAGCAGAATGGACCAGCTCTGAATGCTGAATCCCAGATGGGCCGGTGAATTTCTCTCTCCCTGGCAACTGGAGTTGGGATTAAAAACACAAAATAAAAAATGAGCAATCCTGAGAAAGAACAAAGGTGGGGGGATTATGCTCCCTGACTTTAAGCTCTACTAAAAAGCCACAGTAATCAAAACAATTTGGTACTGGCACAAGAACAGACACATAGATCTATGAAACAGAAGAGAGACCCCAGATAAAAACCCACATACATATGGCCAATTAATATACAATGAAGGAGCCATGAATATACAATGGGGAAATGACAGCCTCTTCAACAACTGGTGTTGGGAAACATGGATGGTTACATGTAAGAGAATGAAACTAGATCACTGTCTAACTCCATACACAAAAGTGAACTCAAAATAGACCAAGGACCTGAATGTAAGTCATGAAACCATAAAACTTTTAGAAGAAAACATAGGCAAAATCTCTTGAATATAAGCATGAGCAACTGTTTCATGGACACATCTCCTTAGGTAAAGGAAACAAAATAAAAAATGAACAAGTGGGACTACATCAAATTAAAAAGCTTCTGTACAGCAAAGGACACCATCAGCAGAACAAAAAGGCAACCTACAGAATGGGAGAATATATTCATAAACAACTCACATAACAAGGGGTTAACATCCAAAATATATAAAGAACTCATATGCCTCAACACCCAAAAAACGAGTAACCCGATTAAGAAATAGGTGGAAGATCTGAACAGACACTTCTCCAAAGAAGAAATACAAATGGCCAACAGGGACATGAAAAGATGCCCCACACTGCTAATCATCAGGGAAATGCAAATTAAAACCACAATGAGATATCACCTCATACCAGTTAGGATGGTCACTATCCAAAGACAAGAAATAACAAATGCTGGCAAGGATGTGGAGAAAGGGGAACCCTCCTACACTGTTGGTGGGAATGTAAATTGGTGCAATCGCTGTGCAAAACAGTATGGAGGTTCCTCAAAAAACTAAAAATCGAAATACCCTTTGACCCAGTAATTTCACTCCTAGGAATCTACCTGAAGAAAACAAAATCCCTAATTCGAAAAGATATACACACCCCTATGCTTATTGCCGCACTATTTGAAATAGCCAAGATAAGGAAGCAACCTAAGTGTCCATCAGTAGATGAATAGATAAAGAGGATGTGGTACATATACACAATGGAGTATTATTCAGCCATAAGAAGAAAACAAATCCTACCATTTGCAACAACATGGATGGAGCTAGAGGGTGTTATGCTCAGTGAAGTAAACCAGGTGGAGAAAAACAAGTAACATATGATTTTACTTGTTTGTGGAATATAGAAACAAAGTAAAACAGAAAGAACAAAATAGCAGCAGACTTATACACTGAGAAGTGACTAGTGGTTACCAAGGGGGAGAGGTTGGGGAGAGAGAGGGAGATAAAGGGGTACAATAATTCACAATCACAATATAGGTTGGTCACGGGAATGGTAGTACATCATGGAGAATATAGTCAATGATTCTATAACATCTTTCTACATTGGTAGATAGTAACCGCACTAGAAGGAGTGAGGATTCAATAATATCAGTTGAATCACTGTGTTGTATATTTGAAACAAACATAAGATTGTATATCAACAATATTTCAATTTAAAAAATTACAAGGAGGGACTATAATAAAAATGACAGAGAAATGCTCAGACAGAAGAGTGAGTGAATTTACCAGGGGTCTTATTTGCCTTCTCTATCTAAAGAGGGTTTAGACTAGGTTCTACTTAGTGTAAAGAGGGCTCTAAAGAGAACTAGGATCTCTGAGCAACAGCCTGCGTATTCTGATCTATTTCTTAAGATACCAGAAAGCCTCTGCTCTCGTGGGTGTTAGGGCATCCTCCACTTAACCGCTGCTGAGGACCAACCCAAGTGCAGAACCGGCCTGCATAACTTCAGAGGTGCCATTTCCAACACTGCTCCCCAAAGCTGTGCAACACAGAGGCCTGGAAACTACCTGCCAACAGCTCGGGAAAGCAAGGATGCAAACTCAGAGATGTTAACAGGCAATGCATTTGTAAGCTAACAAGAGGCATCTTACCTGGGTGTCCTTCCCGATCATCATTCTCTGTGCTCAGCCCCCAAGCCCAGTCCTTCTAATCCCTGTCATTAGGCACGCCATCTCTAAAATGGACTGGGCATCTCCCAGGATCTTCCTGTTTGTACCCAGCAAACCCAGGCTAAATTTTCTATGTCAGGAAGACAATATGTGCTTTTTCTCTTATTTTCCTACATAAGACCTTCAGAGAAGCCAAAGTGGTCTACCAGGACTATGGGGGAATCTCAGACTGGTTGCTTGTTCTTCTTAAGATCACATGACCAGAATGCTCACAGGTCAAATAGGGTCAATGTTCTGCCTTGTTTTCCATCTTTTTAATTCTGACATTAGTGTTCTTTCTCCTGGTTCACTTAAAACATATTAAAGTCTCAGCTTTATTGTTCTACATTTCGGCTCATTTTCTGGAGATGCTTCTTTGACAAAACATACTAATTTAGCAACACAAAACAATATATATTTCTTGACTTCAAACAAAATTGGCTTCTCCTGTAATATAAATATAAACATAAAAAAGGCAGATTGAATTAATAAATTGCTTATATAACTTATTTTAAAGTTGCACGAATTATAACCTTACATACAACGTACAGGCACATATAGGTGTATAATGCTATCATTAATAAGTGAGCCCATCACCACAGAGAAAAACCTTTATCAGTGATGAACACTGACTCTAGTATTATCCCAAGTCTACATTTAATCCTGATTAAAATTATGATCGGAGCCTCCTGGTTCCTTATTTGGAGGACCAGGCTATACAGAAATGTCCCATGGAGCTGAGCTCAAGGAGATGCAACACGGGGACGATCATGACGTGCTTACAAGGGCCAGTTACTCATTTCACATTAGGTAATACTGGTTTCTCATCCTTACAACTACGGAATTAAGTCTTACTACATTAAATTTATCACTTTTTAAAAAATAACAGTAATCTGTAGAAGTTCCCAGGGGAAGGCCTTACGGTGATAGGGAAGAGGTTCACTTGGAAAGCACCTATCTGCCTGCCTGCCAAGAGCCCTTAGCAGGGACTGTTAACAGACCTTAACTTGGTGAATCTGACACAATTTGGGTCATGGGCCCTGGACGAGGAGACATTCTCCCACTCCAGACTTACCCAGGCTCACAGATGCTCTCGGACCTCCACTAAACCCACAGGAGCTTCATGGACAAACCCAGGATGTGCCTTTACTTCACAACAGTTATTTAACTGGCAGGAGGTCAGAGAAGGACATCAGAGGGAAAATCACACTCCCTCCTCAAAGGCACGCTCCACAGCAGCCAGTTCACCAGGCGCCAGTTGGGAGAGCGCATCAGGACCAACACGAGATTTGCTGATTCGAGCTTAACTGCATCAGGCCCTGGAAATCCAGCGGGTGCTTCCCCAGCACAGGCCTGTCAGAACCGCCCGGCGGGGTGCACACCCCACTCGTGCACATGGCCAACATCTGCTTCCCTTTTTAAGCCACCCTCTGACTGCCGCAGCCTTGACACAGGTATTAAGATTGCTTCAGACCACAGTCGAAGCTTGCGGACTGGAGCCATTCTGTCGTCTCAAGATGTTTTCCTTCTCTTCTCTGGCCCTTTGTTTATTTTATTCCTTATTTCCAAATTCATAGCAGGCACTTCACTGTCACACCCAAGCACTGACTGCCCACATTCACTAAGTTATCGTATTATTCATGTTTCCAGAAAACTTGAAAAAACTTTTTTTAAATGATTACCATAGATACTGTAAAGAGAGAAGCCTTCAGGTAGACTTTGAAAAACAAAACAAAGTGAAGAAATTGAGCAGTGAGGTAAACAATGCATGATGATCACAAATAATTTAACCCTTAACAGCACAGAAATTCTTCTTGGTAAATCTGAACTACCAAGAAATAGGAAGTTAGGTTGCCTGATAATTAATCAAATATCCAGTATCCTTCATAATCAACTGGTAACGGCCTGCCTCCTGCACAGGGCCGCCCTACACCAGGCCCTCGGCTAAAGGAGAATAGCCCCCCTAGGGGGAGGGAACCTGAGTGCCCCTGAGATGCCGGAGTCGGAGGGAGCCCCGTGGGGTGCAGGGCTGGGCTGCAGGGCCTTCAGAAAGTGTCTGGCCTCTTCCTCTGCTGTGGGCACAGGCCTCCCCTCCCCAGCAGAGCCCAGCCCCATTCCTTCTCCCTGAGGGCCATTCTGCTGTTTAGACTCCAAGCACCACGAGAGCCAGAACGGGGCATCACTTTACCCCTGGCACTCAGCAAAGCTCCTGGCACAGAGGCAGTCCACAGGATTTGTAGAAGGAATCAACGTCTGAGCACATCTCTCCATGGGCACGCCTCTAGGGCGGGCAGCCTGAAGCCAGGCCTCTCCCCTGGACTCCCTCTGCATCCCCACCTGCACCCCCGCCCACCGTTAGTGAGCTCTTGGCGTGGCAGAGGTGGGCTTTGGCATCCAGCTCTGTGAGTCACTGGCGGCAGGTGCACGTTCACGAAAGAAGCCCCTTTCTCCCTCAGGGATGTTGCATTTCCCCACCTGTGGTTTCAAACTCTCTGGCCTTACGTTTAAATAAATTCATTTGTTAACTAAGCTAAAACAAAGCAAAACAAAAAAACCCAAATATCCAAAATGGTGGCTAAAGAGAACCAAAAAGAAAACCCACCACCCAGCTGTCCTTTTAGCGGAATGACGCCTCTGGGTTTCAGAATTCAGATTTCTCCGGTCCCGTTCCTGTGAACGTCCCCACCCAGCGGCTGTCCAGAGCCTGTCTTTCCTGGCTTCTCTGTACCTTTGGCTTCTCCTTCTCGAGATGATTCCCTTGCCGGTTGCCATTCCCCAGGCTCTCCTGCTCTTCCTCACAAGCCCTCCACACTTATCCAGCTTTCCCGGCGTCCTCTCTGCCTGTGACCCCAGGACTCCACCTGCTCTGTTCCTTCTCCTGCCTTCACCCCATTCACTCCCGTGACTTCAAGAATGACTTACATACAATGCTTTGAAGCCAGGTATTGCACGACCACGTTATGGCTAAAGCAAGCCACAAGTTAATGGCTCCTTTGTGCTAACCTTCTCGCTTTTTCATTAGTCAGTCCTGAGATTCACAAGTGCATCTGCACCAGCCTATTCAGTCCCTCCACTCCGGTATCTTACCATTCCCTCAAACTCCATGTTGTTCAAACATGTGTTCTTCTTAATCTCAAAGCTTTTCTCCTATGTTCTCTATTTCAGTTTATGGGCTCTCCATCCACCTAGCTTCCCAAATTGAAAATCTGGACTCCTTCATGGCTGTGAGGCACTAACCGCCCATATATAACAGCGACTATGTAACAGTAATTGTTAACAAAATAATACAAGAGAAATTGCAAAGCTGGTTGTTACATAAGCCTGACAAATGACTGTTACCTTATACAGATGGTATAATGAGGAAGAAAAATGAAAGAGAAGGAGGAATGAGTTATGACAGTACCTTCATCTGTATGTGTATGTCATTTATAACTATAAATATGGAAAACTGATTAATTCCATTTTTTCCCTGCTCAACTCCTGAGTTCTCTGTGGGCAGGACCCATACTTGTTTTGATCATTTTTGTATACAGTGCTTCACATACAGTAGGTGCTTAGTATACACAGTCGTTAACAAAATCAGCTGCAAACACAATTGAGTTCTACTTTGATTTGTCTCTCAGGATTCACAGAATGCCAATAACAATATCAGTCTAATACCACCAAAAGCACTAAAAAAACATCTAGTGGGATGAGTAAAACTTTCTCAGCGGATCTGTTGGGTCTTCAGTTTATCACCTGACCAGAAATTCCTCTATCTCACTAAACCAAAGCCTCTGAGTATGAGAGTGATTTTCACCTCAGTAAAACTCAACTGGCCTGGAGGGGATCATTCATGATTTGAAAAGCCCCTTCCAAAGATTAAACACATTTAAAATGTTTCTGATATCAAATTTCCTGGGCATCAAGGAAATTTATCAGGAAAGTATGAGATAAACAGAGAGGTCGAATCAAGATCCCTGAACCAGGAGGAGAGAAAGAATTAAAGAAAGAACATCTTTGAAAGCCTTCTACCCAGACACCCACTGAAGGAGAAGCCGGCTCCCTACTCTCTGTGACCAAAGCCGACAACCGAGGCTGGGTAAACGTAATTACATGAATAATTTATGTACAAGGATGACTGTTTGTGTCTGTAAATGAATTGTCATAATGTACAAATATACAGAAAATAGAAATCTGCTGCCTTCTGGCACTTGGTCCTAAGCCTTTCTCCTTAAAACTCTGCATTTATAGAAATAACACTCACTCCGGCCTTAAAACAACACAACTTCATCTCCCTAACCCCTCAAATCTATCAACCTCTTCCTCTAAGATCCAGCTCAAAAACTGCTTTCTCTGGGTAAAGTCACTGGCTCTGCGCTCGCAAGGCATTCTGCAGGTTCTCAGGTGTTATTATCTTAGCATCTTCCTGCTCCTTTCCTCTTCTAAGACCAGAGCTCCTTCCAGATTTCAGAACCTCCTGTGCTGTAACTGGGCTTAACACCGTACCTCGTAATTTAATTGGTACTCAATAAATCATAGGAAGAAGAAGAAGAAATGGGATTTGGGAACATAAATAGAGGATTTTGATTGCAAAAAATTAATCCTTCCATCCCTCCTGCTTTGAGCCTCTCCAGGGCCTTTTCCTGTAGAGCAGAAGATATTTGCAATGCATATAAATTAAAAGGACTAGAATCCAGAATAAACCTATATATATACCATTAGAAAGAGAGAGCCTAATATTTCAAATCGCAAAAGAGTTAGATAGGCATATCATAAAATAGGAAATCCAAATAAACATGAAAAAATCGTTCAGTCTTCCAAAGTGTTCAGGGAAATGTAAATCATAACTACAATGGGATACCACTACCCACCCACCCAATCAGCAGAACTTTAAAATCTGACAGTATGCAGTGATGGTGAGAATAGAGAATCCTCACACATGGCTGGTATGTGTGCAAATTGGTACGGTTGCTTTGGAAAACATGGTAATGCTGAAGATAGGCATGTTTTATGCCACAGAGATTGCACCCTTAGAAATACATGAACGTGTATACCAGATGAGATGTATACCATGTAGCAGCATTGTTCAAAACAGTCCAAAGAATGAAAGTAACCCCAAAGTCCATCAACTAAAGAGCAGATAAATGAGACAAAGGGATCCTATTCAGTAATGAAATGAAATAACTCCTGTTACATGCAATGACCTGGAGAATCTTATGAAAAATCTTGAGCAAAACACACAAGGCAATCAAGAATATATACACTATGAATCCATTCATGTAAAGTTCAAAAACAGACAAAAACTAAACTCCATGTGGTCAAACAGTGAAAAGTTATTATGACAAAGTTATGGACTACCCAGGGTGGGAGAGTTGCAACAGCAGAGGGCCACACAGGCAGATTCTGGGTGCACACCATGTTCTGTTCCCTTCACTTGCGTGGTGGCCACATGAGAAGTGGCTTCATGTTCTTTCTTAAACTATGTTTCATATTTGTGTGCTTTTTCTGTATATATGGTGTATTTCACAGTTTAAGATTTTTTTAAAAAAGGTTTTGCACCCCTATGTTTATCGCAGCACTATTTACAATAGTCAAGAAATGGAAGCGACCTAAGTGTCCATCAGTAGATGAATGGATAAAGAAGATGTGGTACATAAACACATGGAATATTATTCAGCCATAAGAAGAAAATAAATCCTACCATTTGCAACAACATGGATGGAGCTAGAGGGCATTATGCTCAGTGAAATAAGCCAGGTGGAGAAAGACAAATACCAAATGATTTCACTCATCTGTGGAGCATAAGAACAAAGAAAAAAAACAGGAGGAACAAAACAGCAGCAGACTCACAGAATCCAAGAATGGATTAACAGTTACCAAAGGGAAAGGGACTGGGGAGGATGGGTGGGAAGGGAGGGACAAGGGGGAAAAAGGGGCATTACGATTAGCACACATAATGTAGGGAGTGGCACGGGGAGGGCTGTACAACACAGAGAAGACAAGTAGTGACTCTATAGCATCTTACTACGCTGATGGACAGTGACTGTAATGGGGTATGTGGGGGGGACCTGGTGATGGGGGAGTCTAGTAAACATAATGTTCCTCATGTAATTGTAAATTAATGATACCAAAACAAAAAAAGGTTATGCAGACATATATAAAACTGGATGCTCTGGAAACCGGCTGAAGAGAGCACAGGACAAACAAAAAATATAATCAGTAGATAACGCCTGCCATGAAGAAATACAAAGCAGGATAAAGGGAATGGGTTGAGTAGAGAGAACTATTCATAGCCCAGAGAATCAGTGTCTCCACAATTAAGTTTCATGCAGAGCTGTGGTGGACCCAGAAAAGGCAAGACAACTTGAACACACAGTGAAATTTCAAATCGTGCCACATGCAAGATTTCATAAGGTCCACAAAAGATGGCTCCAGTAACACTCAAAGTCCCTGGTAGAGAAGGATCTGGCAATATCAGACCGTTAACAATTGAGGAAAAGAAATTAAGAGAGGCTGTCTATATTTTGAATGCTTCATAAGAAAATAATTGTAATGATAAAATATTTTTTAAAGCCTCGGAAAAGTTACTAAAGCCCTCCAATTTCATTCACAATCTCTTTAATGCTTCAAGAGTCAGATGCAAGATGAAGGCTGTTATAACACACTTCTATTGTAGGAAAAAAATTATGATGTAAGTAAAAATAACCACTCATTTTTAAATTGAAGAATTCATTGTTATTTTTATTAACATTTTAACAGGTTTATATATTTCAGTAAAGAATTCCAACCAATCAGTCCATGCCTTTTTTCCTGACTCTGTACTATGAGGGGCTGGTCCCCATTTATAAGGGAATTCATTCTGCTTTGACTTTTTCTGGATGTCAGTTGTTCTTGGATAATAAAGATTCTCAAAAAGGGCTAAAAATTTTAAACCCTCACACTCACACCTTTTGGTTTACCATACTAGGGTGAACCACGTGAAACTGCAATATTCTACCATTTTTGAGCTATAAAACTGGCCATTTCGTATGATTCACCCTAACCGGTGACCTCTGCGGTCTGAACTGTGCCTCCAGCTCACGGCACAGTCCCACCTCCCTGGTGGTGCTTGAAGAGGCAACCATTATGGAGAAGGTGTGGTTTTCGTTATAATTTTTCTTCTCTGTTCAAAAAAACTCCATTACCTCCATTTTATTCACCGAAGAGAAAACACTGATGAGATTTATGCCTTCTCTCCTTAACTAGGCAATGATTTAGTCATACATTCAACAAACATTTGTTGATCACCTACTGTTTGCAAGGCCCTGGGGAGAGAGAAAAACAAGACAAGGACCGCTCACTCATGAAGCTTCCAAAGAATGGGAATTTTTAAAAAGGGAGAAAACCAGTATGTACAGTTTACTATGGTAAGCGTTACTCAAAAGTTTATCCAGGGCTCTCTTGTCCCTTCCTGGCGTGAGCCAGGAGCTCTATTCTCTTACTTTATTTCTAAATAAAAGCCTGTAACTTGAAACAAACAAACAAAAAAAAAGTTGATCCAAAGTGGGGGGTTTCTAAATCAGATTTCTCATTGGGCATTAGAAATAACAGGATTTTGTTGTGAGACATCTTTTCATACATTCTCATAACAAAAACACAACAAAGAAGATATTAGGACAAAACTAAATTAAAAATATAAATTCTGAATAAGCTACAAATGAGACAATAAGGTCTTGAATGATTCCACTTTCTTAACTTTACGTTCTATCTTCTAAAACAAGAGGATAAGATCCCGGTGCCGTCTTGTTTGAATCCTAAGTCCTCCCTTTGTGATGGCAGATGTTGTACCTTCTGTTCACAGGAGGAAAGCCAAGGGCTCAGAAAAGGTGGTGACTCAGCCAAAGGTAAAGGAGCAAAGCAGAGAACCATGGTTCCAAACCTTCATCCCCCCCAAAAGGTGCAGACTTTAAATTTGGGAGATTTTTACAGAATTAGAAGTCAACTGGTATAAATTTCTCTAATGTGTTTTCTGAATCAAGGACACATGGACTTTCTAAAGAACATTTCAATCACGGGGGACAATTCTGAGTTTCCAGTCCCTGGAATTAAGTCACTGCATGTCCTCTGGTGTACACCGGGCTGTGGACGTAATTACTCAAGTCTTTGGTTTCGGTTCCACTTACTCAAACGCCAAAACTAAACACATTTACATGTGCAACTTGGGGGGGATGAGGAAGTACATGTCAAGTTTCATTCATCCAAAGAAACTAAAACCCAACCTTTTGCTTTTTATTTATAGATCTAGTTCATATAGACATTTACTCAAATAAATAGTCTGCACAGGAAATAAAGAACCTCTCAAACTATGGCATTTCTTCCAGCACAAGCACTGACATGCAGTTTTCTTAAGAAGGCAAAGGATGCACACACAGAAACAATCTGACAGGAGAGGAATTGTAAATGGTTAAAATATGTGAGAAAAATCAGTTCAACCTTTTTAATAATTTAAAAATTCAATAGTATGGCATGCCATTTTTTACTTATCCAATAGGTACGGATTGTTAGAAAAGAAGACAATAGATTTCTATTTCCTATGTGTACAGGTCAGTAACACTTGTGACCACAAGTAAATTGCAGCATTTTTCATAATTTACATTTCTGGTTATATGTTTCTTCCTATTAATACATCCTCAGAGGAACAACAGACTTCAAAAGGTCAGACCTGAGAAGATTTCTGGCAAGAAATGAAAGTGCTATGAAATGCTTTTTGGCAAACTGAGGATGATTTTGACTTCATTTCCCACACACTCTATGGTGAAATTACACATCTTACCGATGGAATAATATGATTTCAAATTTAATATCCAAGATTTATATTATCATTCTTGGAGCTGCTTTGTACTCAGCCATGTGCTAAGAACTGGTGCTTAGAAGTTACAAGTTCTCATAAAGAAGTCAGAGCATCATCCCTTCTTTGCTGATGAAATGCCCATGGGTGTCCCTGTCTTAGCGTTTCCTTGAGTCTATCCTTTCTCCCTGAATTACTCCATCAGAACGGACTAAAGGCAAGGATGCCTAGCAAAAGTAGAGGCAATGAGAGAGCAATAATGGTCTGGAGGCTGCAAAAAGGGGAAAAATAGAGAATATTTCTGGATTCTTAGATTTATAGGATGTGAGAGAGTGAGCAATACCTTCTATGTGGGGTTGCAGGGGAAAACAAGTCAGTCAAGTTGGGATGGAAACAAAATTCCGGAAAGAAAGATACAAGAAAGTTTGCATACCACGGAGAAGGGTGGCGGACAGGTAAGTAGAATGTTTGGCAGGGGGCAGGTCAGGGGGTAAGAGAATGGCTGGGCGGAGAGAGGCCTGGCTGGAGGTGAGAGCACGAGGCTTCAAGAATAAGAAAAAAGATGAATAAAGGATATTCAAATCCAATTACAATAGTCTCATTTATAGTCTTTCTTTCACTAGACCACAGTGAGAAGCTTATGAAGATGTTGCATTCTTGACTTGTAGCTTTTTTTAATATTGTATTTTTATAAACTTTCTTTGCCATGGGAAAAAGAATCCATCTTTGCCAGAGCAGGAAGGAAGCCAGTGAACCAAGCAACTCGTTGGGAGTATAATTATAAATATTTAGCATTGTTTTGAACCTGAGAAAAAAGAAAAGCTTCTGTTTAATAGTTTTTCATAATCTCAAGAAAGAATTCATCTACCATTTATTTCCAGGGAAACACGGTCTTGGAAGGTCTCAGAGGATCCTGCTGTTAAGTCAAGACCCGTGCAGGAAAAAAAATTACCCACTCCACAATAACATGGCAGGTGACACAAAAGCAGCCGGGCGTATCCAGCAGGGAGACGGCCCTTCCACACGGGCTGCCCACCGGCTGCTTAATTACAGCACAGCATGGCGCCACTGCACAGAGGCACGGGCACAGGAAGGCTGCCGGGGGCCCTCCTAGGCACCCCGACAGATGGTTCCGCTGCGTCTCTCAGGTGCGAGGCCTTCTAGAAAAATCTGCAAATGGACACATGCCAACAAGTTTTCCACGACCAACATTTTATTTAAGCCTACCATATGCTAGTGTAAAAATACTCCATAACTTGAGAATCGACCAGCAAGTAGTGACTGAGCGGTGACTGTGCATAAAGGGTAGAAAAGGCCTCAAGAGCAGCTTACTGTCTACTTGAGGGACGTGGATTAAACTCCAATTTAATTTAAGGGCTTTTGGTTTTTTCCCTCATGCTGCACACAAAAGAAAGGAGAAGAGAGGCCATAAAACCACTGCCTTGAAAACTCTGAGATGACAACACAAATTTACAGAAACAGAGTGAGTCCCCATTAAAAAACAGCCTTGAACAAGGGATGGTGCCCTGAAACCTAACTCAGCACCAAAGGTACCTGAAGGATGATGCTAAGGCGGTCACCTTAGCAACGGCAGACACAAGGGCGTGAGGCAGAGAGGGCGCCCTCCCCTCTGTGAAGCCGGACTAGGTTTCTAAATAACAGCACTAAGTAAATTCTATCTTGTAAACACTTTTAAGGAAAATGGAAATTTAACTACAAGGGTAACTGAAGAAGGACCAAATCATTACAATCCTACAATTTTAGAAAGTTAAAACACATCCTGCTTTTCCCACATACAGCAAACTGTGCCTCCTGGATACTTTAAAGTCTAATGAATTAACCAAAATGACAAAATTTTTCACTCTTATGTGTGAATGTACAATATTGTCACCCACAAAATGTATAGTTAATTGGTAACTTCCATAGCATGTATATATACAAAGATATAAATACACACACCTACTATTATTTAAGACTCATAACAACTCTATGAACTAAGAAGTCACAGCTCAATGGGTTTGAATGAATTCATGTATATAAGGTACTCAGAGAGCTTCTTGACACATACCCAGCACTCTGTAAGTCCAAGCTATTATTTCTACCATTACAATAATAATATTGTTTCTATTGATAGTATTATTATTATTATTACTATTATTAAAAAATGCAAGTTTTGTAGTCACACTGTCTGACTCAAACTTTGGTTCCACCACTAGGTAGACAAGTTACTTAATCTCTCTGTACCTTAATTTTCTCACCTGTATAATGGAAGTAATAACCCAAAACACATACTTCCCAGGCTAGTGAGAGTGTTGAGATAAAACACATTAAGTATTTAGCACACTAGCCGGTATGTGGTAGGCAGTGAACACAACTTAGCGATTTTTACAGTTTACATGTTTGGCCTTGGCCTCCTAGCCAGTAAACAGGGAATGTGAATTAAAATCCAGGTCACCTGATAAAAGTTTAGAGAGCATTTTCAATAGTCACAGTGCTAGGAAATGTACAAAAGAGACCATTTAATCGAATACTACAACCCAGAATTACTAGGATATGATAATAAAAAGTAACACCGCTTGCACAGCAGACACTAAGGACCAAAGGCTTTACATCATGTACATAATCAGGTCCAATGCCCTGGGGAACGTACATCACCAAACATTCTAGCAAGTTCTCTATTTTTCTGCTATGACTTTTTCCTCCTTTTTCAAAATATAGAAAAATATATAATATCTGAGGAAGAAATCACTAGAGTAAATAATACTTGAGAGTTATTACTTCAGGTCACAAAAGCAAAATCACTTCATAAAACCACCAATTCAAAATACTAATTATTCCATGAAAACCCAGAGTCTTGATTAACTAAAATGGCACCTTAGCTCCAGGTATTAATAACTATTTTGGAGCCGGAAGGAAATCTGATAATAAAGCTCCCAAAACTCCTAAAGCTGCTTAACTGGGGTATGTTTAGCAAAGAACCACCTCCTTAGTTCCTTAAGAATGTTCAACCTGGGGAAGTGGTCCAGGTAAGTACAGATGGACAGACGTCCTGCTGGAGAGAGCAGAGTTGAGAGCAAGACTAGGAGACGAGGATCCAGAGAAGGAAAGGGGGGGATCTGAGGAAGAGTGAGGAAGATGTCCAGTCATTTCTTTTTTTTCTATTTGCTTTTCCCCGACTCTCAAAACTCACTTGTCAGTTTATTTACTCATCAAAATATCAAGTTCAGTGCTTGGTGCTTGGTGTGGGAAAAAATCTGGTAGAGGAAACAGACGTGGAAGTTAACAGTCACAGAACAGGGCAGCCTTACAGTTACTCAGGTCTTACAGGACAATACAGAGGGGCATCCGCTAACCGGAACGCCCGCTCCGGGCAAGGTTATACGGCAGGTGCTCCTGTATACACTATCCCGTTTAGAAATAAACATCAGTCCTATTTACTCTTTCTATTCAGGAGATGAAGACATGGAGCTTTGAGATATAAGAGGGAGGATTCAGAATGAAATTTGGGACCCCTCACCCCAAGTCCAGGGCTCTTCCTAAGGCACTATAATCCTCCTCCAACTATTCTAGTTTCTCATTCTTGACTTCCCTTCCTCCCGAATTTTTTTTCCTAGAAGGGCAAAAGGGTGCCAGATGAAAAGCCAAAACTCAAATGCCAGCGGAAAGTGACAGATGATGCAAATAAGGGAAGCAGACAGCAGGATGGTGTGGACGAGACGGTACGGTGGCGACTGGCCAACTGGAGAGTCAAGTCCTTTCTAAAGCAGAAAGACCCCCTCAGCTCCCACCCTCCGAGGTCATGCAGAAATGCGGGTCCAGGGATTTGAGAAACCTTCCAGTTTCTGAAAGAGTTTTGAAATCTAGACTTCTCATATGACTCTCCTTATTTTAAAAGAGAAGCTCCCTAAATCAGCTGTTACTAAGTCCCTGGGCTGGATTCTGCCTATGGGGTACCAGCTTCCGATCTCTGCTCCAGATGAGAGGTGGCCAGTCTCTCTGGCATTGCCCTGCATCCCTGTGGTATTTCACCTGTAGAGCTTAACCACCAAGCAGTCATTACAAAACAAACCACAGGACTGGTGCTGGTGTTGTTAGGACCTTATTCAATTCTGCGGTATTAACGAGACAGGTACATGTACGGACAGTCATGGTGAAGCAAACAATTTATACATCATCTGTTCCAAAATCCATCAAGTGTCTGACTCACTTCCTCAACATCCTTACCAAGTAGTTCTTGGCTTCCGCTTGAACATCTCCATTAAAACAACCCCTGAGTCTCTCTCTTCAAAAGGCCTGGTATTTTCACTCTGCTTTTGGTCTTCCATATACAAAGTTCCTTTTTCAAATTAATTTGAACCCTGCATCCTTGTATTGGCCACGCACTAGTTCCTGGATCATTATACCTAAAACACAGTATTCCAGGAGTGGATGGACCGACATTTCCATCACATTCTGGACAGTGTTTCTTTCCATGTGGACCACGTCAGCTTTTCCACGAGTCTAGTACACTTTCGTCCCTGGCCCTGGGGGCCTATAGCATCATCTAGCAACGCAAGCGAGCCAGCGAAGATCCAGACTAGAGGGGAAAGCAAGCTATTCTTTGTACCACATTTCTTACTGTGATTTTTTTAAGAATATATTTATGCCCTAGTCTCCATGTCCATAATTGGGAATACACACATTGCTTCCTATAAATAATTACTTTAACTCTTTGGTTGAAAAAATCTGATACCCATTTTAGTAACTAGATGGGGCCAGCTTCACAGAATTAAGAGTATATACGGCCAGTTTATTTAATTTCATAGGAAGAAAGATGACTTAACATTCTAGCTTTGAAGTAGACACTAAGAAATACAGCTCCACACTCAGTGTGTGTGTCATGAACTGTAGCCAACCGAAGTCCAGTAAATTACATCATGCTGCGTAATAGCTATAGGATGATGCTTGTTTATCTGTCAAAGTCATGAAACCTTGCCAAATGTTAAATGCTTTTGGCAGACACAATTTGAAACTGCTTTTTTAAACAAAGCCTCAGCATTGAGATCCATAAGAATTCTCAAATTCAAATAAATATGGAGCGCTTCATCTCTTAAATTTAATTGGGAAATCGTTTCATTTCTTCCTTTCATATCTCCTTATCAGACGATTTCTTTATATTCTTCAGAACTCCATATACAAGAAACCTAGGAGCCATTCTAATTGCTGCCTGTCTCCTGCTCTCACATCCAATTAATTAGCAAATCCTTCAACATGCAGCTGAATCAGATCATTTCTCACCCCCAAGGAGATTCTTCCCCAGCCCAAGCCACCGTCATCGAATCCAAAACTACTACAACAGCCTCCTAACCTCGTTCACCCTTTCACAGTCTGCAAGGAACAGCCAGCGTGACCTTTATAAAACATTTATCAGATCACATCACTCCAGGAGCTGCCCATGAACTTAAAATAAAATCCAGACTTGCCACAGCTTAAGGACCTGACCGCCGCCCACCTGCCCATCCTCCTTTCTACCACTGTCCCCTCAGCCCGGATCCCGAGCCCCAGCTCTCAGGAGTTCCAGGTTGAGGGCAGTACTGCCCCCCTGGGGAGAGGGGGGCATTTGGAATGTATGGGACTATTTTGGAGGTCTTTTTCCTTTTGTTTACTTTTTAATATTTTATTGATATAGTTACATATTAACATTGTCTTCGTTTCAGCATCTAATATTGCTTTTCTCCCCCACGGGTATGGCAACCCGAGGGCAGAACCTGTCTGCCCCCTCCACCAAACGATGCCTGGGACACAGCTGATGTTCAATAACCGTCTGTGAAAGGAAGAAATGCCCACAGCAATTTTTCTTATTTGGGATTAGGAATAAAAAATTAAAAAATAAAAAAAACCTTCATTTTGACATACAGCGTCATCTAACCATCATGTCTAGTTGTTTTTTTCCTACATCAAGTTTCCTTTTTACAATGACTTCCCACTCAAATCGTTTTTACATTCCACAACTTTTATTTTTATGTAGCACAGAGAGGTAGGGGTAAATTTACAATATCCCAAGTTACCACCTAACTCTTACACACAATGAGCACAGTATTTTTGTAAACCTCAGAGTCCCTGTGTCACTTCTTCTGGTGAACACAGCCAGTAGACTAACGGTAGGGCTGCTTCTGAGGCCAACAATAGGCACCAGGTTATGAGAGGAACACACTGAGTTCTCCATAAGGAGAACTAGCTTTCACCAAAAATACTCAGACACATTTTTAAGACCAAGAAGAACTGACAAACAATGCACCATTTAAAAAAAATTTTTTTAATCATACTTTCAGCAAAATCTAAAGTTTAAACCAGGTTTATGAAAAGGGCTAAGGAAGAGGGTTAACTGAGGATGCATAGGATTATTTCTAGATTTAAAAATATTAATTTAAATCTTACAGCATCATTTATTCAAACATATAGAAGTCTGTGAAGATATGTAAAAGAGGAATAGGTATAATTTAGTTCTTTGTATGTAGCACACATATAGATGTGGTCTAGATTAGACACTAAAAGCTAAACAGTGCTTTTCTTCGATGAGTGGTATTAGGACACTGCATACAGTGACCTATGATTTGTGTGACATTGTAGGGCCCAAGTATTGTGTGCATTTTATATCATAATACAGACTACCAAGTCACAGTCTCAAAACTCACAGCAATTCACACTCCCACAAGCAATGTAAGAGAATGCTCACGTATCTGCACTTTCCAAGACTGTATATTATCAATATTTAAAATTTCTATAAGTTGATTGATAAAAAAGTGAAAACTCACTATTATTAATTTACATTCACTGACTACTAAGATGGAGCACCTTTTCAGATGTTTCTTGATTGTGTGCAATTCCTCATCCATCTAGTTATAGTCTTTGCCCCTTTTTTCTATTTTATTATTGGCTTCAGTCAACTCATAGGAGCTATACATTAGAGATAATGATCTTTGTAAGTCATTCATGTTGCATTATTTTTCCCAAGGTGTTGTTTGATTTCTATTTTTATTTATGGTCTTTATCACATTTGTTTTTTGTTTTTTTTTAAGTTACTATGTAACCAAATATGTCAGCCCTGCCTTTTGATTCTAAGCTTTATATCTTGCTTAGGAAGATGTCTTCCATAGACATTGAATAAATGTTCTCAGGAATTTTTTCCTAATTAGAGTTCATTCTTCCATGGGCCATTAAATCCGTGATATTCTAGTGTAAAGTTAATGGAGAGGCGATAAAGAAGATGAGAAAGAAAAGTATACAGGGAGAAAAAAAGGGACTAGAGAAGTCTTTTGTTAATCTTAAAGAGGGAGTTCTAACATGATGCTGCATTGCTGAACTTTTCCTCTCTATGTTGTTAATAATATTATTGAGACAGGGACCATGGGGGTAGTCAGAGTAGGGTGAGGGCCTCCGGAAAAAGCAAAGCAGGATATTTACAGTCAGAGCAATGTAACTACATGCAAGGAAACCCCCTACCAAAACTCTGTGTTAAACATTCAGCTCTAGTGTCATTCTTCAGCGAGATCAGTTAATGTTCCCCAGATAAAGAAGGGTAGCACATGTTTTTATTATGCTAATCATTTATAATCATGTGTAAGATTCACTTCAGCATGCTAAAAGGCCCAGGCCTATGTGCTGTCTTTCCTCCTTCAGATCTGACAAGGTGATTTTGCAAACTGGGCAACTAATTTAGCAAGTCAGCCCAGGCATAAACAACACAGTAAAAGGCAAGAAAGAGTCCACCTTAAAGATAAGATTGCATTTTAATACCCAAGAAGTTAAGAAGTCAGAAATTCTTAACTTACTCTTTAGTAAACAATACCTCAGCCCACCTTGGGGGCTGGGCAGGTGGCCTTGTTTGATATGCCCCCAGACCAAGATGCTGGTATCTCAGGGAGAAATCAGAGCAGGAAGTTCCTTGCGTTAATTCTAAATATTCAGGGACCACTTAATAAGTCCACACCCCTAAGCCTTTTTTCATGTTCTCAAAAATCCTCAACTGCTTATAAAACCCCTAGACAAAGCACCACCCCGGACTCTCTTGTCCCCTCCTGGAGTGAGCCAGGAGCTCTGTCCTTTCACTTTATCTCTAAATAAAAGCCTGTACCTTGCTCTCCTACAGCAACATAGTAAAAGTTCATTCCTCGGCTTCGTGAACAAGAACCCCGGCATCATTTGAAGGGAAAAACTCAAATACTTTGACTTGAAAATATAATTAAGCTATAAACATAAGGGAAAATGTACTGGTTTAAAACTGAGCACAAAAAATCCTATGGGTTTTTTCTAAAGAAGAGAAACTACATTTTTCATAATACCAAAAGTGAAATAGTATAAATGATAAAATATATTGATTCCTACTTAGGTAATATTTCACCTGAACCTTCTCCATATTAAACTTTATGGGATTGTATTATTTATACCTAACTAGACCAGTTAATTGGAAATTAATTTAGAAATTAATTTTTCCAATGTCATAACTGGAAAATAACAAAAGAAAGAATTTTTATACAGCTACAGGTAAAAAGATATTTCAGGTGCTTAAGTTAGAAATATGCATGTGCTTGCTCAAAAGCCACAAAAGGGATTTTGGGGATTAGAGCTTATAATTTTTAATATTTTTGAAAAGCCCTTAAATATTTTTTTACAAAGTGACTCCTTAAGAATTAGATCACAGATACCACTAAGGTTTCTAGTAACTAATTAGACAATTTAGTTCCCTTGTTGCAACTTGGCTGCTTTGCTTATAAAAACAAACATAAGACACACACACACAGTCAGCATCCTCCTCCTGAACTCTTAAGGGGAAGGATAAACAGTGTGATCCGCCCTCATTCACCTGCTGCTTCCTTGTGAATGCTGCAAGCATATCAAAGCAAAGAGCCAATGGGGACAAAGAAGATTCCTAAAGCCAAGGACTTCTAAAGAAGAGCAAAATAGGGAGAAGTACCCCACCAAGTATCAAGGACCTGTTACAGAGCTACAGTGGTAAGAGGGTGCGGCATTTGCCCAGGAACAGAACAACAGCCAACGGAAAGAAAAATCCAGAAACAGACCCATGCATATATAAAAGTTTGATTTATGACAAAGCAGACATTGATTGAAGTTTAGTGGAGAAAATCAGTAATTGGTGATGTCAAGATAAGTGGCTATCCAGTTTCATGGGGAAAAACTAAATTAGACTTCTATCTTGCATTAAATACAAATCAATTCCAGGGAGAAAGAAAATTTAAATACAGAAGACAAACTATAAGATATCTGGGAAACAATATAGGTTAATATTTTTATGACCTCATAGTAAGAATTTCTTAAACAAGAATCAAAATAAACAAGCTAGAAAAGTGGTAAGTCAACTAGATTAAAATTGTAAAGTTCTCTCCATCAAACTGTGTGGGAGAGGCGGGTATTTTCCTCGGTTCTTATCTGCACCACAACGAAGAATTGAAGGGCAGAGACACAGTAATAAAGCAAAGTAAAAGTTTTATTTAAAGTCACTTAGAGAGAAAGTGCAGGTGACCTCAGAGAGAGAGGAGCACCCTGAAAGGTTGGAGAAAAAGAGTTTTTAAGATTATAAAGTTACACACTTAGAAAGTGTGGGCAACCTCAGAGAAAGGAATACCCTGAAAGGCTGGGTGTTCCCGCTTTTAAGGGTTTTTCAGGAATGTGACAAAGGGCTAGGGTGTGGACTTGTTAAGTGGTCTCAAGTATCTTTGATGAGACATTAAGTTTCTTATCAGTTCTCTAGGTAATTCTGCAAAATTAGCTTAACACAAAAAATTTACTGCTCTGGTCCCCTCCCAGGACAGCAGTTTCCTGGTTTGGGGGCATATCAATCAAGACTGTCAGCCCTTCCTCCAAGATGGGTAGTTATTTGTTTGCTAAAGAGTACGTTAAGAATTTTTCTTCTTAAACTTTCTGGGTTTTTTTTTCCAAAATACAATTTTGGCCTTAAGGTGGGATCTCCCTGTCTTTATTATGCTGTTTATAGGTGGGCCTTTCAGCAGGCTAGACTAAATCTTAAAATGATCTAACTGACACAATGAAGACATGGGCAGTGCTGATACTTTTCCTTATCAGGAATATTCAAACATTCAAGGCCAAGTTGCTTTTGACCTTTTGAGATTTAACTGATTAACTCATTAACTGAGTCTTTTCTGGATTTCTAGTTTTAACTGGTTAACTGAATCCTTTCTACCATGTTCTCTTTCCCCCCTGCTCATATCTATATTTTCCTGCCTAACAAAAGGATACCTGAATCCATGGCAACTAGAGACGAGAGAGGAAGAAGATGGCAATTAATCTTAATTAGCAAAGCTGCTGTCAACATCCAAGGGACTGATCCACAGGTTAGAATCCAAGTCAAGAATCTAAGGGCACTACGGGCTCCCGGAGGTGAGAGTCGGGCATGCGAGGGATCAGGGTCCTCAGGCCCTGCCCCAGCCCACCTGGATGAAAGGACCCCAACTCAGGGGCAATTAGGCCACCCAATCCCAAGGGGAGCAAGACTGGGAGTTCCCGCTCTCCAATACACAAAAGGCCATGAGGCTAAGACAAACTCTAAGACACAGCAAACAGAGGGCAGAGGAGCAGCAGATACGTCCAGACCCCTTGCTACTTCCTTCAGCATCACTGGGCCAGAAGCCTTCCCCTGGCCGACATCACCACCGTCAACTCCACAGAGACGTCATGCAAAATTAAACTCACTAAGGCCATGATGGTGGGGACCCACAAGCCTCCTGACAAAGCCTTGAGACAGGGCCCATTGGCATAGTCAGAGTAGGGCGAGGGCCTCCGGAAAAAGCAAGGCAGGATATGTACAGTCAGAGCAATGTAACTACATGCAAGGAAACCTCCTACCAACACTCTGTGTTAAACTTTAACCTCTAGAGTCATTCTTCAGTGAGATCAGTTGATACTTCCCAGATAAAGTAGCCCATGTTTTTACTATGCTAATTATTTGTAATCATGTGTAAGATTCACTTTAGCATGCTAAAAGGGATTTAATACCTCATCAAGGACAAGCATCCTAAGGCCACTTTTAACAAGCCCTTTATGAGTTCCCAAAAATCCTCAACTGTCTATAAATCCCCTAGGCAACACACCACCCCAGGCTCTCTTGTCCCCGCCAGGAGCTCTGTCCTCTCACTGTATCTCTAAATAAAAGCCTCTCCCTGGCTCTCCTACCTTGCGTGTTTGCTAAGTTCATTCTTCGACTCCACAAACAAAAACCCCAGCATCAGCCTCTTCCCAGCTGGCTGCCAACCATCTCTCTAGGCTCACCACCGCTCCCTCACACCATTGCAAATACCACCTGCTCCAACCACAGAACTGCTGCCAAGCAGTAATCCCCCCAATATTCCCTCCTCTGCAGGGGGTTTCGTCTCGTCCCTCTCAAGGTGGCATCCTCCGACTACTCCATTGGAAATAGTAACTTTTCCCCTGTCACAGTGAGACAGGGACAGTGGGTGTCATCAGAGTAGGGTGAGGGCCTCCGGAAAAAGCAAGGCTGTATATTTACGGTCAAAGCAATGTAACAATGTAAAGTCCCTTTAGAAACTCTGTGTTCAGCATTATGCAAAGTCAAGGTCACACTAATTCTCTAGGGTAAAGATACCAGACTAGGAATACAGACACCTTGAGTGAGAACAGTTAAAGGTCAAAAGGCCAGGAGCAACTTGGCCTGGAATGTCTGAGTGTTCCGCAAGGGTATCTCAGCAGAGCCCGTGACTTCACTGTCAACAGCCCTGGAAAACAGACAACAACCCAGCCCACCTTGAGGGCGGGGCAGGCGGTACAACTCCACACCCTAAGCCCTCAATTCCCCCAAATCCTCAACTGCCTATAAATCCCCTAGACAACATACCACCCCAGGCTCTCTTGTCCCCTCCTGGCATGAGCCAGGAGCTCTGTCCTCTCACTTCATCTCTAAATAAAAGCCTGTACCTTGTTCTCCTACCTTGAGTGTTTGCAAAGCTCATTCTTTGGCTTCGTGAACAAGAACCCCGGCATCAGCAGGCCAGCTTCCTCTTTCTCACTCCATTTCCTCAATATCATTTAGGTCCACCTAACATTCTATTTTACTTATTTTGCTTACTGTCCCCTCTCCAATCTCCCCCAACCCCGCCAAGATTTCTCATGCATTTGTTTTCCACTGCATATATCCTCAGCACCCAGATCTGTGCCTAACATCTAAGAGGCACTAATATACCGTTACTGTAGAAAAGAATGAATGAACCATCGTGTAGTTTTATGCACTGACTTATCTGAGCACAGTTTACACCGGTGTCCATTTTCCAAGTTGCTAAATCACATTAGCATCACAAATTAAAAGGCAACTTAAAAACTTTTCACTTGGAATTGATGAATGATAACCAAATCTCACTGATCTAGAGTTCTTTCACTTTTTTTCCTGAAATGTCTCACTGTGACATTGTCTAAAAATGCAATTGTGGTTTTTGAGATCCGTGTCTCAACTGTAGCAAGTAGCTCATATTATCCCAAACACTTCAGTGTTACTTGCAATGACATATGATTTATTTTCCTAAAATGAAAAAAAAGCACATAAAACTTGATTGTCAGTGACTACCATGATTAAGACAGAGGACCTGAGAACTCTTTAAGAAAAGTCTTTCGTTTATTTAACAAAAAGGGGATCTTCTTGTTGCTCAGGTCATTAAAACCAGTCATTAAACCATACTTAATTCTGAATTTACTACACTGCTTAAAACTGTATTAATCTTTACAAAATAATCCAGTCAACAAATCACAAAATACATAATTGGTTTTTCAAGTACAGTGTATCCTATCTTTTCTTTCTCCTCTCTCTAATGGTTGCCTTTTCTTCCTCATTTTATTTTCTTGAAGTTTTGGGTTTGAAGGCTCTGCACACACACCAGCATTAGCAGAAAGCATGCCAGACTATGATTTAAAGGGGAAAAAAACTCTGTAAATTCCAAAGAGATCATCTACAAGATGACAGTATATCAGCTCAACAAAAGAAGTCATGTCCAAGATTAAACTAATCCTGTCTCCATCTGGTTACCTCACTCTGAGGTCAACTAAAAAAGAAATCTCCTAAAACCTTCTAGAAAATGGCAGTCAGTGAGGATTATCAACAAGGCACATCCATGTTATAATATAAACCTCTGCCAATTTCAAAAATTGATGGCTAAGGGCTCTCCAGCAGTGACATTTGATCCCCCATCAGTCTGCAGTATGCAAGAGAAAAGCAAAGACCAGTCATCTGAACCTTCCACCACAGACAGACTCACACCAAACTATAACAAAACATTCTTACTTAAGGAAATTGCTACTGTTATTATGTCCTTCCCATAAATGTAAACAGGTTTCTTAGTTTCAATTCTAAATTTGGAGACAGAAACACAGCAGTTAAACATTTTAGACTAGCGCTGTTTCTCCATAAAATGCCTGAAAACAGTAAGCATATATAACCGAAAGAACCACTGAAAATAACTCCAGAAGTTAAAAACCAATCCATCCAAACAATGCTTTTAAATACTCTATTAAATAAACTTATAAAGTTGGCATAAACAACTGCAAATAGAATGGAATGACATACTAGACATAATAAACGAGACAATTTTTGAAAGAAAATGTAAACAACCCTGATGGATAGAAAATTAATAACATGCATCTCTGCCTAATGCAATTAAGCTTTTGATGTCTGCTGGTTTTCTGAAAGGTTTCACAGTGTCTTCATTTCCAGAGAACAGAGAAGACACGTGAAAAGGCTATGCAAGTGAGGTTCACACGTGAGCGCCTCACTTCCCAGCTTTGCTTAGCCAACTTCCACTCCTACGGAGCCATATTCTGCTAGAGTTGGAAGTTTATACAGGAGAGCGGTTCTCAGCCCAGCTGCACCTATGGAGGGGGTGGGGGTAACAATACTGTAGCCCCAGCTCTACCTCTGATGGCACTGACTGAACTGTCCCAGAGCGGGGTCCAGGCAGCGGTATTTTTACAAACCATGCAGATGATCCTAGTGAGTGGTCTGTACTGGAAGCCACTGGTTCTCACCCAGCTCTTCTAAAAGAAGATCTTGGTGGGTAGGAGGGATATCTTGGCTTTGCTCAAAACACGTCCAATACTGAAACCCAAAACCTCATTTGAAATATCTAAAGGTAACATTCTATTTTATGGTGGTCAGTTTTTGAATACAACTGGTTATTTTATAGGCAGCCCATCATTTCCCCTGACAGCTAGCGTTCCAAGATTTTACACTTGTCCCTCCCTCTAAAATCACTCCCTCAGTCTCCACGTGACTGGCTCCTCCTCCCCATTCAGCTCTGGGCTCAGATGTCACCTCCTGGAAGATGACGTCCCCAGCCAGTGGCCATCGCTTCACTCAGGGCATTCCTTACACATAAAGCGTGTGTGTGCTTGCTGACTAGTCCCGGGTCTGAAAAGCAAACTCCATTCGGCAGCTCCATCTTGTCTGTCTTGGTCAACACCGCCCCTTCAGCAAGTGGCAAGTGGCACGGTGCCCAGCAGAGTATCCACTCAATACAAGCATTTGAATGAATAAATGAAACAGAACAAGAGATAATGGGCAAGCTAAAGCAAAAAGGAAAACTCAGATTGGCATGTAAAGTGAATGGTCAGCTATGCAGATTATAAAATACTGGACAAAGTGTAAAGGACAACATATGATTGTATGTGTGTGTGTGTGCAACAAAGATTCTGGAGGCTGTAGACCCCCCTTAATTGCCATATAACTTCAAAATGCATAAAGTCTCACTGAAATGTCCCCAAATTTGCAGAGATAGTCTTATGAAGCGTTTTTATTGTGCATCAGTTTACCAACTGAAATCAAAGTTAAGATAAACTTTCGATACACGGTGAAAACATTCCAACATGTTCAAATTATTGCTGTTCTAACACTCCAAATCACCACTAAATGCTAAACATTAGAGCAGAAAAATGTAACCATGTTGGAAATGCTTATGATCTCGTGGTGAAGAAGGGAGTTAAAAAACGTAAACATATGAAATTACTTGGAACACCTAAAATGATTAAAAAAAAAAAAAAGTCAGCCTAGGGAGACCTTCAAACTCATCCTATATAAACTCTTTCCAAGCACAAACCTTCCAGACAGTACTCCCAGCAGACGGTTGGCTGGCTTCTTAAACTTTTCAGTGACAGGGAACTTTACTTTCTAAAGAAGGTGCCTCATTCCATTATTGGACAACTGTCCTTGTTCGTTATTTATTTCGATCCCCAATCTGGCTCCCCCATACCCACTGGGTCTTACTCAGCTCTCTGAAAGCAAGTATAGATTTGTCAATGAAAACCAGTGAATCCATTCTATAGCAGCACAGGCGTGATTGGAAGTAAAGTGAATCCAGAAGGGAGATGATTTTGGGCCAGGTGTTCAAAGAAGAGAACTATGAATCATTAAAAAAAAAAACAAGCTTTGGAGGTACAGAAGGTGGTTAATCCTGGCTGGAACTGAGAGACCAGAGTGGAAACAGACAGGAGGAAAAATAGAGGAAACGCTGACGCATATCCCTGAAGGCGAGGGAAAATTATGGCAATTAGCAAGATTATTCTGTACTATGTAATAAAAAATAGAATGAAAGGTAAAGGACAGGTACATAAATAAGTAAACCAGGTCATTCTAAAACATGGCATTGCACAAATTTAAAGCTGATAAAAATCATAGAGGTTATCTATTTATTTCAATCCTTTAATTTTATAGACAAAATAATTAAATCCTAGGAGGAAAAAGTAACAATCACCACTCCTACATTCCTTGCCATCATAATAAGGAAGAACAATTTTGCAGAACAATTTCCTGTCCTGTACCCTCTGCTCCCTATCGCCAACAAAACGTGCTGCATCTGAGCTGCTGTGTAATTCCTAACCAGCTCTCAAAACTCCATGATTACGGGACAAAGATAGAAGAACACGAGGCCCAATTGCCTGAGTCTTCCTGGCTTCTCACCAAGAGTCAGTGTGGACAGGATGTAGCCACTCTGCAGGACCGGCTCTTGGACACTGGCCACCTATTATGCTGACACACGTAGCTCAGGCATCAGCCAAGAAGACAAGGAATCAAAAATGCTTCTAATTTCCTCACAAAACTTTGTATCTTTTCCTTGGTGTTGTCACACAGGCCTGCCATGGGGCAACAAGCCAAATTCCATCAGTTTCTTTTACACACACGTATGCTCGTTTCCCCTCTCACTGACCCCCAGGTGTCCTCAGGGCAGAGGCTGGGCCACCTCTCCCCACCTGGAGCCCCCAGTGTCACCCCCCACCCCCACCCCCAGGCTCTTTGGTCTCCTTCCCTAATCCCATCTTCTTCACACTTGAAACATCAGTGCCTTACACATGCAGCCCTGTTCTAGAAATATCTGCATCTTAAACAGACATAGCACTAAATGAAAAATGCCGACCTGCAGAGTAAAATGTATGGCATGATCCTGTTTTCACAAAAACAAAGAAAACAGTAACATAAAACCCCGCGTATGGACTCATTTGTTCAAAAATATTTAAAACAAGTTTAAGAGAATACTCACCAAGGTGTGAGCAATAGGAAGGAAGGGAGGGAGGGAGGGAGGAAGGGAGGATTGATTTAAATTAAAAGCGCTACTGCACTTTCCAGTCATCAGCCAGCGAGGGGCGTGTGCTGCTCCAGGCCCCTCCACCCTGACGCCCCCCAGGACCGAGCTGTCCACTCAGGCTGCCCTCTGTCTCAGGGCCTGCCCAGATGCTACGCCCACTGTTCATTAGTTTGCACCTCTCCTAATTCAGAATGCAATCAAACTGACTGGTGACAACATTGTCAAATTGTTCATATCGTCCATATTCTAGAAATTAAGTCTGAATAAAACGATAACCAATCGCACAAATTATTCACTTGTTTTATTAAACTGAGAGTTGAGTATTTCAACTGCTCATGCAACGTCTGCCTCCCCGCAAAGAAAACATGAATTGAAAGGACTCATTAGTTGGCCGTCAGCGCTACCTTCCAAGGCTCTTCTTGCCCTCAGTTCCTTCTTCTTGAGCAGAACCCCCTTCTCTCCGTGCTGGGAAGCTTTTCAACTCGACTCTTCGTCCATGTCGGGTCCCATCCAGCACCGCCTTCCACCCTACCGTCCTAAACAGCTCTTAGGTTTGTCCCCTCCCCACTATCCCTACTGCACTGCTCCGATCTACCCTGTAAAACCAGGAGTGTGACCTTCCAAACCGACTGTGCCTGAGAGGTTTCACCCTCCCAAGTACAACAGTGAGGTGAACAGGAAGTGGGCTTCCTCCTAAAGGGGGTGCCCCCACTCAGCTCTGTGACCTTGAGAAGAATCCTTCACCTTTCTAAGACCTACTCTCCTTTTCTGTGTAATTCGAGTACTACCTAACTTGTAAAAGGATTGTTGTAAGAATTAGAGATCACGCGTGCAAAGTGTCAGGTCCTCAGTGGGGCTTTGTCCAAAATTAAATGCTTTATTACTTTCATTATTTTCTTATCTGTAAAAATGGGCAATAAGCCTGAGTTACTTTGAAGATAAATAAGATAAGATGTAAGGGACCAAACATAGTTACTAAGTATTTCCTTTCATTTCCTTTTAATGGGTCTCTATTTCATCTTCTGCCCCTTGACTTCACATGCCTTCTCCTTTAGCATAATGAGTTATTTAATAGTTGGACTGGGCATCTTCTCATGCCCTCCCCTCCTTCAAAGCCATATTTACAGGTATAAACTTATGTGTGAGACAGTCTTTTACTATATATATTTCAACATTAAAGTAATTGTCAAAAATTTTCAAATTCAGAATGCAATCTCCATAAAGTACAAGTGTACTTAAGGGGGTGATAAGACAGAACATTTATAAGCATCAAATTCTGTTAAAAATCTTCAAACCATGGCTGCTGTACATATTCATGCAAACATGGTAAATGTGATGAAGGATTATAAAATCCTGCTAAATGATAATCTGAGAAATAACCTTGGCAGAGATGCAATCTTGAGTTGAAATGAAAAGAAGCAGTGGTCCCAGTTAGAGCAATTCATAAAAAAGAGAGAGAAAAGAAAGAAAGGAAGGAAGGGAAGGAAGGAGGGAGGGAGGGAGGGAGGGAGAAAGGAAATGTGAGTACATCAATAGATGAATGGATAAAGAAGATACGGTACACATATACAAAGGAATATTACTCAGCCATAAAAAAGAACAGTATCTTGCCATTTGCAAAAACAATGGATGGAAACAATATTGCTTCTCTCTCACTTACCAACTTTACATCTCCCTGTATGGCCCCGGAAGATGACTGGTTAGCCAGAGACGGGTAAGATTCCTCAAGGGAGGAACAACCTAAGACAGGCACAGTCGCAGGGGGGCCATCAAGTGAGAAATTGGGGGTCAACAGAGGTGAGGCTTAGAACCTCACCCCCCACTGTTCTGAGAGAAATCTTCTGCATATGTGGATGTTTTATTGCCCTTGTCTAGCTCGGATTAACACATAGTCTACAGGCACACACCTGATCATCTACATTTGCCCTCTTACAGCACTAAACTATGTTTTCTACCTTTATCTTGCATCTACCTACCACTTCAGCATTTTATTAAAAATAATAATAATAATAATAATAATAATAATAATAAGGGAGAAATGCAGGATTCACATATAAATCAACTATAAAAGTCAAACGAATAATCATATCTGACCTGATTGTTTATAGTTCGTGATGTGTGATCAAAACCGAAAGTTTCTGTGATGACTGCCCTTGCACTGTTCACCATGTAACTTATTCAATATGTAAGAACTTGTTCACCATGTAAGAACTTGTTCGTTATGCTTCAGAAGATTGGAGACTGATGAGAATTAGGCTTGGGGTGGATTAATGATGGTGCATTGAGTCCCCTATACAGAATTTTATTGTTGTTAACAACCATTGGATCAATAAATATGAGATGTCCTCTCAAAAAAAAAAAAAAAAACAATGGATGCACCTTACAATGATAAGTGAAATAAGTCAGACAGAGAAAGTCAAACACCATATTATATCACTTAATATGGAATCCACAACGACTCAGAGAACAAACTGGTGATTGCCATAAGGGATGGGGCTGGTGGGACAGGGGAAACAGGTGAAGGGGACAACAAGGCACAAACTTCCCATCACAAAATAAATAAGTCAAAGTGATTAAAAGAACAGCATAGGGAATATATTTAAATCTTTGCACGGTGACAGATAACTACACTTAATGTGGTAAGCATTTTGTAATGTACATAAACTGTCGAATCACTATGCCATATACCCAAACCGGTATAATATTGTATATTAACCATACTTAAACAATAAAACAAAAAGAAATGTGATTGAAAGTGTTATGTTTGTCGAGGTTGTCTGTCAACTTGCCAAAAGCATGTTAATATATTTTAATATTTTTAAATTAATTTGGTAATAAATGTAAACATTTCTTTAACAACAGTAAGAAAAAATACTAGCTTAGGTACATAAATTATGAACTTTATGTTTACTCATAGGTTGGAAAAGAAATCCAGGGTTATTCTTCCCCATATTTCATAATTTAGAATTTACAAAGGCAAAGGAAGCTAACAATCTTTCCAAGTATATAAGAAAAAAATACTAGTTCTGTTTAAATATGCATCCAGGTAATTAAATGGCTTTCATCAGGTCCCTAAAGTGACAATCTCTAAAAGTGTGTAAGTTCAAATGTTTATTTCTTGAATGATTTCACCATAGCCCTGAAAAAAGGATAAAGTTGACTTGGGGAAGAAAAACTGCTCAGTGTCCACAAAGCACTTCTTTAGCAGCTGGTATCCACCCTTTTGGTGTCAGGTTGGAGAATAGGAGCAAGGAAATGAGTTGAAGATTCTTGTACATAGTCTACTGTAACTTAGCTGCAAAGCTTTTCTAAAGTTGTCACACGAACATGATTTCAAAAATGCTGAATCATTCCTCTCTAAGGGGCTCTTTCTAAAATTTACTACATATTAAATTTCAAACGTTTTTTAAGTAAAATGAAACAGAACCCTAAACTTAAATCTAGGGGTTTTTTAAACATACGTATATTTTTAGTTTTCAAATTATTTTAGAACCATCTCTTCTTCAAATGCTCCTGTGGCCTGGGTGACAGACACAGTGATGACTTACACACACCCCAACATGCAGTCAGCCAGGCCCTGACCACACCTAGACGTGGGCGCCCCCCCAGGTCACTGAAAAAGCAAGCACTATATGTGAAATCATAAAACTATGGTCAAGTATTCTAAGACACGCTGCTGTACCCAGCTCCCCAAAGATAATGAAAAGGAGATGATGATGATGATGTCAGAAGCCATTCTTTTATCCTATCCTCAGCACTTTTCTTCCAAGTGTACTCTTTTGGGAACAGAATTATAGCAGTCATGTAGGCACAGGGTGGAGCCCTAAATGATATCAGGCCAGGCCAAAAAGCAATTCACTTAGGGAAGAAATAACTAGAAAAAAAGTTACTGAATTCACCATCTTGGTTTTGCACATCTCCAGAAACACTGCTTATATGCATTATTATCACAGCAGTACACAGCCTGGGAAGGAGGGCAGCAGCATGGCTGGGGGCTGACTCCTGAAAACAGAACGGCCTGTGAAAACTGAGCTGCGCTGCTCCACTGTAAATGACTAATGCCCAATTTGAACTTAGTACAGTATTTTTACATTCCCCTAAATGGGTCTAATTATTCTTAAATCAATCACACTTGCTGAAAGAGCCTAGAAACAAGCCAAAGATTTCATACTTGGCTTTACAGATAAAATGCAACAACATGATCTACTATATATGCCTGAAAATGAACAAAACTTCCTTTTGAAAAACCAGAGCATTCACAAACCTTGTCTTTCGAAGATGGCTTCTATGCATCACCACTGGTTTATCTTAGCTTGGACAATCACTCTGGATTTACTTTTCAAACAGGAGATATCACTGAGACTGGTTTAGCTCATTTCAATCATACTCCCAACTGAAATATGTAGCATGTTTAAATGATAAAAATAACATGTCTCACCGTCAAATACTCGATTATAATGACGATTTTATTACCCTAAAATACATTTTTATATAATTGTATAAGCCACTTCATTAAGAACCTGAAACTGAATTATATTTATGCCAAATGCAACTGAAAAAACATAAGTAAACAAATATCATTGCGTTAAAAATAATTCTGATAAATGTTTATTAATCTCCTGCTATATAGAACAGAATATGCCTCAACTTTTTATAGGAAAGGTTTGTAATTAGTATTTGCATTATTCTATATTAAGATACCACAGGTACACTATTCTTACAAAACATATTTTCTCATTTTTCCCATGATTGCTGATGAAAGTAATACAAGTAGTTTAATACTAGTCACTTCCTGCACTTCCTAATTTTCTTAGTCTTTCTCTGACACTAACCAATATTGATGAGTAAATGCTTGCGAAAGGTGTTTCTTCTTCCAGTATAAATTCATTCTTTCATAAAATACTTATCATACGTTCACTATGTGGTAGGCTTTGTGTTAAAGACTGTGGATGTGAAGTAAATTAAGACAGATTCCTTGCCAAAGAGCTCATGGTCGAGGAAAGGCAAAAGAAAATTGCATTACTGTTTACTATGCAGGGTAAGAGCAAATGACACACAGAAAGACTCCTAGAAGCATTGTTCAAACCAAACAGGAAGGTCAGTTTATATACTCTATTTTATTAAACTATGTCTACCTCCTTTATCAAAGAGGTAATGGCTTAACACTACCTGGTTGGCACTTCCTTGTCTTGGCAAAGAGGTGTTGACAGGCAGAGACATCAAACATCTCTAAGAATTACAATCCCCATCCTGCTTCCTGACTACACAAGGCATCACTGAATTTAGATTTACCTGCCTAAGACCTCATCTAAGTTGGAAAACACCAGTGAGTTCAGCTGTTGTTAAGACCAGACACCTACATGATCAGAAAAATGTGAACTAGAAATTTACAAAAATCAGACTTCTAGCTGGGGTTCTAGCTGAGGTTTTTACCATAGGTTTATTTTTTGGCATTTAGGCATCAGAATAAAAATATGATGTACCTGAAAGTATAAATGCTTATTACCATATTAGGTACTAAATTAGAAGGCAAGTTGGATTAGATGTCATGTTTTTTAACTGTAAGAACACAAAAGATATCCCAAAGAAACTGAGTATGGTATAAGTAAACCCTTTCGATAATATTATGTGCCCAATTAGAATTCACACTTAAAATGCCAGTATACACCTAGGATCAGTGTGTACATTTAAATGTATAACCAGTTACTGGTCCCCATAGTACCTCAGGAATCAGGTAAAACACATGAGTTCCTTCAACAGTATGTATATTCTTACAGTGTTTGACAGGAAATCAAAGCATAGTCATTATTTTCTTCCAGAACATTATCTAGTCTTTAAAAGAAGCCTAATACCCAAAGACTGAACAGGACAAGTGTTCTATCTACATGGACCACTTGCACTATTCTGGTTTTATAAATAACATCATTTCAAACAGTAGGGCCTAATTGGAAATGCCCAGCTGGCTACCCCTGTATTTGTTGTATGGGGGTGCAGTCATCAGACCATTTGTACGGGAGGTAAATTTTCCCCTGCTCAGGGTGACCTTACATGACTTAGCATCGTCCCGCCTCGGCTAGAGGTGAAATCAAGGCAGCCGGGGCAGCCGGCAGTGTTTTCTCCTGCGGCCCCGACAAGAACAGCTAACACCAGGGAGGACGCAGCGGGCCCAGCCTGCCCTAGGGGACTGGTGGGGCGCTCTGGTGACAGCTCGCCCTCTCCCCGAGGACCGGCTCCGCTCAGCAGAAGGCTGGGGTCCCGCAGCCTCTACAGCCCGAGACTGTGGGTCTCAGGCGCAAACCTGCTCACCGCCTCGGTGCAGCAGGGGATTGTCCCTGAAGCCTGGGTTGGAAATAACAGCAGTTTGGGGAAGTTTGCGGTATGCATTCCAACCCACTGATGCCTTGGGGCGCTGAGACGTGAAGACTCTTAAGAATCTCCCTCCCCCACCGCCTCCCAGATTCCGGCTTAGACATTCATTTCCTGGGCAATTTCTCTCTTGGGAGGAAAACAAAGGACTCTTTCAATCTTCTCCTGTCAACAAAGGGCTCTAAAACGCGGCCGCAGCCCCTTCGGTCGCGCCCTCTCCCCTCCCGACCGGCCCGCGGGGCGGGGGCGCGGCGGCAGGTGCTCACCTCCCGCAGCTGCTCCAGCTCCTGCTTGAGGCCGTCGTACTCGGCCTCCAGCTCGTCATAGTGCTGCTTGAGCGTCAGCTTCTCCTCCAGCACCACCAGCCCGTACTCGGCGGCCTGGATCTTCTCGTGGGTCGTCTCCGCGAGCTCCTTGCTCAGCCGCTCTATCTCCGCCTTGTAGTGGTCCGCGGCCTGCGGGGCCTCCTCTGCGGCCATCGCCCCGGCGGGCGGAGGCGGGCGGCTGCGGGGCACGGGGAGGGAAGGCGCGAGCGGCTCGGGAGGAGTGCGGCCGGGGGACGGCGCCGCGGTGCCCCCGCGGCTCCGCCCGGGACACGCGCGAGGAACGGCCGCCGGAGCGGGCGGCGCGCAGGGCCGGGCCCGCGGGGAGCGGCGGGCGGGCGGCACGGCCCGGGCTGCGGCCGCGGCGCGGGATTCTGCGGGTTCAGGGCGCCGGCCGCCGCCGCCGCCCCGGGCCGCGCCACTGCAGTCCCGCCCGGCGCCGCACCTGCTCCCTCCGGCGGGCTGCGGCCGCCGCTCCGAGGGGGCGGTGAGCGGAAGGAGGCGGCGCGGGGCGCGGCCAGGCTCCCGCCGGGCCTCCCGAGGCGCCCCCCGCCGGCTGCCCGGGGGCGCGCGGCCGGCGGCCGGAACGCGCGGGGAGGGAGCGGCGCTTCTCCCGGGGCTGCGCCCGGCGCGCGTCCCGGCCCCGAGGGCGCTGGCGCCTGGCCCCGCCGCGACGCGCGCCCTCCCCGAAGAAAGGCGGACGGCTGGGGCCCCGGGGCCGGCGCGCTCACCGCCTCCGCCCCCGGCCCGGGCGCCACCCCCCGCCCGCCTCCCTCCCTCCTCTGCTGCCCCGCCCCGGCCCGGCGCCCCTCGCGCTCGCACCAGATACCCTTCCCCCCGACGGCCTTCGCTCAGGATCGCCCCCCTCGCCCGGGCCCTCGGTGCCCGGCTCACCACGGATCACCTCCACTCGGGAAGATGCCTACAAGTGCCTGCAGCTGAAGTCTCTAGGTACCATTACTTCTGGCCTCAGTGGTTCTGCTCCATGGATTCTTCAATAAAGGAAAACTGCATGAAATTCCATATATTCGGTATCAACAGTACCTTCCCGTTAACACTTGTAAAATAGTAAAGAGCGAATAATTCTTGAGACCACGTACCAAACATTCTTGTCAGTGTGGTGCGGGCATTCTCTCCAGTCCTAATAACTCTGTGAGGTAGGAACCGTTATCCCCGATTTCCAGGCACAGGAAGGTTGGGTGATTTGCCCAAAGTTGGGCGACGCTTCAGCGGTGAAGCCCAAACTGAATCAAATTCCAGAGCCCTACAGCGGGTCCTGTTGGCTTCACCTTCACTCACTACTAATACAACGCCAGCAACTAATATTACATGCTCAGAAAACGACCTCTTTAAATCAATATCGAGGGTGATGGTGAAGAGTCACAAAAGGAGGTAAAGGCAAAGTCAGAGAGAAAGAGAACAAAAATGGAGAAGAGATGAGAGTAGATAACAACCAAGAGGGAAGGAAGCACTAGGCACAGAACAGTGATTTCTGGACAACCAGGAGTGGCTGCGGGACCAACAGACCCAGGGCCTGACCGTCCCTCCCTCTCGTCTATTGGATGCCACTAGCGACAGAACATTCCCGGTGGCCAGGAGGTGTTCAACACATACACAGGCGTGGCCTTTCTGAGTTAAAAAAAAAAAAAAAAACCAAAACCAGGACAGAACTTTCCGCGTTCACTGTGTACATGGTAAAGAAAAACAAACTACAATCGCTGACAGTGTGGGAGGGGAGCACGTGGCAACGCCCTTCAAAGCCTTGATTTACAGGCTCTCTGGGTGTGATTTCCACTGCCTCCAAAAACGACACGAAAGATTCCTTCCTGTCAATTACAACAGGAATCACAATTACAAATTCTCTTGTGATGATATAATCTATAAATAAATAAATAAAAGGAGAAAACACTTGAAATGTGCAGCCACCATGAATTCCGACCTTGCAGATTAGCGAGGATGACAGTGACCACATCCTTCCACCTATGTGCCCTGAAGTCACACTCCAGTGGAAAACCCCTCGTGTGCTCCTGCAGCCCCCAGCTTCTATCACGAGGATTGATTAGGGGCTGCTGAGAAGAGGCAAAGCCTGTAACTGCAGTTAGCTCAACTGCCTTCTTCCCAGGATGCCCCTGGCTGTTGTTCCTCACGGCAGAGTGTGAGCATAGCCCTTCCAAAAGGATCATAACGCTTGGAGATTGCCTGTGTCTCCCCTTCCTTTGCACAGACGTAAGATGGGAGTTTGCCTCTGTGACTTTCCATTTTCTAATGGGTGACTTGCCACCCATTCCTTATGCTCTATGCTGCCCCGCTTTTCTGATTGATAAACTTGTGTTAATATATTCCATCTGACTTCATTCAGACCTGTATACTATTCTAAAATGCTAAGATTTTGCTTATTACAACTTTGATCCTTTATATGTTGGTATTTAGCTTGAAAAAAGTAAACTTATTTCCTTATGCACATGCTCTTCCAGTACTCCAGTTACAATTCTGTCTTCTTGTATGTACCATACATATCGTATACACATAGATACAATCAATGACAAATACCTAGGAAACAATTTCTCAAGGCATTCCTGGAAGTAAGGTTACCTCATATTTCTTTACCCTAGCAGTCCAATTCCTTATGAAACGTTCTTATTTAGAAATACTTAGGGAAAAACGCATTTTGTGACTTAGTAACTCAAACTAGCCTCTCACCAACTCTGTTGGCATGAATATAGCTTTCTCTTGCTCTCACGCATAAGCAGATGTTTATTAGGCACCATTATGTCCTAGGTACAGCAGTAGGCACTGTGAAATCAATGACCAGTAAGATGTCAGTGGTCAGTGGTCCCTGACTTCATGGAGCTTGTTTCTAGGAGGAATGAACAAAAACACCTCAACAAAACAGACAGAAAATAAACAACAGCAAAGATGAGTTAATACAGTAATTCCAAAATGTGACACTGACAGGCAGGAGACAGCACCAGTGATCAGAACAGAAGCTAGTCTGCCTGGGTCAACTCCAACTTTGCCCCTTACTAGCTGTGGGATAATAATACAACCGCTAATGAGATTGTTGTGAATAGAATAATAGTTGACACCTAATAAGCAGCATATATATGCCTGTTTTTAAGTTTTTGAAGAAAAAGGAGGATAAGATTTAAGTAGAAAAAAATAACAGGATGATCAGTGCAGATCTCTCTGAAGAAGTGATATTTATTTTAGTATCTACAGAACATGAAGGAATTGGATAAGCAAAACGTGGACAAAGAGCTTTCCAGAAAGAGGGAGCAGCAGGTGTAAAAGCCTAAGGCACTAAAGAGCTTGGGGAGTGCAGAGAACTAAAATCAAGGGCTGAGGCTTTTAAGCAAAGTCTCTACTCAGGGATTATGCCTGCCTTGCAGGTTAGAATACTGAATTTGAATGTTGTATAGCTGAAACTAATGTAATGTTATGTGACAACTTTTTAAAAAGGGGAAAAAAAAGAATATGGTCTTTCAAAGTGTAAACATTCACAGAGCAAAACACTTAACAAGTCAAATGAGTTTCACTTCACACTGCCCAAGAGCAAGAAGAGACAAGGTACTTCTGTTTAGCTTCTCAACATGCATTAGAAAAATCTCTAAATAGTCCTGTTAACTACAACAGCCTTCAAGTCAGGATAGCTGGAAGATGGTGAGTTGTGCTATTAAGGCTGCCGGAAAGGACTGCCCTTCTTTCTAATCCCCCTCAATGATGTCTGAAATTCCTTTGGTGATAAAGAAGAGTGTTTATCACCTCATAATTAGAAATAAGTTGAAAATACAAAAAGTCATGAAACTTAAATGTACAGTTATATTTGCTTTTCCCTTTTTCCTGACTCCGGCAGTGAGTTACACCAAGGAAGGCACTGAATGGCTGGAAGGGAGGAGGCTGGGAACACTGCAGACAAGCATTGGCTAATGCACATTTGTGCCTAAGGTTGGCCTCGCACCCAGCCTTTCAAGATCTGAATAACATTCCTTCCTGTTTCTTTCAGCTGAAATATGTTCCCTTATCTTGGTTTTGGAGGGCTGCAGAATTTGGAGATTCTGGACCTGTTCAGAAGCATTCCTTTGCCCAACAGCCTCAAAGGAAAGAATAAGACATTTGGGTTTTATTCTTGGTGCAGCGGGAGGATTTTGATTCATCAGGAAATGAAATGATTTGATTAGTATTTTAGGAATGTCACTACTCTGTGCAAAAAGAAAAGGTTGGAGGTTTCAAAAGACAGAAGTGGGGTCACTAGTCAGGAAGCTATCGTGGTTGTCTAAGAGAAAGAAAACAGTGGCCTGGACTGAGGTGTTGGTAGCAGGGAAAAGAAGTGGATGGATTCATGGTATATTGGGGTGGGGGGTGAAGTCTCAAGACTTGGTTGAAGATTGGTGGGTGTGGGGTAAGGAGAAAAAAATGGAATCATTAATAAATTCTAATTTTCCAACTTGGACGATTGAGAAGATGGTTTGCCATTAGTTAGATTGGAAACGCAAGGAGGAAGTTTCAGATTTCTTTCTCTTTAGGGCATATTAAATTTAAGGCCCTTTTAAACATTTGAATAGAAATATTAAGTAGACAAACCGATGTAAAACCAGAATTAAGAAGGGACTTCTCGGGAGGTATAACAATTATCCTCTGGAAATCATTAGCATTAGATGGTACTTAAGGAGAAGGAAATGAATGGGATTATCCCGAGAAAGAGTATATATGGAGAAGAGAAGGGGGTCCAGGACTAACCCTGGGGCACCCTTATTAACAGTTGAGTTAAAAAGGAAAAGCCACAAAGAAAGCTGAGCAGAACCAGTCAGTGTGGCAGTTGGAAAATCAGGAGAGAAACACCTGAAGGGAACAAAGAGAAGAATGTTTGCGGAGTGAACGAATCAAGGACCAAGTCAAAGCCATCGAGAGGTCAAGGTGAAGCCAGACGAGGACACAGAAATGTCGCTGGGTTTGGCGCTCCTCCCAAGAGTAGTTTGTGTGGAACAGAGAGGTGGAAACCAGACTGTAGTTGACTGAGGCATAAAAAGAAGTGTAAGACGGAGCCAACCTGGGCAGGCGACTCCATGACCCCAGAAACCAGGGGGAGGAAAACACACCACGGATGTGTGGGGCCGGCAAGTCTGCCATGAACTGCTGGGGGAATCTGACCATCAGGAGCGCTCACACAGGAGACCTCCAGATGCACCCTCACGGCACATGTAAGGTTTCCCCCATAAATGCCTTCTGAGGCCAGGACTTGATCTCCAAGACGGTCAGATGCTGGCCCAATGAGTGGCTGCCCCACCCCGACCCTGGAACACCCTGGGTCCAGGCCCAGTCCCAGAGGGTTCTGCCTCCCTCTGCTCACATGGCTCACTGGACCCATCTCCTGTGCTTTGTGTGCTTATTTAGGGAGCCCCTCCACCCCAGCTCTGCCCTCATCTGTCTTCTGTCTCTTGTAAGATGCAAGATGCTAATTTGTAAAAGCTGGAGTACTTTGCACCAGGGGGAAAAACCACCACCCAGCTGTTCTCTGCTTGCTTTGAACCTTCAAAACCAGTGCCTGCCAGGCCCTTGGGGGCTGTTTCTCCCTTTGTCATCTCCCCACCAGTAAGGCTCTGGTGACCTCCACGCACTCGATTTTTCCTGGGAATGCATTTTTCCATGTTCTTTGTTTTACTTTCTACGTTTTCTTCAAGATTCTTCATTCTACCATGTTTTGCTATCTGCACTGGCCTAGTTCAGAGTGACCTCATCTCATTAATTCTTTCCTCATTATTAAATCCATTCTCCATCTATTTTGACTGAAAACCACCAGAAGACCTTGTCAGCCCACTGCCCTACACAGGCTCAGACAAGTTTATTTAAAAGAAGACTAAAACATTCTGGCACCCAGGTATTGTTTCTTCAGAATTTGTCCATCGACCAGCCTTGATTTTCTTGATCCAAGGCAATGTTCTGTGTCACCTGTTTCAGAGTACCAAATCCTCTTTTTTATAAAGCTTATGTTGAAGACCACTTGAGTGAGCAGAACTATGTGCTAGCAGCTAAATTGACAAATGCATCCAAGGTCTTACAAGGTGCTGTGGATCAAAGAATAGACAGATTGGTTCAAATAAATTTTTATCACCCAACTGAGTCCAGAGCCCCACTGAAGTTAAACATCATGAATTTATTGAAGCACTGAAAGTCATACCGCTCTATGGCTTTTTCCAGAGGATCAGGTGTAAGAGTAGAGATGGTGTACAGTTGCATCTATCCAGAATTAGGGTTTGTCAGTGAGCGGGGAAGATGACTAGGAGACAGGAGATTGAGGATATTCATGAAAAGGTAGCCGATGAGTTAAATCACGGAACGTGGCTGGCTGCTAGTGACTCTCAACATCTGTTCTCTTCTATGGTAACTGTAGCCCCAGTTTCTTGCTGTGTGCATGGTCATGTTGATGCTGGGATTCTTGTTCACGAAGTCGAAGAATGAGCTTCACAAACACTCAAGGTAGGAGAGCAAGGTACAGGCTTTTATTTAAAGATAAAGTAAAAGGACGGAGCTCCTGGCTCACACCAGGAGGGGACAAGAGGTTCCGTAGTGGTGCGTTGTCTAGGGGGTTTTATAGGCAGCTGAGGATTTTTCGAGAACATGAAAATATTTAGGGGTGTGGACTTAAGTGGTCTCTAAATATTAAAAATTAACTTAACGTAAGGAATTTCCTGCCTTGATTTCTCTCTGGGACACGGGCGCCTCAGTCTGGGAGCACATCAAAAGTCTGCCTGCCCAGCTCCCAAGGTGGGCTGAGATATTGTCTACTTGCTAAAGAATCCCACCTCTTGAACTTCCTGGGTGTTAAAATGCAATCTTATCTTTAAGATGGAATTCTTCCTGCCTTTTACCAGGTCCGTCTACAGCTGGGTAGGAGTCCTGTTTCAGAATACCAAATCCTCTTTTTTATACAGCTTATGTTGAAGACCACTTGAGTGAGCAGAACTATGTGCTAGCAGCTAAAATGATAAATGCATCCAACGTCTTACAAGGTGCTGTGGATCAAAGAATAGACAGTTGCTCAGTTTCGAAAATCACCTCTTCAGATCTGAAGGAGGAAAGACAGCACATAGGTCTGGGCCTTTTAGTATGCTAAAGTGAATCTTACACATAGTTACAAATGATTAGCATAATAAAACATGTGCTATTCTTCTTTATCTGGGGAACATTAACTGATCTCACCGAAGAATGATTCTAGAGTTCAATGTTTAACATAGACTTTCAGTAGGGACTTCTTTGCCCATTGTTACATTGCTCTGACTGCAAACATGCTGCCTTGCTTTTTCCGGAAGCCCTCACCCTATTCTGTCTACACCCACAGTCCCTGTCTCAGTGTAATAAATCTGACCATTTACTTAAGTTAGTACATGTAGTAACTTGCCAGTGACTAGGATTTGGCTAATTGGATTTAAGAAATGGTGGGTAGACCCCATGTTTACCTCAGCACTTTTTACAATAGCCAAGATATGGAAGCAACCTAAGTGTCCATCAGCAGATGAATGGATAAAGAAGAGGTGGTACATATACACAATGGAATACTATTCAGCCATAATAAAGAAACAAATCCCACCATTTGCAACAACATGGATGGAGCTGGAGGACATTATGCTCAGTGACATAAGCCAGGCAGAGAAAGACAAGTACCAAATGATTTCCCTCATTTGTGGAGTATAAAAACAAAGCAAAACTGAAGGAACAAAACAGCAACAGACTCACAGACTCCAAGAAGGGACTAGTGGTTACCAAAGGGGAGGGGTGGGGGAGGGCGGGTGGGGAGGGAGGGAGAAGGGGACTGAGGGGTATTATGTTTAGTACACGTGGTGTGGGGGATCACAGAGAGAACAGTGTAGCACAGAGAAGGGACATAGTGGATCTCTGGCAACTTGCTGCACTGATGGACAGTGACTGCACTGGGGTATGGATGGGGACTTGATAATATGGGCAAATGTAGTGACCACGTTGTTTTTTCATGTGAAACCTTCATAAGAGTGTATATCAATCATATCTTAATAAAAAAATTGAAAAAAAACACAAAAAGAAATGGTGGGTAGAACTCCCAGTAAGTGTCCTTAATGCCCTCCTCCCTTCCCATTTTCCTGCTGGCTGGAATGCAGACAGAATGACCAGAGCCCCAGGACACCCCAGCCCGTGAGATGACTTTGATAATGAGAGTCACGCAGGCTGAGCAACAGGAAAGGAGGAGCCGAGGTCCGTAAACCTTAATGGGGGGATTGGTGGGATAACAACCCTCAATGTTCCAGGTTCAACATCCACATATGGTGACTTTTTTTTTTTTCCTATGAAATAAAGAGCTTGAGAAAAACCCATCTAGGTCTTGGCCTCCGTCCTGACTGCAGGGAGCACCTACCAAAGCTGAAAGCGGCACCAGAGATCATCTATTCTGGTCAGTCTTTGTTTAAAACAGCTTTATGAAGATGTGGTTCACATACCACAGAATTTTCTACTTGAAGTGTAAACTCAGTGATTTACAGTATGTTCACAGAATTGTGCAACCAGCACTATGCCCGATTTTAGAAAATCTTTATGACCTCAAAAAGAGACCCTGTATCCTTCAGCTTTCATCCCCGTATCTCCTGAACACCACCCACCCTGCCAACGAACCCTGCATAACCGCTTTCTGTCTAATCCACTTTCTACTTCTTTATATTTCTCTATTCTGGAATTTCATACAAAAAGTCATAGCATATGTATTCTTCTGTGACCAGCTCCTTTCACGCAGCATGTGTCCAAGATGTGTCTGCGCTGTAGCATAACTCAGTGCTACTTTTTAGGGCTGAACACTATTCCATTGTATGGATATAATCCCTTTTTTTGTCCATAAATCAGTTTGTGGACTTCTAGGTTGTTTCCATCTTTTGTTTACTATATATAATGTTGCTATAAACATCGTACACAAATTTTTGTGTGAACGTATGTTCTCATTTCTTTTGGTATACCTAAGGGTGGGAATGCTGGGTGGTATGGTGACTCTAGGTTTTACATTTTGAGGAACTACCAGACAGCTTTCCAAAGAGGCTGAACTATTTTGCACTCCCACCAGTCGTTTGTGAAAGATTCGGTTTTTCCACATCCTTTCTAATTCTTGTTATTATCTGACTTTCCATTCTAGCCATCTTAGTAGATGTGAAATGGTATCTCATGATTTTTATTTGTATTTCCCTAATGGCTAATGACGTTGAGCATCTTTTCACGTGTTCACTGGCCATTTGTACACCTTCTTTGGAGAAATGCCTTTCCAGAGCCTTTGCCCATTTTTTAATTTTTAACTTTTCCATTGACTAGCCATTTCCCTGTGTCTCTCCCTCTCCATGGGCCACCCCCCCAACCCCTTAGACACAATAATATTGAAATTGGGTCCCTTATTAACCCAGCAATGGCTTCTAAGTGTTCAAGTGACAGGAAAAGCAACATATCTTTCACTTTAAATCAAAAGCTAGAAATGAATAAGCTCAGAGTGGAAGCCATGCCAAAAGCTAGGCCTCTTGCACCAGAAAGTTAGTCAAGTTGTGAAGGCAAAGGAGAAGTTCTTGAAGGAAAATAAAAGTGCTGCTCCAGTGAACCCACGAATGATAAGAAAGCAAAACAGCCTTATTGCTGATTAGGAGAAAATCCGAGTGGTCTGGATCGAAGATCAAACCAGCCACAACGTGCCCTTAAACCAAAGCCTAATCCAGAGCAAGGCCCCAACTCTCTTCAGTTCTACGAGGCTGAGAGAGGGGACGAGGCTGCAGAAGGAAAGTTGGAAGCTGGCAGAGGTTGGTGCATGAGGTTTAAGGAAAGAAGGCGTCTCTGTAACAGAAAAGTGCAGGGGAGACTGCAGGTGCTGATGGAGAAGCTGCAGCGAGTTACCCAGAAGATCTGGCTAAGATGATTAATGAAGGTGGCTACACTCAACAGCAGATTTCCAATGGAGATCAAAAAGGCTTCTATTGGAAAAAGATGCCATCTAGGACTTCCAGAACCAGAGAAGAGAAGCCAATGCCTGGTTTCAAAACCTCAAAGGGCAGGCTCTGTCTCTTGCTAGGCACTAATGCAGCTGGTGACTTTCAAAGCCAACACTCACTGACAATTCCAAAAATCCAGGGCCCTTGAGAATTATTCCCAATCTACTCTGCCTGTGCTCTATAAATGAAACAACAAAGTCTGGATGACAGCACGTCTGTTTACAACATGGGTTACTGAATCTTGTAAGCCCATGGTTGAGACCCACTGCTCAGAAACAAAAGATTCGTTTCAAAAGATGAGTGCTCGTGACAATGCAGTGTTTACCCCGCAGCTCTGTCGGAGATGTGCCCCTACATCACGTGCTTTTCATGCCTGCTTCACAACATCCATTCTGCAGCCCAGCGAGTCACTTTGACTTTCAAGTCTTATTATTTAAGACACACATTTCCTGAGGCTAGAGCTGCCATAGACAGGGATTCCTCTGACGGATCTGGGCAAAGCAAACCAAGAGCTTCTGAAAGGACTCACCATCTAGATGCCATTAACAACATCTGTGATTCACAAGAAGATGTCAGAATAGCATCACGAACAGGAGTTTGGAAGACATTGACTCCCCCCCTGGTGGATGACTTTGAGAAGGTCAGGACTTCAGTGGAGGAAGTCACTGCAGGTGTGGTAGAAACAGCAAGAGAACTAGAGTTAGAGGCGGAGCCTGAAGGTGGGACTGAATTGCTGCATCTCATCATCAAACTTGAACAGGTAAAAGGTTGCTTCTTACGGATGAGCAAAGAAAGTGGTTTCTTGAGATGGAATCTGCTCCTGGTGGCGATGCCATGACGGCTGCTGAAGCTATGACAAAGGGTCTACAACACGACAGAAGCTTAGCTGATAAAGCAGAGGGAGGGTTTGAGAGGACTGACTCCAATTTTGAAAGGAGTTTTACTGTGGGAAAAGTGCCATTCAAGAGCATCACATGCCACAGAGAACTCTTTCATGAAAGGAGTCAATCAAAGCAGCAAACTTCACGGTTTTATTTTAAGAAATCGCCACAGCCTCCCCAGCCTTCATCAGCCTCTACCCTGATCAGTCGGCCGCCATCAACATCGAGGCAAGACCCTCGTCCAGCAAAAAGATGACAACTCTTGAAAGCTCAGAGGATGGTGAGCATTTTTTAGCAATCTTTAAATTAAGGTACATCCATTGTTTTTTAGACATAATGCTATTGCACACTTAATAGACTACAGTGTAGGGTAAACATAACTTAGATGCACTGGGAAACCAAGAAATTCATTTGATTCACTTTATTGTGATATTTACTTTATTGCAGATCCACAACAAAACTCTCAATATCTGTGCAGTATGCCTGTATTTCAGCCTGAAACATTTTTCATGTTATCAGAATACTTTCTAAGCATTATTATCTTTAACAGCTGCCCAAATGACCATTTCAGATTCTAACTTTTAGAATCTACCTACCTCTCATCCAGGGGCCCTTAATTCACGTAAAACTGCCTGACAAAATAGAAAAGCTGAATTCTAGGTACTTGTTGAAAAATACAATCTCAATCTTATGCCCGACAACAGTTATCAAAGGGAGGACTGTTTCAAGGATTCCAGCCCCTCACTCTCAGGTGGGAACCCTATAATCTCCAAACCAGCACAGGGCGAGGAGCTGGCCCACACCCTGCTCATCTATTGACATATTCTAACATTGGGTCATGAGGCCCTGTGAGAAAGGCTGAAAGACTCAACCCAGCAGAAGTGGCTGTCTGTCTGTCTGTCTGTCTACACAGGGATGCTGTTAGACCCTTTGACTTCACATCATGCCTCCCAGCAGAAAGGCCATCTTGTTTATACAAAGATGCTGTTAGGTTATTAGCCATGAACTCATGTAATGTCTCATTTATGAGAATCTTCCATGCTCTGTGGAATAGATCTGTGTCTACTAAGAATAGTTGGTCTCCTCCAGAGTAACTGGTCTGTTTTATCCCATGAGTACTGTGAATTGTATAACTGATCAGCTTTCCCTTTATCCATAGGCCGCTAGGAAGCTTGCTTGTGGGCAAATTTGTGACCTTCTTTCGGCAAGTGTACAGGTCAAATATTCCTAGCTTTCTTTTATGTCCCCACCATTCCTTTTTCTTGCTCCTACAAAATTCCTGAAATTATCCTGAAATTATATAGCTCTGCTTGCTGCCTTAAGTCCTTTCTAGAACCAGTCAAGTCCAACAGTTCAGGGCCCGACTCTAAAGCTGGAGTCACAGTCTGCTGTTGAACAAGGAAGTTACTTATCTCTTCCATACCTCAGTTTTTTCCTTCATAAAAAAGGGATGAAGCCTCTGCCCCATAGAGTTCTCATGACAAAATACACACGAAGGCCTCAGATGTGTGCTTAGCTCATAATAACTAAGTGCTTAAAATAAATTTTAAAATCATTTAAAAGAAATAATTGTACTCATTCTCCTATTGCTAGAGTTTACCTTGCAGAGGACTTACTCCAAATGGAATGACCAGAAAAAAGCATGCATGTTTTGAAGGCTGTGTGCTAATTTTCACATCAACCAACATGAAGGAAGCTCCAGTCTTATCATCCCTTTTTCAGGGCTAAGTATTGTTGCTTTTAAAAATCCTCTGGTCTGACAGGCAAAAAAGGAGTATTATCTTACGGTCATTTCAAGCTACATTTTGTGGATAACTCATGAGATTGAATCTTCTGGCCAAAACCACTATGTTTATTATTGATCACTTATATTTCTTCTCTCTCTGTCCATCTCTTGTTATTTTCCTATGGAGGTCATTGTGTTTTTCCTTTTATCATTTAAATAAGCTGAGGGACTCTATGGACTCCAGTCATCTGCCCAGAGAGGGGAAGACAGGGTAGTAAGAGGCGTGAGGGAGGTAATGGTCACAGGCAATGGGAAAGGGTGTCCAGGAACACCTAAACGGATGCCAGGCAGCGTGTCAGTCCTGCAGGGGGAATGGCCATCTTATTAACTGAGGATCGATGAGTAGTTCTAAGAGCAAAGCACACTGAAAATAGATCACCTTCATCATCTCTCTCCTCTTGTCCTTTTAAAACATGACCAGTTCCAGAAAAATAGTTAAACAACTAAGGGTTGTTCCTTCAGTTGCAACAAAAATTCCTTGAGTTACAAAACAATTTTAAGAACACAGTCAAACACTTCTCTGTCGCCAAGACTGTTTGTAGAAGCATAGTTATTTTTGTAGCCATGGAAACCCAGCTGATGCCATGGCTACATAACCAGCTTGCCCAGATAATTTCTAGTAAACCAAGTCAAACAAATCACTTTATCTACCCAGCTCACTTCAGATCACTTAGAAATGCTTTCTTTCATCACCAGTGGAGAGAAAATAGACAGCTTGGCTTTGTGCACAACCAGCTTAACATCTTAGCTTCCCTTTTGACATCTTAGCTTTTTTCTGTTGTTTTAAAAAAATTTTAACAAGCACAGAGTACATGCCAAAATAGTTCTCACATCTCTCTTCTGATTTCTCCTAATAAGTCTCTGGATATACCAGCTTATTTCCATGAGGATACTGAGAGACCCAAAGATGCTACACCCAGCCCATGGCCACATGCTAGACAGAGCTACACAAGCCTCATCAACAATTCACTCCACGTGCAAATATATCCTTTGAGAGACTAAGGAAAACGCAATTACAAGCTCTTGATATTCAATTTGGCAAACAGACGTAGAAGTTTATTCCAATCTAACCTTGTCCTTTTCTGCAACTTATTTTTTAAGATAATAAGTGGTTGAATGTTACTCTGTGCCAGGCCCTGTTCTGAGCATTTTTCATATATTAACTAATTAATCCCTTTTAACGACCCAAGGAGATTGAGGGTAATGGTAACGATAATGACAATAATAATACTCCTATTTAACAGATGAAGAAACGGAGGCACAAAGGGGTTGTGTACCTTGTTTAAGGCCTTGCGACTGGCAAATGATGTTCCTTCACTGTTAATACAAGCTTCTCTCCTAAGCCTTGTACCTTTCTCTCATTGCACTTTCTACCACTTCCTCCTCCATCCCCGAGGACTAGCCAAGAATTACAAGCCATGCTCTCTACCAAAATGCTGTAGTGGACACAACAGCAGACGAGTTAGCAGTCACAGGACTTGGATTCATGTCCCAGGTGGCCTCCGTAAAGTCAATCAATCCTGTTGGGCTTTGGTTTATTATCTGTCAGAAGGGAATAATCATAGTGCCGATACAACCTCACAGGACAGTCATAAAAATCAAAGAAGATGATGGAGATGAAAGGTCTTTGTAAGGTGAAAAGTCTTGAGCAACCCCAGAGACTTTTCATGTGTGGTCTTGGGAATGGCCAGGGATGTTCCACAGAAGAGGTGATATTGGAGCTAAGTTTCGAAGGGTGTGTCTGTGTCTTAATATAATAGAATCACAGTAAATAACATTTACTGAGCAATTAGGATGTTCCAGGATCTGTTCTAAGAGCTCTACGCGCATTATCTCTTTTAATGCTTTCAACAATTCTATGAGGTCACTCAGGTCCTACCCACCCAGCTCATATAAATGCCTCTTAGCATGATTCAAGAATGGGTTGGTCACGCTGGTGTCCACCAATCACAGCCGAGGAGAGATGTGCCCGTGGCTGGAACGAAGTGCGCAGGCTTTGAAGGTGGCAACCCACGTCCCCAGGCCAGGCCCTGGCGAGCTCAACAAAGTCGTAATGGGAACAATTTACTCTGGACACATCTCGAGAGGGTGCAGCCTGGAACATAACTGACATGTCAATTACCCAAGAGAAGAGACTTGGGAGGCTTTTCTTAAGCAATTTTGACCATTATTCTGGCTTAAGCTTTGCTTGCTCTCAGTCAGACCAAAAATAAAGCAAGAGACCTTTAGGAAAAGACTAGAAATCTGGATTGCCCACAAAACAGACCCCGAACTTATATAACAACAAATTAGGGAATGCATTTTAAGCCTTAAGCGATGCAGAATGAGTCAAGTGAAACATTATTGATAATTATCGCTCATGTTTCCAAACCTCTCTTGAAGCAGTTAGTACAACTGGAAATTGAAATGGACCGTTGAAGCAATTGCTGCATAAAACAGGAGATAGCAAGGGCTTCTGGGAAAGGGGCAGGCTCTGCTGCCTAGGGGAGCTTACAATGAAGCTGAACACATAGGGCCAAGAGAGGCACCTGCTTAAGGGATGTGGACAGGCACAGACGTGGGGATGGAGGACATGACGCCTATCACAACACATTCAACTAACTTTGAAAAACCAGGACCAAAAATCCTATTCATCCCCATTGAAATAAATCCCAAGCCCTTTTGATTGTTTTCCTGAATGTGACAGGTAGACTTCTGATGAGATAAATGAATGAGGTGGGTCATCTCACATGTGGCGAAGCAAGCAAATGCTTTCAGGATCTGTCTCACTTCACCTGAAGTATTCTCTGTGATAATCACTAGCTGCACACTTCAAAGGTGGCAGGCAGAAAGGCACAGGTATCTTTCTGTAACACCAAGGGCATAGGCTAAGAGGGACTCCTAGTGCAGAACAGGGAGGTGGGCAGAAGAAAATTGAGTCACTGTACCAGGCCACACAACTTTGTCCTTTTACCCTACAGAGAACGTTCTCTTGGCAATCTCTCCAAATGCATCCATGGCCTGTAATGAAGGATGTTGGGTGAGGGTTCCTTTACTAACAAGCCAAACCATGTCTACAGCTGTTTACCTCACATGCATACCATACTGGCTCTTCTGGATGGATACTGAAAAATAAACACCATAGACACACCCAATCGCTAAAGGAACACTTCTGAGACCAAAGGGAATTACTTCCACTGTGTACTTACCAGTTCATCACTTGCATTCCTGTAGATCCCTCATTTTGGAGGACACAGGTCACTGCTTTCAAAACCCATGCAAAACACTGTGATTTTTGGAAAGAGATGGGATGCCAAAAAACTTGGGCCAGGGGAACCTACAGAGTGATAGTGATTATTGTGATGATACCAACCAAGGCTACAGTGAGAAACTGAACTATTACCACCAACTGGCCTGAGGGAAAATTACACAAGGTCCGGGGTAGGGGGAGAATGAAGTCAATCCTGACCTACTCAGCTCACGGTATGGATGGAAGCCGGGGGGAGGCCTATGACAGTTGAGCTCCTTTTGGAGGATCTGTCTTCAGACAGATACGGGAAGTTCTAAGACAGCTTCTTCCTGCATTTGCTGTTTCTCAAGTGCCTTCGGCTCAAAATAATCAATATATCAAAGCAGCATCTTTTGGGGGTGGCATGTCCTGGACTCGTTCACCTTTATGATTGAGACTGCAAAGGTACTGAAGAGGCCATTTACAGAGGCCGTGTGCTCTGCAGTACAGCCGATGTGGGCAGATCAGATGCCCTTTTTAGGAAATCCCCGTCCTCTCAGGGGGTGGCCAAACTGCTCATCAGAAAGCCCACCCTACCAGTGCTTTCTCTTTAATGAGCACAGACTTTGTTAATTAGCAACATTATGTCAGACAAGAGTTCTCATTGGTAAAATTGGCCACAGTCAAGGTATGTGGACTGGCTAAAGTGTTTTAGCCACTCTTCCGGGAACAAAGCATAAAAATCTAAGATGTCCTGGAGCCCCCGCCCTAAGGGATGGTGGCTAGATCTTGACCCCTAAGCCTCTTACTTCCACCTATTGATTCAGAGGATTCCGTTTCCTGAGGACAGGGATGAAGTTACCCACATCCTGCCTCAAAAACACTGACACCCCTGCCTCAGAATGAACGTTTTATACAAGATGTGCCTTCATGTAACTGAACAGAACAGATCACATGAAGTATTGTGTGCCTGCTTGTTGATAAGTATATACTTGATAAGTCTCTGTATGGGTGGCTTAATCTTGTCTGAAACTTGCTTTCATTATAACCTGGTAGTGAGGGGTAGGGACTAATTAACCCTGACCCTCCTTTAATGGCAATGCCAATATCTATGAAAAATAACTTTAAAATTATGTAAGTCCAAATTATTGGGTGTCACTTAACACCTAAGACCAATATTCATTTCACTCTTCCTCTTTTGTGCAGATGTTATGATATTTTGTTGGGATTGACTACTCCACAGGCTTACTCTTGATCAAGTCTTTAAGAGCAACGTATAAATAGTATTTCTCTTCCCACCTGGGCTCTAGACAAATCGAGAGATGTTGCAAAGGAATAAGGCAGATGGGAACTCAAGCATTACTCTCAGTACTGATAAAGTGTAGTCCTTGGGAGATGAAGCTCTGTGCAAAAACCAGGATGATTGTGCTAAACTCCCCATCCTCCAGTCTAGACCTTGGAACAGCCCACCTGAGGGCAAGTTTGGAACAGCAGAGCAGATACGTACATGTGGAGGCTGCCTTCATTGGGCTGGGAAAAGAGGGAGGGAGAAAGAGACCAAAATGTCCATGTTTGAGCCCGTGGATAATTTGGCTTCAGTAAAGAAACAAGGCCCAATGGCTGTTTAGGCAACATATCCAATGCACACAGAGAACAGTAAGGGATGAAGCAGGTGGCCATATCTTGATACACCTAGTGTTGAGAAAAAAAGTGCATCAATTAATACCTTCATTGAGGTCCATCATAAGGTCATGGTCCGTTCGGATCCTTGGACCACAGGCAGGCAAAAGGCAGGAAGCAGCCACTCCCCAGCAGCTTTCCTGGGCCAGCTCAGGCAGTGCCTGAGCAATCACGGCTGTGGGGCAGAGGTAAAGGGTGTCCAGGATGAGCCTGTGAGTCCCACACGATGGCTCTCAAGGCACAGTACCCAGCCCCCCACCACCAGGCATCGGCAACCCTGCCACCACCAGGGTAGGGTTACAGAGCACATCTACTTTCTACGTGAGCTTGCAAAGGATCTCTCACTCTCTGCTCCTTCCAAACTTGAAGAGCCCCTTCTTTCTGCTCTTAGCTCTTCCTTTATGCAAATATAAACCTAGGATTAAGAAAATGAAATTCAAGCCATCCCCACTGCACAGATGATGAAAAAGGAGGGCTCATCTCAATCACCAAAGCCTAGATTTGAAACCAGGACAGAGTCTGTGCAGCAAATACTCTAAACGTTTCCAAAACTTGACATTTATCCCTAGAGATCAAGTAGGAAAAAAAAACACAAAACCCACATAAACATCATACAATGCCTGTTTTACATAAATATAAAAGGAAATTATAGTTTTGAGTGAATTTCTGTCTCAAAAAAGGAACCAGATTTATAATGTTATTTTATACACTGTTAGTTCATTAGATTATAACATAAACATGGTGCAGCTGTTGTCTATTTTAGCAAAATGGACTCAAGTTTCATGGAATGGACTGAGTCATCACTGTGGCTTCTATCCAGACCAAAACAAAGTTGAAATATAACAATAGTGATGGAAGCATTTTAAGAGCAAGAACTTCAATGCATACCTAGATTTTGTATAGAAAAAAAAGAGTAACGTTTAAAAACACGGCAAATTGCTTAGTGTTTGCAGTATATCTTTATAAGCATATAGTCAAAGAATTTAAAAGGACACAGGTAAAAAAAAAATATATATATATATATATATAGAGAGAGAGAGAGAGAGAGAGAGAGATTAGCCAGGATCCTGATATTTTGGGGGTCTCCACATGAAAAGAAATACCATATGATAACAAGATTCATTCTAAATGTAAATCTAAACATTCGTTGTTTATAGAAAAAGAGAGCTAAATGGAAATGAAACAAAGTTGATAAGCTTCAACAAAACAACGAAAAGTCTCATGTAAACACAGATTCTTCACATCAGCCACAATACTGCTTGTGCAAGGCAGGCCTCCTCAGAGCCCAGGGTGCAGATGCCCTAATGCAGGAATTCCACATAAGCCAGGGGAGGCTGCTTTAAATCACCCCATCAGGAGAGGAAGCAGAGGAAAACTCCATGCAAGGGGTTCTTTCTCCCCAAACCATCGCTGCGAACTTCAGCAAACCACCAGGAGTTACAGGGCATTGTTTGTAGGGGACTGGAAGGAAAGTTCATAAACACTGAGAAAATAGCATTCATCAGGCACTGTACATATTCACTTTTTCTCAAGTATACACTACACATCTTTGCAGTATTACCCCTTTTTTACAGATGACAAACCTGATGTTCATTAAGTGACGACACACACCAGCAGAGCCGGAATCCAAACCCCAGTTTGTCTTTTACCAAGTCCTCTGCTCTTTCTGAGCCTCATCTACCTCAGACTTAAGTATAAACCAACGCCCTCACTTTAACCAGATGCTGCCTCTGAGCTCAAACGGGGGCTTCTAAGGACGTGCGTAGAGAAGGAGGGATGTAGGAAAGAGCAAGTGAGGCAGAAATATCCAAATTTAAACTCCGAAATCTAGTCTGGGGTCGACAACCTGTTGCTGTAAAAGGCCACATAGTAATATTTAGGCTTTGCAGACTATACGATCCCTGTCACAACTACCCAGCCTGGCCGTTGTAGTGTGAAAACACCCACAGACAATGAAGCGGAGCAGCTATGTTCCACTAAAACTATTTATGGATGCAGAGATTTGAATTTCATACAATTTTCACCTGTCACATTTTTAAAAAGTGAAAACCACTCTTAGTTCATGAGCGGTACAGAAATAGGCCCTGGGCCAGATTTGACCAACAATCTACAGGCAGGAGGCCTGGTGCTGGAGACGAGGTTCAGTCATGCTTACAAACAGCAGCGTAACACTCGTACGGAAGGAACCAATCAAGCACTTTCTCTATCAGATATTCTGAACGTAGTGGACCTACTGCACAAACAGAAGCTTTTAACAGAGTCGACCGAACTGATGAGCGAACAGCAAGACGCAAGCCCCTTTGCAATGAATGGCTAAAAAACAACAGACCTGAGATTTTAAAAGGTTACCTATTAATTAAGCCTAATAACCCAGAGGATTCATCTCCAAATAATACGATTTTAATCCAACAAAACTGAATCTGCCACCTGTGCTGAAAGATGCTAAAATTGTTATTACTGATGTTCCTTTTTCCTTTAAAAGTTTTTTCTTAATTTGCTGAGTTCTGTTGAGCATTTTTACTTATATATCAAGGCTAATTTTTTTCATAGGCTTGAACTCCCTCCTTTGTAAGATGATGCTCATAAGAAAAGCATGATTCATTTTAAAGTAACTTCATCGTAAACTTTATGAAAGCTATGCAATCCTGCAGAGAGATACACTTTATCTTTTGAGAGATTCACTAACAGAAATGTGATTCGATAACCCTCGGTTCAACTACCAGAACGATTACATGAAGAAAATGAACTAGAAGCTGTTAGGTTTGAGGATTTGAGACAGTAGACATTTAATTGTACTGCAAAGAAGGAAGAGCCAGTTCATCAGTACACCTGCCACGGTTCTCTCTGAGAAGGCAAACTCGTCAAAGGAGAAGCAGGCTCTGAAAATGAATGAGCAGGGGGCTGCTGAATGTCAAGAAAAGCTTCACTCTGTGGTCCCTGGTTTCTGGCAGCAACAGGAAATGTTCAGTCTGCCGCTGGGAGACTCCTCACTGGCACACTGACTTCTCTGCTGTCAGTACCCTGTGAGTGGGGGGGGAAGCCCCCTGGAACCCTTCAGGAAATGCAATAACCTTGTCACTTGTCAATGCCCTCGACAGCTTATAAGACAACCTGTCAGCTAGCTCGCGGTACTACATTAATGAACATTGCCCTTGAAAGGGAAAAAAGAAAAAAACCAATAGTTTAGCACAGAGTAATCGATGAAGAAACTTGCAGGGTTTTTTTTAAGGTGTGAAAATGTGCCCATTATTCAGGTGTTAAGATTAAGAACAGTCAGAAGCAGTCCTCCACTCTTTCAGTTTAATTAGACTTCCCATAACCAGAGAGAAGGACTTTTATTGAAAATCTCATAAAGATCACAGCAATGTAAAAGGGTTGTCCCACAGGCTGGGTTTTCCACTTATGCAGGAGCAGAGGCAGGCTTTACTTGGCCATTGTCCCCCAGGAATAAATTTTTAAAGGTTAAAACAAAATGTTTAAGTATTTAATTTCTTTGAAGCAGATCACCATCTTACTTAAAGAAGTAGTATATGAATATTTTACTAAGTTTATATACTGAGCTCCCTAAAAGAAATTTCAGGAATAACTCAACCTATGGCAAGAAGCTACCATCTCATCCTCCTCGGCCCATGGGAGGCATCATTCATCACCGCCCTCATCCCTGAAATTCCAATCATTCTAACACTACTGGCTTCGGGACATGACACCATATTGCAGTGCATTTGTTCTCTCTGCCTTTTGGCAGGAACCAACTAAATAGCTCTCCTGTAAAGAGAGCTTTTTCTCTAAGGAAGATGGGGGCAGATCCTCCCACTGGCTCTTTCAGTGCCAGTTCCAAGCCCTTCTGGTTTGCCATCTTGCACTGTAGAAGCTAGAAAACTAAAAAGTCCATTCTTTAGACTCCCTTGTGGGCAGTTACATACATAACCAGGTTTGCCCAGCAAGTCTGGGAGACGGGAGACAAAGAAGGTCCCGTGACGAGGCAGCTGCATGGAGGCCGGCTGGCATTTGTGGTGGAGGCCATTGATTTCCCCAGACTGCTGTGGCAGAGGTTCGACTGGCCAAGCCCCAGAGTCATGGGTGCCCAGCACTGATATGCACCCGTGGAGGTGAGCTGTCTGTGTTGACAGTCCGTGGGCTGGGTGGGTATTTCTTTAAGCTTCCAGCCTGGGCCCCGGCCCTCTTGGAATTCTACGAGCTACCCATTTACTCTGAAATAAATCCCTTGAGGCTTAAACGCTAGAGTGCACTCCTTCGTTTACAACCAAGCACCCTAACAGATATGGCCCTGGCAAGTTCCACCCATGAAATGCAAGGGCGTCCTGAGGATCCAGTGAACCTGGATACAGAACTGGCTCTGCCGATTGCTTGCTGAGAGGCCCTGGGCAAATACCCTAACCCCTCTGTGCTTAAGTTTCCTCTGCTATAAAAGGGGGTGGAGGAGGCTGATACCCACCACACCGGGCTGCTGTGAAGAACGAGGTAAGGTCTGCAGCGTACATGGCCTGGCGCCTGACATACGGTAAGTCCTCTGTACATGACTGTTTCCTACATATCAAAAATACTTATGTTGGAAGAGGCTACTGAACCCTTTAGAGAGAAGTGCAGGTAGAGATTCATGATGGGCAAGAAAAAGTGTACAGCTAGGACACAAGGGGAATAAAGTTCCAGGAGAGGGTCGGGTCAGGATGTGCAAATGGGAGGTCGCAGTAAATGTCAGAGGGGTGACGCCTAGAAGTCAGACCAGCCTTATGTGCTGAAAAAAGCAAATTAACTCCAAGTTAGAACTCACGCTTTTGCAAGTAAAAGAAAATCCAGTATCGGGCTTACACAAACAGAAATTTTCTCAGAAAACAAGCCCAGAGGCAGGTTGTTGCTGGCATCCGTTCACTGCAAAGTGACCCCGTCAGGGACTCAGCTCTCTTCCCACTGTCATCTCCACCTTGCGGGGAGGCTGCTTCTGCTCCGGGCACTCGCCCAGTTTCAGCCAATCAAACGCAGTCGCGGCCAAGAGCCTTTACCGTTGGTGCCTGTGCCTTACTTTTCAGGAAAGGAACCCTCCCAGGTCAGCTCCACTTCCATCTCATTTGGCAGAATGGGCTCATGTATCCACTTTAAATGAATTATTAGCCAAGGGGCCAAAATCATAGGAACACTTTGATTTTTAAAAACATCATGTAAGTCGCATGGCTTAGAAAGGGAAAGCAAGATACTCCTGCTTCAAAGAAGTAGGCAAAGGGGAACTGACGCATAAAGTCAGGCTTTTTTCTGCTTATCCCTGGAAGTCCTTGAGCAGTGCCAATGAGAGGAGGCTTTCTCATAACCAGGTACAGTCCTGGCCTTGAGATCTGCTGGGAATCCAACAGTGAGCTGGCAGAGAGATGGACGCAAGACCCAGAATGAATGAGGTGTGACTCAGAAGGCACATTGGTAAAAGCACCAATCCCCAAAGTGGAGACAGTGTGTGTGTGTGTGTGTGTGTGTGTGTGTGTGTGTGTGTGTGTGTGTGTGTGTGTGGAGAGAAAGAGGGTTGATTCACGTCTAACCCAGGTTGCACTCAGCCATTAAGGAATCTATTCAGATAGACAGGGACCTCAGTGTAAGAGTCAGTCGGTACCTGCTGTCAAAATCATGGCATCCTTGTGGATTCAGGGACAGGCAAGACCTGAGACAGAGCTGGTGCTTCTGGCAGCCAAGGTCAACTCCAGTAGGAAGAAAGGAGAAAGCTGACAGGCCCGATGCAGGGTGTCTGGTGCATCACCAAACAGGCTGGGGAACGGCAGGACTCAGCTCCTAGTAAGCACTCAAGAAAAATCCCATTCTATCCAATTAGACACATAAAACATGGAATGAGGCAGGCAGGGATCAGAGGGAAAGCTGCACCCCTGAACTTTACCCCGGGCTCAGTTAAGCAGATCAGCTCCAGATCCTACCCATGCGAGATGCTGGGAGCCCTAATCCAGTCTATTTATTTTCCGCCCTTGGAGTCTGTGCAGGCTTACAGCCAGGCTTTGACACGCAGCTGTTGAAGGACGGAGAGAGAGTGTTTTCAACAAACTGGGCATCCATTCTATGTGCAACACACTGTTCTATGTGCTGAAGATACAATAACAGGCAGAACAGACATGATCCCCTGGCCTCAGGGAGCTCACTGGCTTCCCTGAACACCCAGGGAGAGAAAAATGACAACTGGCCAAGACCACAGCTTGCCAAGACTTCAGCATCCCCCGATGTGGGAAGAAATATGAGCCCACACAGGGAGGAAAGGTGTGCAAGACACGACCTATCTTCAAGGACCCGGCAGTCTACAGGGAAAGTTTCAGGGAGGAGACTGTTCCGGGAGGCGGCTGAAGAGACGTGACTGCTACAGTCAGACGGTGACAGCTTCGGGAAGCCCGCAGCCCAGCCTCGGAGAGCGGTCCCGCTCTTTCCCGTGGGGCCCGGACTACAGCTGGAGCCGCCCCCGCTCTAGCACAGGCGGTCCTCTGGAGCACCCTGCACACACACCTGCCCCAGCCTTTGGGTCTTACCCGTTAGGTTTTCAGAGTCTGACAGTCCCCTGGCAAACAGTGGGCATTATCTGCTTCACTGATAATCAGTGTACTTCCAAAACAAGAGAGCTGGTGATATACGCCGTTAATAAGAAAACTGTTATATCGGTGTCTACAAAATTCTAACAGCTGATATGGGGAAAGTTCTGGCAGTCTACATTTCTAACAGCTGTCATCAGGGCTTTGCTCTTTGTCCAAGTTAACCTGCGGCGTGCCTGAAAATGCTTTCCTAAATGGCATATGTTTGCCTTGCTAATCCAATAACTGCACTCCTAAATATGAACAAAGGCATGAAAAACAGTTCAGAAATGCAAACTCATGCAGAACACCACCTTCTCATTCCATGCACAGGTAACTGAGACAGCATGTTATTGGGGTACGTGTAACGTTCAGACAGCACCCAGTTTCCCAAGGTGGTAGAGAATTAACATGCATTATTAAAATCAACAATCCAGGGAGAAATTTGCTATTAGCTAATGGTAACGCTGAGAGACCAGCACATAGTGAAACTGACTGATTTAGTTATGTTTCCATTAGTTTTTTACTGAGCGCCCAGTCACCCACTGAGGAAATCATTAATTACTGGTAAAGTAGTAGTAGACATACAACAAGAAGAAAGGAAAGAAGGATGGAAGGAAATAAGGGTTCAGTGACACATGACACAGGCGCACCTCATTTTATCGCCCTTCACCTCCTGAATTTCACAGACACTGCGACCTTTACTAGAGGTTTGTGGCGATCCCGGATCAAGCAAGTCTGTTGGCACCGTTTTTCCAACAGCATTTGCTCACTTCGTGTCTCTGTGTCACAGTTGGGTAATTCTCGCAATATTTCAAACTCTTTATCATAATTACATTTGTGACAGTGACCTGTGATGGGGGATCTTTGGTGTTACTATAGTATTTGTTTTGTGGTTCCACAAACCACACCCATATAAGAAGGCAAACAAAATCAATCAATATTGTGTATTCTGACTTTTCCTCTGACCAGCCATTCCCCCATTTCACTCCCTCCCCTCAGGCCTCCCTGTTCCCTGAGACACAACAATACTGAAATTCTGCCGGTTAATACTCAGTTATTCCCAGTTAATACCAGTTATTAATTAGAGGCAATTGAACACAATGGCCTCTAAGTGTTCGAGTGAAAGGAAGAGCTTCACATCGCTCATTTTCAATCAAAAGCTGGAAATGACCACCTTCAGCGAGGCACACTGAAGGGCATGATGGACTGCAAGCTAAGCCTCTTGTGCCAAACAGCCAAGTTGTGGATGCAAAGGAAAGTTCTTGAAGGAAATTAAAAGTGCTCCTCCACTGAACACACAAATAATAAGAAAGCAAAACAGTCTTACTGCTGATGTGGGTAAAGTTCTGGGAGCCTGAAAAGAAGATCAAACCAGCCACAATATGCCGTTAAGCCAAAGCCTAATCCAGAGCAAGGCCCCAACTCTCTTCAGTTCTATGAGGCTGAGAGAGGGGAGGAGGCTGCAGAAGGAAAGTTGGAAGCTGGCAGAGGTTGGTGCATGAGGTTTAAGGAAAGAAGGCATCTCGGTAACAGAAAAGTGCAGGGGAGGCAGCAGGTGCTGACGGAGAAGCCGCAGCGAGTTACCCAGAAGATCCGCTGAGATCACTATTGAAACTGGCTGCACCAAACAATAGTTTCAGTGTAGATGAAACAGTTTTATACGGGAGGAAGATGCCACCTAGGAGTTTCATAACCAGAGAGGAAAAGCCAGTGCCCAGCTTCAAAACCTCAAAGGGCAGGCTGAGTCTCCCATCAGGGGCTAATGCAGCTGGTGACGTTAAGATGAAGCCAATGCTCATCGACCATTCTGAAAATCCCAGGGCCCTTAAGAGTTATACTCACTCTACTCTGCCTGTGCTCTATAAATGGAATAAGAAAGCCTGGATGACAGCACTTCTGTTTACAACATGGGTTACTGAATCTTGTAAGCCCATGGTCGAGAACTACTGCTCAGAAAAAAGGATTCGTTTCAAAAGATGAGTGCTCATGACAATGCAGTGTTTACCCCAAAGCTCTGTCGGAGATGTGCCCCTACATCACATGCTTTTCATGCCTGCTTCACAACATCCATTCTGCAGCCCAGCGAGTCGTTTTGACTTTCAAGTCTTGTTATCTAGAGCCATAGACAGGGATTCCTCTGACGGATCTGGGCAAAGCAAACCAAGAGCTTCTGAAAGGACTCACCATCTAGATGCCATTAAGAACATCTGTGATTCACAAGAAGATGTCAGAATAGCATCACGAACAGGAGTTTGGAAGACATTGACTCCCACCCTCGTGGATGACTTTGAGAAGGTCAGGACTTCAGTGGAGAAAGTCACTGCAGGTGTGGTAGAAACAGCAAGAGAACTAGAGTTAGAGGCGGAGCCTGAAGATGGGACTGAATTGCTGCATCTCATCATCAAACTTGAACAGGTAAAAGTTTGCTTCTTACGGATGAGCAAAGAAAGTGGTTTCTTGAGATGGAATCTGCTCCTGGTGGCGATGCCATGACGGCTGCTGAAGAGACAACAAAGGTTTTACAACATCATAGAACCTTAGCTGATAAAGCAGAGGGAGGGTTTGAGAGGACTGACTCCAATTTTGAAAGGAGTTTTACTGTGGGCAAAGTGCCATTCAAGAGCATCACATGCCACAGAGAACTCTTTCATGAAAGGAAGTCAATCAAAGCAGCAAACTTCACGGTTTTATTTTAAGAAATCGCCCCAGCCTCCCCAGCCTTCAGCAGCCTCTACCCTGATCAGTCGGCCGCCATCAACATCGAGGCAAGACCCTCGTCCAGCAAAAAGATGATGACTTCTTGAAAGCTCAGAGGATGGTGAGCATTTTTTAGCTAAACAGTATTTTTAAATTGAGATACATCCATTGTTTTTTAGACATAATGCTATTGCACACTTAATAGACTACAGTGTAGTGTAAACACAACTTTTATATTCATTGGGAAACCAGAAAAACTCACTGGACCCTCTGTACTGAGATATTTACTTTACTGTGGTGGTCTGGAACCAAAATCTCAATATTTCTGAGGTATACCTGAACAGATAGCCAGTCTCTGAATTTGCATTAATTAATATATAATTCAGATGCAATTGATTTCGATCAAGACTTCAACACAGAAGATAATTAATGTCAAATTCATGTAATAAAATCCATTTGCCTTTCCAAGGATCAGCAGTATATGTTAAAAGGCAAAATCTGAAGCATTAGCAATATTCCAGGAAAAATAATCATTGAAAATACAGTATGAAATAGAAATTAAAATCCCTGTTGAAATACCATTTCTCACCTATTTGTCAGCAAATTTCCAAAATTGACAATATACGCTGTTAGTGAGGTTTTGAGCAAACTAAGTTCTCTCATATGTTTCTTTTAGGAATGCAAAATAGTTCAGGCTTTATGAGGGGAATCTGTCAATAGGTAACAAATTTACAAATGCATTAATAATGGTCCAATATTCCCATTTCTAGTAGTTTATCCCAGAGATACAAGTGTAAATAAACAAAAAATACTTGTTTATATTTGCAAAATGAACCAATGGAAAATTAATGACATATTGATGAAAATAGTTACCCATGAAGGAATTGGATGGAAGGGACAAGTGGTGGACATGAGACTTGTCTGAATGTGGTTATTTAGTTTTAACTGGATAATAATACTGTTCACATAATAATAAATAAATTTAATTATAATCAATGTCTAGAAATTAAAAACGAAAACAAATGACTCCCTATATTACACAGTATCTTGACTGAACATCCACGGTAGGATATATTCTATGGATGAAAAGGAAAGGAAAAAATAAAAATCTTGAACTTCATTCTGTATTCTTATTGCTAGCAACGATATCAATGTTGATATTTTGGTACAAATATATGTATTTTATTGGCTAAAACAAGCAATTATGCTAATGATCTTAGGAGCCAAGGCTTTCAACATGAGAAAAGAGATACAAGTAAATTAAATCAAAGGTTTCTGCAACACCTTACTATGTTGATAGATAGTTACCACACTAGAAGAGGTGAGGATTTAATAATATGGGTACCTGTTGAACCACTGTGTTGCATATATGAAATCAACATAAGATTGTATATCAATGATACTTTAATTTAAAAAATTAAAGGTTTTAAGTAAAAAACCCAGAGATCTAAAACTGGAATTGAAAATGTCAATGTAGAATCATGATTTCTCCCTGGAGCAATCCAGTGAAAAGCCTTAGGAACAATGACAACCCAGTAGCAATGAACAGTCTTAAAATCTAGATTGTAGTCTTTATATAGCATTCTTTATCTACAACTAAAGCTAATAAATGAGATAAGTCACAGGATAAAAGGTTATTATACAAAATAAATTTAATTTATATATTACCAGTAAACAACTGGCAACTGAAATTAAAAATATCATTTACAGGAATATCCAAAATATGAAATACTTAGGAAAAAATTTAATTAAATGTATATGAGACCTGAAACTACAACACATGGCTGAAATTAAAGAAGACCTAAATAAATGGAAAGGCATACCATACTCACAGATGGGAATAATCAATCTTGTTAAAATGTCAATGCTCCCCAAGTTGAACTACAGATTCCATGCAATTCCGATCAAAATTCCAGGAGTCCCTTTTGTAGAGATTGACAAGCTATAACTAATATGGAAATTCAAAGAATCTATCAATTTGGAAAAAGTAGAACAAAGTTTAAAGACTTACACTACTTGATTTTAAAACTTACCAGAAAGCTAGAGTAGGCGAGACGATTTAATATTAAATAAGGGCAGACATGTAGTTCATTGCAAGATCACTGGAGTCTGGAGAGAGACCCATACCTGTGGGATCAATTGATTTTCAAAAATGATCCTAATGTAATTCAATGAGGGGAGAAAAGTCTTCTCAGCAAAGTGTGAGAACGATAGCACAGCAGCATAGGAACACACGTGACCACAAACAAGAACCACAATCCTTACCTCACATCATACACAAAAAAAATTAACTCAAAATGGATCATAGAACCGAAGATAATAGCTAAAACCATAAAATTTCTACCAAACTTAGGAAAAAAAATCTTTACAACCTTGGGGTAGTAAAAGATATCTTAGAACAGGCCACAAAAAAGCAGAAGCCATAAAAGAAATAATTGATAATTTGCACTGCACCAAAACATAAAACTTTTGCTCTTTGAAGGACTAAGGAAAAAAAACTTAGAAAATTAAATGGCAAGCCACCACTGGGAGAAATATTCACAATACATATATCCTCAAAAGACTTGCGTTCAGAATATACATATATATTCCTGAACCTGAATCTAAACAAGTCTGCAGGCTACAGGAAACATAAAGGATACAGGAAAAAGTTAAGTAACACTAGAAGGAATATTCATCAAAACCAGAATTTAAGACATTCTACAGGACAACTGACCCAACTGTGTAATCAAGTCAATAGCATTCAGAAAATGGTAGGTTATGATCAATTAAAGAGTCTGGGAAAATGGACCATTACTGAGGAATGTTAAGAATGTGACTGACCTTATTTACTATCAAACGGATGCAGCTTCAGGAGCCAACACAGGAGGCACTGATTAAGTGTAAAAACTGGACATCAGTGCAAACTTAACATAACACAATGTAACCTGAGTAACTACTGACTGTTCACCAAAAGTAGGGTGATGTGTAACCACTGCGGCCTTAATTCCAGATAAACAAAGCTGAAAACCCACCAGAGGTCTGTACACCTGAATGCATGATATTTTTTTTTATTAATAAGCTTACCTAATTCTGTATCTATGAATTGGTGTCTTCCTTTGGGTCTTAATTTTTTGTTTCTCCAAGTTTCAAAACATTTTTAAGAAACAAAAAACAAATGCAGTATATCAACATACTGATCAAACTACAGTGGAAATTTTTACCATGTTACTTCTTTACTGAAAACCCTTTAGTCCCTCACTCACCATTTACTAATTAGAATTCATTCACCTCCATGGGTCTGCAAAGCCTTCAGTGAATGGGGCTCCTTAGGGCCCCAGTTCCATCTCCTTTTTCTCCCTACGAGAAACCATATGTTCATGTAATAAACCTGCCACTGTCAGCTTGAACTCCACGCTACGGCTCGGGCTGGTCTCACCCTGGCTTGCCTGCCTTCCTCATTTTCTTTGCTCAGCCAACTGTTGCTCTCCTAAACCCAGCTCACTGGTTGCACTGCATCTCAGGCCTTATCTGCCTTAGAAAAACCTCTCGGATCTTCCAGGCTAGGGTGGTACCCTCCCCAATGCCCCTGTGGTACCATGTACATACCTTTACCTTACTTAGCACTTACCTTATTTGTTGGAATTCCTATTCGTGTTGAGGTTGGCCTATAACAGGTGTTCCACAAATGTTTGCTGAGATGAACTGAAGTTATAACAAATTCCACTGGAAGATATAAACATTAATCAGTGGTTAATTAATTCATTTGACATAGGCACTGTGAAATTGTTCAATAATTTGCCCCTGAAATAAAAATAACTGGAGAGTCAAGTGGTTTGAGCAAGTATTCCAGGCTATTTAATTGCTCCCCCAGCTAAGAATTATCATTCCAATATATTCCCTTCTTCAAAAGTGACTGGTATGTATAGAAACCTTCTATGATTTCAAGAATGATTTTTATGTTAAAAATGCATGCATGCCCTATTAAAGATTGTTCTGCTAGCAATAATAAAATTAGAAGTACTTAAAGAGTCTGATAAATTCTCATATAGATGAAGTGGTGAGCAAGGTGAACTAATGCTCTCTGCTAGGCGGCTGCTAGCAGAGAACAGTAAGATGCTATAGAGGCATTACTTGTCTTCCCCGTGCTATACTGCCTTCCCTGTGAATCCCCTACATTATGTGTGCTAATTATAGTGCCCTTTAATCCCCTTCAGGCTCCCTCCCCACCCTTTGGTAACCGCTAGTCCCTTCTTGGAGTCTGTGAGTCTGCTGCTGTTTTGTTCCTTCAGTTTTGCTTTGTTGTTATGCTCCACAGATGAGTGAAATCATTTGGTACTTGTCTTTCTCCGCCTGGCTTATTTCACCTAGGCAGCTGCTAGCAGGAAACATTAAACTGAAGATTTTTCCCTTTGCTGCCATCTTTTGGCTGAACGACAGTCATAAATCTTGAGAAGAAAGTAAGAGAAGAAACTTTATCCTCATTAAGATGTTTCATGCCAGGCACTGGCTTAGGGACTTTCACATCTATTATTTCATTTTACAATGACAGCAGTCTTCCAGATATTATCATCTTCCTTTTGATAAGGGAGAAAGGTAGGTGTAGCCAACACTGGGTGTCATCTTTCCCAAACCAGATTTTGTTCATAGTGCAGACAGACCCTTGAGAGGAGTCTGAGCCCCTTCCTAGACCCTTCCTAGATACCTCTTCACGGGCCTGAGCAATTATGGAGCGATTACCTTGCTTGTCGAGACACAGGATTGGGGCATGGAATGAAATGAAGTCAGCAGGAAGTGGGGTAGGGAAGCTTTCTGGAAGATTTTCATTGCTCTTAAAAAGACAGTCAAGCAGAAATATGTTCTCCTCTGAACATAACCACTCATAGGTGAGCTTGAAATAGGGGCAGCCATCCAGGAACCATGAGGGCAGCCAGCCGAAGGCAGCAAGCCAGGAAGCCCAGACTAGCCCAAGAAAAGGTGGAAAGAACCTCACTTCTCTAGAACATCACGGAGCAGCTGCTCTAATTCTTTTTTATGTGAGATATTAAATGCTATTGTTTAAGTCATCTTTATTTTGGTTTTTCTGTCACTTACAAACAAAAGCATCCTAATTGGTTCATTCAAGTTTTAGTGGATTTAAATAATTTACAAATATAAAGATTTATATCTGGTACATCATGCTATTATCTACCTGTTTCTTTCTTACATATAAAACAGAAGCAGAAACTCTGAGGGAAGAAAGGTTAAAAATATAAGCTCTTAGCCACCCCGCAGACCACGGCGCTGGGGCAGCTGCTGTGTGCCTGCCAGGAAACGATGCTGGAACCCCAGGAGAATGGCTTGGTTGACCTACCAGGTTATGAGCATATAGAAGATGGAATTTTTCCTCCTTTCCCACCTCCAGCCACCCCAGGGATGGAAGACGGTGAAGGAGCTGAACCTTTTGATGAGTCAGGGGGCGGAGCACCTGCTCCCATACCTCCAAAGAGAACAGTTAAAAGGAACAGACCCAAGCTGGATGCTCAGAGGTTAATTTCAGAAAGAGGGCTCCCAGCTTTAAGGCATGTGTTTGATAAGGCAAAATTCAAAGGTAAAGGTCATGAGGCTGAGGACTTGAAGACGCTAATCAGACACATGGAGCCCTGGGCACATAGGCTCTTCCCTACACAGCGGTTCGAGGATCTTATTGACAGAGTTGAATACCTGGGAAATAAACAAAAAGGAAGTTCAGACCTGTTTAAAATGAATTCGACATGATCTCCCTATTTTACATGAACATTTCATTAGCAATAATGATGAAGAAGGGGAAAATAGTGGCCATGATGTAACTACTACCAAATTAGAACCCTTTTTGATGAATTCATCTGAAACTGAGAAGTTTGCTTCTGAGTCAAGTAGTAGAAGCCTAACAGAAGAAAAACATCAAAGAATTGAAAGAAATACACAACTGGCCACGAAAGACAGCAGGCAAAGCTATTGAGTAACAGTCAGTCCCTAGGAAATGACTTGTTAATCATCAGGAATATGCAAATCAAAACCTCAGTGAGCTATCACCTCACACCTGTTAGGATGGCTATTATCAAAAAGACAAGAGACAATGAGTGCTGACAAGGATGTGGAGAAAAGGAACCCTCACGTGCTGTTGATGGGAATGTGAATTGGTGCAGCCTCTATGGAAAACGGTATGAAGGTTCCTCAAAAAAATTAAAATTAGAAATACTATATCATCCAGCAATTCCACTTCTAGATATTTAACCAAAGGAAAAGAAGTGGCTATCTTGAAAAGATATCTGCAGCCCCATGTTCATTGCAGCATGAGTTACAATAGCTAAGACATGGAAATAACCTGTGTCCATCAATAGATTAAGAAAATATGGTACACACACACACACACACACACACACACACACACACACACACACACACACTAGAACATTGTTCAGCCCAACAAAGACAGAAATCCTGTCATTTGTGACAACATGGATCAATCTTGAGGGCATTATCCTCACTGAAGTAAGTCAGGCAGAGAAAGACAAATACAATATGATATCACTTATACATGAAATCAAAAAAACAAACAGAGTTCATAGATATGGAGAACAGATTGGTGGTTGACAGAGGATAGGAGTCAGGGGTGGGCAAAATGGTACAAATTTCCAGTTGTAATAGAAATAAGTCCTGAAGATGTAATGTACAGCTTGGTGACTACAGTCAACAATACAGTGCTGTGTATTTGAAAGTTGCTAAGAGAGTAGATCTTAAAAATTCCCATCACAAGAAAAAAATGGTAACTGTATGTGGTAGTGGATGTTAGCTATACTTATTGTGATAATCTTTTTACAATATATATATATTGTACACCTAAAATTAATACAATGTTATATGTCCATTATACCTGTTAGAAAATAATAACAATAAGAAAAAACTGAAAGCATATAAGAAGTCTTTAAAAACCCATATAATAAATATATAGTATGGAACTAAGCCTATGAAATTATAACATATTAAAAGTGTTGGATTCTTCCAGAGGAGGACGCAGCCCCAAATCACTCACGGAAGGTGTATCTCGATGCAACAAGCAAGAGGAATTTATTCAGAGGCCAGCTAGCTGGGGTCCATGCGTTAGCCCGACGCAGCGGGTCTCAACGAGGACCCCGAACTCACAAAGCCAGAAGTTTTTATAGCATTTTCAAAGGGGCAGTATTTTCTACAGTCACAATACAGTGTTTTTTTTTTTCATAGACACATAAATTTTCGGCTGATGCCTCATCCTGGGGGTCTGGTTAGATAAAATCACTTTCGGAATGTTTAGGGTGGTTCTAGCAAGATAAGCTTAACTGATTGAGGTTGGCTAACTAAAGGTCACTACAATTAACACTGGCTGACTAACTTATTTTTCAAAGTTCTAGTAATTTTTCTCCTTCTAGGTTAGAAAGTGGTGTTTGAGCCTTTAAGATGGCTGTGCTTATGCTAACTTTTGATTCTTCAGGTTCTACATTTCCCCACTTCTCTTTAAGGGCATTCCAATCATGGAATGTTTGTATCTTCTTGTTGGGTGAGTGAATAATATTGTTGCTTCAACATTAGTACAAGAACGCACTCACTCTTTCTCTAACAAAAGTTATCAGCCGATTCAATATGCAGGGTCCTAAAGTGAGGAGCAACACAAGGATGAGTAAGGGCCCAGCCAGAGTGGATATCAAGGTCATAAATCAAGGGGACCTAGTGAACCAAGATTCAAATAGCCCTTGGCCGGCTTCTCGTTCTCTCTTTCTCTGGTCTAGCCTCTCCCTAAGCTTTGACATTGAATCTCTTACTATTCCGGAATGGTCTGCATAAAAGCAGCATTCTTCCTTTAAAGCTGCACACAATCCTCCTTCTTTTAGAAACAGCAGATCCAGCCCTCGTCTGTTCTGCAAGACTACTTCAGAGAGGGAAGTCAGAGATTCTTCAAGTTTAGTAATGGATTGCTCTATGGTTTTTAGGTCTTCATCAATAGCTGTCCTTAGTCCCTCATAATGTTGGTTCCCTTGGATAATAGCAGCTGTCCCTGTTCCTACTCCTGCTGCGACTCCTATCTCTAACAACACAGCTAAGGTCAGCGAGACCAGCTCTTTCTTATATCTATGCCTAGGTTCAAATTCAGCTACGAATGAGAGGTCATCATAATACATCAACCTGGGCACCAGCTGAACCATGATACAGAAATCGCGGGAGGAGTTGAAGGCAGAAGTAGAGACACATGGGGTCACTCCAGTGTTACAAGCCCACCACCCTTCGGGAGGAGGGACTAGATACTCATTTTCACCTGAGGAGGTCACAGCTATGGTTTCATTACACAAAGCTTTATGGGTGGGGGGGACTGAACCTAAACATTTTCCTCTTCCAGTTACTTCAGTCAGAGTTAGCTTCTTGTGGCTTCCCCAGCTACAGATCTCGTGACGGGTTGTTCTGTTAAAACTGCCTAACAATCTTCATTTTTTATAATAAGGCGGCCCAGAAGAGAAACACAACCAACAGGATTCAGTAGTGTTAGGGTTGGTGGTATTTAAGACCTGAAAAGCCCCTTCAAGGAGGTTGAGAAGGCGTTGTCCGGTGCCAGGAAGGGAGGTGACTCGGCCAAGAGTGGAGGCGGAGGGAGTGGTGGCAGAGTCCATAGGTGGGGCTAGGGCCTGTTTTGGGGCTGGGGCTGGGAGACGCGGTTGATCCCGCAAGACAGCGTTGGGTCCTACTGGGACAGCCGGAAGAGTCTCTACCTTAAGCCTGAGCATAAACAAGACTCCATTATCATAGCCACTCTGGTAGAGTCTTAGTCCCCACATAAGCCCTTTTTCCCAGTTTGTTGCCCTTTTTCCTGCATCTGTGAAAGAGATGTCAATAGGGTTGCAGGTGGGATTAGTCGTGCATTGGGCACGAGCGGTATTCCACTGGATTTTTATGAGGCCTAGAGGAGATCTCCGTGCGCTTCCTGTCAGCCAATGGCATGTCCCTGTTTGTTCACAACCCCAATTTTTGCAGAAAAAATCTGTCTTCCCACCACACTGTGAGGCCTTGGCACTATCGGCTGAGGGGGCTGGGCATACATAGAAGCCGGTATTCTGGAGCTCTTTCATGGTCCCAGAGCTTTAATGCACTGTATAATTTCGAGTACCACATCCGGGTACCCCAACTTTATCTTCGTACCATGGGTCTTGTTTGAAGAGAGTGCACAAATCTACAGTGAGGGTAGGCCACCAAGTTCCCCTAGGGTGTTGTCCTGTTAACTGGACTACTACTTGTTGGGAAGCCGGGGTAATGATTTGCCATGTGAGCAACCTGGGTTCATGGGGGTTGGGGTTCTGGAAGGTGGGAAGTAACTGGGTCATTAGAATTAGAATTGTTAGTGACACAATCATTTTTACACAAGCGAAATTTAAGAGGGTTATCAGTTCGAATTACTCGCCAGTCCGGGTCTGGTTGAGGTGCTTTCTTCAGATGTGAAGCATGTATCCAGGAAGAGATGCCATCTACTTTCACAGCGGTAGGTGTGGTCAAGAGGACGATGAAGGGTCCTTTCCACCGAGGCTCAAGATTGTCCGTTCGATGTCGCCTTACGTAGACGGAGTCTCCCACTTGGAACGGGTGAGGTACTGAAATGTCCTCTGGCCGATAGGCTTCTCGGATAGAGGCCCACACTTCTTTCTGCACAACTTCCAGAGCCCGTAACCTTTCAAGCAGAAACTTATTAGTCACAGATTCAGGGGATACGTGGAGGTGAGCTGCATTTAGTGGAGCCGGGGCTCCAAACATTATTTCAAAGGGTGTTAGTCTAAAACGGCTGGGGGTGTTTCTAACTCGGAATAAGGCGAAGGGAAGGAGGACCAACCAATCATATAAAACAGTCTCTATGGATAATTTAGTCAGGGTCTCTTTTAGAGTCCTATTCATCCTTTCTACCTGTCCTGAGCTCTGGGGCCTGTATGCACAATGCAATTTCCAATCCGTCCCCAAAATCTTGGCCAATCCCTGACTTACCTGGGCAACAAAGGCAGGGCCGTTGTCGGAGCCGATTACCTTTGGGATTCCAAACCTGGGAAATATTTCTTCAAGGATCTTTTTAGACACCGTCTGAGCTGTCTCAGTTTTGGTGGGGAACGCCTCTGTCCATCCTGAAAATGTGTTTAGGAAAACTAGAAGGTACTTATATCTATACTTAACAGGCTTGATCTCAGTGAAGTCAACTTCCCAGTAAGCTCCTGGGCAATCTCCTCAAAGTCTTTTCCCGGATGTTACTGGATTTTTACTCACATTTACTAATTGGCAGGGAACACAATTTCTTACAACCTCATCAGCCAGTTTTCCTAATCCAATAACATGATAAGGGGAGTCTTGAACCAAGGTCTTTAGGTTTTTTGCTCCCAAATGTGTCAACTGATGCAATTGCCTTAAGTATTCTTCTGCCTCTCTCTTAGGCAGGACAACTCTCCCTTTTTCAGACTTGTATATCTCGTGGGGTGAGGAATTTTTAAACCCTAATTTCTTTATACAAGCGAGGTCTTCGGGTGTATACTGGAAGCTCTTAATACAAGTGGCCTCCGGGTACACTTGGAGGGGTAAGATACTCATTCCCTGGGCTGCTTGTTTTGCAGCTTGGTCCGCCCTTCTGTTTCCTTGAGCTATTAGAGAGCCGCTTTTTTGATGCCCAGGGCAATGTATTATTGCCACTTCTCTAGGTCTATGGATGGCTTCTAACAAATTTAAAATTTCTTGTTTGTTTTTAACATCTCTCCGGGCAGAAGTCAATAACCCTCTCTGTCTATAAATAGCTCCGTGTATGTGAGCGGTGGCAAAAGCGTATTGGCTGTCGGTATAGACGTTAAGTCTCTTACATTCTGCCATCTTTAGAGCCTGAGTCAGAGCGACGAGCTCTGATCGCTGTGCAGAAGTGCCCGTTGGGAGTCCGCTGGCCCACACGATTCGGTCATCATCTACTACTGCAGCTCCCGCCATTCTCTTACCATCCATAATGTAACTGCTCCCATCTGTATACCAAGTCAGGAGTCCTGGTCCTTCTAAAGGCTGATTTTGTAAGTCCTGGCGGGTCCCCGCCTCCTCAGCCAGGATTTCCTGGCAGGTATGAAGTACTTCTTTTTCCAAATCGGGGAGCAGAGTAGCTGGGTTTAGGATGGCGGGTGGGGCAAATTCCACACGATCACGATTCAGGAGTAAGGTCTGGTAGTGAGTCATTCTGGCATTTGACATCCATCTTTCGGGTGGTTGCTGGATTATGCTCTCCAACGCATGTGAAGCAACCACAGTGAGTTTTTGTCCCAGTGTTAGTTTGTCAGAATCTTTAACTAGGAGGGCCACAGCTGCTACTACTCTCAGGCAGGCAGGCTACCCACTACTCACGGGGTCTAATTTTTTTGACAGATAGGCGACAGGTCTCTTCCAAGGTCCCCATTGTTGGGTCAACACTCCTCGAGCTACTCCGCTCCGTTCATCCATGAAAAGGACAAATGGCTTAGTTACGTCTGGCAATGCTAGAGCGGGTGCTGAGAGGAGGGCTTTCTTGATATCATCAAAGGCCTGTTGTTGCTCAGATCCTCAAACAAACGGGGCTGTCCCCTTGGTAAGGGGGTACAGAGGGGTGGCCAAGGAAGCATATCCGGGTATCTACAATCTACAAAACCCCGCTGTCTTCAGAAACTCGCGAACCTGGCGTGCTGTAGTGGGGACCAGAATCTGCGTCACAGTCTGCTTCCTGGCTTTAGTAAGCCACTTTTTCTCTTTTCTCAGGGAATATCTCAAATAAATTACTTGTTGGCAGATCTGTGCTTTCTTAGCAGATGCTCTATACTTTAATTTGGCAAGTTCAGTCAAAAGGGCTTCAGTGGCCTCTTGGCAGGTCTCCCGGGTGGGAGCGGCTATCAATAAGTCATCAACATATTGCAGCAAAGTTACCTGTGGGTTTGAAGCTTGGTAGAAAGCCAAGTCCTGATGTAAAGCCTCATCGAAGAGGGTGGGCGAGTTCTTGAATCCTTGTGGCAAACGAGTCCAGGTCAATTGCGCAGTAGTTCCTGTGGTGGGATCTTTCTACTCAAAGGCAAACAGCGGTTGGCTGTTCTGGTGCAAGCGCAGACAAAAGAAAGCATCTTTTAGATCTAAAACTGAATACTAGATGTTTTTTGGGGTCAGGGAGCTTAGTAGGTTATAGGGATTTGGCACGGTGGGGTGAATGTCCTGTGTCTTTTTGTTAACTTCTCTTAAATCTTGTACTGGTTGGTAATCTCCCGTTCCTGCCTTTTTTACAGGCAGCAAGGGGGTGTTCCATGGGGATTGACATTTTACTAATATTCCCTGTTCTATAAGCTTCTGGATATGTGGCCTAATTCCATCCCTGGCTTCTTTACTTATTGGATATTGCCTCACAGTCACTGGCAAGGCTGAAGCTTTTAGTTCTATGATTACAGGGGGCTGGTTCTTGGCGAGCCCCATGCCTGCCGTCTCCGCCTAGGCTCCTGGGAATCGGTCGAGCTACTCTTGACTAATTTGGGAGGGCTCTGGTTCTATAAAAAGACAGTATTCGTCTTCTAATCTTATGGTCAGAATACTCAAGTTCAAAGGCTTACTTTCCTGATTAGTCACCAGAGGTTTCTCAGCTTGAAAAGATATTTGGGCTCTTACTTTGGTCAAGATGTCCCTTCCTAACAGGGGCGTAGGGCATTCCGGTATAATGAGGAATGAGTGACTTACTCATCTTACTCTTAGGTCTACTGCTCTTCGGGTGGTCCATGCATATTGTTTCTGGCCTGTAGCTCTAATTACCCAAGACTTTCTGCCAGAGACAGGGCCCTTGTCTTTAGTTAATACAGAATGTTGAGTACCGGTGTCTACTCGGAACTCAACGGGTTGCCCCTCCACTTTCAGAGTTACTCTGGGCTCGGGGAGGGGTTCCGAGCTCCGTCCTCTCTAATCTTCGTCTTCCAGCAGAGACAACACCTTTTTTGGAGGCTTCTGCAGTGGCTTTTTAGGGCATTCTTTCACTCAATGTCCTTTCTCTTTGCAGTATGCACATTGATCTTTATCCAAAGGAGGCCGGTTGCCCAGGTGCCCTGCCTTACTAGTTCTACCACTAGAGGGCGAGCGTCCCTTACCTTCTACTACTGCGGCCAAGATTTTTGTTAAATTTCTCTCATGCTTCCTATCCCTCTTCTCCTCTTTACTTTATTTTTCCTTTTCCTTCCTTAATTCCTTCTCTTCCTCAGTCTCTCTCTTATGATAAACTTTCTCACCTTCTTTCACCAAATCTCTCCACGACAAATCCTGTAAGCCTTCTAGTCTCTGAAGCTTCTTTCTAATATCAGGCGCTGATTGCCCAATAAAGGCAAGAGCCACTGAAGCACTGTGTTCCTCAGAAGTGGGGTCAAAAGGAGTATACCGCCTGAAGGCTTCCATCAGGTGTTCTAAGAATACTGCGGGTGCCTCAGCGGCTCCCTGACTAACCTCTCTTACCTTGGCCAAATTGGTGGGGCGCCTTGCAGCCCCGCGAAGACCTGCCACCAGAGCCTGGCGATAGATGGTTAGTCGCTCCCTACTTTCTGGAGAATTAAAGTCTCAGTTGGGTCTGGTCAGTGGGAACCCCCTTTCTATATCATGAGGGAGTTGCGACGGTCGTCCATCAGCTCTAGGCACGTTCTTTCGTGCTTCTAGGAGGATCTTTTCTCTTTCTTCCGTGGTGAAGAGTACCTGTAAGAGCTGCTGACAATCATCCCAAGTGGGCTGGTGAGAGAACATCAGGGACTCTATCAGTCCCATTAGTCTCTGCGGTTCTTCTGAAAAAGGAGAGTGGTTAGCTTTCTAATAATATAAATCGGCAGAGGAGAATGGCCAGTATTGCAGAGGTTGGAAAGGCGGGTCTCCTTCCTCCCCAAGAATGGGGGCCCCATAAGACCTGAGGGGAAAAATACCTGATGGGTCCAATGCGGCCCCTCGGCACCGCCGAGTTCCCTGGGCCGGTCCCGGAGCTGGCCCCGATGCCTCGGTACCAGAGGCTAGAGGCATCGGAGATGCCGGGGCCTGAGGCACTGGGGCCTCGGGCGCCGGGGCCTCGGGCGCCGGGGCAGAGGCAGGAGGGTAAGGAGGGGGATCATCAACCATGGGCAAGTCTTGAGTGTCAGGGTGTATTTTGGTGGTCTCTTTCCCTTTTCCCCGAGGTTGAGCCTGAGCCAATAAGACTCGAGAGTTCGCTTTCTTTCGCACCCAGGGCTTTATCCAGGGCGGTGGATTTTCCACCAATTCTTGCCAGACCACAGTGTAGGGCTGCTGATCCGGATGTCCCCGAGTTGAATTCTGGAAAACAAGAGCTTTTACTGCAAGCAGAGTGGAGAGGTCAAAAGTCCCCTCCGGGGGCCATCTAACGTTAAAAGTGGGCCACTCGGAGGTACAGAAAGTCTGCCACAGCCCTTTTTTAACTTCTACCAACAAGTCATGTGCCCTTGCTCTCACTTCTGTCCAATGACCTAACGTCAGGCTAAGGGGGGGTCGTCACGGTCTGTCCCATTGCCAGTATAACAATTATTAGACACGTAAAGGACACATAAAACAGAGACACACAGAGATTAAACACACAGCGGCCGCTTTTTGTCTTCCTCAGATTTCTGACCAAGAACCAGAAGGAATCAGTGGGCTGATACTCTCGGCGCTCAAAAACCAACTCTATCTCATCCGGTTCACTTTTGCGGAAAAACAGGTGGGAGGCCACCAGGCGTCCCTGGCCCTCCAAACTCCCCGGGGCGTCCCCCAGGGTTGCAGCCTGCGGTGCTCCAAGTACGTCTACCGACCGCAGTCGCGACCCCTTACGGGACCGGGACGGCTGCCAGACAGAGGGTACCCTTTTCAGAACTCCGACCGGTCTCACTGAAAAGCAGAACACAGAACACAGACAACTCAAGGCGCCACTAATCTTACCTCTTCCTCCAAGAACGGCTTCGGGAGTGAAGCGGGGTGAGCGCACGATCCCGGACGAGCCCCCAAATGTTGGATTCTCTCAGAGGAGGACGCCGCCCCAAATCACTCATGGAAGGCGTCTCTTGATGCAACAAGCAAGAGGAATTTATTCAGAGGCCAGCTAGCTGGGGTCCATGCGTTAGCCCGACGCAGCGGGTCTCAATGAGGACCCCGAACTCACAAAGCCAGAAGTTTTTATAGCATTTTTAAAGGGGCAGTATTTTTTACAGTCACAATACAGTGTTTTTTTTTCATAGACACATAAATTTTCGGCTGACGCCTCATCCTGAGAGTCTGGTTAAATAAAATCACTTTCGGAATGTTTAAGGTGGTTCTAGCAAGATAAGCTTAACTGATTGAGGTTGGCTAACTAAAAGTCACTACAATTAACACTGGCTGACTAACTTGTTTTTCAAAGTTCTAGTAATTTTTCTCCTTCTAAGTTAAAAAATTGTGTTTGAGCTTTTAAGATGACTGTGCTTATGCTAACTTTTGATTCTTCAGGTTCTACAGTACACCTAAAATTAATACAATGTTATATGTCCATTATACCTGTTAGAAAATAATAACAATAAGAAAAAACTGAAAGCATATAAGAAGTCTTTAAAAACCCATATAATAAATATATAGTATGGAACTAAGCCTATGAAATTATAACATATTAAAAGTATTATTTTCTTCACTCTGACAAATATAAAAATAATTATATTACCCAGCTATTTGGTGGTGAGACATTTTAGTAATTCTTCTCTGATTACAAAAGTAACACATTTATTCTAGAGAAACGTGGAAACGAGAACATGTAAAAAATAAAATATTAACATCTATAAAGTCCATCAGCCAAAAATAGCCAACTAACTTTTTTTCCCTCCTTTCATTTTCTCTATACTTGTAATTAAGATATACATGCATGTATACATATACTTCAGATTAAAATGAATTATATTTTATATTTCATGTTTTCCATTTAAGATTATATTGTAGAAACCTCCCTATTTCATTATATTTCTTCAAAAATGGCATTTGTGATGCCTGTACACCATCATCTTTTGGAAATACCATATTATATTTAAACAAGCCCTACCTGCTGTTCATTTATATTCTTTTACAAATTTTTTTACTATTCTTATGAACATAAATTTCTATGTTTCTCTGATTCTTTCCTTTAGAGAATGTCCTAGAGGTAGAATTACTAGGAAAAAGAGTATTAATATTTTCTAGGAGGCAACATTCTCCATTTTCTGCTTATTCAATTCAATTATCATTTTAAAAAACGCCTATTGAGCATCTACTATGGACCAGGCACTGTGCCAGATGTTAGAGGTCCAGTGGCGAAAGTGACATGGATCCTATCTCACAGAGACTACGGAATCTAGGTGACAATACCGACAACTCAAGCAGTGTGGTGGGAAGTACAGGCTGCCTCTCCTGTGGGGGACTAGGAGACACAGGAAAATTCCTGAGTATCTGAGAGGTGGGGTTCAGACAGCCTTCTTGAATTAACATCTAACCTGATGCCTGAAGAACGCGAAGTTGGCCAGGAGTATGTGGGATTTTGAGACGAGGTGGTTTCACGTAGAAAACAACAGTATGAGCAAAGATACTCCGGCTGGAACAAATGAAGGAGGTCAAGTTTCTGATTAGAGAGAGAAGGCATACACATGTGGAGGTGGGGAGGGACAGTGAGCGGAGGCAAGAACTGAGGCTGGAGCCTAAAGGGGGGCAAGATCAGCCCTGTAAGCAAAAGCAGGGAATCCCAGCTCTATCCAAAAATTCTTGGAGGTTTTAAGAAATGGAATGACGATACAGAAGGCAGAAAGACACAGTAGGGAGGAGATGCGACTTGAAGTAATGTAAAACTAACAAAATTCTCATTTTTGCAAAGGTTACTGGATTAATAGGAAACACTGTAAATTCAACCACACTGCCTATCACACTACACAGTGCCTGAGCATTTCTGGAGTAGATAAAAGAAAAAGTTTATCATCAGGTAGGGTAGATTCTGGAGCCGGACTGCCCAAGTTCAAGACCCAGCTCTACCACTTAATAGTTTTTAGAAAGTTGGACTTAAGACTGCAAGAGTAACTCACCTCATAGATTTGTCACGAATATTGAGCGAATACGTGCAAAGCACTAGAATGATACTAGATACACATACTTAGATCTATGTGCTTACTAATACAATTTCACAAAAAGTTCATACCTGATATTCACCATGCTGTAAATCTGTTTCTTCAAATACTGCTTTCTCTGAAAGGTATATTATAGCAAAGTTTATTTCCCTAAGTATTTTATAGGTAAATAAGGTTTCATGGTCATATAAGTTTGACCAACACGGGAAGAAGAAAAACAGGTATGAAAATTACTAAAGGAAACTCCACTGACATCTGCAGGCCTGCAGGGGAAGCTCTCATGCCCACCAGGCCAAATGACACCATGCCAGACCCTTTCAGCTGCTTTACTCCCCAGTAGGAAGAAGGAAGGTTTCCACCTCCCTGCAACAGCCTAGCCAATGAGAGACTATCACAACTTAGCCAATGAGAAGCCATGACACATGGGACTCCCAGTTTCCTCCAATGGACTTATTGTTGAGAACAGTCCCCTTTCCTCTACAAAAGAAAGCTCCTCTGTTTTGTTGGCCACCCACGCCTATAGATTTGCTGCAGCCCTGTTATGTCCCGAATTGCAATTCTCTGCTATTCCCAAATAAACCCATTCTTGCTAGTAAATTGATTGCTTTATTTTTCAAGTTAACAAAGGGAAAAAAAGATATGCAGAAGATAGCCAATTGAAATCTGGATATCACATATGGTTTTCTGTAGCTTAACTGAGGAACTCATTCTACTGTAAACCTCCTAACACTCCCTGCAATTTTCAGATTCTAGAATAATCACTAATGATATTTTAGCTTTTAGCCTTTCAATTCTATTTCTATGCATATCAAATTTACAGCTTTGTTGCTGTTGACATTTTTCAAGATCAATGAAGTGATCTACCTCGTTTTTTCTTTCTCTGTAGTTTTTTGGCTGCAATTCTATTCCATTGCAAAGAAGTGCCATGGAATTTTTTTTTTAATCCACTATCCTGTTCATGGGTATTTCAATTACGTCCACTTTTTCTACAATACGATATGATGTGTGCTGTGTGTACACATACAATATACACATATGTATATTTGTGTCTATGCATACAGATATCTCTGCAGTTATCCCATCATTTTTATAGGGTTGGGTTTTTGACTGTAGCTTTCTACACCAGATCAGTCTATGCAAAACTGATCAAGGAAAATTATAAATGCATGAGAAAGGTGTCAAATGTTATTTTGCCATCTAAATAATAAAAGCCTCAGCACTCCAGACTTCCCGAGGGGCTAACAAGAGGGGAAAATACTCCTTAGTCCTCACCACTCGCCCCCACCCCATGCCAGCCTCCCAGGTAACAAGTAATGGGGCCCGCCCCGCCCCACCCCAACCCAAAAGGCAAGGGTCGGTTTAGTTCCCATTAGATCTTTTCAGTAGTATCCACAGGAATCGTACTGCCCCCTAGAGGGTAACTTGCATATTTTTGTAAATTCTTTTTGATATCTCAACACTGCAATTTGGGAGTGGAGGGATTTGCACGGGCCTGACTGTCATTTAATATGTGGGAAACAGGGACGTGACAATGTCTAGAATAGTCTCACATTTCAAGATTATCCCTCAGCCAGCATGAACTTTTAGTGTCCCTTCACACATTTATAGAAGTTAAAAACCTGTTTGTAGTTATCTGCGCTTAAATCTAACTTTGTTTTACATATGAACAAAATGTTTTTTGCATGGTTTCACTAGACACTTCCAGGAGTGTAACTACTGTGCAAAGATTGTACTTTCCTTGGCTCAGGATGGTACTGAGTTAACATTTTGGAAGATAATTTCTCTGAGGCAACTTCACTTAGGATATCTGAGTTGCTGATACATTGAAGGGATTAGAACAAAACTCTCCAACAGATGTCACTTTGGCACGTGGATTATTTTAAGATGAAGGCAATCGAGAGACCCTGGGGAGTTCAAGAAACTATTGCCCCTCCTTTAACTACCTAGAAGAATCCAAATTGGAGCCATTTCCCAGAATAGAAGCTTTTACTGGAGATAAACTTTGTCTAAGTGACCCATCTGTATGACAGAGTGAACATCTGCCCTTCTTATTGTCCACCTCCCCTTTGAAGCCGCAGGTCCCTATCCCGTTCCGTGACCTAGGTGACATATACACTTCACTTCACCTTTTTGTCTTTGAACCTCTCGTGTATGTGGGGTTCCCATAGAAATGACATGAAATATGATTTTTTCTTAATCTGTCTCATGTCAATTTTTTTTTAGTATTGTGATTTTTAAAATATCATTAATGTACAATTACTTGAACATTATGGTTACTAGACTCCCCCTATTATCAAGTTCCCTCCACATTCCCCGTTACAGTCACTGTCCATCAGAGTAATAAGATGCTATAGAATCATTACTTGTCTTCTCTGTATATACTGTCTTCCCCGTGTCCCCCCCACTACATTATGTCTGATCATTGTAATGCCCCTTTTCTTCCCTTATCCCTCCCTTCCCACCCACCCTCCCCAGTCCCTTTCCCTTTGGTAAGTGTTAGTCTACTCTTGGGTTCTGTGAGTCTGCTGCTGTTTTGTTCCTTGTTTTTTCTTTGTTCTTATGCTCCACAGATGAGTGAAATCATTTGGTACTTGTCTTTCTCCACCTGGCTTATTTCACTGAGCATAATACCCTCCAGCTCCATCCATGTTGTTGCAAATGGTAGGATGTCTCATGTCAATTTAATTCTTACACCAGCCAGAAGAACCTTGGAAGGGTAGAGGAAATTTTGCCTCCCCAACAGCATCATAACTGTTTCTGTATGCATTTATGTCCATCACATTCTCATTCTCTAGAGGCCTGTGCATCTCACCATTCCTTATGCCTTCTGTGATCATAGCAAACCTTTACATGTTAACTAAGTATTGTTTTTATAATAATTTTTACCACTCTTAACATGCTTCAGCATTTGAGCATTATAGTGATTTTTTTATTGTGAATATAAGTAGGTATTTTGTAAACACGGTGTTACAGCATATTTAGAAAGGAGGCACATGAGAAAATATCCTACAATACTGAACACAATAGCCTAGCTTCCTGTTGCCTGAGATAATCTCCATTTCAAGAGTCTGGTTTTACTTTCCATTTTACTTTGAAAAGGTCCATTGAAGTGGTTTTCCTAAAATCAAAGACATCCCAAAGTCAATTCAAATGTCCCCCTCTAGCCATGAACTGTGTCTCATTTCCCTGTGTCCCCCGCCCCCCCTCCCCCACCCCCCAGTCTTCACGGATCTAGGACATCTTCCTCAGGCGAATTCAGAGTTCACCCCTTAGAGAAAGCTCCTTTACATGTACATATTTTAGTTCCTCACTGAACTGTGAAAGTGACAGTGCTAGGTTGTAGTCATTGCAGTATTCGGCACATAGTATGTGCTCGACAAACACTGGTTGAATCAAAACAGGGCATGTGGAGTCTCCAGGTCGGTGAACATGCGGACACTCAGGGAGAGTGGCGTGCTCAGAGAGCACGGAGGCCCCGGGCCCTTTCCTGCAGAAGTCACCTTCGCATTTCTTCCATCCGGCTGTTCCTGAGTTATATCCTTCTATAATGAACTGGTGATTTAGGACACAATTAAACATTTGACTAAGAATGAATGAAGAGAACATGAGACAAAAAGAAAAAAAAGGAGCTGGTGGAGGTAAGTATATCAATTAAGATGAAAGTGAATGCCATTGCTGAACTCGGCTTGATTATCCAAATGAAAGTGACACCGTAGAAATGTAAAGCGACAACTGGGGGAGAGCCATGTGGCAACTGAGGCAGGGACCATGGGCTTAGTCAGAGTAGGGTGAGGGCCTCCGGAGAAAAAGCAGAGCAAGATAATTACAGTCAGAACAATGTAACAATATGCAAAGAAGTCCCTATCAAAACTAAGTGTTAAGCATTATGCAAAGTCAGAATCACACTAATTCTCTAGGGTAAAGATTTGTATACATGACTAGGAATATAGACATTCTTCAGTAAAATCACTTAAAGCTCAAAAGGCCAGGAGCAACTTGGCCTGGAATGTTTGAGTGTTCTGCAGATAAAGAAAGGTATCTCAGCATAAACCATCACTTTATTGTATCAATTACATCATGACAATGTAAAATTTACCTTATCCTGCTAAAAGGCCCAGTTTAGTTTAATTGTAACTATGTGCTATTTTCCCTTCTCTAATCGTAATCTGCAACCTGGGCAAAAGACTACTTTGGTAAGCAATCTCAACTATAAACAACCCAAGCAAACAGACAACAACCCAGTCCACCTTGGGGGCAGGGCAGGCGGTCTTACAAGTCTGCACCCCTAACCCTTTACCCTCATTCCTGAAAATCCTCAACCGTGCATAAAACCCCTAGACAATGAGCCAACCACGGACTCTCTTGTCCCCTCCTGGCGTGAGCCAGGAGCTCTGTCCTCTCACTTTATCTCTAAATAAAAGCCTGTACCTTGCTCTCCTACCTTGAGTGTTTGTGAAACTCATTCTTCAGCTTCATGAACAAGAACCCCGGCATCAAAACCACATCATTTGCAAGGGAAATGCACAAGGTAAGTGAAGTGACTAAAGGAAAAATGAGAGAGATAAAACATTTATGGAGTATGTGAGTATGATTGGTCTAAATTTAAGAAAAAGTACCAAATGAAATGTTAAAGATAGTATTAAATATGAAAGAGAATGTGATTAAAAGGTAGACCTGAATGTGCAGATGGGATGTCATACCGTACTCTGAGAAAATGAAATTAACAACTAATACATGTATCATTGAGATGGGGACCGTGGGTGGGGTCAGAGTAGGGTGAGGGTCTCTGGAAAAAGCAAGGCAGGATATTTACAGTCAGAGCAATGTAACAATGTAAAGAAGTCCCTATCAAAACTCTGTGTCCAGCATTATGCAAAGTCAAGGTCACACTAATTCTCTAGGGTAAAGATACCAGACTAGGAATATAGACATCTTCAGTGAGATCAGTTAAAGGTCAAAAGGCCAGGAGCAACTTGGCCTGGAATGTTTGAGTGTTTCGCAAGGGTAACTCAGCAGAGCCCAGTGACTTCACTGTAAACAGCCCTGGCAAACAGACAACAACCCAGCTCACCTTGAGGGCAGGGCAGGTGGTACAAGTCCACACCCTAAGTCTTCAGTTCCGCCAAATAATCAAGCACCTATAAATCCCCTGGACAACACACCACCGAGGCTCTCTTGTCCCATTCTGGCCTGAGCCAGGAGCTCTGTCCTCTCTCTTTGTCTCTCAACAAAGGCCTCTCCCTGGCTCTCCTACCTTGGCTGTTTGCTAAGTTCATTCTTCAACTCCGCAAACAAGAACCCTGGCACCATCGTGATATGGCCAATGAAACTTCATCATAAAAAATGCAAAATTTTCTACTTCAGTACTCAGCAATATTCAGACATACTGCAGTTCATTTAAAAGGATACAAATAAATGCCCTCTGAATTACTTTCAATTAATAGAACAACATACGAGAAAATAAATATCTAGAACATTTTGAGGGAAAAGATAAAAGTCAGGGAATGGAAACCAAAACTCCTATCTGAAGATAATAAACACAGATAAAATACATATTAAGGGTTCTCAAGTAGTTGTCAAAAAAATTACCCAAAACTTGGAAGTAAAAACAAAAAAGGTGAGCAGCACATCCTTTCTGTGTCATGTGGGCACAGAGCTTCTCTGAGGATCGCCTAGGGCAGGGGGACCAACAAGGTTCATCCATAAGGGTCCAGAGAGTACACATCTGAGGATGCGCGGGCTTCAGGACTCAGCACTTAGATCTTCCACTATAGCACATAAGCAGCTATAGAAAATAAGTAAAAGGATGACATGCCTGCGTTACAATAAAACTTTATTTATTTATAAAACACATGGACTGGATTTGGCCAGAGGGTCGTAGTAATGTAACGTTTATCCCATTATTTATATCGATGAAAGGTTTCAGAATTAGTGACATTATTTGTTAACTTGGGGATTTTGTCCAGAAGAGATGCAAATAATTTCTACCTGTGGAACACATACCGCCAAAGATTGGTGCCCAATCAGGCATTAATCAGTTCTATATCCTATAAATCTAATCTTATTAATATCGCTGCTTCTCAGATGCTCTTTGAGTCGTAACATCTTTACGACTTTACCATTGATGATGGTTCTTTCATCAATCAGTGAGTTAAGTGACATCTTTGACGTGTGTGTATTTTATATATTTGGGAGAGCTATGATTTTACTTTTTTGAAAAATACGCTTTAACATCTCAGAAGGGCACAAGCAGACTGCGGTAACAGGTCTTCACTGCAGTAGGGGAAGGACCGTGCATTCCATGAATTTTGAAGAGACTGGCTTAACACCATGAAACAGAGATGTGAGCAACTGATTCTAAGTTCAGTTTATTTCAGTCTGGGTGGGGAATGGCTGTTGTAACAACTAAAACAGATATCTCACGAAACGTCCCCATACACAATTAAGGTGAAGTTCATAATAAGAATAATTAGAGTAAATCCATATTTCAAACAGGGTTGACAGCTCTGAATGTTTTGACCAACTTCTTGTCAAACGTGTTAGATTTTTGTTATTTTTTCCTATCAAGCAGCTGAATGTCAATCTACTGCTGTGACAAGATTTGTCAGGGCATGGATTCCTGTTTGTTAACATGCACCATCAGAGTTATTTTTTAAACTAGCTTTTTCTCTGTTGGAGTCTTTTAAGGCCACTTATCCATTGTGTAAGGATAGGCTTAGCTGAAACTAGATATTATCTGAACTTAATCAAGCACTCACAATCTGCATAAGTCACTACACTGAAGGTGTTCAGAGGGAAAGGTTGCCACACTGTGAAGCTTCTACTGTTCCCTGAGAAGGTGCGTGTGACCTCGCTTCCGCGTGAAGAACCCAGTGCAAACTGGTGAGTTAAATAGCACTACTAAGTTTAAATTCTCACTTGCTTTCTTGATAAAAATAAAGTGAAGTTGCAATTCTGGTACTATCTGCCTGCATCGCAGTGTTCTTTCCTGCGCATGCCTGGGGTACACACAGCCCACTGGGGTCAGAAAAAGGATGCCCTAACTTTTCAAGTCCGAGGTTGGGCAATCAGGAAAGTGGATACCACCACTTGGTGGCAGCCGCCTCCCGTAACTGTAGGAGCCATTTTGCAGGGATAAATAAATCACCTGTTAAAGGGGAATGGCAAATAGGAAAGGCAGACAATGACAGCATGCACTCAGCCACACACAGGTCCTTCCTCCTGACTGTGACCTCACTGAACTTGACCTGAGCCCCGTGTTTCTGGAAAACAGCAATTGGTGAAGAATACCTCCCCTGATGTCTTATTTTCTGAAATCACCCCCATTTCTTTATATTCTAGGAAAAGGCTTACTCAAAGAATTGCCCTTCCTCATCTGACTTAGATAAAATCCCTGTCCACTCATCCTCACGACTCCCGTAATTGTCAAGGATGACTGTTTGTAGAACCTGAAGAATTAAAAGTTAGCATGAGCACAGCCATCTTAAAGGCTCAAACACCATTTTCTAACCTAGAAGGAGAAAAATTACTAGAACTTTGAAAAACAAGTTAGTCAGCCAGTGTTAATTGTAGTGACTTTTAGTTAGCCAACCTCAATCAGTTAAGCTTATTTTGCTAGAACCACCTTAAACATTCCGAAAGTGATTTTATCTAATCAGACCCCCAGGATGAGGCATGAGCCGAAAATTTATGTGTCTATGAAAAAAAAACACTGTATTGTGACTGTAGAAAATATTGCCCCTTTGAAAATGCTATAAAAACTTCTGGCTTTGTGAGTTCGGGGTCCTCGTTGAGACCCGCTGCGTCGGGCTAATGCATGGACCCCAGCTAGCTGGCCTCTAAATAAATTCCTCTTGCTTGTTGCATCAAGAGACGCCTTCCGTGAGTGATTTGGGGCGGCATCCTCCTCAAGGAGAATCCAACATTTGGGGGCTCGTCCGGGATCGTGCGCTCACCCCGCTTCACTCCCGAAGCCGTTCTTGGAGGAAGAGGTAAGATTAGTGGCGCCTTGAGTTGTCTGTGTTCTGTGTTCTGCTTTTCAGTGAGACCGGTCGGAGTTCTGAAAAGGGTACCCTCTGTCTGGCAGCCGTCCCGGTCCCGTAAGGGGTCGCGACTGCGGTCGGTAGATGTACTTGGAGCACCACAGGCTGCAACCCTGGGGGACGCCCCGGGGAGTTTGGAGGGCCAGGGACGCCTGGTGGCCTCCCACCTGTTTTTCCGCAAAAGTGAACCGGATGAGATAGGGTTGGTTTTGGGCGCCGAGAGTATCAGCCCACTGATTCCTTCCAGTTCTTGGTCAGAAATCTGAGGAAGACAAAAAGCGGCCGCTGTGTGTTTAATCTCTGTGTGTCTCTGTTTTATGTGTCCTTTACGTGTCTAATAATTGTTATACTGGCAATGGGACAGACCGTGACGACCCCCCTTAGCCTGACGTTAGGTCATTGGACAGAAGTGAGAGCAAGGGCACATGACTTGTCGGTAGAAGTTAAAAAAGGGCTGTGGCAGACTTTCTGTACCTCCGAGTGGCCCACTTTTAACGTTGGATGGCCCCCGGAGGAGACTTTTGACCTCTCCACTCTGCTTGCAGTAAAAGCTGTTGTTTTCCAGAATTCAACTCGGGGACATCCGGATCAGCAGCCCTACATTGTGGTCTGGCAAGAGTTGGTGGAAAATCCACTGCCCTGGGTAAAGCCCTGGGTGCAAAAGAAAGCGAACTCTCGAGTCTTATTGGCTCAGGCTCAACCTCGGGGAAAAGGGAAAGAGACCACCAAAATACACCCTGACACTCAAGACTTGCTCATGGTTGATGATCCCCCTCCTTACCCTCCTGCCTCTGCCCCGGCGCCCGAGGCCCCGGCAGCCGGGGCCCCAGTGCCTCAGGCCCCGGCACCTCCGATGCCTCTAGCCTCTGGTACCGAGGCATTGGGGCCAGCCCTGGGACTGGCCCAGGGAACTCGGCGGCGCCAAGGGGCCGCATTAGACCCATCAGGTATTTTTCCCCTCAGGTCTTATGGGGCCCCCATTCTCGGGGAGGAAGGAGACCCGCCTTTCCAACCTCTGCAATACTGGCCATTCTCTTCTGCCGATTTATATAATTGGAAAGCTAACCACCCTTCTTTTTCAGAGGAACCACAGAGACTAATGGGACTGATAGAGTCCCTGATGTTCTCTCACCAGCCCACTTGGGATGATTGTCAGCAGCTCTTACAGGTACTCTTCACCATGGAAGAAAGAGAAAGGATCCTCCTGGAAGCGCAAAAGAACGTGCCTGGAGCTGACGGATGACCGTCGCAACTCCCTCATGATATAGAAAGGGGGTTCCCACTGACCAGACCCAACTGGGACTTTAATTCTCCAGAAGGTAGGGAGCGACTAACCATCTATCACCAGGCTCTGGTGGCAGGTCTTCGCGGGGCTGCAAGGCGCCCCACCAATTTGGCCAAGGTAAGAGAGGTCAGTCAGAGAGCCGCTGAGGCACCCGCAGTGTTCTTAGAACACCTGATGGAAGCCTTCAGGCGGTATACTCCTTTTGACCCCACTTCTGAGGAACACAGTGCTTCAGTGGCTCTTGCCTTTATTGGGCAATCAGCGCCTGATATTAGAAAGAAGCTTCAGAGACTAGAAGGCTTACAGGATTTGTCGTTGAGAGATTTGGTGAAAGAAGGTGAGAAAGTTTATCATAAGAGAGAGACTGAGGAAGAGAAGGAATTAAGGAAGGAAAAGGAAAAATAAAGTAAAGAGGAGAAGAGGGATAGGAAGCATGAGAGAAATTTAACAAAAATCTTGGCCGCAATAGTAGAAGGTAAGGGACGCCCGCCCTCTAGTGGTAGAACTAGTAAGGCAGGGCACCTGGGCAACATGCCTCCTTTGGATAAAGATCAATGTGCATACTGCAAAGAGAAAGGACATTGAGTGAAAGAATGCCCTAAAAAGCCACTGCAGAAGCCTCCAAAAAAGGTGTTGTCTCTGCTGGAAGACGAAGATTAGAGAGGACGGGGCTCAGAACCCCTCCCTGAGCTGAGGGTAACTCTGAAAGTAGAGGGGCAACCCGTTGAGTTCCTAGTAGACACCGGTGCTCAACATTCTGTATTAACCAAAGACAAGGGCCCTCTCTCTGGCAAATGTCTTGAGTGATTAGAGCTACAGGCCAGAAACAATATGCATAGACCACCCGAAGGGCAGTAGACTTAAGAGTAGGACGAGTAAGTCGCTCGTTCCTCATTATACCGGAATGCCCTACGCCCCTGTTAGGAAGAGACATCTTGACCAAAGTAGGAACCCAAATATCTTTTCAAGCTGAGAAACTTCTGGTGACTAATCAGGAAAATAAGCCTTTGAACTTGAGTATTCTGACCATAAGATTAGTAGACGAATACTGTCTTTTTATAGAACCAGAGCCCTCCCGAATTAGTCAGGAGTAGCTCGACCGATTCCCAGGAGCCTGCGCGGAGATGGCGGGCATGGGGCTCGCCAAGAACCAGCCCCCTGTAATCATAGAACTAAAAGCTTCAGCCTTGCCAGTGACTATGAGGCAATATCCAATAAGTAAAGAAGCCAGAGATAGAATTAAGTCACATATCCAGAAGCTCATAGAACAGGGAATATTAGTAAAATGTCAATCCCCATGGAACACCCCCTTGCTGCCTGTAAAAAAGGCAGGAACGGGAGATTACCAACCAGTACAAGATTTAAGAGAATTTAACAAAAAGACACAGGACATTCGCCCCACCGTGCCAAATCCCTATAACCTACTAAGCTCCCTCGCCCCAAAAAACATCTGGTATTCAGTTTTAGATCTAAAGGATGCTTTCTTTTGTCTGCGCTTGCACCAGAACAGCCAACCGCTGTTTGCCTTTGAGTAGAAAGATCCCACCACAGGAACTACTGCGCAATTGACCTGGACTCGTTTGCCACAAGGATTCAAGAACTCGCCCACGCTCTTCGATGAGGCTTTACATCAGGACTTGGGTTTCTACCGAGCTTCAAACCCACAGGTAACTTTGCTGCAATATGTTGATGACTTATTGATAGGCGCTCCCACCCGGGAGACCTGCCAAGAGGCCACTGAAGCCCTTTTGACTGAACTTGCCAAATTAAAGTATAGAGCATCTGCTAAGAAAGCACAGATCTGCCAATAACAAGTGATTTATTTGAGATATTCCCTGAGAAAAGAGAAAAAGTAGCTTACTGAAGCCCGGAAGCAGACTGTGACGCAGATTCCGGTCCCCACTACAGCACGCCAGGTTCGCGAGTTTCTGGGGACAGCGGAGTTTTGTAGATCGTAGATACCCGGATATGCTTCCTTCGCCACCCCTCTGTACCCCCTTACCAAGGGGACAGCCCCGTTTGTTTGGAGATCTGAGCAACAACAAGCCTTTGATGATATCAAGAAAGCCCTCCTCTCAGCACCCGCTCTAGCATTGCCAGACGTAACAAAGCCATTTGTCCTTTTCGTGGACGAACGGAGCGGAGTAGCTCGAGGAGTGTTGACCCAACAATGGGGACCTTGGAAGAGACCTGTCGCCTATCTGTCAAAAAAATTAGACCCCGTGAGTAGTGGGTGGCCTGCCTGCCTGAGAGTAGTAGCAGCTGTGGCCCTCCTAGTTAAAGATTCTGACAAACTAACACTGGGACAAAAACTCACTGTGGTTGCTTCACATGCGTTGGAGAGCATAATCCAGCAACCACCCGAAAGATGGATGTCAAATGCCAGAATGACTCACTACCAGACCTTACTCCTGAATCGTGATCGTGTGGAATTTGCCCCACCCGCCATCCTAAACCCAGCTACTCTGCTACCCGATTTGGAAAAAGAAGTACTTCATACCTGCCAGGAAATCCTGGCTGAGGAGGCGGGGACCCGCCAGGACTTACAAAATCAGCCTTTAGAAGGACCAGGACTCCTGACTTGGTATACAGATGGGAGCAGTTACATTATGGATGGTAAGAGAATGGCGGGAGCTGCAGTAGTAGATGATGACCGAATCGTGTGGGCCAGCGGACTCCCAACGGGCACTTCTGCACAGCGAGCAGAGCTCGTCGCTCTGACTCAGGCTCTAAAGATGGCAGAAGGTAAGAGACTTAACGTCTATACCGACAGCCGATACGCTTTTGCCACCGCTCACATACACGGGGCTATTTATAGACAGAGAGGGTTATTGACTTCTGCCCGGAGAGATGTTAAAAACAAACAAGAAATTTTACATTTGTTAGAAGCCATCCATAGACCTAGAGAAGTGGCAATAATACATTGCCCTGGGCATCAAAAAAGCGGCTCTCTAATAGCTCAAGGAAACAGAAGGGCGGACCAAGCTGCAAAACAAGCAGCCCAGGGAATGAGTATCTTACCCCTCCAAGTGTACCTGGAGGTCACTTGTATTAAGAGCTTCCAGTATACACCCGAAGACCTCGCTTGTATAAACAAATTAGGGTTTAAAAATTCCTCACCCCACGAGATATACAAGTCTGAAAAAGGGAGAGTTGTCCTGCCTAAGAGAGAGGCAGAAGAATACTTAAGGCAATTGCATCAGTTGACACATTTGGGAGCAAAAAACCTAAAGACCTTGGTTCAAGACTCCCCTTATCATGTTATTGGATTAGGAAAACTGGCTGATGAGGTTGTAAGAAATTGTGTTCCCTGCCAATTAGTAAATGTGAGTAAAAATCCAGTAACATCCGGGAAAAGACTTCGAGGAGATCGCCCAGGAGCTTACTGGGAAGTTGACTTCACTGAGATCAAGCCTGCTAAGTATAGATATAAGTACCTTCGAGTTTTCCTAGACACCTTTTCAGGATGGAGAAAGGCGTTCCCCACCAAAACTGAGACAGCTCAGATGGTGTCTAAAAAGATCCTTGAAGAAATATTTCCCAGGTTTAGAATCCCAAAAGTAGGAGGGGCGGAAGATGGCGGCGTGAGTAGACCAGCCAAAATCTCCTCCCAAAACAACATATATCTATGAAAATATAACAAAGACAACCCTTCCTAGAATAAAGACCAGAGGACACAGGACAATATCCAGACCACATCCGCACCTGAGAGAACCCAGCGCCTCGCGAAGGGGGTAAGATACAAGCCCCGGACCGGCGGGAGCCGAGCGCCCCTCCCCCCAGCTCCCAGCAGGAGAAGAATAGGCAGAGCGGGAGGGAGACGGAACCCAGGACTGCCGAACACCCAGCCCCCGCCATCCGGGCCAGAGTGCAGGGAGCTCGATACTAGGGAAACAGCGCAGCAAGAACAGTGAGCGGGCACTGGAGGCTGGGCGCCGGAGGACATAAGAAAAGCGTGCGACCATTTTTTTTTTTGCTTTTTTGCTGTTTTGTTTTGGCGAGCGCTTTTTGGAAGTCTTAAAGGGATAGGGACCCCAATACTAGGGAAATAGGGCAGAAAGACCGGTGAGCAGAGGCCTGAGGCTGGCACCGGAGAATAAAGAAAAACGAATGACCACCTTTTTTTTTTTTTTAATTAAAAAACTTTTTTTTTTTTTTAATTTAAAATTTTTTTTCTTTTTTTTTTTTGGGGGGGCGTTGTTTTGTTTTGGTGGGTGCTTTTTGGAAGTCTTAAAGGGGCAGGGCGGGTCACTTAATCCAGAGGTAGGGAATCCGGGATCTCCGGACACCCTAAACCCTGGGCTGTAGGGAGCAGGGAGGCCCCTTACGGAGATAAATAGCCTCCCAGCAGCTCCTGCTCCAACGCGACTCCACCACTTTGGAGTAGCTGCCCGAGCCAGGCCACGCCCACAGCAACAGTGGAGATTAACTCCATAGCAACCGGGCAGGAAGCAGAAACCCTGTCTGGGCGCAGCTGCGCAGCACAAGCCACTAGAGGCCGCTGTTCTCCCAGGAGAGGAGGGCCACAAACCAACAAGAAAGGAAGTCCTTCCAGCCGTCACTCGTCTCAGTTCTGCAGAATATTTCTATCACCATGAAAAGGCAAAACTACAGGCAGACAAAGATCACAGAGACAACACCAGAGAAGGAGACAGACCTAACCAGTCTTCCTGACAAAGAATTCAAAATAAGAATCATAAACATGCTGACAGAGATGCAGAGAAATACGCAAGAAAAATGGGATGAAGTCCGGAAGGAGATCACAGATGCCAGAAAGGAGATCGCAGAAATGAAACAAACTCTGGAAGGGTTTATAAGCAGAATGGATAGGATGCAAGAGGCCATTGATGGAATTGAAATCAGAGAACAGGAACGCATAGAAGCTGACATAGAGAGAGACAAAAGGATCTCCAGGAATGAAACAATATTAAGAGAACTGTGTGACCAATCCAAAAGGAACAATACCCGTATTATAGGGGTCCCAGAAGAAGAAGAGAGAGGAAAAGATATGGAAAGTATCTTAGAAGAAATAATTGCTGAAAACTTCCCCACACTGGGGGAGGAAGTAATCGAACAGACCACAGAAATACACAGAACCCCCAACAGAAAGGATCCAAGAAGGATAACACCAAGACACATAATAATTAAAATGGCAAAGATCAAGGACAAGGAAAGAGTGTTAAAGGCAGCTAGAGAGAAAAAGGTCACCTATAAAGGGAAACCCATCAGGCTAACGTCAGACTTCTCGACAGAAACCCTACAGGCCAGAAGAGAATGGCATGATATATTTAATACAATGAAACAGAAGGGCCTTGAACCAAGGATACTGTATCCAGCAGGACTATCATTCAAATATGACGGTGGGATTAAACAATTCCCAGACAAACAAAAGCTGAGGGAATTTGCTTTCCACAAACCACCTCTACAGAACATCTTACAGGGACTGCTCTAGATGGGAGCACTCCTAGAAAGAGCACAGCACAAAACACCCAACATATGAAGAATGGAGGAGGAGGAATAAGAAGGGAGAGAAGAAAAGAATCTCCAGACAGTGTATATAACAGCTCAATAAGTGAGCTAAGTTACGCAGTAAGATACTAAAGAGGCTAACCTTGAACCTTTGGTAACCACGAATTTAAAGCCTGCAATGGCAATAAGTACATATCTTTCAATAGTCACCCTAAATGTTAATGGGTTGAATGCACCAATCAAAAGACACAGAGTAACAGAATGGATGAAAAAGCAAGACCCACCTATATGCTGCTTACAAGAAACTCACCTCAAACCCAAAGACATGTACAGACTAAAAGTCAAGGTTTGGAAAAACATATTTCAAGCAAACAACAGTGAGAAGAAAGCAGGAGTTGCAGTACTAATATCAGACAAAATAGACTTCAAAACAAAGCAAGTAACAAGAGATAAAGAAGGACACTACATAATGATAAAGGGCTCAGTCAAACAAGAGGACATAACCATTCTAAATATATATGCACCCAACACAGGAGCACCAGCATATGTGAAACAAATACTAACAGAACTAAAGGGGGATATAGACTGCAATGCATTCATTCTAGGAGACTTCAACACACCACTCACCCCAAAGGATAGATCCACTGGGCAGAAAATAAGTAAGGACACGGAAGCACTGAACAACACAGTAGAGCAGATGGACCTAATAGACATCTATAGAACTCTACATCCAAAAGCAGCAGGATATACATTCTTCTCAAGTGCACATGGAACATTCTCCAGAATAGACCACATACTAGGCCACAAAAAGAGCCTCAGAAAATTCCAAAAGATTGAAATCCTACCAACCAACTTTTCAGACCACAAAGGCATAAAACTAGAAATAAACTGTACAAAGAAAGCAAAGAGGCTCACAAACACATGGAGGTTTAACAACACGCTCCTAAATAATCAATGGATCAATGACCAAATCAAAATGGAGATCCAGCAATATATGGAAACACATGACAACAACAACACCAAGCCCCAACTTCTGTGGGACACAGCAAAAGCAGTCTTAAGAGGAAAGTATATAGCAATCCAAGCATATTTTAAAAAGGAAGAGCAATCCCAAATGAATGGTCTAATGTCACAATTATCGAAATTGGAAAAAGAAGAACAGATGAGGCCTAAGGTCAGCAGAAGGAGGGACATAATAAAGATCAGAGAAGAAATAAATAAAATTGAGAAGAATAAAACAATAGCAAAAATCAATGAAACCAAGAGCTGGTTCTTCGAGAAAATAAAAAAAATAGATAAGCCTCTAGCCAGACTTATTAAGAAGAAAAGAGAGTCAACACAAATCAACAGTATCAGAAACGAGAAAGGAAAAATCACGACAGACACCACGGAAATGCAAATAATTATTGGAGAATACTATGAAAACCTACATGCTAACAAGCTGGGAAACCTAGGAGAAATGGACAACTTCCTAGAAAAATACAACCTTCCAAGATTGACCCAGGAAGAAACAGAAAATCTAAACAGACCAATTACCAGCAACGAAATTGAAGCAGTAATCAAAACACTACCAAAGAACAAAACCCCCGGGCCAGATGGATTTACCTCGGAATTTTATCAGACATACAGGGAAGACATAATACCCATTCTCCTTAAAGTTTTCCAAAAAATAGAGGAGGAGGGGATACTCCCAAACTCATTCTATGAAGCCAACATCACCCTAATACCAAAACCAGGCAAAGACCCCACCAAAAAAGAAAACTACAGACCAATATCCCTGATGAACGTAGATGCAAAAAACTCAACAAAATATTAGCAAACCGAATTCAAAAATACATCAAAAGGATCATACACCATGACCAAGTGGGATTCATCCCAGGGATGCAAGGATGGTACAACATTCGAAAGTCCATCAACATCATCCACCACATCAACAAAAAGAAAGACAAAAACCACATGATCATCTCCATAGATGCTGAAAAAGCATTTGACAAAGTTCAACATCCATTCATGTTAAAAACTCTCAGCAAAATGGGAATAGAGGGCAAGTACCTCAACATAATAAAGGCCATCTATGATAAACCCACAGCCAATATTATATTGAACAGCGAGAAACTGAAAGCATTTCCTCTGAGATCAGGAACTAGGCAGGGATGCCCACTCTCTCCACTGTTATTTAACATAGTACTGGAGGTCCTAGCCACGACAATCAGACAAAAAAAAGAAATACAAGGAATCCAGATTGGTAAAGAAGAAGTTAAACTGTCACTATTTGCAGATGACATGATACTGTACATAAAAAACCCTAAAGACTCCACCCCAAAACTACTAGAACTGATATCGGAATACAGCAAAGTTGCAGGATACAAAATCAACACACAGAAATCTGTGGCTTTCCTATATACTAACAATGAACCAACAGAAAGAGAAATCAGGAAAACAACTCCATTCACAATTGCATCAAAAAAAAAAAATACCTAGGAATAAACCTAACCAAAGAAGTGAAAGACTTATACTCTGAAAACTACAAGTCACTCTTAAGAGAAATTAAAGGGGACACTAACAGATGGAAACTCATCCCATGCTCGTGGCTAGGAAGAATTAATATCGTCAAAATGCCCATCCTGCCCAAAGGAATATACAGATTTGATGCAATCCCTATGAAACTACCAGCAACATTCTTCAATGAACTGGAACAAATAATTCAAAAATTCATATGGAAACACCAAAGACCCCGAATAGCCAAAGCAATCCTGAGAAAGAAGAATAAAGTAGGGGGGATCTCACTCCCCAACTTCAAGCTCTACTATAAAGCCATAGTAATCAAGACAATTTGGTCCTGGCACAAGAGCAGAGCCACAGACCAATGGAACAGACTAGAGAATCCAGACATTAACCCAGACATATATGGTCAATTAATATTTGATAAAGGAGCCACGGACATACAATGGTGAAATGACAGTCTCTTCAACAGATGGTGCTGGCAAAACTGGACAGCTCCATGTAGGAGAATGAAACTGGTCTATTGTCTAACCCAAACACAAAAGTAAATTCAAAATGGATCAAAGACCTGAATGTAAGTCATGAAACCATTAAACTCTTGGAAGAAAACATAGGCAAAAACCTCTTAGACATAAACATGAGTGACCTCTTCTTGAACATATCTCCCCAGGCAAGGAAAACAACAGCAAAAATGAACAAGTGGGACTATATTAAGCTGAAAAGCTTCTGTACAGCAAAAGACACCATCAACAGAACAAAAAGGAACCCTACAGTATGGGAGAATATCTTTGAAAATGACACATCTGATAAAGGCTTGACGTCCAGAATATATAAAGAGCTCACACGCCTCAACAAACAAGAAACAAATAACCCAATTAAAAAATGGGCAGAGGAACTGAACAGACAGTTCTCCAGAACAGAAATACAGATGGCCAACAGACACATGAAAAGATGCTCCACATCGCTAATTATCAGAGAAATGCAAATTAAAACTACAATGAGGTATCACCTCACACCAGTAAGGATGGCTGCCATCCAAAAGACAAACAACAACAAATGTTGGCGAGGCTGTGGAGAAAGGGGAACCCTCCTACACTGCTGGTGGGAATGTAAGTTAGTTCAACCATTGTGGAAAGCAGTATGGAGGTACATCAAAATGCTCAAAACAGACTTACCATTTGACCCAGGAATTCCACTCCTAGGAATTTACCCTAAGAACGCAGCAATCAAGTTTGAGAAAGACAGATGCACCCCTATGTTTATCGCAGCACTATTTACAATAGCCAAGAATTGGAAGCAACCTAAATGTCCATCGATAGATGAATGGATAAAGAAGATGTGGTACATATACACAATGGAATACTACTCAGCCATAAGAAAAGGGCAAATCCAATCATTTGCAGCAACATGGATGGAGCTGGAGAGTATTATGCTCAGTGAAACAAGCCAAGCAGAGAAAGAGAAATACCAAATGATTTCACTTATCTGTGGAATATAAGAACAAAGGAAAAACTGAAGGAACAAAACAGCAGCAGAATCACAGAACTCAAGAATGGACTAACAGGTACCAAAGGGAAAGGGACTGGGGAGGATGGGTGGGTAGGGAGGATAAGGGGGGGGAGAAGTAGGGGGGTATTAAGATTAACATGCATGGGGGGGTAGGAGAAAAGGGAGGGCTGTACAACACAGAGAAGGCAAGTAGTGATTCTACAACATTTTGCTATGCTGATGGACAGTGACTGTAAAGGGGTTTATAGGGGAGACCTGGTATAGGGGAGAGCCTAATAAATATAATATTCGTCATGTAAGTGTAGATTAGTGATACCAAAAAAAAAAAAGGGGGGGAGCATTTCCTGTGTGGTAACCTCCAATGAGTTCTACACAAGTGTATAAAGGGCATATAAAAGTGTAGGCAAATGGTCTGTTTGCGTCTATACAGAAGATCAAAGCCTAATTGGGCTATCCCGAAAATGAACTAAGATACGATATGAAAGAGAACTTCCAACATCAGCACTCTCTGGAAGACTCATGCCAGAAGATGATCATCAAAAAACCCCAACAATGATTCACGCACTGCTACAGCTGTAGATGCACTCATCCCACCAGCTCCTGGACTTGCCATGGGAATGAGGAAGGAGATATCTAAGCTGGCCTGTGCATTCAGTAAAACAACCAATTTGACTGGATCTAAACTGTTGGAACTCAACCAAGAATTAGGAGAAGTGCAAATTGTAGCGCTCCAAAATCTTACAACTACATACTATTTACTGTTAAAAGAACATATGGCATGTGAACAGTCCCCAGGAATGGGTTATTTTAATTTGTCTGATTTCTCTCAGACTGTTTAAGTTCAGTTGGACAATATCCACCATATCATAGATAAGTTTTCACAAATGCCTAAGGTGCCTAACTGGTTTTCTTGGTTTCACTGGAGATGGCTGGTTATTACAGGTATGCTTTGGTTATGTAACTATACTCCTATTTTGTTAATGTGTGTGCACAATTTAATTAGTAGTTTAAAACCTATACATGCTGAAGTTATTCTACAAGAAGATATGTCAAAGAAATAATCAATCTTCCCATGTTTTCTTCCACCTGCTACTTCTATAGCTTTTCTTCTTCCTTCCTAATTACAACCCTTAAATAGAATTCGTGCCTCATATCAAATTTACCGACTATCATAATTCTTCCAAGTGGTAAAGATCCCTCATGACAAATGCTGGACATAGAAGCCATAGGGCATAAATATGCAAAGAAGTAAAAAGCTAACCTTTTCAAACAGTAAGGCTTCTCTCTCACTTACCAACTTTACATTTCCCTGTATGGCCCCGGAAGATGACTGGTTAGCCAGAGACGGGTAAGATTCCTCAAGGGAGGAACAACCTAAGACAGGCACAGTCGCAGGGGGGCCATCAGGTGAGAAATTGGGGATCAACAGAGGTGAGGCTTAGAACCTCACCCCCCCCCTGTTCTGAGAGAAATCTTCTGCATACGTCGATGTTTTATTGCCCTGGTCTAGCTTGGATTAACACATAGTTTACAGGCACACACCTGATCATCTACATTTGCTCTCTTACAACACTAAACTATGTTTTCTACCTTTATCTTGTATCTACCTACCACTTCAGCATTTTATTAAAAATAATAATAATAAAGGGAGAAATGTGGTATCCACATATAAATCAAGTATAAAAACCAAATGAGTATTCATATTTGAACTGACTGTTTAGAGTTCATAATGCATGAGCAAAACCGAAAGTTTCTGTGATGACTGCCCTTGTACTGTTCACTATGTAACTTATTCACTATGTAAGAATTTGTTCTTCATGTAAGAACTTGTTTGTTATGCCTCAGAAGATGGAGACTGACGAAAATTACGCTTGGGGTGGAGTAATGATTGTGCATTGAGCATTGACTCCCCTATACAGAATTTTATTGTCGTTAACAACCATTTGATCAATAAGTATGAGAGATGCCCTCACACAAAAATAAATAAATAAATAAATAAATAAATAAATAAATAAATAAATAAATAAATAAAAATAAAAAAGGACAGACTTCCAATGGTAAAATAAATAAGTAACCGGGATGTAATGTATAGCATAAGGAATATAGTCAAGATATTGTAACAGCTTGGTAGGGTGATAGCTGGAACCTAGAATTATGTATATAAATGTTTTATCACTGTGTTGTACACTTGAAACTAATGTAATGTAATACTGTGCGTCAACTACCCTTCAATAAAAATAATTATTTAAAAAAAAAAAGAATCCCAAAAGTAATCGGCTCTGACAACGGCCCTGCCTTTGTTGCCCAGGTAAGTCAGTGATTGGCCAAGATTTTAGAGACGGATTAGAAATTGCATTGTGCATACAGGCCCCAGAGCTCAGGACAGGTAGAAAGGATGAATAGGACTCTAAAAGAGACCCTGACTAAATTATCCATAGAGACTGGTTTATATGATTGGTTAGTCCTCCTTCCCTTCGCCTTATTCCGAGTTAGAAACACCCCCAGCCGTTTTAGACTAACACCCTTTGAAATAATGTTTGGAGCCCCGGCTCCACTAAATGCAGATCACCTCCACGTATCTCCTGAATCTGTGACTAATAAGTTTCTGCTTGAAAGGTTACGGGCTCTGAAAGTTGTGCAGAAAGAAGTGTGGGCCTCTATCCGAGAAGCCTATCGGCCAGAGGACATTTCAGTACCTCACCCATTCCAAGTGGGAGACACTGTCTACGTAAGGCGACATCGAACGGACAATCTTGAGCCTCGGTAAAAAAGACCCTTCATCGTCCTTTTGACCACACCTACCGCTGTGAAAGTAGATGGCGGAGAGAGGGGCAGAAGATGGCGGCGTGAGTAGAGCAGCGGAAATCTCCTCCCAAAACAACATGTATCTATGAAAATATAACAAGACAACCCTTCCAAGAATAAAGACCAGAGGACACAGGACAATACCCAGACCACATCCGCACCCGAGAGAACACAGCGCCTCGCGAAGGGGGTGAGATACAAGCCCCGGCCCCGCGGGAGCCGAGCGCCCCTCCCCCCAGCTCCCGGCGGGAGAAGAGCAGGCAGAGCGGGAGGGAGACGGAGCCCAGGACTGCCGAACACCCAGCCCCAGCCATCCGGGCCAGAGTGCAGGGCGCTCGACACTAGGAAAACAGGGCAGCAAGAACAGTGAGCAGGCACTGGAGGCTGGGCGACAGAGGGCATAAGAAAAGCGCGCGACCATTTTTTTTTTGCTTTTTTGCTGTTTTGTCTTGGCGAGCACTTTTTGGAAGTCTTAAAGGGATAGGGACCCCAATACTAGGGAAACAGGGCAGAAAGACCAGTGAGCAGAGGCCTGAGGCTGGCACTGGAGAATAAAGAAAAACGAACGACCACCTTTTTTTTTTTTTTTTTTTAATTAAAAACTTTTTTTTTTTTTTCTTAATTAAAAAAAATTTTTTTTCTTTTTTTTTTTTTGGTGGGCGTTGTTTTGTTTTGGCGGGTGCTTTTTGGAAGTCTTAAAGGGGCAGGGCGGGTCACTTAATCCAGAGGAAGGGAGTCCGGGGATCTCTGGGCACCCTAACCCCTGGGCTGCAGGGAGCAGGGAGGCCCCTTACGGAGATAAATAGCCTCCCAGCAGCTCCTGCTCCAACGCGACTCCACCACTTTGGAGTAGCTGCCCGAGCCAGGCCACGCCCACAGCAACAGCGGAGATTAACTCCATAGCAGCCGGACAGGAAGCAGAAACCCTGTCTGCGCGCAGCTGCCCAGCACAAGCCACTAGAGGTCGCTGTTCTCCCAGGAGAGGAGGGCCACAAACCAACAAGAAAGGAAGTCCTTCCAGCCATCGCTCATCCCAGCTCTGCAAACTATTCCTATCACCATGAAAAGGCAAAGCTACAGGCAGACAAAGATCACAGAGACAACACCAGAGAAGGAGACAGACCTAACCAGTCTCCCTGAAAAAGAATTCAAAATAAGAATCATAAACATGCTGACAGAGATGCAGAGAAATACGCAAGAGAAATGGGATGAAGTCCGGAAGGAGATCACAGATGCCAGAAAGGAGATCGCAGAAATGAAACAAACTCTGGAAGGGTTTATAAGCAGAATGGATAGAATGCAAGAGGCCATTGATGAAATTGAAATCAGAGAACAGGAACGCATAGAAGCTGACATAGAGAGAGACAAAAGGATCTCCAGGAATGAAACAATATTAAGAGAACTGTGTGACCAATCCAAAAGGAACAATATCCATATTATAGGGGTCCCAGAAGAAGAAGAGAGAGGAAAAGAGATGGAAAGTATCTTAGAAGAAATAATTGCTGAAAACTTCCCCACACTGGGGGAGGAAGTAATCGAACAGACCACGGAAATACACAGAAACCCCAACAGAAAGGATCCAAGAAGGGCAACACCAAGACACATAATAATTAAAATGGCAAAGATCAAGGACAAGGAAAGAGTGTTAAAGGCAGCTAGAGAGAAAAAGGTCACCTATAAAGGGAAACCCATCAGGCTAACGTCAGACTTCTCGACAGAAACCCTACAGGCCAGAAGAGAATGGCATGATATATTTAATACAATGAAACAGAAGGGCCTTGAACCAAGGATACTATATCCAGCACGACAATCATTCAAATATGACGGTGGGATTAAACAATTCCCAGACAAACAAAAGCTGAGGGAATTTGCTTTCCACAAACCACCTCTACAGAGCATCTTACAGGGACTGCTCTAGATGGGAGCACTCCTAGAAAGAGCACAGCTCAAAACACCCAACATATGAAGAATCGAGGAGGAGGAACAAGAAGGGAGAGAAGAAAAGAATCTCCAGACAGTGTATATAACAGCTCAATAAGCGAGCTAAGTTACGCAGTAAGATACTAAAGAGGCTAACCTTGAACCTTTGGTAACCACGAATTTAAAGCCTGCAATGGCAATAAGTACATATCTTTCAATAGTCACCCTAAATGTTAATGGGTTAAATGCACCAATCAAAAGACACAGAGTAACAGAATGGATAAAAAAGCAACACCCATCCATATGCTGCTTACAAGAAACTCACCTCAAACCCAAAGACATGTACAGACTAAAAGTCAAGGGATGGAAAAACATATTTCAAGCAAACAACAGTGAGAAGAAAGCAGGGGTTGCAGTACTAATATCAGACAAAATAGACTTCAAAACAAAGAAAGTAACAAGAGATAAAGAAGGACACTACATAATGATAAAGGGCTCAGTCCAACAAGAGGATATAACCATTCTAAATATATATGCACCCAACACAGGAGCACCAGCATATGTGAAACAAATACTAACAGAACTAAACGGGGATATAGACTGTAATGCATTCATTCTAGGAGACTTCAACACACCACTCACCCCAAAGGATAGATCCACTGGGCAGAAAATAAGTAAGGACACGGAAGCACTGAACAACACAGTAGAGCAGATGGACCTAATAGACATCTATAGAACTCTACATCCAAAAGCAGCGGGATATACATTCTTCTCAAGTGCACATGGAACATTCTCCAGAATAGACCACATACTAGGCCACAAAAAGAGCCTCAGAAAATTCCAAAAGATTGAAATCCTACCAACCAACTTTTCAGACCACAAAGGCATAAAACTAGAAATAAACTGTACAAAGAAAGCAAAGAGGCTCACAAACACATGGAGGCTTAACAACACGCTCCTAAATAATCAATGGATCAATGACCAAATCAAAATGGAGATCCAGCAATATATGGAAACAAATGACAACAACAACACTAAGCCCCAACTTCTGTGGGACTCAGCAAAAGCAGTCTTAAGAGGAAAGTATATAGCAATCCAAGCATATTTAAAAAAGGAAGAGCAATCCCAAATGAATGGTCTAATGTCACAATTATCGAAATTGGAAAAAGAAGAACAGATGAGGCCTAAGGTCAGCAGAAGGAGGGACATAATAAAGATCAGAGAAGAAATAAATAAAATTGAGAAGAATAAAACAATAGCAAAAATCAATGAAACCAAGAGCTGGTACTTCGAGAAAATAAACAAAATAGAGAAGCCTCTAGCCAGACTTATTAAGAAGAAAAGAGTGTCAACACAAATCAACAGTATCAGAAACGAGAAAGGAAAAATCACGACAGACCCCACGGAAATGCAAAGAATTATTGGAGACTACTATGAAAACCTATATGCTAACAAGCTGGGAAACCTAGGAGAAATGGACAACTTCCTAGAAAAATATAACGTTCCAAGATTGACCCAGGAAGAAACAGAAAATCTAAACAGACCAATTACCAGCAACGAAATTGAAGCAGTAATCAAAACACTACCAAAGAACAAAACCCCTGGGTAAGATGGATTTACCTCGGAATTTTATCAGACATACAGGGAAAACATAATACCCATTCTCCTTAGAGTTTTCCAAAAAATAGAGGAGGAGGGGATACTCCCAAACTCATTCTATGAAGCCAACATCACCCTAATACCAAAACCAGGCAAAGACCCCACCAAAAAAGAAAACTACAGACCAATATCCCTGATGAACGTAGATGCAAAAATACTCAACAAAATATTAGCAAACCGAATTCAAAAATACATCAAAAGGATCATACACCATGACCAAGTGGGATTCATCCCAGGGATGCAAGGATGGTACAACATTCGAAAGTCCATCAACATCATCCACCACATCAACAAAAAGAAAGACAAAAACCACATGATCATCTCCATAGATGCTGAAAAAGCATTTGACAAAGTTCAACATCCATTCATGTTAAAAACTCTCAGCAAAATGGGAATAGAGGGCAAGTACCTCAACATAATAAAGGCCATCTATGATAAACCCACAGCCAACATTATATTGAACAGCGAGAAGGTGAAAGCATTTCCGCTGAGATCGGGAACTAGACAGGGATGCCCACTCTCTCCACTGTTATTTAACATAGTACTGGAGGTCCTAGCCACAGCAATCAAACAAAATAAAGAAATACAAGGAATCCAGATTGGTAAAGAAGAAGTTAAACTGTCACTATTTGCAGATGACATGATACTGTACATAAAAAACCCTAAAGACTCCACCCCAAAACTACTAGAACTGATATCGGAATACAGCAAAGTTGCAGGATACAAAATCAACACACAGAAATCTGTGGCTTTCCTATACACTAACAATGAACCAACAGAAAGAGAAATTAGGAAAACAACTCCATTCACAATTGCATCAAAAAAAATAAAATACCTAGGAATAAACCTAACCAAAGAAGTGAAAGACTTATACTCTGAAAACTACAAGTCACTCTTAAGAGAAATTAAAGGGGACACTAACAGATGGAAACTCATCCCATGCTCGTGGCTAGGAAGAATTAATATCGTTAAAATGGCCATCCTGCCCAAAGCAATATACAGATTTGATGCAATCCCTATGAAACTACCAGCAACATTCTTCAATGAACTGGAACAAATAATTCAAAAATTCATATGGAAACACCAAAGACCCCGAATAGCCAAAGCAATCCTGAGAAAGAAGAATAAAGTAGGGGGGATCTCAGTCCCCAACTTCAAGCTCTACTATAAAGCCATAGTAATCAAGACAATTTGGTCCTGGCACAAGAGCAGAGCCACAGACCAATGGAACAGACTAGAGAATCCAGACATTAACCCAGACATATATGGTCAATTAATATTTGATAAAGGAGCCATGGACATACAATGGCGAAATGACAGTCTCTTCAACAGGTGGTGCTGGCAAAACTGGACAGCTACATGTAGGAGAATGAAACTGGACCATTGTCTAACCCCATATACAAAAGTAAACTCAAAATGGATCAAAGACCTGAATGTAAGCCATGAAACCATTAAACTCTTGGAAGAAAACATAGGCAAAAACCTCTTAGACATAAACATGAGTGACCTCTTCTTGAACATATCTCCCCGGGCAAGGAAAACAACAGCAAAAATGAGTAAGTGGGACTATATTAAGCTGAAAAGCTTCTGTACAGCAAAAGACACCATCAATAGAACAAGAAGGATCCCTACAGTATGGGAGAATATATTTGAAAATGACACATCCGATAAAGGTTTGACGTCCAGAATATATAAGGAGCTCACACGCCTCAACAAACAAAAAACAAATAACCCAATTAAAAAATGGGCAGAGGAACTGAACAGTTCTCCAAAAAAGAAATACAGATGGCCAACAGACACATGAAAAGATGCTCCACATCGCTAATTATCAGAGAAATGCAAATTAAAACTACAATGAGGTATCACCTCACACCAGTAAGGATGGCTGCCATCCAAAAGACAAACAACAACAAATGTTGGCGAGGCTGTGGAGAAAGGGGAACCCTCCTACACTGCTGGTGGGAATGTAAGTTAGTTCAACCATTGTGGAAAGCAGTATGGAGGTATATCAAAATGCTCAAAACAGACTTACCATTTGACCCAGGAATTGCACTCCTAGGAATTTACCCTAAGAATACAGCAATCAAGTTTGAGAAAGACAGATGCACCCCTATGTTTATCGCAGCACTATTTACAATAGCCAAGAATTGGAAGCAACCTAAATGTCCATCGATAGATGAATGGATAAAGAAGATGTGGTACATATACACAATGGAATACTACTCAGCCATAAGAAAAGGGCAAATCCAATCATTTGCAGCAACATGGATGGAGCTGGAGAGTATTATGCTCAGTGAAACAAGCCAAGCAGAGAAAGAGAAATACCAAATGATTTCACTTATCTGTGGAATATAAGAACAAAGGAAAAACTGAAGGAACAAAACAGCAGCAGAATCACAGAACTCAAGAATGGACTAACAGGTACCAAAAGGAAAGGGACTGGGGAGGATGGGTGGGTAGGGAGGATAAGGGGGGGGAGAAGTAGGGGGGTATTAAGATTAACATGCATGGGGGGGTAGGAGAAAAGGGAGGGCTGTACAACACAGAGAAGGCAAGTAGTGATTCTACAACATTTTGCTATGCTGATGGACAGTGACTGTAAAGGGGTTTATAGAGGGGACCTGGTATAGGGGAGAGCCTAGTAAACATAGTCTTCGTCATGTAAGTGTAGATTAGTGATACCAAAAACAAAGCAAAAAAAAAAAAAAAAAAAAAAAAGGGCAGTTCCTGTGTGGTAACCTCCAACGAGATCTACACAAGGGTATAAAAGGCATATAAAAGTGTAGGCAAAGGGTCTGTTTGTGTTTATACAGAGGATCAAAGCCTAATTGGGCTACCCCGAAAATGCACTAAGATACGATATGAAAAAGAACTTCCAACATCAGCACTCTCTGGAAGACTCATGCCAGAAGATGATCATCAAAAAACCCCAACAAAGATCCACGCACTGCTACAGCTGTAGATGCACTCATCCCACCAGTTCCTGGACTTGCCATGGGAATGAGGAAGGAGATATCTAAGCTGGCCTGTGCATACAGTAAAACAACAAATTTGACTGGATCTATACTGTTGGAACTCAACCAAGAATTTGGAGAAGTGCAAATTGTAGCGCTCCAAACTCTTACAACTACAGACTATTTACTGTTAAAAGAACATATGGCATGTGAACAGTCCCCAGGAATGGGTTGTTTTAATTTGTCTGATTTCTCTCAGACTGTTGAAGTTCAGTTGGACAATATCCACCATATCATAGATAAGTTTTCACAAATGCCTAAGGTGCCTTAATGGTTTTCTTGGTTTCACTGGAGATGGCTGGTAATTACAGATATGCTTTGGTTATGTAACTATACTCCTATTATGTTAATGTGTGTGTGCAATTTAAGTAGTAGCTTAAAACCTATATATGCTGAAGTTACTCTACAAGAAGATATGTCAAAGAAATAATCAATCTTCCCATGTTTTCTTCCGTCTGCTACTTCTATAGCTTTTCTTCTTCCTTCCTAATTACAACCCTTAAATAGAATTCGTGCCTCATATCAAATTTACCGAGTATCATAACTCCTCCAAGTGTTAAAGATACCTCAAGACAAATGCTGGGCATAGAAGCCACAGGGCATAAATATGCAAAGAAGTAAAAAGCTAACCTTTTCAAACAATAAGGCTTCCCTCTCACTTACCAACTTCACATTTCCCTGTATGGCCCCGGAAGATGACTGGTTAGCCAGAGACGGGTAAGATTCCTCAAGGGAGGAACAACCTAAGACAGGCACAGTCGCAGGGGGGCCATCAGGTGAGAAATTGGGGATCAACAGAGGTGAGGCTTAGAACCTCGCCCCCCCTGTTCTGAGAGAAATCTTCTGCGTACGTGGATGTTTTATTGCCCTGGTCTAGCTTGGATTAACACATAGTCTACAGGCACACACCTGATCATCTACATGTGCTCTCTTACAGCACTAAACTATGTTTTCTACCTTTATCTTGTATCTACCTACCACTTCAGCATTTTATTAAAAATAATAATAATAAAGAGAGAAATGTGGTATCCACATATAAATCAAGTATAAAAACCAAATGAGTATTCATATTTGAACTGACTGTTTAGAGTTCATAATGCATGAGCAAAACCGAAAGTTTCTGTGATGACTGCCCTTGTACTGTTCACTATGTAACTTATTCATTATGTAAGAATTTGTTCTACATGTAAGAACTTTTTGTTATGCCTCAGAAGATTGGAGACTGATGAAAATTAGGCTTGGGGTGGATTAATGATTGTGCATTGAGCATTGACTCCCCTATACAGAATTTTATTGTCGTTAACAGCCATTTGATCAATGAATACGAGAGATGCCCTCACAAAAAAAAAAAAAAAAAAAAAGGACAGACTTCCAATGGTAAAATAAATAAGTAACCGGGATGTAATGTATAGCATATGGAATATAGTCAGATATTGTAACAGCTTGGTAGGGTGATAGCTGGGACCTAGAATTATGTATATAAATGTTCTACCACTGTGTTGTACACTTGAAACTAATGTAATGTAATACTGTGCGTCAACTACCCTTCAATAAAAAATAATTATTTAAAAAAAAAAAGAAAGTAGATGGCATCTCTTCCTGGATACATGTTTCACATCTGAAGAAAGCGCCTCAACCAGACCCGGAGTGGCGAGTAATTCGAACTGATAACCCTCTTAAATTTCGCTTGTGTAAAAATGATTGTGTCACTAACAATTCTAATTCTAATGACCCAGTTCCTTCCCACCTTCCAGAACCCCAACCCCCATGAACCCAGGTTGCTGACATGGCAAATCATTACCCCGGCTTCCCAACAAGTAGTAGTCCAGTTAACAGGACAACACCCTAGGGGAACTTGGTGGCCTACCCTCACTGTAGATTTGTGCACTCTCTTCAAACAAGACCCATGGTACGAAGATAAAGTTGGGGTACCCGGATGTGGTACTCGGGATTATACAGTGCATTGGGGCTCTGGGACCATGAAAGAGCTCCAGAATACCGGCTTCTATGTATGCCCAGCCCCCTCAGCCGATAGTGCCAAGGCCTCACAGTGTGGTGAAAAGACAGATTTTTTCTGCAAAAATTAGAGTTGTAAACAAACAGAGACATGCCATTGGCTGACAAGAAGCGCAGAGAGATCTCCTCTAGGCCTCATAAAAATCCAGTGGAATACCGCTCGTGCCCAATGCACGACTAATCCCACCTGCAACCCTATTGACATCTCTTTCACAGATGCAGGAAAAAGGGCAACAAACTGGGAAAAAGGGCTTATGTGGGGACTAAGACTCTACCAGAGTGGCTATGATAATGGAGTCTTGTTTATGCTCAGGCTTAAGGTAGAGACTCTTCCGGCTGTCCCAGTAGGACCCAACGCTGTCTTGCGGGATCAACCGCGTCTCCCAGCCCCAGCCCCAAAACAGGCCCTAGCCCCACCTATGGACTCTGCCACCACTCCCTCCGCCTCCACTCTTGGCCGAGTCACCTCCCTTCCTGGCACCGGACAACGCCTTCTCAACCTCCTTGAAGGGGCTTTTCAGGTCTTAAATACCACCAACCCTAACACTACTGAATCCTGTTGGTTGTGTTTCTCTTCTGGGCCGCCTTATTATAAAAAATGAAGATTGTTAGGCAGTTTTAACAGAACAACCCGTCACGAGATCTGTAGCTGGGGAAGCCACAAGAAGCTAACTCTGACTGAAGTAACTGGAAGAAGAAAATGTTTAGGTTCAGTCCCCCCCACCCATAAAGCTTTGTGTAATGAAACCATAGCTGTGACCTCCTCAGGTGAAAATGAGTATCTAGTCCCTCCTCCCGAAGGGTGGTGGGCTTGTAACACCGGAGTGACCCCATGTGTCTCTACTTCTGCCTTCAACTCCTCCCGCGATTTCTGTATCATGGTTCAGCTGGTGCCCAGGTTGATGTATCATGATGACCTCTCATTCGTAGCTGAATTTGAACCTAGGCATAGATATAAGAGAGAGCCGGTCTCTCTGACCTTAGCTGTGTTGTTAGAGATAGGAGTCGCAGCCGGAGTAAGAACAGGGACAGCTGCTATTATCCAAGGGAACCAACATTATGAGGGACTAAGGACAGCTATTAATGAAGACCTAAAAACCATAGAGCAATCCATTACTAAACTTGAAGAATCTCTGACTTCCCTCTCTGAAGTAGTCTTGCAGAACAGACGAGGGCTGGATCTGCTGTTTCTAAAAGAAAGAAGATTGTGTGCAGCTTTAAAGGAAGAATGCTGCTTTTATGCAGACCATTCCAGAATAGTAAGAGATTCAATGTCAAAGCTTAGGGAGAGGCTAGACCAGAGAAAGAGAGAACGAGAAGCCGGCCAAGGGCTATTTGAATCTTGGTTCACTAGGTCCCCGTGATTTACGACCTTGATATCCACTCTGGCTGGGCCCTTACTCATCCTTGTGTTGCTCCTCACTTTAGGACCCTGCATATTGAATCGGCTGATAACTTTTGTTAGAGAAAGAGTGAGTGCCGTTCATGTACTAATGTTGAAGCAACAATATTATTCACTCACCCAACAAGAAGATACAAACATTCCATGATTAGAATGCCCTTAAAGAGAAGTCTGGAAATGTAGAACCTGAAGAATCAAAAGTTAGCATAAGCACAGCCATCTTAAAAGCTCAAACACCATTTTCTAACCTAGAAGGAGAAAAATTACTAGAACTTTGAAAAACAAGTTAGTCAGCCAGTGTTAATTGTAGTGACCTTTAGTTAGCCAACCTCAATCAGTTAAGCTTATCTTGCTAGAACCACCCTAAACATTCCGAAAGTGATTTTATCTAATCAGACCCCCAGGATGAGGCGTCAGCCGAAAATTTATGTGGCTATGAAAAAAAAACACTGTATTGTGACTGTAGAAAATACTGCCCCTTTGAAAATGCTATAAAAACTTCTGGCTTTGTAAGTTCGGGGTCCTCGTTGAGACCTGATGCGTCGGGCTAACGCATAGACCCCAGCTAGCTGGCCTTTGAGTAAATTCCTCTTGCTTGTTGCATCAAGAGACGCCTTCCGTGAGTGATTTAAGGCAGCGTCCTCCTCAGGGAGAATCCAACATCTTCAGTTTACCTTTGACAAGGTCAAACACAGATCTCTCGCTGCCTTCCCTGAACCTGCTGACAAGACCAGGCACAGATCCTCCAGCTTCACCTTATTTGTTATAATTGATTAGTTGTTCCCTTGCAACTAGCTAACCACAGAGAAAAACATTTCCTGTTCAGCTTCCTGAGATTTCTCCTGCTTATAACACAACGCCACCTGTCAGTCACCCCACCTATAGCCGGTTTACCTCTCCCAATATACGTGGAGGGCAAAACCCCTCTGCCCAGGCCCTCCCCTCTGTGGGCTTGTGTTCTCCAGATCGCCACAGCCTGGATAAAATCAATCTCCTTACCTGTCTGGTGTTGCCTTTGACACAGCCCTTGATTCCTCTGCAAGAAGCCTTATGCTCACCAAAACTAAGCCTGCCGTACAGGCAGAGAGATTATCACCCACACTCCCACGTCTCCCAGGTAAACCGTCTCCCCAAGGAGACAAATACCCCTTCATTTTTAATACCACAACTCCATACAACAAATGTATATCTCAACATAACCTTCCCAGCCTACATTTATACAGAAAATTCTTCTATTTACATCTGCAACATCATATGATTATTTTTTAACAAAAGGAAACATGGGAAAAGCCTTTCATTCTGATGTTTCTTCAGAGTCAGTTCTGGGTTGCATTGTGTCCCACCTAAATTATATGTTGAAGTCCTAACCCTGGTCCTCCTGAGGGTGATGACCTTATTTGAAAATAGAGTCTTGGCAGCTCAGCGTCCTCAAAAGGGGATGCAGCACAGGACCACTGGTGGTGGTAAAGAAAAAATTGCACTGAACAGGTAAACAGGTGGGAACAACTTTATGTAAAGCTACTGCAATAGGAGAGAGAGGCCAGAACTAAGTGTGAACTCAGCCACACTGCAGCAGAAGGGGTAGGGCTTTCTAAGGGCCAGGGGTGAGCGAGTGGAAAAATGCTGGATGGCTTTAGGGGTAAGTCACAGGCCATCTGTGTCTGCTAACTGGCTTTATCCAACAAAAAAATAAATTTCTTATGCCCTATGACAAGACAGACTTCTGCAACTTGCAGCAAGGAACCTGGGAGCCGGGCTCCTACCGACCGACCGTCCAGAGCTGAAGGGCGGGAGCTTTCTCTTCGCTAATTACATTTAAGAGATGGTTCCCACGTTCTGGGGAAAAGACTTTCCTGGGTTGTAAAACTGACAGCAGGCTTTTAAAAAGATTTACCTCTCAAAGAGGCAGAGAGAATTTACAATTACAAGTTTTCTAAACCCAGTAAATACCCAAAGAACAGGGAGCCCAGGGGCCTACAGTCAGGAAAAGCCTGTTTTAAGTTTAGTCACGCTGAGGAGAACATTAAACCAGCTTGGTCACTGGCCTTCTACTGCACGCAAGCTGCTGATTGTTAGTGGCTATTAATTATTTTTGATAAATACTATTTTAAGCATTTTACACCTAACAAGATGCTTGGATTTTTAAACATTAAGTGACATAGTATAATTTATCTTATTTAAAATAAATGAGAAACAGGCTCTGGATTAGCATTTTCGTGCAGAACAACTGATTTTCAGGAATGGCTTACTGATGTACAGCAGGAGATGACTATATTTCTAAATAGTCTAATTTTTTCTTTAGGAAGTTCTGAATCATAGATCCAAATTTCTTGCAAAAACCCCCTGTTGGACAGGGTGCTTCAGGGCAGACCCACCACATCCTGAATCTGCAGACAAGGCCACATTTAATGGGCTTTCTCCCTGCCTCGCCCACTGCCGTCCCAACTCTCATCGCAATCCAGGGCAGATGGGCCATCAACTCAAAGACCAACAGCAGGACAATTTGTGGGACCACTAAAAAGTTAGCTTGACATAACTTACTCCATTTTGTAAGCTTAGCCTAACACCTTGTATAAAACCTTAGTCATAAGCAAAATCAGTAAAATCACAGTCCTAAGCAAAATAGGGGAAAGGAAGTACCCCATCCCTGGAGAAGCCACAAGCTAGAAAACCACAATGAGCAAATGTCCATTTTGCTGAAACTGTGATTTAGAAACTGTGATTATCCATTTTTGCTGAATCTGCCCCTTAGAAAGCCCCTAACCATTTTAACCAAAATTGCTAACTGCTTTTGCTGTATTTGCTGTTTTCCAAAGTATAAAAGCAAAAAGGGAACTTTGTTCAGGGTCTCAGATTGAGTCCGGTGTTCTGACAGGCTGCTGAGACCCTGGTTCAAACTAGCAATAAAGACCTGTTCTGTTTTTGCATCTCGTGACTGAGCTTGGTGACTGTGACTCTGCACAGGGTCTCAAAGAAACAGGGCACAACATTTGGGGGCTCGTCTGGGATCCCCCTGAGGAGCAGCAGCCCCAGGCACCGGGTAAGGTCTTTATTGAATCTGAAAGTGACTAGTCACGCAAGCCACTGGCCGGCTGGTTTTGGGCAACGTGAGGCCATTGCCGGTGAGCACGCCGGCAGGCAGTTGACCCAGGTTTAAAGCAACTTGAGGCCGGGGCTGGCGGACGCGCCCGAAGGCAGTTGCAGGCTCAGGACCGTTTTGTCCGGTTCATGGGTCTCTGGGGTCAGGATTCTCTTACTGGAGGGTATTCTTCCCTAACTGAGAGATACTCTTCTCTGATGGAGGGATATTTCTGTCAGACCCCTGGGAGAATTTGTTCCCTGGCTGGTTTCATTAGTCTTATTGTCTTGGGTTGTGTTGTTTTCTGGCTGGTTTCGTTAAGCTTACTGTAAGGAGCTCCTATTGTCTTGATTTGTATTGTAGATATCTACTTTTGATAGTCACATTGTTCTGTTTCAGGTTGTTGTTGTTGTCTAGCCAGTTTTGATTTTTTCCTCTTTATCACTCTTGCTCTCACTGCCATCAACCATGGGGCAAGGGCCATCTTCGCCACTGACCCTCATGACTGACCATTTCCCTGACTTCAGAACCGAGGCTCACAAGCTCAGCCTGGAAGTCCGAAAGAACAAACTCATAACCTTTTGTTCCACAGAATGGCCCGCCTTTGGTGTGGGATGGCCCCAAGTGGGATCCTTCACCCTCTCTGTGATCCAGGCAGTTCGGGACAGAGTCACCGACCCGGGGCCCAAAGGCCACCCCGATCAAATCCCCTACATACTCACCTGGCAGACCCTTGTTAAGAACCCTCCTCGCTGGTTGAAGCCTTTTCTCCCTCCACCCACTCCTATGGTGTCTAACCCCCCGGGGCCGTCACCACCAGCAGTCCAAGCCATGGTAGCCTCCACCTCAGGCAACAAGAAGCCCGTTAGCCCTAAAGTTCTCCCAGAATCAGGCCCTTATCCTAAAATCCTTGATTTAGAGGCTGAGGCAATCCAACCCACTGCACCAGCATTGCCACCTCCGCCTCCCCCTTATCCGTGGGCCGATAGTCTACTCCTAGAGGACCCTGAACCCAGACGGGCTCGCCCCGCCCAGGGCTGGCCAAAGGGGGGCCGGCTTTCAGCACCAGAACCAGGGGTAGACACCAGACTAGCAAATCCTCTGCCTCCACGGACACAGATTCGGATGACTTCAACGTCCAAGCCTTTCTGGTCTGAGCAATTGGGGGCCCTGGAGGCCCGATGGAGGTTGTAACTACCTATATTGGCCCTTCTCTTCTAACAATCTCTATAATTGGAAAACCCAAACTGCCTCTTTCTCTGAGAAACCCCAGGGTCTTATTGACCTGGTAGAATCTATCCTTTTTACCCACAGTCCTACTTGGGAGGACTGCCAGCATCTCCTCCAGGTACTTTTCACCACTGAGGAGAGAGAGAGAGTCTTCACAGAGGCCCACAAGCTGGTGCCAGGCATCCACAGCTGTCCCACCATGCAGCCCCACCTCATCGATGAAAGATTCCCCCTAATGCTCCCTGACTGAGACTTTGAAACGGCAGAAGGTAGGGAGCATCTCCGAGTCTACTGCCAGACTCTGATGGCCGGTCTCCGGGCAGCTGCCAGGAAGCCCACTAATTTGGCCAAGGTAAATTCCGTTAGACAGGAGCCCCACGAGAGCCCAGCCGCTTTCCTCGAGAGAATAATGGAGGCATTTAGACAATACACTCCCCTAGACCCTTCAGCAGATGAGACAAGGGCCGCCTTAGTCTTGGTTTTTGTTAACCAGGCCGCCCCTGATATCAGGAGAAAGTTGCAGAAGATGGAGAGACTCGGGGAACAGACTATACAAGACCTACTCCGAATAGCAGAGCGGGTCTACACAACCGAGAGACCCCCAAGGAGAGAGAGGACAGGATCTGGATAGAAGAGAGGAAAGTTAGGGCAGAAGAAAACCGGAAGAATCAAAAGGAGCTAGCCTGCATCTTCCACTTGGGGGGCCCAGGACGGCCGTCCACCCCGAGCCCCCCAGGCCCCTCAATGAGAGAGAGATGGGGAATAGAGAAAGGACATGGACTTTGGAAAGGGGTTCCCGGCTGCACCTGCCCAGGAAGCCCAGGTTGAAAAGGTTGGGAAAAAGAAAGAGCAGGGCTTGAAGAGCCAAAGCCCACCTGGTGCCACCACTGCAAGGAAATAGGGCACTGGAAAAATGAGTGCCCCCATTAGCACCACCCTTACACCCCGCGAGGACCAAAACCCGATGGGGCCCCTAAACCTCGGGTGATGTATGCGGGAGAAGACAGTGACTGAGGGGGTCGGGATTTGGGCCCCCTCCCCAAGTCCTGGGTAACTCTACAGATTGAGGGGGAACCAATGCGTTTTATGGTGGACACTGGGGCTCAACACTCTGTTATGACCCAGAGTGCTGGGCCCATCTCTTCCCAAAAGAGCTGGGTACAGGGGGCCACTGGCACTAAGTGCTATCCATGGACCACCCACCGAGAAGTGAAATTGGGGTCAAAAACTGTTCAACATGCTTTCCTGGTAATTCCAGAGTGCCCCACTCCCCTCCTGGGCAGAGATCTCCTAAGCAAAGTCCATGCACAGATTCATTTCCAACCACATGGGATGGAAGTCACAGACAGGGAAGGGAGACCCCTGCAGGTATTGACCGTGAGCCTGCAAGATGAGTACCGCCTCTACCAACCGGCTGGGCAGAGTCACGAGCTGTCACCAGAGATCCAGAGGTGGGTATGGGAGATCCCCCAGGCTTGGGCGGAGACTGCAGGGCCGGGAGACACGCGGCACCGACTTCCTGTGATTATCCACCTGAAGCCGGGAGCCGTGCCGACTCGGGTAAGACAGTACCCAATTCCCCGGGAAGCCCAACAGGGGATCTCCCCCCACATACACCACCTACTAAAAGCGGGAATATTGAGAAAGTGCCAATCCCCCTGGAACACCCCGCTACTCCCCGTGCGGAAACCAGGAGGGGGCTACCGCCCAGTGCAGGACCTCTGGGCTGTTAATGCCAGGACAGAAGACATCCATCCTACTGTCCCGAACCTATACACGCTTCTCAGCAGCCTAGAGCCCCGACAGGTGTGGTACACCATCCTAGATTTAAAAGATGCTTTTTTCAGCCTTGCCCTGGCCCCCAGAAGCCAGGACCTCTTTGCATTTGAATGGACTGATAGTGAGCAGGAGATGCCACAACAACTGACCTGGACTCGCCTGCCCCCAGGGGTTCAAAAGACCCCCACCATTTTCAATGAGGCCCTGGGAGAAGACCTTCAGGAATACTGGGCCAGACATGCAGAAGTGACCCTCCTCCAATATGTGGATGACCTCCTCCTGGCCGCAGCAACACAAGAAGAGTGCGAGCAGGCTACTGTCGACCTCCTGAGAGAGCTTGGGCGCCTAGGGTATTGGGCGAGTGCTGCAAAGGCCCAGATAGCCCAGCAAGAGGTAAGATACCTAGGCTACCGCCTAAAAGGGGGACAGAGATGGTTGACCTCCAAAATGACAGAGATTGTCCTGCGGATACCGCAACCCAAATCCGCGCGAGAGGTGAGAGAGTTTCTGGGGTCAGTGGGATATTGCCGCCTGTGGACACCAGGGTTCGCTGAAATAGCCCAGCCCCTCTACACTGCTAGCAAAGAAGCCCCTGGTTGGGGATGGACTGAAACTCACCAAAAAGCCTTTGACAGGCTGACGATGGCCCTACTAGAGGCACCCGCTCTGGCACTGCCAGACCCAGAGAGGCCCTTTTTCTTGTATGTCAGTGAGGCCAAAGGAATAGCCAAGAGAGTTTTGGTGCAGCCTCTCGGCCCCTGGAAACACCTGGTTGTGTACCTGTCTCAGAACTTAGACCCAGTGGAGGCCGGATGGCCCGCCTGTCTCCAGATTATAGCAGCCACTTCCCTATTAGTCAAAAGCACCGATAAACTTACCTTCAGGCAGCCCCTCACCATCATCGTGCCCCATGTGATAGAAAGACTGCTGCGCCAGCCGCCAGGGCACTGGATGACAAATACCCGCCTCACTCACTACCAGGCTCTCTTATTAGACACCCCATGCATGAAGTTCGCACCTCCTACTGCACTGAATCCAGCAACAATGCTACCGCTCCCATCCGGAGAGGCTCCCCTCCACGATTGCCATGAGATCCTAGCCGGAACCATGACCATGAATCCAGACCTGACGGACACCCCACTGAGTAACAGTGACCCCGTGTGGTTCACAGACGGAAGCAGCTTTGTCCGGGACGGTCACAAGTATGCGGGCGCCGCCGTGGTACGTAAGGAGGGAAGAGTTGTCTTGTCAGAGACTCTGCCTCAAGGCACGTCAGCCCAGCGAGCTGAACTAATAACTCTGGCAGAAGCACTAGAGTGGGGAAGAGGAAAGCGACTAATGGTTTACACCGATAGCCGCTATGCCTTCGGGACCCTCCACGTGCACAGGCCCATTTACAAGGAACGGGGATTCCACACGGCTGAAGGAAAAGACATTAAGAACCAAAGTGATTTCCTCCGCTTGCTGGCTGCGGTACATGAGCCCCGGGCGGTGGCCATAGTCCATATCCCAGGGCACCAGAAGGGAGACAGTCCAGAGGCCTTGGGCAACCGCTGGGCAGATTAGGCTGCCCGATGGGCCATGACCTCTCAAGTCTTCGGGTTACAGTTGCACCAGATACCGCCGCCAGGTATGGGAACCCTGCCCCCAAGCCCCGAGTACTCCTCCTCAGACATGCAGTGGTTTGAGAGACAGCCTGGGCTACAGGAGACAGATACTGGATGGTACTGAGACCAGAACAGACAGCTAGTAGTACCCGAGACCCTAGGGAACCAGATACTAACTAATTTGCATTCCACTACTCACCTGGGTGAGAGGAAGACCCGAATGCTCTTAGGTAAAGCCAAGATCCAGATCCCAAGAGCCAAAGCTCACATACAAGCTCTTTTGAGATCATGCACTGCCTGCCAGGTAATGCAACCAGGCGGAGTTAAAGAGGCACACATAGGACTTCACCTTCGGGGCCACGCTCCAGGGCAGCATTGGGAAGTAGACTTCATTGAGGTGAGACCTGGCCGATACGGATACCGGTACCTGCTAGTGATGGTGGACACTCTTTCTGGGTGGGTAGAGGCATTCCCTACAAAGAGAGAGACAGCACTAGTAGTAGGAAAGAAATTGCTAGAAGAAATCATGCCTAGATATGGCCTGCCCCTGACCATAGGATCAGACAATGGACCAGCATTCTCCGCAGAGGCTATATAGAGGGTGGCTGCCCACCTGGGAGTAAATTGGAAATTGCATTGTGAGTACAACCCCCAAAGATCAGGACAGGTAGAAAGGATGAATCGGACCCTAAAGGAGACCCTCACTAAACTGGCACTAGAGACTGGAGGGGACTGGGTGGTTCTCCTTCCCTTTGCCCTGTTCCGGGCTCGGAACATGCCTTATCAGTTAGGATTGACCCCTTTTGAGATCGTGTTCGGGGCTCCCCCTCCTATCTTACCCTGCTCAGCCCCAACTCCTGAATCCCTGGGACCCCCGGCCCTTCGGGAAGCCTTGGAAAGGCTGCAGGAAGTACACCAGGAGGTGTGGCCCCTCTTACGCACTGTTTGGGGAAACCCTAGCAGCCAGGAGGCACAACATGACTTGAAACCTGGAGAAGTATGGGTAAAATGTCACCGTTCCAAAAGTTTGGAACCTAGATGGAAAGGGCCTTACGTTGTGCTCCTTACCACCCCTACAGCCCTTACGGTAGACGGCACTGGGCTGTGAATCCACCACTCCCACGTACGCCGAGCCACCCAGCTGGAGCAAGGACAAGCCGGAGAGTGGACTGTGCAGCAGCCCCCTGATAACTCCCTGAAGCTGGGGATCTCGAGACCTCGAGAGCACCCTGAACCTCCTGCCCAGCATGGTGATGAAGCGGTTACCAGTCCTGCTCCTGCGCAACAACTGGAGAGACAACTGCGCAGAGATCAACCCTCATTGGCCTTACAAGCAAACATGGATCCTGATAAATGAAAAGACTGATACAATCTTAACGAGACCTCCGGCACAGCCCCACTGAACACCTGGTTCCCGGATTTGTATTTTAACCTGGACAAAGTAGCAGACATCGGAGAGATAGCAGGGGGAGGCTGGAAAAAGGGACAGCGCCATCGAGCCCCTCTTAGTAGAAGGCAGCGCCGAATCTCTGTAAGTCAAAATGAGTTTTATGCATGTCCTGGGTTTCGAAGAGGTCCAGAGAAGACTCAGTATGGAGGAGTTGAGTCCCTTTACTGTGCACAATAGAGTTGTGTTACCACCAATGATGGTGAACACAAATGGCCAGTAACCCCAAACCTCATTGTTCTCTCATTTGTTAAGCCATGCACCCAAACTTGGTACAATCCTAACTGCAACCTAGTAAAAGTCCACTTCACAGAGGCAGGGAAGAAAGAAGCGATGGCCGTCAGGTTTAACTTGGGGCTTGCTTCTCTATCAGACACCTTCAATTGGAACTCTTCTCCGGGTCAAATTGAGAACTGAGCTGATAGTCACAACTCCGGGAGCCCAAACACAGTGTTAGCTCCTCCCGCCCCTCGCCCCAATCAAGTGCTAGTAGTAATTCCAATAAGTCCACACCATGGCCCAGGTAACGAGAGTGCCTCTGCTGAGAAACCTGAAATTCCCCGAAACAGAGAAGCTCCAGTGGCAAGCACGGTGCTCCCCCCTACCCATACCCCCACCACTCTTATCCACCATACATTGCTAACGGGAGTTGTAGCTGTGAGCGCCTCTGGTCACCGGATCTCCTCTCCTTGGCCTACCGTGCTGAGTCTTATAGCTGGGCTCATCTCCATGGGAGGTACCTCCATAGTCCCACAAAGACAAAATGCCCCCCGCCTAGAAGCAGACTTTGAGCTCCCAAGTGTGTGGCAACTCATCAATCAGACCTACATTGTCTTAAATGCCACAAACCCAGACCTGGCCTCTGAATGTTGGCTCTGCTATTCCGCTAAACCACCCTTCTACGAAGCTATAGGGCTGCAAGCCAATTTCTTTCAAACCAAAGATCCCAACCAATGTAGATGGAGTCAAAGCCTAAAGTACAAACTGACCCCACAAGAAGTGCATGGGCAGGGGACTTGCCTAGGACGAGTGCCCCCTGACCTTAGCAGTCTTTGCAAGCAGACATTTTCGAGCCCAGTAGACCCGAACACCCTGAGCCCCGTAGACCAGGCAGACTTGTGTGCTCTCTCAAATGCCAACGCTTGGTGGGCTTGCAACACAGGCCTAACACCCTGTGTCAGCTTCTCAATTTTAAACCAAACTCAAGGCTTCTGTGTCATGGTCCAACTCCTGCCTCGACTTACCTACCACACTCCAGACCAGATTTCCCGGACCCTAGAACCCTTTCACCGGAGCCAGAGAGAACCCATCACTGCCCTCACTCTCTCCCTGATACTAGGCCTAGGAGTAGCCGGTGCTAGGACAGGGATATCTGCTTTAGCCCTTCAAGGGAAACATTACCAACAACTCCGAGTAGCCATAGACTTAGACATCCAAAATTTAGAAAAATCCATCTCTCACCTCCAGACCTCACTCTCTTCCCTCGCAGAAGTAGTTCTTCAAAACCGAAGAGGTTTAGACCTATTGTTCCAGCAGCAAGGAGGGCTCTGCATAGCCCTAAAAGAAGAGTGCTGCTTTTATGCAGATCACTCAGGAATAGTAAAAGAATCTCTAGCCAAAGTTAGAGAAGGACTAGCAAAGAGAGAGAGAGAGCACCGAGAGAACTGGAGTTGGTACGAAGGATGGTTTGACAGCTCCCCTTGGCTCACCACCCTTTTATCTACCCTCATTGGGCCCCTCGCAATCCTATTGCTCCTTCTCACCTTTGGTCCCTGCATTCTTAACCGCCTAGTTCAGTACATGAGACAGCGCCTCAGCGTTATTCGGCTTAGGGTAGTACGCTACCAGTGCCAAAATGGTGACCTTGAAGGAGCCTATGAAGTGCTACGCCAATAATGTCATCAATTGAATATATAGTGGGACAAGAATGCCCACTCAGGCACAAAAGAAAAGGGGGGAATGTGGGACCACTAAAAAATTAGCTTGACATAACTTACTCCACTTTGTAAGCTTAGCCTAACACCTTGCGTAAAACCTTAGTCATAAGCAAAATCAGTAAAATCACAGTCCTAAGCAAAATAGGAGAAAGGAAGTACCCCCATCCCTGGAGAAGCCACAAGCTAGAAAATCACAATGAGCAAATGTCCATTTTGCTGAAACTGTGATTTAGAAACTGTGATTATCCATTTTTGCTGAATCTGCCCCTTAGAAAGCCCCTAACCATTTTAACCATAATTGCTAACTGTTTTTGCTATATTTGCTGTTTTCCAAAGTATAAAAGCAAAAAGGGAACTTTGTTCAGGGTCTCAGATTGTGTCCGGTGTTCTGACAGGCTGCTGAGACCCTGGTTCGAACTAGCAATAAAGACCTGTTCTGTTTTTGCATCTTGCAGCTGAGCTTGGTGACTGCGACTCCGCACGGGGACTCAAAGAAAGGGGGCACAACAAACTCCCTCCCCTGGCAAGCAGCCCAGGAAGCCTGGGATCGAAGAGCAAACATCTGTTCTGAAGTCCACATGCCGCTTCCAAGGAGACGCTGCTGACCACACTCCCTCAACCCCCAGACGATGCTTTTCAACTGCTCTTGGAAGCCAACAGTTAAAAGACAAAAACAAACACAATAGAACAGAACAGAAAATAACAGAATGCATTACATGGTGTAAGCTGAGTATTGCTTCAGCCATGTCGGCACCATACATATGTGTGGTGTGTGTGTGTGTGTGTGTGTGTGTTCCAGATGATCGTGTAAAGTGAATTCCCTGCAGAACTGTTCCAGGATGTCCCTGCTAGTTTCTTGAAGGGAAAGGAGTTAGTACTAAATGTCTTAGCTATTCACAGGCCAGGACTTGAGATCCAGGACCACCCTTCAGTTCACCCACCAGCTGACACTATGAGTAGTCCAAATCTCTGGAGGCATTTTCAGCCGTCCCAAGTTTAGCATCTGAAATGCAGAACTCATTGCCTTGCTCACCGCCCGTCCCTCCCCCACTCTGGTTTCTCTCACCTCCTGGCAAGCAGCCTCTTTTACCTGCTTCCGGCAGGCCAGTTAGGAATAATGTGAACAGGTGTAAAGAAAGAAAAATGTCAATCTTGTTTCTATAAATAGATAGACATGGACAAATAGACATAATCTCAAGGGACTATAGAGAACATCTAAAATCAAGCTCCATCATTTTTACAAATGAGAAAAAGTTAGCGCTGTTGACATGAAATAATTTACTTGGGGGCACACAGCACGTTACTGATGCATTTAGAGCGAGAACCCTGGTCTTTGTATTTCCTGCCCAGGCTCCCCTGCTAACTCCATGCCCCCGATGGACACGGAGTGTGTCCTGTGTGGACAGTACTTAGGTGTGGATATGTTTTCATTAAACTTTACTGCAGAGTCTGCACACCGGATGGTTTGGAACACAGCCGGCGGTGGGGAGTGGGGCTGCCTTCCCCTCCCGCCATTCCTCCTCAGCTAACCCGGACTCAAAGCATCTTGAGGGCAGATCCTGAGGCCAGTGTGACATCACTAATCACATAGCAGGTGCCTAGATGGGTCCGGGGATGGTAACTCCCAGGAGTGCTCTGAGCAGTGTGTTTCCATATCTGTAGTTTACTGGCAACGGATGGAAATTTTATCTATGGTTTATTAAAACATTGAAAGAGTAAACAAAATTACAAGTGCTGTGAAACTTAAAGATGTTCTGGCAAATATAAGAAGAAAACAAATCCTACCATTTGCAACAACATGGATGGAGCTAGAGGATATTATGCTCAGTGAAAGAAGCCAGGCAGAGAAAGACAAGCACCAAATGATTTCACTCATCTGTGGAGCATAAGAACAAAGAAAAACTGAAGGAGCAAAACAGCAGCAGAATCACAGAACCCAAGAATGGACTAACAGTTACCAAAGGGAAAGGGACTGGGGAGGGTGGGTGGGAAGGGAGGGAGAAGGGGGGGAGAAAGAAACGGGGGGGCCTTACAATTAGCATGTATAGTGTGGGGAGATACGGGGTGGGCTGTGCAACACAGAGAAGACAAGTAGGGATTCTGCAGCACCTTACTACGCTGATGGACAGTGACTGTAATGGGGTTTGTGGGGGGATTTGGTGAAGGGGGGAGCCTAGTAAACATAATGTTCTTCATGTAATTGTAGATTAATGATACAAAAAAATGTTCTGGCAATTACACCTCAATAAGGCAAAATTTTTTTAAAAAGGAGGGCAGGGAGGGAGAGGAGGAGGAGGAGAATTTTCTTGGTCTGAATTCTAAGACAAAATCAACAAAGTGAAAAGCAGAAGTGGAAGCTTGGGCAAGTTCCTACCATTTTTCACCATAATGTACATTTTTCATTACTCAGTGGATACAATCTTAATTTATTACATTGTTATTATCTTTTAATTGTGAAAAGATTTCCACTATCTAGTTAACACACTCATCTCCTTATTCATTTACTTATTTTGGTGAGAATATTTAAGTTCTACTCTCTTAGCAAATTTGTTTATATTGTATAATACAGTGTTATTGACTATAGTCACCACATTTTACATGAGATTCTCAGACCGTATTCATTTTATAGCTGAGAGTTTGAATCTTTTACCAACCTTTCCCTATTTCCCCACTCCCTAGCCCTTGGCAACCACTTATTTCTACTCTGTTTCTATGAGCTTGACTTTTTCTTAGACTTCCACATATTAGCACTACTATGTGGTATTTGCCTTTCTCTGGCTGACTCATTTCAAGTAGCACAATGTCCTCAAGATTCATCCACGTAGTTCCAAGTGGCCTGCTTTCCTTCCTTCTCAATGAACAATATTCCACTGTGTATATGCACCACATCTATATCCATTCACCTGTTGATGGACACTCAGGTTGCCTTCATACCTTGGCTACTGTGAATAATGCTGCAGTGAGCATAGGAGGGAAGACATCTCCTCAATATCCTGTTTTCATTTCCTTGGAATATATACAAAGAACTTGGATTGCTGGATCATATTTAGTTCTATTTTTAATTTTTGGGGGGGAGCCTCCATACCATTTTCCATAGTGGCTGTACCAATTTACACTCCCATCCACGGTGCACATATCTCACCAGCACTTGTCATCTCCTGTCTCCTGATGATAGCTGTTTGTTATCCTTAAAAGTAAAGCTGTCAGTGATGGAATACTACTCAGCCGTAAGAAAGAAACAAATCCTACCATTTGCAACAACATGGACGGAGCTAGAGGGTATTATGTTCAGTGAAACAAGTCAGGCAGAGAAAAACAAATGCCAAATGATTTCCCTCATTTGTGGAGTATAACAATGAAGCAAAACTGAAAGAAAAAAACAGGAGCAGACTCACAGACTCCAAGAAAGGACTAGTGGTTACCAAAGGGGAGGGGTGGGGGAGGGAGGGAGAAGGGGATTGTGGGGTATCATGATTGGTGCACATGGTATATATGGGGTCATGGGGAAGACAGTGTAGCTCAGAGAAGACAAGTAGGGACTCTTTGGCATCTTACTACAATGATAGACAGTGACTGCAATGGGGTATGGGGGGGACTTGATAATAAGGGTGAATGTAGTAACCACATTGTTTTTCTTGTGAAACCTTCATAAGAATGTATATCAATGATACCTTAATAAAAAAAAATGTAAAGCTGTCAGTTATTTTACCAGCAAAAATTGCTTTATTTGAGAGTAGCAGAGAATTACAATTTGGAACAAACAAGCTACTGCAAAACTATAGGCAAGTCGAAAGAACAAAGGAGAGGAATGCTCTTTTATAGAGGAAAAGGGGAGATTGAGAGGGGCTTTTTAAACAAAAAGCCCATTGGAAGAAACAGAGTTCCATGGATAGTGGATTTTCACTGGCTGAGTTGTGACAGCCTCTCATTGGCAGAGCTGTTGGCAGGGGAGAAGGAAAACCTTTCTTCCTCCTGCTGGGGTAGTGGAGTAGTAGCTAAACTAGTAAAATAAGTCTCTTCTTGTTGGGTCTGCAATTGAGAACAAGTGGTAGGGCGTGAGAGCTTCCACTATGGCCTCCCAACTCCGTATCAGCGAGGTTTCCTACTATTTACACGCTCTGCCTTTTCATCAAGACCTTTCTTTGAAAGCAGCACTGATCATCTTTACAGTTTTGCCCCTTAGTACCAGGAAGGCTCTTTCTTGGCTGTCATGTCCCATCAGAGAGAATGTGCACAGCAGACAGAAGCCAGCTAAGGCCACATGCAAGTAACAAAGAAGGTTAGGAAGTAGAACTCTCAGACAACTCCCATCTAGAGCCCAACTTTATCAAGACTGTAAGCACTGGAGATCATCCTGAATCACTGAGCCAGCACCACCTTATTGGGTACATGGTTTTTACTAAAGTTTGACAGAATAAGCACAGAAGCAAAAGTAACATGACAATTGCATCACATAATGGTTCTAACCTGAGACCCGAGGTCTGAAAATAGCTAACTGAAAATATCTACTGGCACATATTCCGACTCAGGGGAGGAAAGTCCCCCCGACAGATGCAAACCCAAAGTCATGTGTGCCTCCTGGAAGTCCCCACTTAAAGCAGAAATTAAAGTAGTGAGCATGGCAAGAGCACCCTGCAAGGATGGAGCAAGCACATCTGGGGAGACACAGCGCAGGTAGAAACATGAGGCAATAGCTAATGAACTTCCTGCGAGAATAGTACAATTTCAAAGATGTCTTAAAACAGTATTGTTACCTCCGCAGAACTATTTGGGAATAAATGTTGCCCAGAAATACAACCTGTAAGGTTGCAAATTCAAAGACCATGAATTTGCATAAGGATCCAAAGTCAGTTAACAGATCAGATGAAAGAAAGACTTTGTGAATGATAAACCTTCAGAAAAAACAAGTGGAAGGTAGTCATGGGATCATGATAAGGCTGTTTCTGAAAGGCCATTCTCGAAAGAAGAGGTTCCCCTTTTTGCAGGGGTTTAGGAAAGAAATGAAAAGGGCCTTTTTCTTTCCAGAAAATAGAGGAGGCAAACAGTGAGGGAAAAGTTACACAGGTCCAGTCTGGACCTCCTGGGAAAGCTGTCTTGTAAGATGCAGGCTGCTTCAATTCCTAGAAGTCTTTACTTTCAGATCACCAGAGGGAGTGCAGGCCCCGTTGGGGTCTGGTTTTCTTTAGACATGTCACCTGAATCTGAGAGTCCTCCCTGGAGTTCAGGGGCATAAGGGCTGGTTAGCAATACCTGATAAAGGCCTTTCTAGCCAGGTCGAAGAGAGTCTTTCTGGAGGTGTCTGTTCAATTGCTGAAATCTCCAGGTTGCAAAGTCTTGATGCTTAAGATCTTCATCCACCAGGAGGGCACTGTGAAAAGACTGCTCTGCTAAAGCATGCTTATTTTTAATAGAAGCAATTTGGCCTTTAGAATACTGAAATATATCTTCTTTTATCAATTGTAGGTCAAAGGAGGCAGGGGCCAAGCGCATTGGATGTCTTGTGACTGTCCCAGAGGCTGAGGGTCTATGAGTTCCAAAGGGAGTAGGTTCTAGGATTTAGAGAGACCAATGGTGATACTTTCAGACAATCTACTTGGAGGATCTGTAAGAATTTTGTCAACTGAGTCTTAATAGTGTCATTAGTGCCCCAACCCTGAGGACTGAGGATGACACGCACAATGGAAGTGGAAAATCGGCTGAACAAGCACAGACTTGTCAAAGCACTTGGCCAGTAAAATGAGTTCTTGATCTCTGAAGGTCAAGAGGAGTTCCCACGTGGGAATAATCTTTTCTAACAGCATTTTAGCCGCAGAAGCAGCACCGGCCTGCTCACAGGGGAAAGCTTCGGTCCAGTGAGTAAGCATACAAACCATGACTACAACACACGTGGCCATGAGACAGGGAAGCTGTGTGAAAGCCACTTGTGGGAACAGGTGTCCCTGGATTGTACTTTGCACAGGTGGGAAGGTGAGGTAGGTATTTTTTGCAGTCTTATTAATAAGTCCCCCACTGATATTGGTTCATAAACACTATCATTTTGTCAGTAGACCAGTGGTTTAATGCATGTACAGTGGTAAGTCATGGGAATTTTAGAATTTCTGGTAGGGCCAGATTGTTATTTGGTCCAAACCAGGGTTCTCTCTTTTTACTGAGCTGACAGTTATTAGATTTCCAATTGTTTTTCCCTCTCCAGGACCAGTTGTTGGGTATCTCCTGCCAATATTTCCAAATTATTCTTTGGGAGAACATTTCTTTGGGCCACGACAGAGGTTGGGCTGTTGTTTTCTTTTTTTTTTTTTTTTCAAAATGGATATTTTCCTTTCATTTTATTTTATATATATATATTTTTTGTAGATAATTATTTTTTATTGAAGGGTAGTTGACACACAGTATTACATTACATTAGTTTCAGGTGTACAACACAGTGATTCAACATTTATATACATGACAATTCTAGGTACCAGCTATCACCATACCAAGCTGTTACAATATTTTGACTGTATTCCTTATGCTATACATTACATCCCGGTTACTTATTTATTTTACAATTGGAAGTGTGTACTTTTTTTTTTTTTTTTTGTGAGGGCATCTCTCATATTTATTGATCAAATGGTTGTTAACAACAATAAAATTCTGTATAGGGGAGTCAATGCTCAATGTACAATCATTAATCCACCCCAAGCCTAATTTTCATCAGTCTCCACTCTTCTGAAGCATAACGAACAAGTTCTTACATGGAGAACAAATTCTTACATAGTGAATAAGTTACATGGTGAACAGTGCAAGGGCAGTCATCACAGAAACTTTTGGTTTTGCTCATGCATTATGAACTATAAACAGTCAGTTCAAATATGAATACTCATTTGATTTTTATACTTGATTTATATGTGGATCCACATTTCTCTATTATTATTATTTTTAATACAATGCTGAAGTGGTAGGTAGATACAAGATAAAGGTAGAAAACATAGTTTAGTGTTGTAAGAGAGCAAATGTAGATGATCAGGTGTGTGCCTGTAGACTATGTGTTAATCCAAGCTAGACAAGGGCAATAAAACATCCACATATGCAGAAGATTTCTCTCAGAACAGGGGGGGTGAGGTTCTAAGCCTCACCTCTGTTGATCCCCAATTTCTCACCTGATGGCCCCCCTGCGACTGTGCCTGTCTTAGGTTGTTCCTCCCTTGAGGAATCTTACCCGTCTCTGGCTAACCAGTCATCTTCCGGGGCCATACAGGGAAATGTAAGGTTGGTAAGTGAGAGAGAAGCCTTATTGTTTGAAATGGTTAGCTTTTTACTTCTTTGCATATTTATGCCCTGTAGCTTCTATGCCCAGCATTTGTCTTGAGGTATCTTTACCACTTGGAAGAATTATGATACTCGGTAAGTTTGATATGAGGCACGAATTCTATTTAAGGGTTGTAATTAGGAAGGAAGAAGAAAAGCTATAGAAGTAGCAGGCAGAAGAAAACATGGGAAGATTGATTATTTCTTTGACATATCTTCTTGTAGAGTAACTTCAGCATGTATAGGTTTTAAGCTACTACTTAAATTGCGCACACACATTAACATAATAGGAGTATAGTTACATAACCAAAGCATACCTGTAATTACCAGCCATCTGCAGTGAAACCAAGAAAACCAGTTAGGCACCTTAGGCATTTGTGGAAACTTATCTATGATATGGTGGATATTCTCCAACTGAACTTGAACAGTCTGAGAGAAATCAGACAAATTAAAACAACCCATTCCTGGGGAATGTTCACATCCCTTATGTTTTTTTAACAGTAAATAGTCTGTAGTTGTAAGATTTTGGAGCGCTACAATTTGCACTTCTCCTAATTCTTGATTGAGTTCCAACAGTATAGATCCAGTCAAATTTGTTGTTTTACTGTATGCACAGGCCAGCTTAGATATCTCCTTCCTCATTCCCATGGCAAGTCCAGGAGCTGGTGGGATGAGTGCCTCTACAGCTGTAGCAGTGCGTGGATCTTTGTTGGGGTTTTTTGATGATCATCTTCTGGCATGAGTCTTCCAGAGAGTGCTGATGTTGGAAGTTCTTTTTCATATCGTATCTTAGTTCATTTCTGGGGTAGCCCAATTAGGCTTTGATCCTTTGTATAAACACAAACAGACCCTTTGCCTACACTTTTATATGCCCTTTATACCCTTCTGTAGAACTCATTGGAGGTCACCACACAGGAACTGCCTTTTTTTTTTTTTTTGGTGTCATTAATATACACTTACATGACGAATATTATGTTTACTGGGCTCTCCCCTATACCAGGTCCCCCCTATAAACCCCTTTACAGTCACTGTCCATCAGCATAGAAAATGTTGTAGAATCACTACTTGCCTTCTCTGTGTTGTACAGCCCTCCCCTTTCTCCCACACCCCCCATGCATGCTAATCTTTATACCCCCTTCTTCTCCCCACCCCTTATCCCTCCCTACCCGCCCATCCTCCCCAGTCCCTTTCCCTTTGGTACCTGTTAGTCCATTCTTGAGTTCTGTGATTCTGCTGCTGTTTTGTTCCTTCAGTTTTCCCTTTGTTCTTATATTCCACAGATGAGTGAAATCATTTGGTATTTCTCTTTCTCCACTTGGCTTGTTTCACTGAGCATAATACCCTCCAGCTCCATCCATGTTGCTGCAAATGGTAGGATTTGCCCTTTTCTTATGGCTGAGTAGTATTCCATTGTGTATATGTACCACATCTTCTTTATCCATTCATCTATCGATGGACATTTAGGTTGCTTCCAATTCTTGGCTATTGTAAATAGTGCTGCGATAAACATAGGGGTGCATCTGTCTTTCTCAAACTTGATTGCTGTGTTCTTAGGGTAAATTCCTAGGAGTGGAATTCCTGGGTTAAATGGTAAGTCTGTTTTGAGCATTTTGATGTACCTCCATACTGCTTTCCACAATGGTTGAACTAATTTACATTCCCACCAGCAGTGTAGGAGGGTTCCCCTTTCTCCACAGCCTCACCAACATTTGTTGTTGTTTGTCTTTTGGATGGCAGCCATCCTTACTGGTGTGAGGTGATACCTCATTGTAGTTTTAATTTGCATTTCTCTGATAATTAGCGATGTGGAGCATCTTTTCATGTGTCTGTTGGCCATCTGTATTTCTGTTCTGGAGAACTGTCTGTTCAGTTCCTCTGCCCATTTTTTAATTGGGTTATTTGTTTCTTGTTTGTTGAGGCGTGTGAGCTCTTTATATATTCTGGACGTCAAGCCTTTATCGGATCTGTCATTTTCAAATATATTCTCCCATACTGTAGGGTTCCTTTTTGTTCTATTGATGGTGTCTTTTGCTGTACAGAAGCTTTTCAGCTTAATATAGTCCCACTTGTTCATTTTTGCTGTTGTTTTCCTTGCCCGGGGAGATATGTTCAAGAAGAGGTCACTCATGTTTATGTCTAAGAGGTTTTTGCCTACATTTTCTTCCAAGGGTTTAATGGTTTCATGACTTACATTCAGGTCTTTGATCCATTTTGAATTTACTTTTGTGTTTGGGTTAGACAATAGACCAGTTTCATTCTCCTACATGTAGCTGTCCAGTTTTGCCAGCACCATCTGTAGAAGAGACTGTCATTTCGCCATTGTATGTCCATGGCTCCTTTATCAAATATTAATTGACCATATATGTCTGGGTTAATGTCTGGATTCTCTAGTCTGTTCCATTGGTCTGTGGCTCTGTTCTTGTGCCAGTACCAAATTGTCTTGATTTCTATGGCTTTATAGTAGAGCTTGAAGTTGGGGAGTGAGATCCCCACTACTTTATTCTTCTTTCTCAGGATTGCTTTGGCTATTCGGGGTCTTTGGTGTTTCCATATGAATTTTTGAATTATTTGTTCTAGTTCATTGAAGAATGTTGCTGGTAGTTTCATAGGGATTGCATCAAATCTGTATATTGCTTTGGGCAGGATGGCCATTTTGACGATATTAATTCTTCCTAGCCATGAGCATGGGATGAGTTTCCATCTGTTAGTGTCCCCTTTAATTTCTCTTAAGAGTGACTTGTAGTTTTCAGAGTATAAGTCTTTCACTTCTTTGGTTAGGTTTATTCCTAGGTATTTTATTTTTTTTGGTGCAATTGTGAATGGAGTTGTTTTCCTGATTTCTCTTTCTGTTGGTTCATTGTTAGTGTATAGGAAAGCCACAGATTTCTGTGTGTTGATTTTGTATCCTGCAACTTTGCTGTATTCCGATATCAGTTCTAGTAGTTTTGGGGTGGAGTCTTTAGGGTTTTTTATGTACAGTATCATGTCATCTGCAAATAGTGACAGTTTAACTTCTTCACCAATCTGGATTCCTTGTATTTTTTTGTTTTGTGTGATTGCGGTGGCTAGGACCTCCAGTACTATGTTAAATAACAGTGGAGAGAGTGGGCATCCCTGTCTAGTTCCCGATCTCAGAGGAAATGCTTTCAGCTTCTCGCTGTTCAATATAATGTTGGCTGTGGGTTTATCATAGATGGCCTTTATTATGTTGAGGTACTTGCCCTCTATTCCCATTTTGCTGCGAGTTTTTATCATGAATGGATGTTGAACTTTGTCAAATGCTTTTTCAGCATCTATGGAGATGATCATGTGGTTTTTGTCTTTCTTTTTGTTGATGTGGTGGATGATGTTGATGGACTTTCGAATGTTGTACCATCCTTGCATCCCTGGGATGAATCCCACTTGGTCATGGTGTATGATCCTTTTGATGTATTTTTGAATTCGGTTTGCTAATATTTTGTGGAGTATTTTTGCATCTACGTTCATCAGGGATACTGGTCTGTAGTTTTCTTTTTTGGTGGGGTCTTTGCCTGGTTTTGGTATTAGGGTGATGTTAGCTTCATAGAATGAGTCTGGGAGTATCCCCTCCTCCTCTATTTTTTGGAAAACTTTAAGGAGAATGGGTATTATGTCTTCCCTGTATGTCTGATAAAATGCCGAGGTAAATCCATCTGGCCCGGGAGTTTTGTTCTTGGGTAGTTTTTTTATTACCACTTCAATTTCGTTGCTGGTAATTGGTCTGTTTAGATTTTCTCTTTCTTTCTGGGTCAGTCTTGGAAGGTTGTATTTTTCTAGGAAGTTGTCCATTTCTCCTACGTTTCCCAGCTTGTTACCATATAGGTTTTCATAGTATTCTCTAATAATTCTTTGTATTTCTTTGGGGTCAGTCGTGATTTTTCCTTTCTTTTTTCTGATACTGTTGATTTGTGTTGACTCTCTTTTCCTCTTAATAAGTCTGGCTAGAGGCTTATCTATTTTGTTAATTTTCTCGAAGAACCAGCTCTTGGTTTCATTGATTTTTGCTATTGTTTTATTCTTCTCAATTTTATTTATTTCTTCTCTGATCTTTATTATGTCCCTCCTTCTGCTGACCTTAGGCCTCATTTGTTCTTCTTTTTCCAACTTTGATAATTGTGACATTAGACCATTCATTTGGGCTTGTTCTTCCTTTTTTAAATATGCTTGGATTGCTATATACTTTCCTCTTAAGACTGCTTTTGCTGTGTCCCACAGAAGTTGGGGCTTAGTGTTGTTGTTGTCGTTTGTTTCCATATATTGCTGGATCTCCACTTTGATATGGTCATTGATCCATTGATTATTTAGGAGCGTGTTGTTTAGCCTCCATGTGTTTGTGAGCCTTTTTGCTTTCTTTGTACAGTTTATTTCTAGTTTTATGCCTTTGTGGTCTGAAAAGTTGGTTGGTAGGATTTCAATCTTTTGGAATTTACTGAGGCTCTTTTTGTGGCCTAGTATGTAGTCTATTCTGGAGAATGTTCCATGTGCACTTGAGAAGAATGTATATCCTGTTGCTTTTGGATGTAGAGTTCTATAGATGTCTATTAGGTCCATCTGCTCTACTGTGTTGTTCAGTGCTTCTGTGTCCTTACTTATTTTCTGCCTGGTGGATCTATCCTTTGGGGTGAGTGGTGTGTTGATGTCTCCTAGAATGAATGCATTGCAGTCTATTTCCCCCTTTAGTTCTGTTAGTATTTGTTTCACATATGCTGGGGCTCCTGTGTTGGGTGCATATATATTTAGAATGGTTATATCCTCTTGTTGGACTGATGGGCTGTTGTTTTCTGTGACAGCAGCATTTCCTGTGGAAATACCAGCAAACTGTTTTCCTTTGTCCTCCAGGAAGTGGAGTCTGGAACACACAGGAAACTAAATGATAGCCAAGATCAGTCAACAAAAGTATGGCATCTACTAATTTTTGGACATAAGAGCCATTTTTTAAGTTTCTCCCCATGGGAGGTAAGGATGCCTCACTGTTTCCCTAACATTCCAAATCCATGAGCTCCCCTGAAGGCAAACCTATTGGCATGTTTGTGGTTTTACCCTTGGCTGAGGTACAGGCTCCATTAACGTGTATAATAGCCTGTTTGGCCCAGTAGCCTGAGGTAAAGGCACTATCTCAGATGACTTCAAAAGGAGCAGCAGAAGTACACCCAGCGTGATGTCTACCACTTCCACGCTTCCTGAAGGATCATCAGTAAACCATGAAGAATGAGCATCGGTTAGAGGCATTTCCTATAATCTGCCAGGAGGGCCAAGAGGCCATCTATCAGCATTAAGCTGTTTGTCTCCACCCAGTTGTAGTCCTTGTCCCAAGATCAGATGCCCCAAGCATTGAACCTGAGTTCAAGCAAAATGTAATTCTTCTTGGGAGAATTTATGTCCCTTTAAGGCCAAATGTTTGAACAGGCAGATGCTGCCTTCCTGTGAAAAGGCTTGAAAAGGGGACCAGAGAAGCAAATCATCCAGGTACTGTAACACAGCAGAGCCCATAGCACATTTCACATCCTCCAAATCAGCTCTTATGGTTTGTGAAAAGAAGCACCCTGTGTGGAACCCTCAGGCATTACTGTGCAGGTGTATTTGTGCTCTTCCCAAGTGAAATAAAATGGCATTGGCTCTTCTCATGCACTGCAACACTAAGAAATGCACTGTTGATCAATTACATTGGAAAATTTGCTTTCAGTAGGAATGGATGTCAGTAGCACATGGGGGTTAGGACCAACAGGGTGCCAAGGGCTAATGATGTTATTTATTGCTCAGAGGGCCTGACCAAGCCTCCACCCTTGCCCACTGGGTCTTCTCACAGGTGGGATTGAGATATTACATGAACTAGGGCAGGGCTACTGAGGCTCTGAGCTTGTAATCCTCTGTTACGGCCTGAATACCTTGAAGGGCTTCTTTACAGAATATTGATTAATTCTGGGAAGTGGTTTGGAGGAATCTACCTGAATCTTGATGGGAGGTGCATTGTGGACTTTGCCAGTATCACTTGAAGATTTTGCCCATAAAGAGAATAGTCCGATGCAACAGGGACAAATGATCAGTGTCCTCAGACTCTGCTTTGTAACAGTGGGGTTGAGCACCGAGAGTATAGTTCCAGTGTCAAAAACAACTGGGAGAGGTTCATTCCCAATCTGGAGAGTGGTTTCCCCGAGCTGATTGAAAGGAAGGACTGGGAAGAGCCCCTGTAAATCCTCAGAGCCCCACCATCGGGAATTAGGACTTTGGAAAGGCTAGCTAGAGGGCTACAGGTGCCTAAAATTCTTCAGATGGTAACAATCTGTTTTCCAGTGCCCTGGCTCTTTGCAATTAAGAGCAGAAAATAGGTTTTCTTTAGGAGCCTTCATTTGCCAGAGTTGAACATTAATAATTTTAGTGGTTTCTCTTTCAGGTGACTCATCTAGGATGAAATGGAGCTGGTTTGCCAAATTAACTAAATCTGGAGTGGCCATAGCTTTCCATTCCATTCCATGCTGGTCCTTTTAACTAAAACACAATGATCTCAGTTTAGCCCATTAATAAACACAGAGTTAAATGTTACCTGGGTGGCTTCAACATCTAAAGGAAGTCCAGAATTAAAAAAAAAAACCTACCTGAAGTTAACTGTAATCATCATGAACACGTTCAGCAAACTTTTGTGAGCAAACCTGAGTTGCGTTCCAATCAACAGGCTTAGGAAAAGCTACTATAATTACTTGGTGGAGGTTTCCAGTTAAGTTTCAGCATCTTGCCAAGTTAGAGGTCTGTTTCCCTAAATGCCTTTCAGGACGTTCCTGGCAGGTCTGGTGTTTGGCAACCTGCTCACCCACCAGCATGTGAGCTAATAGACATAAACCTGAGAAACCAGGTCGGTAAGTTTGAAAAGTTCCAAAAAGGAGTTGGACCAAATGCCAAACAAGTACTGTCGGAGAGGACAAAGCCTTAAAACAGACACTGAACAAAGTCCGGAGAGCTCAAAACCCAAAAACAGTGGAGCTCAAAATCCAGGAGAAAACTTACCCTCACAGTCCAGGGTCCACAAGAAAGCCGTTGGGCTCCGCGGCGGTGTGCGGGTGGCACCTGCTTACTCACCAGCCTCGGAGTTACCGCGGGTCTTCTCTGCGCTCCCTCTGATCACCAAGCAATGTTATCCTTAAAAATAAAAGCTGTCCATTATGTTGCCTGCGCAAATGGCATCAATCCAGAATTGCAGAGAATGGCAATTGGGACCAATGAACTACTGCAGAACCATAGGCAAGTCTGGAGAACAAAGTAGAGGAATGCTCTTTTACAGAGGAAAGGAGGGATTGGGAGGGGCTTTTATAAACAGAAAGTCAGTTGGAGGAAACGGAGTTCCAAGGATAGTGGATTTTCACTGAGTTGCGACTGCCTCTCATTGGCTGGGCTGTTGGCAGGGGAAGACAAAAACCTCTCTACCTCCTGCTAGGGTAGTAAATTCTAAACTAGTACGGACTTGCAAACTCTCCTCTTGTTAAGTCTACACCTGAGGAAGACTGGTAGGGCATCAGAGGCTTCCTGACTCAGTGAGGTTTCCCTTTATTAATTTCACACATTCTAACAGGCGTGTGATAGCTCATGGTGATTTGATTTGCATTTCCCTGAGGATTAGTGATGTTGAGCAATGTTTCATGTGCCCGTTGGCTGTTTGTATGTCTTTGGAAAAATGTCTGTTCAGGTCCTTTGCCCATTTTTTGATTGGATCAATAAACATAAAATTTAATATGAATAAATCCTAATTGATTTTAGATGAGCTATGTGCATAATTTCTAACACTTTTTTTTTAAACCCCCAAAGTTTTTCTAAATTTCTCTCTACAATAAATATTTTGTGCAGCATGACTGGACAGAGTCCGGATCCTACAATTTATGGCAATCCAATGTCAAGTTGGCAGGTGGCCCTTGTCAAAATCTAGAAGCTGCTAGAAATAAAATCAGATCAATAAAATTGCATTCAGTTAAGAGTTTATTGCACATAGAACTGTACAAAAACTAGGAGTCTTTAAACCAACAGTGGTGTGAAGCCCAGAGGCATGTTATAGGATGGCTTATACAGTGAAAACACGGAAGCTATTTAATCTTTATAATGATTATAGCACTGGGGTTTTTCCAAATGACGGGATTGGTTAAAAGTGGTCTTCTTAATCTATTTTTGGAAAAACAATTTAGGTTTCATTTATGATTTTCAGAGGCATTTACAGGAAACAACCCAAATTTTGCTTACATCGCAGAATAAGCTATATTAGGTTTCACTTACATGGCTTAACTTTCTGTCCAGGGAATTTTCAGGTCTGGTCTCCATTTTGTATTTTACTACCTCTATTCTTGTTCACTTAAAAATTAACCTAAGTGCTTTCCCTTACACACTGAGCAGTTACATGAAGACACAGAACACTGCCCACCAGAAGAAGCACCAGCAGACAGGGTTAAAAATTAAAGGTTAATTTTGAACCGTATGATACCTATGTTCTTCGCTTACTTCATGTACCCCTCCCCTATCATCAGGTGGCCTGGAGTCTGTGCACCTTCGATGGAAGCATGGGCCACAGCACGGCCGGCAGATGTGTCCAGTGGTCGGCAGCAGCCAGTCCTTCCCCCGCTGTCACTGGACCTGCCTGAGTTGGTGTCCCCAGCACGGGGACATACTTCATTTAACAGCAGACCCTCGGCCTCTGCCCGCAGCCCTTAAAGAGGGAGATACTGGTTAGGTTAGGTTATGTCTGGCAAGCCTTGGGAAAAGGAAGACAGGTTGTCTTTGAAAATGAGGGTCCTGTTCACGGCGTGCGTGCCTCACACACTGCCAGGTGAGGCTGTGGCAGAAGCCAGAAGTGCAAAGTGCGAGGCTACCAGCTCATGCTGGCTCATTTTTATGAACCTGTTAATAACAACATTTTCTTGAAATACGTTTTTCTTAAATGGGACAACGGTGAGCTGAGTCGGTCCAAAGCGAAATTTCAGGGACCTGGTGATGTAAGGGAACACGCAGAGAACTGACCAGATCTCTTAAAGACATCCTGTTGTGATTAAAAGAGATCTTTACTGAACTGCCAGGTGGCAGGGTGATAAGACCCCCAAGACTCATATTCAAACGACCCGAACTAGTCTCTAAGGGCAAAGATTTGGTAGCTATGAGCCATCTGTTTGGCTGAGTGAGTCCAGGCTCTCCAAAGATCGCATCACCTCTAAACAAATATTGAATATATATTTAAACAATATTGGTTTGATGGTGGACCAGGAAACCAGACCCGTTTTTGTCTCCATCCCTGGATTAATACTGAGCAATTCTCAAAATATTTACCTCTCCCTTTGGCATCGCTAATAATTTCTTCCTGTCCTAAAAAGGAAGGAACCTAATTTTCAGTATTTTTTTTGGTGTGGGGGGATTTACATGTTTATTATATTGGGTGTCCCAGCCATAAAAATACCATTTGCTTTTTTTTTTAAACCAATAGTAGTTTCATTAGTTATGCCTTAACAAAACATAATGGTTTCAGTTATATTTTACTGTCTACTTACTTCTTTTTTCCTCCAGCTTTATTGGGGCATGACTAACAAATAAAATTGTATATATTTAATTGTATGTATTTATATATAAAGTTTATATATGCTACTCTCTTGGCAAATTTCAAACATACAGTACATCACTATTAACTATAGTCACCATGTGGTATATTAGGTCTCCAGAATGTATTCATCTTCCAGTTGAAGGCATGTGCCCTTTGCCTGGTATCTCTCCTATTCCTCTTACCCTTCAGCCTCTGGTTAACCACCACTCTGCTCTGTTACTACTACAACTTTATTTTTTGTCTTTAGATTTCACATGTGAGATATAAACGTTTTTCTGTGTCTGGCTTACTTTACTTAGCATAATGTCCTCCTGCTGTCACAAAGGGCAGGATTTCTTTTTTTTTTTTTCTTTTTGAGAGGGCATCTCTTATATTTATTGATCAAATGGTTGTTAACAACAATAAAATTCTGTATAGGGGAGTCAATGCTCAATGCACAATCATTAATCCACCCCAAGCCTAATTTTCATCAGTCTCCAATCTTCTGAAGCATAACGAACAAGTTCTTACATGGAGAACAAATTCTTACATAGTGAGTAAGTTACATGGTGAACAGTACAAGGGCAGTCATCACAGAAGCTTTTGGTTTTGATCACGCATCATGAACTACAAACAACCAGGTCAAATATGAATATTTGTTTGATTTTTATACTTGATTTATATGTGGATACCACATTTCTCTCTTTATTATTATTATTTTTAATAAAATGCTGAAGTGGTAGGTAGATGCAAGATAAAGGTAGAAAACATAGTTTAGTGTTGTAAGAGAGCAAATGTAGACTATGTGTAAATCCAAGCTAGACAAGGGCAATAAAACATCCACGGATGCAGAAGATTTCTCTCAGAACAGGGGGGGTGAGGTTCTAAGCCTCACCTCTGTTGATCCCCAATTTCTCACCTGATGGCCCCCCTGCGACTGTGCCTGTCTTAGGTTGTTCCTCCCTTGAGGAATCTTACCCGTCTCTGGCTAACCAGTCATCTTCCGGAGCCATACAGGGAAATGTAAAGTTGGTAAGTGAGAGAGAGTCTTACTGTTTGAAAAGGTTAGCTTTTTACTTCTTTGCATATTAATGCCCTGTGGCTTCTATGCCCAGCATTTGTCTTTAGCACTTGGAGGAATTATGATACTCAGTAAATTCGATATGAGGCACGAATTCTATTTAAGGGTTGTAATTAGGAAGGAAGAAGAAAAGCTATAGAAGTAGCAGGCGGAAGAAAACATGGGAAGATTGATTATTTTTTTGACATATCTTCTTGTAGAGTAACTTCAGCATGTATAGGTTTTAAACTACTAATTAAATTGCACACACACATTAACATAATAGGAGTATAGTTACATAACCAAAGCATACCTGTAATTACCATCCATCTCCAGTGAATCCAAGAAAACCAGTTAGGCACCTTAGGCATTTGTGAAAACTTATCTATGATATGGTGGATATTGTCCAACTGAACTTGAACAGTCTGAGAGAAATCAGACAATTTAAAACAACCCATTCCTGGGGACTGTTCACATCCCATATGTTCTTTTAACAGTAGATAGTCTGTAGTTGTAAGATTTTGGAGCACTGCAACTTGCACTTTTCTTAATTCTTGTTTGAGTTCCAACAGTATAGATCCAGTCAAATTTGTTGTTTTACTGTATGCACAGGCCAGCTTAGATATCTCCTTCCTCATTCCCATGGCAAGTCCAGGAGCTGGTGGGATGAGTGCATCTACAGCTGTAGCAGTGCGTGGATCTTTGTTGGGGTTTTTTGATGATCATCTTCTGGTATGAGTCTTCCAGAGAGTGCTGATGTTGGAAGTTCTTCTTCATATCGTATCTTAGTTCATTTTCGGGGTAGCCAAATTAGGCTTTGATCCTCTGTATAAACACAAACAGACCCTTTGCCTACACTTTTATATGCCCTTTATACCATTGTGTAGAACTCATTGGAGGTCACCACACAGGAACTGTTTTTTTTTAAGAGAAAGGAATATTATCAGAAAAATGTACCTCCATAGCCGATCATCTGACACCCTTTAAGTGGTCAAAATTAAGGATATTTAAAGCATGCATTAATCGTTGATTTACAGTTAGTTTTATCCTATCAGGGAATAATCCCCCTTTTCTTTCTTTCTTTCTTTTTTTTTTTGTTATCATTAATCTACACTTACATGACGAATACTATGTTTACTAGGCTCTCCCCTATACCAGGTCCCCCCTATAAACCTCTTTACAGTCACTGTCCATCAGCATAGTAAAATGTTGTAGAATCACTACTTGTCTTCTCTGTGTTGTACAGCCCTCCCCTTTCTCCCATCCCATTTCTTTCTTTTTTAATGAATGATATTACAATGTATTTATCTATCTATATGTATACACATCACATCTTCTTTATTAATCTGTTGACAGATGCTTAGTTGTTTCCACATCTTGGCCACTGTGAATATGTTGCAGAGAACATGAGTGTGTAGATATTGCTTCAAGATACTGATTTCATTTACTTTGGCTATAAAACCAGAAGTGGAATTGCTGGATTATATGGTAGTTCTATTTTTAATTTTTTGAGGAACTTCCATACTGTTGTCCACAGTGGCTGTGCCACTTTACATTCCTACCAATAGTGCATGTGGGTTCCCTTTTCTCCACAGCCCAACCAGCATGATAGCTGTTCTTTTGTATAACAGCCATCCTAACAGATGTAAGACGATATTTAATTGTGGTTTTGATTTGCATTTCCTAATGATTAGTAATGCGAGAACCTTTTCATGGACCTGTTGGCCATTTGTATGTCCTCTTTAGAACAATATACATTCAGGTCCTCTGCCCATTTTTAAATTGGGTTATTTTATTTTTTGATATTGAGCTGTATAAGTTTCTTAAATACATTTTGAAAATTAACCCCTTACCAGATGTCTATTCTACCCTAAAAGATCTACAGATTCAATGTAATTCTTATCAAAATTCTAACAACATTTTTCACAGAAATAGGAAAAATAATCCTACAATTTGTATGGAATCACAAAAGACCCCAAATAATAGCCAAAGCAATCTTGAGCAAGTAGAAAAAAGATGGTGATATACTTCCTGAGTTGAAACTATATTACAAAGCTATAGTAATCAAAACAGTGTGGTACTGGCAAAAAAATAGGCACATAGAACAATGGAACAGAATAGAGGGCCCAGAAATAAATCCGCACTTATACAGTCAACTAATTTTCAACGAAGTCACCAATAACACATAAGGACAGTCTCTTCAATAAATGATGCTGGGAAAACCAGATATCCACTTGCAAAATAATGAAAGTGGAAACTTATCTCACACCATGCACAAAAATAAACTCAAAATGGGTTAAAGACTTAAATCTAAGGCTCAACTCTGTAAAACTCCTGGAAGAAAACATAGGGAAAGAGCTCCTTGACCTTGGTCTTGGCAATGAATTTTTGGATTTGATGCTAAAAGTAAAACAAATAAGTAAAAACGCATTCTTTTTAAATGAAAAAGGACCTTGAAAGAGGGGGAGATGTCAGTGTAGGTATGTTGAGTTTGAATAGGCTTTCAAATGAGATAGGTTAAAAACAGTAAAATAGATATTTTGAGGCACAAAGTAACTGTTTAGCCAATAAAATTAATTGGGCAATAGCCAATTCTTCCCTTCACCTTTGGTTTTATAGAAAATAGTAAAAATAAGGTTGGAGTAAGAATTTAAATCAACTTCATTTCACAAACAGTTACTAAGTATTTTAAATGTGAAAAGCAATATATAGAGAGGTGAATTAATGTGGCCCACCCCAAAGGAGTAGGGGATACACTCCTACTCTTCCTCAGGGGATACAGACACTACCTGAAAAACTATGGCTATGATATTATTTGAAAAGTCATGCTAACAGCATAAGTAAAGTGTAATAGGATCTCAGAAGTGGGGTTCAATTAATTCTTCCTGGAAGGGTTAGGAAATGCTTCACAGATGAGGTGATATTTGAGCTGGGCTTTGGAGCAGAATGAGTAAGATTTGTTCCATTGGCTGGAGAAGCAGTAAAGGGATTTTCTGGATGGTGGAGGTATACAACATGAGCAAAGGCAGGCAGCAGCGACATCCCAAAAGCTGTGGGTCTGCTTGGGGAAAGTGAGTTTAATTCTGCTGGTACTAAGAAAATACGGGAGCGTGCGGGTGAGAGTAAAAATAGTTTGGTCTGTGGAAATAAACAAAGACCAACCAAATAAGAGCAGAAAAAGGCCATTATTCAGAGCTTGCTGCAGCAAGGGAGTCAGCCACCATCATTTGGGTTTTAGCAGGAGCTCAAAGGCAGGCAGAGGAGTGGGAAAGCTTTATAGTGGAAGAAAGGGAAGACTCCAGGTATGCCCTGAAGTCCAGGCCGCGGTCAATAGCTGCCAGCCTCCCTAAATTTTGCTCTGGCTTCTGAGAAGGGAACAAGCAGAGAAAGCCAAATATGCCCCCCTAGCTAATCACATAGGGGGTTCCATTGCTAGGAGCCCGCCTCCAGCTTTCCTGTGCCAACAGCCTCCAGTCCAGGCACACCGGAAGGCTTCCCTTTCTCCACTTTCGTAGCCAAACAGCCTTCCAACTCTTCTGTCTGCCTTAAGTCTCTCTATTAAAATTCAAGTGATGGTGACTGACTCCCTAGCTTCAGCAAGCTCTTTATAAACAGCCCTTGCTTGTTCTTATTGGGTGGTCATTCATGTCCCTACAATCAAGCCTAAGCCACCTGAATCACCTCAGGTCTTCCTCTTCAGCTCCTACCTTCACCAGTAATATAAATTGACACCAATTATCTAACCTTTCCAAAACATACAACACGATACAATGTTTATGATAAATAGCTTTGAATTGTGTTTGTAGCTGCTACTCTGGTGCCCCCATCCATACTCCTGACCCTACAGTGCATGTCTGACTGACCTCTGACTGCCTGAGGGTCTTCTCTGGTGGCCAGCTGTCCATAGGCCATGACTGACGGCAGCTGGCGCAGAAACACCCCAGCTCCCTCACGCCTCCGGTGGGATGACTGGAAGGCGTGCTTTCTGCACCAACTGGCAACATTGGTCGCTGTTGTTGCTACAGTGGCTCACAATGGTAACTGGCTTGATAATCACCCTTTCTTCGCCTGCCTTTCGTCCCTGTTTGACTCGTCTATACCCCAGCCAGTGTTTCCTGGGGTCACCTTCAAAGTAAATTACTTGCTTTCAGATCCTTTCTTTAGGGTCTGCTTCCCTGGGAAGCCAAGCAAACAGAATTAGAAATAAGACAAATCACCTTTTGTTCTAATAACTAGCAACTGCAGAGAGAGGAGAAGCCCAACTGGCTGCCCCAGAGGTTTCCACCGACGTACACGTTTTGGAAAGATAAAGAAAAGAGAGAAAAAGGGGGCAAAGTGATGATGCTGTTTGTAATTTAAGAAAAGCAGGCATCTGGTTCATAAGCAAACATGTTCTAATAATTCTAATAAATTCTAAGAAATAAGTTATGTCATTTTATGCAATTGTTTAGCACTTTTGAATTAATACTAAACTAGATACAAAAGATTTCAGTACAAGTGGTTAAAGACAGAATCAGTAGTAAAATAATGTGATGGGAGAGTCTAATCTCTTTTCATAGAATGGAAGAAAACTCAACCGGAAATCTATCATTAATGTTAGAAAAAGAAGTTTTACCATTAGTTAAACAAAGAAGCAAATGTTTTAGTGGTTTTTGAATGTTTTGGGCTGACACATTTATAGACTTAAAATTTACTGAGGACTCCTACGAACTTTTATTTATGTTGTTTATAGTTGTCAATATTTATCATATTAGAATAAATATTATTGTAATATTCAATGACAATTAAAGCTAAGGACTTAAATATATTGGTTAATCCATTTTTATAATAGCAGTAAATAATCATGAATAACACATTTTTGTAAAAAAAAAACAAAACTTTTTCCTGAGAAAGGAGGCATGACTTTACATTTTTGCAAATTTCTTTGCTGTCTAGGCAACTAGAAGACAGCTGGATTCTCATATCTGCTATAGATTCAGTGTGTTACTGAAGGCCAATTCTGGTGCACTAAGACCTCCACCCCTTAAGATCCAATCACCACAGACCAGATGGTCGCCCATCCCTTAAGATCCAATCACCAACAACCAGATGGTTGCCCAACCCTTAAGATCCAATCACCAATGCAGAACACACCCTACCCATACTCCTTAAAAACGCACTTCCTCACCCAAGAGCTGCTGCTCCCTCTCTCTGGGGGCAGGCATTTTCTCTTTCAGATAATAAAATCTCTTGTGTGGGCCCGTGTCTCCTGAGTCATTCTGGGGTAAGAAGGGTCATGGCAAGATACCCTTTCAGTTATGATACCACTCGCCATGTTGTTTCTGGACAACTTGATTTTATATTGCTGAGAGAACGAAAGCAAAAAATGCACATTATGGTTTATTATGATTTTTTAAATGGTTTTGACTTTGTGGAACCCCTGAAAGGATTTTGGGGATTCCCAGGGTCTTTGGGCTGCACTGGAAGCACTGCTGCATGAGATACAGAAATCAGGGAGGCATTCCAATCAGAGAATACGCATTCCACGGAGCATGATCACACCATAGGGGTAGATGTTGAGGTACCACACTTTCTGGTTGTGGCTTTTAGCAACTTTGTAACCTGAGGGACTATGTCGTTATGTCCTTAAATGGAAGCAACACTCTCCTGCTAATTGTCAAGTTTCAAGCCAATTTAAAGTTTACTCACATTCTTCCTGCTGCTATTTATTGCAGCTGCACATGCATCCATGCCAAGGAGAGGGACTTTCCAGCCTCGGAGGCACAGAGGCTTGCGGTTAGGGAGTTATGCCAGCTACCAGCGGGGACCCAACCCAGGCCCAGTCATCAGGGTGTAACCAATTTTCACGTGACTTAGGGCTCTGCGGCCCTTCAATTAGTTATAGTTGACCACATTTCTTTGGATCACTGAGGGGGAGCTGAGCTTCTTTATCAGCACAGAGCAAGACTTTGAGCAGAGCACACATGCAAAACACAGTCATATTAGATCCAGGGAGGGTTCCTCTTTGCAAAGCAGTTCATCTATTGTTCCCTTTTTAATCCTGGCTGGGCAATAGGGAAGTGATACTGTTTATATTTCATAGTTTTCATTACAGAAGAGAAATATTTTATTTTCGTTTTATTTTTTAATAAACACTACACATTTAAAGTGCATGTATATTTAACATGATTTGGCATACATATATGTAGTAAAAGGAATACTACAGTCAAGCTAATTAAAATATCTCTTCTCATATTACCATTTTTTGTGTGTGATGAGTGTTGTGCCTCGTTTCCTTGAGTCCCCCATGTGGACTCACAGTCACCAAGCTCAGTTACGAGATGCAAAAGCAAAACAAGTCGTTATTGCTAGTTCGAACTAGGGTCTCAGCAGCCCGTCAGAACACAGGACACAATATAAGACCCTGAGCAAAGTTCCCTTTTTCCTTTTATACTCCTTTTGAAAGCAATTACTAGTTAGCAGATGTAGCAAAAATGGTTAGGGGCTTTCCAAGGGGCAGATTCAGCAAAATGGATATTCACAGTTTCAGCAAAATGGATATTTACTTATTGTGGTTTTTCTCAGTATTTGTGGTTTTTCCAGGGATGGGGTACTTCCTCTCTCTTATTTTGCTTAGGACTGGGATTTTACGGATTTTGCTTAGGACTAGGGTTTTAACACAAAATGGAGTTAGTTAGGCTAAGCTTACAAAATGGAGTAAGTTAGGTCAAGCTAACTTTCCGGGGGTCCCACAATGAGGGCCCCTCAAATCAACTTTTAGCAGATTGCTAGTATTCAGTAAGGATTGTTAACCATGGTCATCACACTAGATAGGCCTCTAGACTTACTCATTCGATAGACTACAATTTTATATCCTTTGATCAACACCTCCCCATTTCTCCCACCTCTCTGCCCATCAAAATACTAAAACTAGAGCTACCAGATGGTCCAGCAATCCATCTTCTGGATATATACTGAAAGGAAACGAAATCAATACCTCGAAGACGTAATCTGAGTCCTATGTCCACCACAGCATAGTCACAAGAGCCGAGAGAAACAACCTAAGTGTCTTTCACTGGATTAATGGATAAAGAAAATGTGGTTTGTATATACAAGGCAATATTATTATTCAGCCTTAAAAATGAAGACAATCCTGCCATTTGCACCATGAAAACATTATGCCAAGTGAAAGAAGCCACACAAAGAAGAGCTGCATGATCTCAGTTACAGGAAGAATCTAAAGAAGTTGAACCCATAGAAGCAGAGAGTAGAGGGATGTTTTCTAATTCCAAAATTATAAAAGTAAACCAAACACACAACCACCACAACTGGAAGGAAGCCCATCAAATACAGAATCATGGTGGCTTCAAAGGAGGGAGTACGTAAGACCGAGGTAGCAGAGGGCACAAGAGGGATTTAACTTGTTTCCTCTTTTATTAAAAAGAACTCAAACATGACTGTTACTACGTGATAATTGTGGGTGGTAGGTATTCGGATATATAAGGGCCAATAAAAACTAAAAGTAAGAGGTTTATTTCTTTTTGTTGAAAATGAGGGAAGAGATTCTCACTGTCCTTTTGTCAGAACATTTTCTTTAGGAAACTTGTAATTGCAAATTCTTTCTTTGCCCCTTTGAGATGTATGTTAAGTCTTTATAAAAGGCTTTTGCCAATTTTACATCCCAGGAATGTCTTTCCCAAGGAGCTTGGGGTCATCACTTTGAAAGGTCAACGTCAAGGGAGATAAGGCCCTTTTCCCGTGGTTTCTGGGGGCAAGAGCCTACCTTCCGCAGGCGCCTTTTCATGAACAGGCCGGAACGAGCTGCAGGACACCAGTCAGGAGAGCTGCTCATCTGAAAGATAAGCCGAGAAAGCGAGATGCCACAAAAGACCCTTCTTGCCCAAAGGGGCTTTTGAAATCTGATTTTGTGTGAAGGGTCCAAAAAAATGGAACTCCTCCAAGTCATTCTACCTAAATGCAGTCATAGCTGAGCTGGGGCTCTAACTAATTTGTCTGAAACTTATCTATCAGAATCCTACCATGGAAGAGGAATAAGTTATTTTATTGAACACACTTTCCTATATCAAGAAGGCTCAAAATGCTAAGTGTTATTTTAATCTGGTTTTGATAAGTGAGTGGTAGGAAAAAATGAAAGTAGGATATAAAAGGAAGATCGGATTAGATTGTATTGACAGAATTTTATTTGCCTAAAAATTGTGAGAAAACACCCATTCGTTTTGCTCTCAGAAGATCGTCAACTTCTGATAAGACCATCAGAGAAATCTACTCAATCAAAGTTGAGTTTATTAAATTTACTGCAGCAAATGAGAGGGCCACCTTGGTTCAAGTGTGACTCGGAGGGAGGGCAAAAGGGTGGATTAGGGGAGGGTTAAGGATTAAGGGTTTGACATCTAGGCTTTAGTGGTTTAAGAAGGCCCTTCAAGTCAGAGACCTAGTTGGAAGTGAGCAAAATTTAGGACAGAGAAGTAAGGATTTTTGATAAGCATGTTGTCAGAGAAGCAATCTCCCAGGACAGCAAACCGTTATCTTAATAGGAGAGCTGTTCCTATATGCCATCTGCCCAGATACACTGATTAGCCAGCATTTACTGGGGTAAACGGTAATTTATTTATTCTTTACAGTCTTTTCTTCCAGGGCAAGACATTCCTGGAACAAAGAATTAAGGCAAGTAGTTGCAATTTCCACTCTCCTTTCAAAAATTCTCCTTTTAAAATCCACTAATACAAGAGATCAATGAAATACAGTTCAGAAAATAGGTGGAGCAAGTATGGCAAAGGATGAATGTGTGACTATGTAAGAACAATATGAATATTAAGTATATATGGTACTGTATGTCATTCATATGCTATAAAGTACTTGAATATGAAGACTCAAATAGGTTAAAATTAGTTAAGCATAAAAAAAATTATACCATGCAAACACTACTCATAGGAAATCTGCTGTGTATCAGATAAGTAGACTTTTGGACGAGGAATATTAGCAGAAATAGAGATAGAATGTAAATCTTGACAACGTAACCTCCTCTAAAAAAAGTGGATAGGACCTCCACCCCTTGGTTCTTGGACTCATGCATCTGGCTAGGGGGGAGACACCACCATATATTGTATATAAGGCTTGTGTCTCTCCAGTGTCACAGCACCCCGTCCTGTAAGGTAAAGTAACTTTTAGCTGATGGAGTAACTAAGACTGTAGTAGGTGATTTTACCATTTTGTCAAGCGAGATGCTTCTGGGTTCTCAGGGCTTGCGGAAATGCTAGAGATTTCTGTGGGTGTAGTTCCGCTCCATTATGCCCTTAAATAGGACAATAGATTTATAGCTATAAAGCTTCTGGCCGTAGTCAGCATACTGTACAACCAATTCATAAACCAGGCCCTAATTTCTCTCCTTCTGCTCACCCCTCATGAGGCCATGTGTGGACTGGGGGAAAGCTAGTGAGGCAGGAGCAGGTGTAACGGAACACTGCGTCACCTGCTCTTACGTTCTGAGCACACCTTCAAGACCCGCTTGGGCTCGTACTGTGTACTATTTTCATTCAACGATGAAATGCTGCCTCACCTGTCCAATAACGCAGTCTGTGAATCAGATAACACCCCATTCACGAGAGGCAGCTCAGGTCAGTCAACTGGTGTCCTAAGAACAGGGCCCAGCAGCGATCTAGGAGCTTCTCCTCGAATGGAGAGTGGTCAGCAGAAGAGGGCTTGGTGTGAGTGGTTCTGCTAGTTTTCTCCTAAAAGGCATCTTTAAGAGCCTTCATACAGCACAGAGAGCCCCAGTACCACCGGGCCTGCTTGGCCTTTAGCCTGACGGCAGGGCAGCAGGAGGCCTCACATAATGGAATCGTGTGTTCCCTGACAAATGCCTAGGGCAGCATATCCATATATGGTGTATGTTGCCTCCAAACTCTAGAGGCCCATCTTCAGGCATGCATGTATCTCACTAAGTCTTGTAGAATGTTTATTATTTCTTGCTCGTCAGGTCCAAATAGCAGATGATCATCAAAGAAATGGACCAACATTCTGTAAGATATTGGTTACATAAAAATACTATTAAAATAACTTCACCAGTTTCTTTTTAATTTCCAATGTGACTACTAGAAAACTTAAAATGACATATGTGGCCCTCATTTTATTTCAGCTGGGCAGCACTGTGCCAGGCAACAGGCACTGTGAATACAAATTTAACTAAGCCAGGGCCCTGCACTCAAGGAGCTCCTTACTTTCTGTGAATTCAGATTGATTATAACATAATATGATAAGCAGTCTTACAGCACATAAAAAATCATCATGCTGGTACCGTACAAAGAAAGAAACGGGGAGAGTGGCACAGACAGCAGGAAATAAAGTGACTTCAGGGAAAGGCATGTTTGCAGTCCTATGGGGGTTCCCAAAGTCACCTGAACGCCACTGGAATTCAGATAGGTAGCTGGTGACTTCAGTCCCCAACTGTAGCAATTACATGTGACCTGGATCACATGGGAAAGGGTTCATGTGACTCCACAGGACATGCTTAGGAAAGGTTTTAATCAAGGATACACTTCAGCAGGAGGAGAGCAAGGACAGACAGAGAGAGGTCAGAGGACTCTGGGCCCCACCCCACGGCCCTTTGTCAGTCACACGGGACATCCTACGTCTTCCAAGCTTGAACCTTGAAGATGGATGTGGTTCTGTAGTGCCAGGATGCTGAGACACAGGGTTACTGTGGGGTCTTTCTCCTTCTGCAGGTAGCTAAGACAATGCTAGGTATCTCATTAACCAGTTGCATCACTGTCTGTCTTCATCTTAGCCAATGAGTCAGACTTCCAGGGCTCCCTGGGGTAAGCAGAGCTGCTGGAACCTAACAGAAAAGCCATCTTCCATGCAGGCCTTCTATTCAATGCAAAGAAGGCGCACTTTGGGGTTAATTTAGCAAAGGATTGTGGTAAGTAGCCTGTAGGCTCGCCCCTGGTGATTCCTTACCCCTGATATTTATACCCCTGGCAACCAAACCCCTCACTTTTGAGTGCGGATTGGAAATTTGTGGTTCACCTCTAACAAACAGAATGTAGCGACACGACAATAGGATGTCACTTCTGAGATTAAGTTATGAAAAGACTGACTTTCATCTTGCCTGCTCTGACACTCAAGTTCTGTTGCTCTGAGCAAACTGCCATGTTGTAGGCTACCTTATGAAGACAGCTCATGGTGAGGAATTGAGGAGGTCCCTGACCAAAGCTGGAGTTGAGGCCCTCAGTCTGGGAGACCTGAATCCTGCCAACAATCACAAGCAAGCTTGGAAGCAGATCCCTGCCCAATTAGACCATCAGATGAGACTACAGCCCCAGCCAATACCCTGATGGCAGCCTGGAGAGACCTTAACGAGGAGACACTCAGCCAAGTTTTCTGACCTGGAGGAACAGTGACATGCTTATTGTTTCAAGCCTTATACAATAATGTTAACTGTGACCTACAGTGAGCTCATTTGGCAAAAAGGTAAGTACATGATGGCTAGCAGTTCCAAATACATAAACTTGGCACATGGTGTGAGTTGCACATGAAGAAAAGGGAGGCTAAGATAATGTCACACTGATACAGGGAGAAGTTAGGGTAGAAAAGCACTAGACCACTAGAAATGTTAAGTACAAAGCCAAACACAGGAAGCTGAAGGGCAGTGTGGGTACTGGGTACTGTGCTGGGATTCCTTCGCAGGCATGTTCTAGCCAACCAGTGAGTATCTGTCAACATGGAGAAAGAGCAGGTGTTGACATCTATCACGCAACGGAAATGGTCATTGGCAAGAAATGGATTGTAATTGCTGATTTTAGGGTTTAGGATCAAATTAAAAGTTATTATATTAATATCTTAGATGACCCTTTATCACATAAAAGATGTTTGACCTTAAGTTACTTTTTTGTCGCTGTTTTCTCATATGTATAACAAGGACAATATAATTTCCTAGTTTATTGTGAATATTAACTAAACATTAATGAGAGGCAGTGAATGAAGCTAATAAATGATGTACTTCAATCTGAGCACAAAAACAAAACTATTCACATATTTTGTTTCCTGTAAGATTCTCTGAAGCATGCAGAGTTAAGATCTCTCTTCCCGTGCACAATAACTTATTATGCTCAGCCCATTGCAGCCATAAGTGTACAGCTTATATATTTTGATGTCTCAAAAATAATTAGTTTGTACCCCAGGAAATTATACTATCACAAGGTAGGAGCCATATTTTGGACATGCAGTTCAAAGCCTTTAAGGGCAGTCACATACCCAATGACCGACAGAATTTAACACATCTAAAATGCCGCCACAGTGAACAATAATAGTTTCCTTACAATTACACTGGCCTAGAATCCCAAACCAGTATTAACCTGAAGTTACAGAGAAATCAGAGAACAGAAGACAGGAAGGAAATAACTGAAAGAATTCAGAAATGGAAATTCTGAATTTCCCTTTTTGCCCCTCCAACTCTTTCAATTCAGGTCAACAGTTTAGGTTTATTGCTACTTAAAAAACAAGAAAACCTCTATTATATCACAGACAAATACATTCTACTTAGGCCAAGCAAAAGTTAGGAGAAATTTTAAAGATATCAAGTTAAATCTCAGACATTTCATTGTACTCTACTCTGAAATAGCACCCCTGAAAAGAATGCTATTTGGGATGACGGTGATGAGTACAACAGCATGACTCCATTCCCTATGCTGGGTTGACTCAGCCACTAAGAGGTGTGGGTTAACTTGTTCAACACCGTTGCCGTGGAAAAGGAGTTGGCCCTCGCAAAGCTCCATAGAAACTGGCCACATGCATTAGGCCGCCGATTCCTGGTTAGCCTCAAGCCTTGCCAGGGATTCACACAGGCAATGCAGTCCTCTCCACCCAGTCACTGGCACCATCCAGAAACAAAGATTCCTTCCTTCTTCTTTATCCAATCTACCACCAAGTGTTATTGGCAATCCCTCCACGACCTAGATTAAAAATGTCCAGTACATTTAGATCTTCATTTGGGTCGGCTCACATTTCAAGGGCTCAACAGCCACATATGGCTAAAAGCTATCATACTGGGTCAGGTAACCTATCGTTGATTGGGTTGACTCAACCACGCTGACAATGTTTATACAGCTATCAAAATGCTATCCGTTTGTATCATTCTTAACCTTCCCTACCAATACTTTCTCAAAGGTGTATTCACTCCTTTTTAGGGCAATTCCCAATACTGAAGAATAATAATCTGATTTCAATCCCAAGCCTCCTCCATTATTTCTGAGGCTTTTCGGCCCTGACGGCCTCATACCAGTTTTGATGTGACAATCTTCATTTAGGTATACAGTTTAGGTGCAATCCTAGTTCATACTCCATAATGTCTGTTCTGTAGTCTGCACATAACACTGAGAAACTTTGAATACTTCCCAAGTTCCACTTTTGGGTATCTAGACTTAGAAGAAAATCAACTTTGATTCCTTAAGATATGCAGACTGTAGTAATAAAGCAACACCTCTGTGCTTCTGGTATAATAAAGCAGTATCATTTGTGCTTCTACTTCTGGACTCTTCTCTCGCACAGAACCTCAAAAACTAGTTGGTAAAACCAGCAGTTAGTCTTCACCACTTTTATCTAGAGATAGGCAAGGGAAGGTTATTAACCTGGCTGTGGTGAGGTACTCCAAAGTTGGTAAGAAAACTTCTAAAGTACCTTTTTCTGATTTATCACTTATTTCCCATAACATTTGTGCCTCTGACAAATATCAATTGGCATTCAGGCACTTGGTTTCTCTTATCTTCTAGATTGTAATTTCTTTAGGAAACACCTAGTTTTACTCATCTCTACAGATTCTACAGGAGTACCATGTTTTCCACAAAGTTTCATACATCAGAAGTATTTAATACTTACAAATTTAATTTCAGGAATTAAGGTGATGTAATGTAATCAATGTCACCTTTCAGATGGATTTTCCACTGTATTTCTTCTCTTAAATTAGTCATAGCTTTATGTATTCAATTAATTAGATGGATGTCTGTTGATTTCTTTGATCTTCACTCTAACATGTCACTTGTTTTCAATTCCCTTCTTCCTGAAGGATCTTCGTTGGTCTTTTATCCACTGAGAGTCTGTCTTTACTTGCATTATACATAAAGGAATATTCTACACACTACTTCCCTAAGCCTCAAATACTTATTAACTTCAACTAGTGAATGCAGTGTTCTCATTCCTGAATTTAACCTTTTAATGTTGCAAAATATTCATTGATAACTCATCCTGTAAAAGCCACACTTAAAGTAAGAACAATGATAGAAAACTCAGTGTTGCTAAGTGCTTATGTGTAACTTTATACACTTTACTCCATTCAAGAAAGTATTTCAAAGTTAACACTGACTTTTTGACAATAAAGCAAGATTGGCTTTATCCATAGAATTGTGCTTGTTCCTGAAATCACCACTGTAACCAGTCCAAGAGGTTTTAATCTTAAAAATGGACGAATCTTGATATCAGTATTTATCCCACGAGAAATTTAAATTGAAAAGTTTTTCATTTAAAAATAAACTTATTACATGGTTACATAAGTAATGCTTTTATAAAAAAATTCTAAATGTTACATCTGGCATTGTTCTGCATTATTGCAAATCTGACTTCATAGAGGACAGATGAATTCTTTATCTACTTGTGCATTGTTTATTGCTGAGCCAAGCTGTCTTGCCTGAAGTTATGTCAAGATTAATTTGGTTTCATACATGTAGCTCTTCACAGGGACAAAGAATTTTCTTACAGCCTATAATCACACATATTCTTTGATTGCACCAAAAGTGGACAAGCAGCTGTTTTCTTTCTAAAGGATGCAAATTAAAGCTAAAACCACAAGGAACTTCTTGTATTGTTCTATTAAAATTCATTGTCTTATCTGCCAGGTTTAAGTGCATCTCTTACCACCTTGGTCAAGAGAATATTGGTTCACTAAGTTATGCAGACCTTCCAAATATAGCCACACTTTTGCACAAACATCAAAAATACATTAATATTCTCACTGAACTGATCTGAGGACTAGAGAGTGGGATGCTATCAAGTTCAGGAACTCAAGATCCAAGTTTCCCCAAATCCTGATCTTTGATTTTTCTTGGAAAGCTCAGATTTCATCATTGGCAACTATTTTTATTTTCCTGGAAATGTCAGGATGACATAGCTTTGGAAAAATGTCAATTCTTCCAAGTAAAAATGTCCCATGGGACTGTTTCAGCTTACAGGTCAAAAGAGTGATGGTCTTGTTCTTCCTTGATGACCATCATGTACTGCACCTGTAGCCGCCTGCTTGACGTTCTTCTGAAAGGCATGCAGTTCATTATGGATACGGGGGTATTTACTCACTCAGGATACCTGAAGTGTATTTTATCGAATATATTCTTCAGTGAAACTTTTAAATGCGTGGAGTTCCCAGGAGTGAAGAATCCAAGGGCCAGTGTGACGGCTGATACAGTTCAGAGCCATTGTCTTTACAGATGCGACGGACACAGCTTCATGCACCACCGCTTTTCCAGCTGAAGTCTTTATTTACATTAAAGCGCCCAAGTACTCAAGATGAGCACAGCTGCTTTGCCTGCGGAACGAATGCTGTTCACTATTGTGAGCGGCCGAGTCTCCCAAAGTCTTCAGGATGCATCTTTCGAACTTATAAAATTCACAGAAGCTACTATATTAATGATTTTTAAGTATACCATTTGGTAGTATTCAAAAAATTCAAACCAGTGAAATCACACACCAATTAACTCCCCATTTAGCCCTAATACCAGAAATGTAGTTCTGGAGTGTGAACTGTATTTAGCATTAAGATTTTATGAAAATAACAATTTTCCTAGGAGTCAAAGTAAAACCGAGAAACATTTCAGGTTAGTCTGCCTCTAATGCTTTCTTACAATTTCCTGGACTTACTGCTCTTCGGCATGCAACCCGCAGTATTTACTAGTGAGAGCTTAATTAACATTCCTCCTTTTAAAAATACCTTCCTAAAATACGCTCTTTTGTGTGGGTAAGAAATTGAAGAAAAGTCAAACATGACTTCTAATATATTTTTTTAAAAAATAAATGTTTATTTCAAGTATGAAAAGTAATGTTTAAACATCATACAAAAATTATGTTCAGTTTAACAAGTACAAAACAAGACTTTTGACAAAATGTTGACAATTGGGTATAAAATACTTAGGAATATACTTTTGACATTCACAGTGAGCATTTTTGAAAAATAAGTTTTGCTAGGTAAGTTTTAGAAACAAAAATATATTTACAGTCCCATCTAAAGTAAATCCTTAACTGAATAACAAACAGTCCTGCCTCAGGGTAGACAGGTAGCACTCAAAGTTACATCTGTGTAAGAATTCCTTTTAAAATAATGGTAAACTTGATTCAGTAATGTAAAAATTCAATACTTGTGGTTTGCCGGACAAATACCATCTATTTCTTATGTCTGCTACCAACACATAAGATTCTCAAGCCATTTTTCATCACATAATTTCAATAATATACATAACCTAAGTGGTAACCAAACTGAGAAATTTTATCATGGCAATTCATTATTTCCAAAGCAAATATTCTTTAAAAAAGGAGAGAATCTTCCTGGTGCCAATGAGAGAACCATCAAAAGAATTAAAGTCTCAAAATTACGTTGAAGGACTGCTACTGAGGCTTCTGCTTTTCTTCTCCATGTACATCTTTTTGTAGGTTTGAAACATTGCTTTTGAATCTCTTACTGGGTTTTGTAGTGTCTCAAATCCATCTGCACTGAAGCTTCTCTTGGAGAGTCTTTTATTAGCCAGAACATTATCATCTAAGGAAACAGAAGTTTTACTTGTTATTCTTTGTATTAGTGACCAATATAGTATCAACTTAAACTGACAAGGAAAACATGTATTCTTCTCTGGGTTAAAACATCAGGGGGCAAGGAGTTACAAGGTTAACAAACGAGAGCTCTTTACCTATACATATAAATCAAACAACACAGGATACCTCCTGTCTTTGAGGACTGCTCTCTCATCCCAACCTTCACTGCCAGGGATTTCTGCTCTACCTTTACCCTTGGTACAATAAAATCTCTCCTCACTTGCACACTTATAAAAAATGTGACATTCGTAGCAGCTATCTAAGCTAGCAACATAAAGAGAAGAAACACCAGCCAGCTCCAAATGTATGAATGGTAAGTTTTAATCTTCTGGTCTTGCGATATGCATTAATTATTCTCAGCCATGTCTGTGTGTTGTTTCATTAGCCATCTCAGCTTTACACTCGCCTCGTGATCCTGTTTCTGATGGGTGTGGCTCTTCTTACTTCACTACCTCATTAGCTCAGTGGCCATTCCCACTACTTCAGAACTCCTGTACTTTTTCTTGCTGTGGTCAATTCCTTTCTGGATAATAGCGTTATTTTACTTCTGCCTGGGTGGGTCAAGTTTACTTTATGCTTCCAATTTTCTTCTTTACCATTAGCTTTCCTTCATGAGGACAGTTATGCTGAGGCCTGTAGTGGGTCTCAAAGCTGTTCTGGGTGGTTACATCCTCTTTTGTCACACCCCTGACCAAGTGTCACAATGTGCTCCATTTTCATCAACCTTTGCCACCAAATTTACATGTGCACCTGTCTGCAGTGTCTTTATACCTGTCTGGGAATTCATGAGCGTCGTTTTTCTCTCACGACACCCTGGTTAGGGCTCTGCAGCCTCCTCCCCTTGGTGGGTTCCGCCCCCTCTCTGAGCCTCGGGCTGCGGACAGCTGTGCATCCCTGCCCCTGGGCCCTCCGAACCCTGCTTGGGGACTGTGCTCGTTTGTGTCTGTGCTTCTGAGTGCCGGTGTCCATGCTCACTGCGTGTTGCTCATCCTCATGCTTATTTCTGAGCCCCTGTCACTCTAGGCACACAGCTGCCTCCTGAGTATTTTCAGATTCAGTCATGCCTCACACCTCTGTGAGGTGACACGTCATTCTCTATTTCCAAGGGCCGTTCTTGCTTCAATCTCTATGCCCGTTTCCATTTCTCATTTTTGGCTTCCTGGGTTCCAAACTTTGTGTTTTTTCCTACTTCCAGATTTCTTCCACCTTTAGCTGTTTTCCTGTTCTTTTTTCTTTGGATGCTTACCTGCACCATCACTTTCTACACGCCTGCTTGTGGATACTTGTTCTCTTCTCAAACTTGGCCACACTTTTAAAATGTGCTTCTTTCTCTGTTGCTCAGTGAAATTCTGCTTTCCTCCATTTCCGAGTGACTAAAACCCTTGTCTTTGGATATTCCTTTAACCAAAGCTAAGATAAAACTCCTGAATCCCAGCTTCTAGCTCTCAATGCAAAACCCTGAACACAAACCGCATTCATTCTACTAAGAAGTCAGATCCGGTTTGTAACTCCTGCCACAGCAACAACAAAAAAGCGTTTTTTTAACTAAAAGCATCAAGTCTCTCATCAAAAATGGCTCAAATTCCAAACTTAGTAAACTCCAAACGGAAGGGACCCAGTTCAAGTCCCACTCAGTTACTAGCCATGTTAACACTAGTCAAATGATCTAACTTCTCCCTGAAAAAAACAGGAACTCCTGTCTACCTGGACCTAAGAATTAAATGAGTTAACCTGCCAGGGGTTGGCAGAAGGTATGAGCTGCAAACCTAGACCAGCCCCTAGCCAGTTGTGGTAAATGAAGTTTAACTGGATATAGCCTGTACTCACTTATTAGCCTATGGCCCTTTTCTCACTACAATGTCAGTTTTTAAGAGACAGACAGACAGGCCCCTATGATCTGCAAAACCTAGATTTACTGCCTAGTCCTGCACAGAGAAAGCATACCAACTATTACCTCATTGTGATGAGAATTTTATTAAAAGTAAATAGGTAACTACTTCCCTCTCCACAGTGAGGAAGAGGAGAATGGCTTCCTACCACTCATTCATGCAAACAGACTCACTTAGCAAAGAATATGGAGAGAAACCAAGCTTCACAACCCGTTAAATAACTATATAACCCAGCTTATATATACCCGGGTGCCACATCAACAAAATAAAAATTTAAATAGATGATTTTTACCTATTTCTTGGTTGGCTTCTGGCATCCTTTTCTCCTCAGTTACACATTTTAACCAGTCTTCTTTTGTACTTTTTATTCCTGCAACTATTTAAATATTCATGTTCAGATCTCTAGATATTGCTATCCATCTCTTTTAGTACTACAATGAAGTGAAATCATGTAAACCGAAAACAGATTTTAGAAGGCATTAAATTAATATATCACTCTAGAAGGGCCTGGAAAGTGCTTTCACCCATTTGAAATGCCTAAATATCTCAATATTGAAGGGTGAGTTGCTTTTGTTCACTTTCACTGCGTAACTTGTTTCTCCCACTTTGGCTGAACACCGACACACCCCAAGCTACTTAACGACACAGGAGATGCGGGCTGTCGCTCACGCCGCCCCACCCACTTGCAATGCTGCCCGGCTGCACCCATGCCTCCGATTTCGCTAGAATATAAGAGAAACCACTAATACTTTACAAGTTGAATTTTGGTACTCCATTTAATCATTCCTTTCACCTCCTAAGAAAAAGTACTTAACTCACACCATAACTTTATGAACCCCAACACATACCATCAGAACAGCACAGGAGAAATTAACATTTCTGTTCAAACCCTTTGGTTTTCATATGTTTCTCAACATAATGTGGTATCCACAACACCTACAAGTTTCCTGGTGCCAAACACTTAAATCATCTACCTTCTCACCTTATCCTTCCTTCCTGCACTACACTGAGAGTTCTAGTTCACCCAATGAATTAACTTCATTATTTTATCCAATGAATTAATAATTTTGTTAATTAATAAAATTAAGACATTTACCATTCTAGGTTTGGTGACTAAAACAATAATGCTTCCCACAGTCCTCCCATTTCATGATCAGAGTAGACACTACCACCTTAACTGTGATAACTGTCACCAACGGCTTCAAAGAGGTCATTAAATTGAACTATTTATGTATAAAAAGGTTTCACTAATACTTTTCATAGTTGACCAAATTCCAAATTCATAAGGCTTTGAAATTGCAAACCCAAAGTAGAATCACCAACAGCAAACCTCTTGAAATAACGTACACCCGATACTTTTCTAACTTGGCACGAAGAACGTTCTTTCACAATTCTAGGTTTCTTTGTACAAAAGGAAACCTTTGTACTTGGCAAACCTTCCAGTTTTATATACCTCTTCTCATTAGCATAAACGTAGTACAATTTAACAGTAAGGGGGAGGATGACCTTAAAGAAATGGGCCAATGAACCATGGATTTACTGAGAAAAGTACTATGCATAGCAAACTGTATTCATGTCTTTTCCTAGCTACCCAGAAGCCATGGGGAGCTAACCCACTTGGTGCCCTACAGTGCCTTACAATGTTCTAGACACCATCAAAGGGATCATACTAGACCTCGCACAGAGGATGGCTCCTTCTGAGGACAAGGCTGCAGATCCTTCCGTTGCTCAGCAGGGACTGTGTTCTTAAATACTCCATCTGGACACAGCTTAAACTCCAGCAGGCTTAGTTTTTCTATCGTACTACTCACAGGTAAGAGGCTATTAGGTTTGTTTTCCGGTCTCCTCTCTTTATTGAGCTTCCTGGGTGAACAGTCTAATTTTGTGAGACAGATGCTCTCACGTTCAGTGCATTTAAATGCAACTCTGTTCAGATACAGTTTCCTTTGATCCTTTGATATTCGGCTGCATTCAACATTATTTACATTGTTTAAACTTTTTTCTGATTTGGTTTTTTCAATCCTCATTTTATTAGGCTGTTTTCCAAAATCTGTTGCTTTAGTATTCCTCATGATTAAACTCTTAGCAGACCCCTCAGAATGGTGGACTTTAGGGTTTTTACCATGGCTTGTACAAATACTTATTGGTTCCTTGGATGTCTGCACACTGCTGTCTCTCTCATTAGATTTCCCGTAACTCCCTATTCGAATAGGAAGTTCATTACTGCACCTCATGAACTGAGAATCACTTGCTTCATTTTTCAGATAGTTTTTCTTCGATGCTCTGCTACCCATTGTATCTTTGTGTTTCTGCCTTTGTAAATACTCCTTTGGTGTGAGTACTCTGTTTTTATTTGAACTTTCCTGAGAGCCTGAGGACTTAACATTTGATACTGTCTTTTCTTTAAGCCTGCCTCTTTCATTTGGAATTGACAAAAAATTACGTAATTTAAATATACTGCCTCCTGCATTTTTACTCTGTTCTCGTCCATCACATCTCTTCCTCTTTATTTCTGAATCACATACACTCCCTTTCTCTAACTTCCTTTTTTCCAAAACTTTTTGTTTGGAATCACCTGTTTTCAATTTTCTCTTTTCTGATGGTACTGCTTGCATCAAAGAACCACTCTTCACAGGCAGATCTTTATTTTTACTTGTCAAAAAACCTGTCTTTGCCTTTAATGGCCGGGAGTTGTGTGCTATGCGCTTCCTCTGCAGGCTCTCTTGAGAAAATTTTGTCATTTTATTACTTGAATGAAAAGTTACTTCATGAAACTGTAGTTTCCCTTTTTGTTTATGACTTGGCAAGGAATCTAACTTTTTATTATCACCTTTAGATAAAAACTGGCCACATAATTCTTGTTCTGTCCTTAGTGAATGACTATGTTTTGTTTTCGCTCTATCTTTTAGAGCCTTGCCTTGCTCTGCTTCAGGAAGACGTTTTTTTCTGTCTGAAGTCAGAGGCACCTCCAGACTCTTAGTTGGAGGACTATTAAGTCCAGTAGGAATATCTTTATCAGAAGTTTTCTTTCCTTGTTTCCGACTGGAGGTCTCCAAAGGAGGGCGCTCATCTTTCCCTTTCTCTTCCTTTGAAGTCATGCTCTTGATGGAATTACACTGGCACTGGGGGACTCCTTCATAAACCATGGAGAGCCACCCTAATGCACAGCAACGGACATCATCTTTCTCTGAATCCAATATTACAGAATCATGACCTTCTCCTTTTATATGAATTTGTGGGTCACACTGACTCCCTTCTGTGACTGGATTTTCTTCGTGAGGTTCTGTTAACTCGTCTGCCTTGCAAGGTTGATACTCCTGTTCAGGAAATAACTCTTTCATTTGCTCTGAGCTTAATATTGTAATTTTTATTTTCTCTGCTGAGTCCGACTTGGAGTCACAACTGGTTTTATCACAAGTCTGACCTTTTGAGCTTTCTTGTTGGGCCACCGAACCTTCATGCGTGTTCACAGGCTCAATACCATAGGGAAACTCTTTTAGAAGTTCTGACAGCTGATCATGTAGGTATAAGATGGGTGTCTTCTCATTGAGAATCTCATTTCTTGCAAGATCTTGAGCAGTGTAATTGCAAGATGCACCTATTTCCTGAGGGTAACTATCCTGCTGATTAGCAGCCGATGAACATGGACCTTTAGCTGTGCTTTCTTTCTTAGTAATGTGCTCCAAGGAACTGTCCTCTGTAATTCCACCACTCCCTTCATCACATTTCAAGTGTGATTCTAGAAGCTGCAGTGACTCTGACTGATCAGTTACTCTATGTGAAACATCTGTGCTCTGGACACAAGTATCTCTTTGGAAACCAAAGTCTTTGTTTTCAGTGATGTTATCTAATTGCTCTTTTTGGTGCTGACTGCTTATCTCTTGATGACTAGGTAGTGGTTTCTGTGGTTCAACCATTTTCAAAGACGGAGAGTTGAATATCTCTGCTATTTGGATATTATAAGATGTATCACCTTCAACAAGAGAACAAATACTGTCAATCTGTAATATACCACCACTTACACTATCGGTGTCCCTTGATTTATGTGAGTCTTGCTGATCACTCAGAGGATAGTTGGGATCTGGCTCTGACTTGATAAGCTTTCCTTGCCTGTTATTAGGTGCACCTTCTGAATTACCATAAGGTGACTCATTTTGTTTGTCCTTTGGCATTAGTGGGAAAATCTTGGTGCTTGTAATACTTGGTACTGACTCATTAACTTTCAAAGCAGCAGTAACTCTTGTCTTTTCTGACAATGCATTTTGTAAGCTACAAACACTGCCTTCTTTAATGACTGGATATATCGTTTCAGGTAAAGTGTCAGGTGCTCCTCTGGCAGATGTTTTGGTATCTGAAAGAATTAAGGGTGACACAACAGCCACCTGAAGTTCTGTTCCCTTCATAATTGTACCTGATGGCTCATAATTCTGCGCTACCACTGACAAGTTTGTTTCTTGTGAGCCATTTGCCATCTTATTCTGATAATTTCCCACAACTGAAAATGGACTCTTATCACAGATGTCCACAAGCTTTGAAATTCCAACTGCTGCTCTGTTTGCTTTTGACTCATTACACTGTTTTTCCTCTGTAGGTTCTGAAGGCTGCGTTTTCCACAGAGAAAGACATGTTGCTAGCAATTCCATGGAACAGTGATTGCTACTTTTAGAAGACATTTCGTTTGTTGAGGGTTTATGCTCAAGGCAAACAGAGCTGTCTGAAATGTTGGCATTTATATTACAAGTACTTGGAGTTTTCATGGTGTTCAAACTTAGCTGGTCACCAGTGATATGGGTATTTGGAGTTATCTCAAAATTATGTGTTTTAGAAACCTGAATGGTTTCGCTAGCATCTTTTAGTAGTTTCTTCTGAGTTTGACCCTCATGTGTAAGTAAACTAAGAATTAGCCTATTTTTATTTGGATATTTTGAACTATATTCCTCAAAGGGTGTAGGCTGAGGAACAGAAGCTGCTGCTAAGTTTGCTGGCACATTTAATTCAACATTGACAAAACTTCCTGATGAAAACTGTGTGTTACTTAATGTTGCCTGGATAATCTCAACAGATGATGTCTTTGAAGAAGTCATAACTTTCAAGTCATGTAACTGGTTTGGCGCTGGTAACTTTTCTGGACAGACAGAATTTTGTGTAACAGAATTGACATGGTTAGAATTTCTGCGATTAGGGTCCTCATTGTTGGAGTTCACAGTACTCTGTGTTCTAGTTATTTCTTCTGCATTTTCCATTACTGTTGGAGGTTTATCCACTGCAGTCTCTGGAGTGACTAGGGTTACCTGTGGTCCAGGCTGGATTTTGGCAGACTGATTCAGAGACAGTTCAGACTTTTGAGCAGATTCACTGTAAGTGGTGCTACGTGGTTTAATACAACCCGCTGCCATCAGAAGATCTTTATTAATTTTTATTTTCCTTGCAAGTTCCGAAAACTTCCTTTTTATTTCTACTAATGTTTTAATATCCCTCACCAACTTTTCCTTTGCAACACTTGTGTCCAGTACCTGATTGGAAGTTAGATTGCATGAATCCACTCTTTTCTCTTGATTGTTTTGAGCAAAAGTCTGAACACTGTCAACAGAAGGTCTAATGGGTTCATTAAAAAGAGGACTGACATTGGAATTTATTTTCAAGTTACAGACATTTCCAGTTACACCAACATCTTCATTAATGTTCTGCCACTGCTGTTGAAACCCTCTACAAAAGTCTTTCCTCATTTCAGGTAAGGGCATTCCTTGACTTTGAGGAACTTCTACAGTAGAGTGTTTATCAATGTGCTGAGTACTTTGCAAAGGCTGGCTCACATATCTACAGTCGTAAGGAGGAGGAGGAGGTCTCTTGTCAGTGTGAGTAACTCCGTACCGGTATGACTGCACAGTTTCGATCTGCTTTGACTGTAAACTCAGTCCAGATTCTGGAGGGGGACAGGTTTTAACCTGTAATGATGTAGGCAGCACAGGCTTTTGTTTCTGAAGAGCAGGATCGTGCACCACGCTTCGTGATGAGTAACTGTATTGCTTTGGAACTCGTCTATTATCTGGGTATGTCACTCCACTGGACATATACTGCTGTGTCCAATCAACCTGGCGCTCTGATGAAGTCGGGTTAAGTCTCGTGTTTCCTTGGTAACTTACTGGAACTCTTACTGAGTTAGAAGGGACCACTTGTAGTTTCATAGAATACGAATCTGATGTTACAAACTGATTCTGCAGTCCATGTACATTGGATGTATTATTTCCAAAAGCAGTTTGAGAGACAGTTGTCCCTGTATGAGGAAGCACAGAATTCATCATTGGTGAGTTTAGCCATACATTTTGTGTAACTCCTGAATTCATTTGCATATTATGATTCAGTTGTTTGGGTCCTTTAACATTTGCATATGTTCTTCTTTCTGCTGAAGTTTGTGGGGCCATAATCGTTCCACTATGCATATCAGAAATGGGGATCTGTTGTGCAGTTTTATAATTTCTGATGTTGAGCAGTGGCTGTGAAACTGGGTTTGAACTGCTAAGAAACATGCATGCTTCTTGATTACTTCCAAGATAGTTTGAAGAACTTTGAGATGTCGGGTTAAGCGTGTTTATGAAAGTCTGCTCCAGAAAGCATGACTGATTTTTAGGATACTGTGGCGGTAAGGTGACACTGTCTGGTTTTCCATTCCAATTCATTGTTGATCTTATTTAGCAGCAGTATTAAAAGTCAGTTGTTCTGAAGGTCAGGAATCTGTAGGAAATAAAAATCACTTATTAAAAAAACTGCTTCCTAGACAGAGCTTCCAAGAAAGTGAATGTACCTTAATACCAATGTTGACCATGTCTATTAAAATTCCTGAAACCTCAGCCTAGATGAAGACTCATCTTTAATTTGGGAAAGAGGAACAGCAAAGAAAATTACAACAATAAATAAAATAGAATACAAATGTCAATAAAATTTCTGTGATGTATAACAAATTCATTGTACACAATAATATTTTATTATGTTTAAGTAAAAATTGTTTCCAACTTTCATGAAACTAGCTCTTATATTTTAAGTAACCCATGCTTACTATTTTTAAAAAAGTTCAAACATAACAGTCAAAAGTCCTTACTGTCCATTCCCAAAAACTCTCTAGAAGTATATATTGTTTTAAACCTTGTCTTTCAGAAAATGTCTATATATTTAAAAAACTCTACTACATAAACAACTTTGTTTAACCAAATGGAATTCCACTGAACAAACTGTCTACATTTTGTGTAGTTCTCATTATAATACCTAGCAGATCTTATCATTTCAATACATACGTACCTCACTCTTCCTAACATGCCACTTTATGGATATATCACCATTTAACCAGTCCTCTTATTGAAAGATACTTGGTTTTCTCAAGTTTATGCAGTTATAAACTATCTGATATTAATAAGCATTCTTGTTATTTGTTTTCATATTTGTGCTAAATGTTTCTGCAAATCCCTAAAAGTGAAATCAATGTGTCAAAGGACATTACAATTATTTTCATAAACAGTGACAAACTGCCTTCCAAAGAAGTTGAAATAATTATTTCCACCAACACTATATTGACATACCTAAAAATGGATAAATCCATACACAGAGTAATGACAAGAAAAAAGACCATTAAAATAACCAAATTAAACAAAATTAACTTAAGCATATTAATAGTGCACCAAGTAACTGCAAAACACACAATCTTTTCAAGTGCATATGGAATTTTACCAGTATTGAGCATATGGCTAGGGCTATAAAGAAATGTCAATTTTTGAAGGATTAAAATAATTCAGATTAATTCACAGCATAATTAATAAGATTACAGGGAAAACAACTAGGTAATTGCCAAATAATTACTGAGAAAGGAGTGCACTCTATGCTTGCAGAGAATGAGCTGAGGTCTCTTCCCCTACTTATGAGGACTCCAGTCCTACTGGAGCAGAGTTCCACCAATATGATCTCATTTAACTTTAATTACTTCCCTAAAAGGTCCCACCTCCAAAAACAGTCACATTGGTGGTTAGGGGCTTCAATGTATGAACTTGGTACAGGGGAGGGTGTGGGGGGTTCACGGGACAGGACACAACTCAGTGTGTAACAGGCTCCCATCCCCATGTTCACATCAGACTTGAAGCTAATTTATAGCATTAAATACAATTTTAAAAGAACACTGGGAAACAATCTCCACATTTATCACAAGTGACAGTAATGAAGTTAACCCAAGGAAGGCAATGAAGACATAATGAAATAAAATTAATGAACAATGAATGATAGCAAGGCACAAGGTGGTCCTTTAAAAAAAACAAAGAACAAGCTTCTGACATCATGGAAAAAACCCATAATACTGGGAAAAAGTTTATCACTAGACCCTACAGACATTAAAATGATAAATATTCATTGTAACTTTTATCCCAATACATGTAAAATTTAGGTGGAATGGAGCAAGTCCTTGAAAAAACACCCCAAACCAGAACTGACAGAGCAGGAATACCACCGTCTCTTTAAACAAATTACATCTATAATTAAATTGTCTTTCACAAAGAAAACACCAAGTCCATATGGCTTTATAGGAGTATTCTACTCATCATTTATGGGAGAAATAATCCAATATAACCTCTAAAGGGATAAAAGGGGGTCACTTCAGACCTCGCTTACCAAGGCTGTCATACCAAAAGCCAAGACGGAAAATTAAGAAGCCAAATTCTCTCAGAAACCTAAACGCAAAAAACCCAAAACCAAATGGGCAATGTATGAAAAAGGTAACATCACAACCAAATTGAGTTTATTTTAGGAATTCAAGGTTTGTCATTTCAAACTTATCTGTGATTTTATCACCATGACTTTTAAAATTATATGATCATTTCAATATATGCAATTTCTGATAAAATACAACATCTATTCATTAGAGAGCAATCATATCAAATCAACATCAATTCCTTCAATTTTGATAAATAACTATTTCAAAAATTTAGACTGACAATAGGACAAAGATACCACTATTGACTCTGTCTTCATTCATCATCATACCAGAGATCTTAAAAGAATTGGGAAAGAAAACGTAAAACTGACTTTTCACTGAGTTTATGTAGAAATCCATGACAAACCATAAGGTCTTCAGTTCTATTTGGTTACAGGTCATAGTTTTCCCACTAGCAGAAGCAAAACAAGGCATGCCTGCTTTTGGACTACGAACAGGTCCCACAGAGAAGTATCTTGTCTATTCCTCACACGCCTTCTCAGGCAAGCTCTTTAATAAGACAAGTGAATGACCGGGTAGAAGTACGAAACAAAGTAAAAAGCAGAACATCTACTGAAGATTCAATGATGCCTAATAAATTCCCCCTTGTTCTTATGTGAACCTGAAAGAGAGAGGTTGTCATGGACTAAACCATGTGGTCCCTGCCAACCCCACCCAATTTGTATGTTGAAGCCCTGATCCCCAGTGTGATTCTCCGTGGAGATGGGGCCCTAATCCAGTAGGCCTGGTGTCTTACTGAGAGAGACACGGGCGCACGCACACAGAGAGAAGGACGCGAGCGCGCACACAGTGGGGGCGCAGCCTGCGAGCCAAGGACTCAGAAGCTTCCAGACATTAGAACCATGAGAAATGAATCTGCTGCTTGGGCCGCCCAGCCTGTAGCTATTTTGTTAGGGCGGACTTAGCAAGTTAATACGGAGCCCACAGGGAGGAAGAAAGGTATCTTTATGAACATTCTGGGGTTATTTTTTCCTCCACTTCTCTCCTTTGCCAGCCCAGAAAAAAACTGAAGCCTGGCAAAATCGTCCCTGAACTACCTAAATTGGAGGGAGTTAGTTTTCTGACTTTTTAAACTGCAGAATCTCTGCTTTTGGATATACTATATTCTTAAGACTTTTTGAGAACATATTACAAGGGAGATTACCAGAGACAGGATTTCCACGGCCTGTGTATCTATAATCTTAGAAAAAAACTTCTTTTGCCCCCAAACTGCCACCCACCCCCTTTCAAATTTTAACTACAGCTAAACTTTAAGAGCCTCCTTCTCTGCATAGAGATGGCCAGTTTTATTCGAGGAGCAGGGTGGGAGATGGACATCACACAAGCCAGCAGGCAGATTTTACTTCACGAACACAACTCGACTAACAATTCTTTTTTATTTATTTAATGCAATTTACACTGCAAGTAATTTTTTTAACTGAAGTGTACCTGATACAAAATATTATGTTTCAGGTGTGTTTAACAGTGATTAAATGATTATATACATTACCAAAAGCTCACCATCATAAGTTTAATTACCATCTGTCACTATGCAGTTATTACAATATTACTGTATCTAGTTCCTAAGCTGTACTTTTCATCCCCGTGAGTTGTTTTATAATTGGAAATATGTACCTCTTTACTTCCTTTCACCTATTTCTCCCATCTTCCCTGCCCATAGCAACCACCAGTTTGTCTCTGTATTTATGAGCTTATGTCTGTTTACTTTTTTTAGATTCTATGTTAGTGGAATCATATGGTATTTGTCCTTTTCTGTCTGACTTACTTAGCATAATATTCTCTAGGTCCACCCATGTTGCTGCAAACATAAATTTACTTCCCCATTTTCTAAGACCTTTTCGCTCCTTTGTCTGCAGCCTCTCCAAACCACACTCCCCCCCTACTCAGCTACTTATATTTCAGAGAGGAAAAAACAGCACCATCTATCCTTCTCCAATCACCAAATATATGAACCACATCCTTGTAAATGTGAGCTGCATTACAGAGACAGAGCTGACCTTCCTACCACATCTCCACATTTAAAATCCTACTGCTCTTCCCTTTACTCTCAGTATCAACCTCTCTCTCCTGGATTAGGTTGTGCATACAGACTCCAGGATACTCAAAAAACACAATAACCTCACTGGGCCCCACATTCTTCCCCTCTCCATCCCCATACCAGTAGTAGTCTTTTAACTTACTTTACAAAGTCACAAGTACAATAAATGAGATTATAAATGCTTAATACCTGTAAAGGTAGAAATAAAAATGTTTTATTTTAATTTGTGTTTCCACAGGATAAGTAAACATATCTACAGTGAAAAAGAACACTGAAAATACTTAAATGCAACATCAGAAAATACTCACTTAGTGCAAAAGAGAACAGCAGAGGAGGAACAAAATGACAAGACATAAGAAAACAAAAAGTACAAATAGCAGGTGTAAGTAACACTGAATGGCAATGGATCAAACAACCCAGAAAGAGAATGTAAGACTAGATTTTTAAAGTCAACTATGGTGACTGCAATGGGGTTTAGGGGGTATGCCAATAGTGACATCTTTGTCCTACTGTCAGTCTAAATCTTTGAAATTACTATTTATCACTAAAAAATGCTTTAAAAAAAAGTCATCTATGTTATCTTCAAAAGACACATTTTAGATACAAAGACAAAAGTGATTGAAAAAGTTATCATGCAAATAGCTGCCACAAGAAAGGTGGAGAGACTACAATAATTATCAGACACAATATACTAAACCAAAAAGTTCTGAAGAGGGTTATAACAGTAAATGGTCAATCCACCAAGATTTAACAAATTAAGAAGGTACATACAGAGCATGAAAATACAAGCAGCAAGAACAAGAGAGAAACAGGTAATTCATCAAGCATCTAAGACTTCAATTTCCCACTTTCAGTAATAACAAAGCAAAATGACAGAAATATCAACAAGGATATAAAGTTCTGAACACATTATTCATACCCACAATCATATCCAGTAGGACTTAAAACAAAAAAAACAAAACAGAGTCAGGAAACGATCATCCACTGGCTGCCACGCAGGCTCACGGCTCTCTCTCCTCTCAGGCAGTCACTGCAGACCTGAGTCCCAGCACTCCCATCATGTGGTGCAAGGATCAGTATGTCGCCCATTATGGGGAGCCATTAAGCCATCAAAGCCCTGAACCCAGGAAGTCCCTTGCTGTGTGACCGGCTGCATACAGGGAAAGTAGCACACCCTAAAAAGTGATCCTACATAGTCAGCACAAACTTTGCACCTACTAACTCCACTCATCTGACTGCAGAGCTTGTAGGTTAACAGACAAGGCTAGTATGTTGATGCTGATAAGATGTGGTGGCTCCCACTGGGAGGCGAGCATCTCTTGTGTGTTGATACTGATAAAAGTGCCAAGGCCCCAACTGGGGGAATTCAGTCATAATTTACATATTCCTGTTTTAAATAAAGAATCCATAGAGATTTCCTGTGCATGACCATGAAAACACTCTTTAATTTTTAATTAAAAAACAAAAATAGAAACAAAAACTTACATCTGGAAATAGACAAAGACTATCTTTAAGGCTTGATAGTTTTGGGCTTTAAATCTTACAAGTTGTTATTACTTCCTGTGAGCAAGTGGGGAAGAGAAAGCAAATCACTAAAAATCCAAAGTACAGGAAGTTGTGAATAGTAAATTGTGAACTGCAAAACTGAGATAATTGGTGAAAACAAAAGTGAATGGCAACAGAACACTGTAAATGTTATGTGTGTGTGAATTTTTTACATAAAATAACACCTCGCTATGGTTAAGAAAAACATCTGTGAATTTTCATTTTAAAGTATTCTTTATCCATACAATGTAAAGAATGTAGTGTAACTGAAAACTTGTCAACTCACTATTTATAAGTCAGCCTTATTATAGACAATTACAAAGAAAAAAATAACCTAACAAAAAGCAAATAATCCAATTAAAAAATGGGCAGAGGAACTGAACAGTTCTCCAAAGAAGAAATTCAGATGGTCAACATACATGAAAAGATGCTCCACATAGCTAATCATCAGAGAAATGCAAATTAAAACCACAATGAGATATCACCTCACACCAGTAAGGATCGCCACCATCCAAAAGCAAACAACAAATGTTGGTGAGGTTGTGGAGAAAGGGGAACCCTCCTACACTGCTGGTGGGAATGTAAACTAGTTCAACCATTGTGGAAAGCAGTATGAAGGTTCCTCAAAATGCTCAAAATAGAAATACCATTTGACCCAGGAATTCCTCTCCTAGGAATTTACCCTAAGAATGCAGGAGCCCAGTTTGAAAAAGACATATGCACCCCTTTATTGACCACAGCACTATTTACAATAGCCAAGAAATGGAAGCAACCTAAGTGTCCATCAGGAGATGAATGGATAAAGATGTGGTACATATACACAATGGAATATTATTCAGCCATAAGAAGAAAATAAATCCTACCATTTGCAACAACATGGATGGAGCTAGAGGGCATTATGCTCAGTGAAATAAGCCAGGCAGAAAAAGACAAGTATCAAATGATTTCACTCATCTGTGGAGTCTAAAAACAAAGAAAAAAAACTGAAGGAACAAAACAGCAGCAGACTCACAGAACCCAAGAATGGACTAACAGTTACCAAAGGGAAAGGGACTGGGGAGGATGGGTGGGAAGGGAGGGATAAGGGGGAAAAAAAGGGGCATTACGATTAGCAGACATAACATGGGGGTGGGGGGTGCACAGGGAGGGCTGCACAACACAGAGAAGACAAGTAGTGATTCTATAGCATCTTACTATGCTGAAGGGCAGTGACTCTAATGGGGTATGTGGGGGGGACTTGATGGGCGGAGTCTAGTAAACATAATGTTGCTCATGGAATTGTAGATTAATGATACCAAAATTTAAAAAAAAATTTTTTTTTTCACTAAATCTGGGACCTTTAATCGATAACCAAAAGTGAGTCAAACCGAGTATATTTTTCTAGATCAAGTTTGATAACCTATAACCTGCAGAGCAAATCCCATTCTCTGTGGGCCAAATTCAGCCATACTCATTAGCTTGTGCATTGTCTATGGCTGCTTTTGTATAACGACAGGATTGAGTGATTGTGACAGACTATGTGACCTGCAACATCAAGAATTTATACTCTCTATCCTTTACAGAGAAGGATTGCAGAACCCTGCCTTAAAAAATCCTTGGATAGATCTTCACTCTTTGATAACATTAAAAGAATGTAGTGCCTTATTTCTAAAGTTTTGGATAATTTTTTCTAAATAGTATCTAACCTAGCAATTTTATTCTAACATTTTTTTTTTTGAGGGCATCTCTCATATTTATTGATCAAATAGTTGTTAACCACAATAAATTTCTGTATAGGGGGGTCAATACTCAATGCACAATCATTAATCCACCCCTAAAAATTTTTTTAATTAAAAAAAAAAGAAGCCCAAGAAGAAACAAGATTGAAAATAAAAAATAAAATAACCTAAAAACCCTATCTTTGAGGATAATCCCATCATTATCTTCAACAGAAATGCACAAGCACATACGCAGCCGTGGGCAGCTGACAGCGAGAGCTCTATGAAAATGGACCCACAATATGGTCTGCGGCACCAGGACCGCAAGAGGTTACACAAAACAGGAAGAAACAAACATGAAAGGACAAACAGGGCTACATAAGTGGATGCTAAGATTTGTGCATTTTACAGTATGTACCTCAATATAAAAAATTTTTTAAAGAGCAGCAGTTTCAACTGCAAAAAAATAGGACAAATTGAGCCATATGAATAATTGTTTTATATGCAAGGGTGAAGTGTGACCATTAATCTGTCAAAGAAACGAACTTATAGAGTGAAAGATGCTATTAATAGCCAAGAGGATAGGCATAAAAAAAGGCCTGTTTCAAGGCAGTTCAAAAGATGTGTATCTAAACAATGCCTAGCAGGCTTCAATAAATGGAAAATGAATAAACATCTTTCACTGCTGAACACCAAGTTAAGAGAAATCCCTATTTAAACTTCTAGATGGGAAAAAGTCCCCCCAAATCTCCCTTTAAATCTGTGTCAGCCATAAAACCACATAATTTCATCTGTAAGCATTTCAGCACCAACAATATAACCTAAGAAACATATATAAACAACATAAACATATATGAACAACATAAACATATATATAACATAATATGATATTGTATATATATCTCTCTCTCGTATCTGAAGAAAAACATAAATCTACTCTGGTATTTTAAATTTTAACTTTCTCTTTTAAAGCTTTGTAAATTCTACTTCTGACATGTTCCACAAACCAAAATTTGGAGACTGTCCATTTGATGGGTTTAAAATGAGAGCACCTGTATTTTTCACTGGAAAACTAACCTGCATTTAGTAAAAGCTGTATATACTTCCATAAAATACACAAAACCAAACATCAACACTTCAGCATAGAAGCCACTTTTCAGGAATTCTGAAAGAATCACTTTCTCAACCTAGCCTGGCTCTGCCTTCTTGTATCCCTAGTCATAGGAGAAATAGGCTATGAGTCCTTGACTTAGGCTTTCTAAATTTTGCATTATTTGTAATACAACTCTCTGAACAGTAATAGCTAATATTTGAGAACTTATTTTATGTCAAGAATTCTGCTGAACACTGTAACTACCCTTCACTGCCACACAAATGAACTCGCCCAGCATCCCCCTAAGCAGCGGCACTGTGGCCAGCAGGGCTGGAAGCCCCTCTAAGCCGCTGTCAGCGGAGGCACAGAGAGAAAGGAGACCCGACTAACTGGTGGATTCATATTCAGTTTCTTCCTCAAACAGCGAAACCACCATCAGGGTCCCTAGTCCCTTAGGGTGACCCAGGATGTGAACACACGCTGAGGGGCCAACTCTCAACCACAGCCTGCAGCTACACCCCAAGGGAGGGAGGTGGTGGAGTCCCGGGCTCCCAGGACACCTGGGCGGCAGAGGAAGACAGCCTGGTGATTCTCTCTCACAAAGCTTCTCACCAACCTTTGTTGTGGGAGCGTCGCCGGCGCAGATGGTATTTTTCCCAGAAAGGAGTATTGGAGGCAACCAAGAATGGAGCCAGAGGGGCAAGGGGTCGGAGCGACCAGCAAAGGTTTTCATGAGGGGGAAGAGGAAGAAGAAAAACTCCCACGGGCCAGGAGGGGCTCCAAGAGTGGGTGCTGCTGGGGCCTCAAGCAGGCCCCCCATAGGAAGCCAAGCCTGCTTTACCTAGGGTTTGTAAGCCAGAGAGGAGGAGTTTACAGGACTGGCAGGGGCTTGTTGCTAGAAAGACCCCCCTTGTTTATCAAGCCGAATTCTCCGCATGTCCAGGATGTGGCCCCTTGTTCACTGTGAAGCCCTGACCCAGCCCCTCCCAACTTCCCCTCACCGGGGCTGCCTTACAACCACTAGCTCCTGCCTGGGGAGGACCTGCCAGGTACGCATCGGACTGAAGGTGAAGGTCGCTTGTGATGCCCATGAGAAAAGGAAGGTCTTCAGGGCACACCTCTATCCTCTTTCATGTATCCAGCTACAAATCCCATTCAGAAGCACAGATACCCTAATTAACTATTTTCTCTTGGGTAACACTGGGCAAGAGCGACTGGACTGTGGCTCTGGCAGGCCTTTTGTGGAGGTCAGGCCTCAACCAGGCCCCCCATAGGAAGCCAAGCCAGCTAAGTGTGTCCCAGAGACCATCTTGCTTCACTGTAAGGGCCAGAGGGCTTCCCTGGAAGAATGGGTAAGTGGGAAATAAATTGATCTCCTTGTCCTGGTTGATTTATCCAAGTACACCACGGGGTGCTGGCAATCACATGTACGCCAGGACTGGCTAGAAGTTCAGACCACTATTATTCCAGCTAGAAAGTTTACATTAGTTGGCTCTATCTTCAGAGCAAAGGTCAGAGACACACTTCTGACCACCTTTTTGGTTGTACTGAGCCGCAATGTGGGAATTAAAGGTCCCAGAGCACACAGAGGTGAGTTTTCCCTCCTTGGGGTCCTACATGGCAAGTCATTTTACAGCCCTCTAGGCATGCACGCTAAGAAACATGATCCATTAGAGGGGCAGGGGATCTCACACATCCAGAAATCCTGACAACTGCCTCAAGTCCACACGATTAGTGTTGGCCAGGGAGCATGAGCCACATGACAAACAGCATTTTGTTGGAGGCACAGACTCTATTAAGGCATCTAACTATCACTTACTACACTAAGAGTGGGCCAGTTCTGAGTCTCTTGAGACGGACAAACTCCTTGCGTACGACTGAACAGTTCCCAAAACACCGGCTGGAATGTCTCTGCCGAGAAACCTGATGAAACTGTTACTCCCTGTGAGCTATTATGGGCCTGTGGTGCCCTTACAGGCCACAGTCCAGTACCTGCTCTGGTTGCCCCGGAGTCTGTTTAGAGGGTTCCAAGAACCTCAACAGAGGCACTCTGTTGGCACGGTAAAGATCCAGATTTTATAAAACGGAAGGCTGAGACCTCAAGTACCAGAAGAGAACTAAAGGACACCATCTACGCTCTTGTCAGCAGGGTCAGGAAAGAGTGACCGAACAGCCATCAGTTTTCCAGTCTAGAAAATACATACAAATGAGTTACGCTTTCCTTTTATCAGGAAACCATGACTAAAGGGATGAGGTATTCAGGCCTTGGCCAAACAAAGGATCCGCTCCCAAGAAGGCTCATAGATTAAGATCTCCCACTAACCACCAGTTATGTTAAGGGTGCGGCAACAGGCTGGCGTAAATCACAATAGTTTCTGCCCATCCCCCAGAGCCCGGTCTATTGTCTTCCTTCTCCAACAAAAACAGTGAAGCTATACGACGCTTTGCTGACAAGGAATGAACACCAATCATTCAGCTGTGAACTGTACAGTCCCCAAACTCTAAGTCACCCTAGCCACAACACTTTGTACAACGGTCATGTGGAAGGAAAATGTGAAAACTGATGGAAACCGTGGCAGTGTATCTTCAGGGTCGTAACGAAGGAGTGACCTACCCAAGGTGAATTTCTATCATTCAATAAACACCCTTCGACTACTTCAACTAAAACAACACGTAACAAAAAAACTGAACGTAGAAGCAGACAGAAGAATCCACATGTTTTCTAATACACCAGACATTAAAATGATTTTCAAAAATACAAACCCATGCCACTGTTTTCCTATTGTTTTCAGAAGCCTTATGAACATGTAAGGGTTATTTACTGTTACTTTTTAAATAAAGTATTTTTTTTTAATTTTTCAGTTTTAGCTTCTAATGCAGTAAGTATCAATGTAATAACCTACATAAACAAACATTCTTTGGGGTCCTGAAGAATTTTTAATGTATATAAAAGGTTCCTGAGACCACATGTCCCTGCAGCTCTCGCAGAGAACCCGGACGCACGCAGGTGACCTCTGTGGACATTGGTTGGCCAGGTCTAGCTTTTTGCTGTTAGTCATGTATTACGTTCTTTGCTGTCATAAAGTTTAGACACGAGAATATAAAGGAACAAAACTGCAAGTTGAGTCTTTGAAAAGATCAACAGAACTGATAAATCTTTAGCTAGACTGACCAAAAGACTCAAATTACCCATGAAAATAGGAAGGAAATGGAGATCTTACTGTCAGTCAACATTACATTTTTAAAAAGGGAGAGAATACTAGAGCCTCTATGTCAATATACCTGATCATTTGGATGAAAAGCACATGAGTCCCTCTGATGCTATAAATTGATAAGAATAAATAAATATTTAGGTTTAGTCCCCATTTCTGGCACAGATCTCCTCCTAAAACCCTTGGGTTTTCTAAGTGATGAGAGTGATACGGGTCTTTTGGTATGTTAATGAAGCAACTCTGGACCAAAGGACGGGGCTGGTTGGGACACCACCAAGCAATCAGAGACTGGGAGCTTTCCGTCCATCCCATCCCACCCACCACCCCTCCTGGGAAGGGTGAGGAACTGGAGGCTGAATCAACTGCAGCCAAGAGCCAACCACCAATGATTTAACCTGTAGTGAAGCCTCCATAAAACCCCCAAAAGACAGGTTTCGAGAGCTTCCAGGTTGAAGACATGGCAATGTGGGGAGAGTGGCGTGCTCACAGAGAGCGCAGGCGCTCCGCACCCTGCCCTGCCAACCTCCCTGATGCATCCCTTCCATCTGACTGTCACATTTATGTCCTTTGCAATAAACCAATAATCGAGTAAGTAGAATGCTTCTCTGAGTTCTGAGCCTCTCTAGCAAATTAACAGAACCCAGGGAGGGGGTCCTGCGAACCTCCAATGTGCAGTCACTTGGTCAGAAGCCCAGGTGATAACCTGGACTTGCAACTGGCAGCTGAAGGAAGGTGGGGCAGCCTGGTGGAATCTAGCGCCACCTGTGAGCACAGTGTCAGCTCGGTCGGGCTGCAGGACATCCTGCTGGTGCCACCAGAGAACTCTTGTTGTTGGTGCAAGAGGAACCGCGCCCCAACACACGACTGGACACAGAACCCCAGAGACTCCCTAAAGACACACAGACCAAAACTGACTCAAGAGATGAACAAAAGCTAACCAGACCTGGAGACTGAATTAGTAACCAAAAAAACTACCCAAAAAGAAATGGTCAGGCGCAGATGACTTTCTGGTTAATCCTATCAAGAATTTAAAGATAAAAACCAATTCTACAAACTCTTCCAGAACATACAAGAGTACAGAATACTTCTCAACTCAATTCTGAGGCCAAATCACCCTAACACCAAACTGGAAGTCACAATGAAACTACAGACCAATCTGTGATGAATACAGATGCAAATCCTCAACCATATACCAACAAACTAATGTAACAGCATATAAAAATAATTATATGCCACAACTAAGTGCAACTTACCCCTGAAATTAAAGATTGGTTCAACATTAACAAAGAAAAAAAGTGTGTGTGTGTGTGTGTGTGTGTGTGTGTGTGCGTGTGCGTGTGCGTGTGCGTGTGTGTGTGTGTTAACTCCCTCCAGGAGATCGAGAATGAGGGAAGATTATCTGCTCGGCCCACTCCTATTCAACATTGTCCTGGCCATGCAGTTAGGCAGCAAGAAAGAAACAGAGGACATTCAGATGGGAGACGAAGTATAACTATATTTGCTGATGACATTTTATATTCATATATATTTATAAGGACTCCAGTAAACAGCTAATAGAAATAAACTAGTTTGTCTAGGTTGCCTAGTTCAATACACAAAATCCAAATTATTTCTATAGATTTAATCTAGAAAAGAAAGTAATTCCACTTACAGTAGCATCAAAAGAATGAAATGCTTTAGAATACACTTTAACAGAAGTGACTATAAGAGTATAACTTCTGAAGATTACAAAATATTGCTAAAAGAGATTAAAGACTTAAGTAAATATAAAAACAAACTAAGTAAATGTAAAAACACTACAAAAATGATTTGTAAATTTTAACTTGCATTTCTAGAGACAGTTGGTGAATTGTTGCCTCTCTATCTCAAGTTGACGGAAGGCCTAATACTGTTAAGGCGGCAATACTAAAACTGATCTACAGATTCAATGCAATCTTTTTTCAAAATCCCTTGTCTTCTTTGCAGAACTTAAAACACCTGATCCTAAAATTCATTTTGAAAAAATAAAGTTGGATGGCTTACACTTCCTAATTTCAACTTACAAAACATACACAAGATAGACACTGACCAATGGAACAGAATCCAAAAACAAACCCCCATTATTTAAGGTGAACTAGTAAGGAAAAAGAAACCAGAATATATAAAGAACCCCTACAACTCGACAATATAGACAATTCAAAGTAATAAGGATCTCAAATAGATACTTTCCCCCAAAATATACAAATAGCCAATACAGTTGAAAAGATGCTCAATATCATTAACCATCAGGGGGACACAATCAAGGCCACAATGAGATCACTTCACAAGAAGACAACTGTTGGTATGATTGTAAACATGCCTTAGGCACTGCTATTGAGAATATAAATGGCTGTTCACCTACTTTGAAGAACTCCTCTGTTTCCCGAAAGGCCAAATACAGTAGTGATATGAGGGAGCAATATCACTCCTGAGTATATACCCAAGAGAACTGATTTGTGCCAACACTTGTGCGTGAATGCTCACAGCAGCATTACTCACAGTAGCCAAAAAGTCTGTTAACTGATGAAAGGGTAAACAAAACATGGCATATCCATACCACAGACTATTGCTTGACAAAAAGGAATGAAGTACATATATGCTTCAATAATGTACATTGAAAACATTACGCTAGGTGAGGCAGAGTCACAAAAGACCACATATTACGATTTCACCTGGAAGAAATGTTCAGAATACACAACAGTAGACATAGAATCTAGATTACTGGATGCCTGGGAATGTGTGCAATGGGGCAGAATGGTGAGTGATTGTTTTGAGTACTGAGATTACTTTTGGGATCAAGAAAATTTCTAAAATTGGTTGTGGTAATGGTTGCATGCTATGTGAATATACCTAACACTGCTGTACACTGTAAATGGATGAATTATACGACTATGGCATATAAATCAGATCTCTAAACTGTACTTATAATAACAAACTTAGCGTTTCCCCATTATTAGCACAGATAGGGGCACATGGCCCAGTGAGAGCAAATGAAACAAAAACACTTTTGGTAGAGCAACCTCAGACAAAATGCATGCTCTGTCCAAGCTGAAGCGGATTGAAATACCGACCAGGAGATGCTGGGACCACCTAATAACGGAAAGTGTGCAAGGGAATGAAGTCAATGCTGCAGACAGATGAGCTCAAAGACGGGCGCCTCCAAAGTCTTTACAGACTTGCAGCTTAACATCCTGAATACATCCATCCATACCTGAAGGTCAGACTGCATTAACTTTTTTAAATTATGTGATCCGATCATTTCTCTTGGGATTTAGGAAGTAGTAATTTGCTTATGGCTTCCCTTTCTTAAAACCTAGTAGACAGTATCATTTAACATACTTGGCAATTTTAACCGAAGTTAAAGGTTTTATTTACAAAGTCTTGTAATTTAATACATCTCAGGAGAATCTTAGTGCCTGTCATTAAAACTCCACAATAATTATAACTTTGAGCAAGTCTCACCTGAGACACGTACCTCAGCAGGCCAGCCTCTGGCACTGCGTTTCCACTTAAAAGCACACTTACGTTACCAAGTATATACACACCACAGAGCTGCCTCCCAACGAAGTATTTAGAATTCTTCAAGGTCCACAAGATTACCTCTTTCTTTACAAGGCTTATTACAAAAAATACATATATATATAAATTTAAACTTGCATTTCTAGAGACAGAGCTGGTGAATTTGTTGCCTCTGTATCTCAAGTTGAAGGCTTTCCATTGCTGTTTCACACAGAGGATACAGCCTTGGGGTCGGGGGAGATGTGGAGAAGGCCTGTTTAGATAAAAAATATATATATATTGAAATTTAACTTCATACATACCTTTTTAAGCAGTATGTTACAGCAATTCCCTGAACATTTGCAATCCTATCCTGACCAGGACTTGGCAATCTAAAAGGGGAAGAGCAATTCCTGTACATTTCAGACAGTGCCCTGGCTGGAGAATTTAATAGAGATATTTTTGATACCACATAAACCTGCAGGTAAAAACAACTGTGCCTACTACTTCCTTACAAAAACAGAACCTGCAACAGTTCTTCACGTAGGTTCTTATCAACACAAAGCTAAATTTAGAGTTTAAATGAACAAACTGAATTTCCTGAAGGACAGTGTTCATTATCATAGGCCATAAACTACTATTTCCTCTAACATGACAATAGCTAAAATTTACTGAGAACTCACGACATGCAGGTGCTGCTCCAAGTGCTACACGTATGAAACTCATGTAACTTCTTACAACAACCCTATGAGGTAGGTAATAGTATTATCCCCATTTTACAGATGGGAAAACTGAGGCAGAAGGGGTTAACTAATTTCTCCAAGGTTGTAGATATTAAATGGTGGAGCCAAGATCTAAAGCTCAGAGGTCTGACTGCTGGGACCATGATCTTAATCATAACAGAAGGTTTCCTAGCACAACTTGGTGTTTAAAGGATGCAGGCCCTGGACATGATCACTCTGCCTTTATGGCTATCTGGGACTGCACTGCGTTCCCGCAACCCCATGTTCCAGAAATAAAATAAAAATTAAAAACCCAATTAAGAAACGGAACATATAACTGTAAGTAGATCTCTGCCGGAGCAACTTGGACCACGGTGACCTTACAATAAATAACCTCTTCCTTGTTTTCCAAAAATGAGTAACTTAATTCTCCAGGCTGCGCCAACCACATTAGTTAGTTCTCCTCGAGCTTTGTCACCAAATGCATTTCATTGTGCCCTACACTTTAATTTTTAACCAATGCTGATTAATAATTTTATTCCGTAATAGGTTAAGTTACAATAGGTTAAAGATGACACACTTACCTTTACCTACGTTACTCTTCCGTTACTGTGTTATGTTCCCATTTCCCTCCAAACATGTCAGGGGTCCTCCAGCGTTCAGTCCCTTGGTCTTAGGAACAGCAAGAAGCATTTCATGACCAACAGTAGTAGAAAATTTTTGTTTTTATTTGTATGAAACCTACTTTCAATTTGCAACAAAAGCATATGCTGTTTACTCGATGACACGCTGCGCAAAACTGTTCCTTTAAGGGTGCACTAAAAGTATACTGAGTTCTTATTAAGTGCACAAAGTCCAAAAGACTCAAAAACCAGCTCTGAGTCTAATTTTTAAGTTAGAATTCCTATGCAATCCTCCAGGTCCACTGACTGCCCCGTTATTTCAAAACAAAAATACCTTAGCAATTCTACTGAACCGTAAAGAACAACCCGACTGTACAGGAAAAAAGTAACTGAACCCTTAACAGTCGTGCATGTGACCAATGAAGAAAGCTTAAATATGATCTGCAGCGAACCCTGGAAGCAGGCACACCCCCAAACAAGCACTGCGCCCCGCCCTACTAAAATGCACCCCAGGCGCTTACCCTTCACCTGCTCTTCTGAGGTGAAGGTAGGCACTTGAGGTATTAAAAATAAATTGTTTCCACTAAAATGATTCCCGAACACTTGGTGCTGAACGCAGGACCCTAGGGTATGTATGAGCTTAGGGACCCCGCGTCCCTCGAGAGCCCCTCAGGTCGGGAAGCACTTGTGCATTTAAACAGGCTGGGGGCACCGACCGCCGCGGAGGAAGCCACCATCCCCGGCGCCGAGCCGCCCCGGGCCGAGCGGACACCCGCGGCGCCAGATCCGCTTCGGGAGGTTGGGCGCGGCGGGGGAGTGGGGGGAAGGAAGCGTTCGAGAAATGGGGCAAAACAAAGAATGTTTTTTCCACGGCAGCGGCGGGAAGTAAGTAAAAACAGGAGCTACCATGACCCCCGCCGCCGAGCCAGCCTCCTCCCAGAGTGACAAGCGCGTCCCCGGGCCCGCCACCCGCGCCCTCGGCCGTGCGGAGGGCGGCGCCATCCTCGGCAGCTCGGCGTCCGCGCGGCCCGGGGCACCCCGGGAAAGCCGCGGCCCGGCCCCGCCGCACAACAAAAGCTCTCGGCCGCCGCCCGGCCCGCCCGCGGCTGCCGCCGCCCCGGCCCCGCCGAGGGCCCCAGTGGGCGGGCGAGCGCCCGGGGCGCCCAGCCCCACACTTACCGACAGGCGCGGAGCCCAGCCCGGCCAGGCGGGAGGACACGCCGGCCGCCCCGGCTCCGGAGTTTAAGTGAACTCGGTCCGCCTGCGGGGGCTGGTCGCGCCGCGACGCCCGGCGCCCGGCGCCCGGCCCCGCCCCGCGCGGCCGCCGAGCCTCTGCGGTCCTAGCGCCGCCAGCGGAGCGGGCCGCCAGCCTCGCCTCCCTGCGGGTCGCGCCCAGGTTTGCAGAGCACAGCACGAATCTTACGGGGAAATCGTCCGGAGCTATGGTTCTCCGCTAGTAACTGCCGCCAGACGCTGGCAGGGCTTGTCAAGGTGCCGGAGTCCTGCTGCAGCGGGTCCGGGGGTCCCCGAAGGGTGAACGGCGTTGGCGAGCGAGCGAGGACAGACACTAGCAGAGATGCCAAGCTGGCCGTTTATTGACAGACACTTCAAGCATTATATAGGGATAGGTTACATAAAGTCATCACAAAATCATCATAAAGCCTGCGTCATTAGGTATTTTAGGGCATGATCTACTTCTCGGAATGTTCCCCTGCTTTTCCAACCATGAAAGGTCATCATGGTCTTTTCCTCAAGATTTTTCTGTTGCTTTTTTACTTTTAGACTCTAATCTCAGGTTAAATTTCTACAAGGCAACACAATGTTTCGATAGTTCCCCGCAACCATTTACAGTAGAACGAGAGGCACTCGTTCAGGTGATCTTGGCTGGAACAGCGCCTACCGTGAACCCTACAGTAACGGCTCATAAGGAGACTCCGCCAAGATGTCTGGCCCCTCCAGACCAGGCTCCCCTCTGCTCTCTTGACCCGTACCTTATCATGGTCATCTCATTTCTCCTGGGGCCCAAGTTGACCTGGGAGTTGTACCCTGAATTCACCCGAACCTTCTTTTATTTTCCAACCCAGGGATAATAAACCCACCGACCTGGGGGCAATGTGTAGGGTTTTATTTTCTTTTTGGATGAGGGGACTACCTTGACCCAAGCTGGCTTTTTATGATCACTCTAAGGTTCCCAGCAGTCCTTTCCTCCGGGGCTTTCTTCATTGGCTCATTCTGAGGTCCTTCCTTAGGAATGGCCCCCGGGGGCATTTTCTGATTCATGGAGGCTGTTTGGACCAGGGGAATAGTCAAAAAGCAACAGAAGAGATATGGGTAGCGTCCCCTTTGGAGGCGGTATCCATCCATTAGCCTCCTGGGCTGTGCCATCAGGCAGGCGGTGTAGGCTGGCTCCCGGCCTAAAGGGATCGAAGAAGCACCACCTGCAAATTGCCAATTTAGTGGATCTAAAGTGGGACTGAAAATATACATTTTTAATAAGTCCCCCGGACGGACTGTTGCTGCTGGTCTTAGAGCTCAAGACCTGGAGTATGGGCTTGGCAAACTTTCTATAAAACGTGTGAAGGAAAGTGCACCAGGTGAGGCACAGGTGACGATGTTTTCAGGCTACTGCGGTGGGGTGCACGTGCATTAATGCAGGGAAACCTAATCAAAGAAAAGGAAATAGGCTTACCAGGAGGGTTTCTTTAGGAGGAAGTAAACAAAGGAATCCTGAGTGGTTAAGAATGAGAGGGCAACCATTAAGAATGAGAGAGAAACCTGCGTTTGCTCGGTTTTCTCATTTGCAGAGACAAGAATAATTCTCATGTTCCTGGGATGAGCTTATTCTCCTCAGTTCTTGTCCCCATCGAAACAAAGAATTGAAAGGCAGAGACATAATAGCCAAGCAGAGCAAAAATTTTATTTGCATCCGCTCTAAGTGGGGAGTGGGCCAGAGTCAATGTAGATGAAGACCCCACCCATTAGGTGGGAGGCCTGTGTGTTACATTCTGGCTGGGAGGCGCCTCTTTAATCGACAAGGTGGAGTTATTCAATTGACAGGTCCATCTATGGAGGCTCCCCCTCAGTGAGCAAGACCTTTCCGTGCTGAGGTGTGCTCAGGGCACTTCCCAGTTCTGGTGGGTTGTGCCCGCATTGGGGTCTGGTTAGGACCTGTTTGCCCTGGTCCGGATATGCAAGGAAGTCAGCTTCCTGCAAAACCATTGTTGTCTTCACGTGGGACCTCTACCTGCCTGGACAGAATTTGGTGGTGGTGGCGGGGGGCTCCTTTGAACCTTCTTATCTGGAAGGTTTTTTCCTCCTTTGTAAGACCCAACGGCCTTATTCCGGTCTGCGCTTCCCCCCAGTGAGGAGACGAAGGCCACAGCAGATAGATGCGACAAGCAAGAGGTTTATTGTTATTCCAGCTAGCTGGGGTCCAAGTGTCTGCCCAACACAGCGGGTTTCAACAAGGACCCCGAGCACTTAGAACTAAGGGTTTATATAGCATTTTCAAAGCACTTAACTCATAGTAATTTCCCACAGCTATACATTATTCTTGCAAGACATACATCCTGGTGTTACGCAGGATAAGACCATCCCTCAATTGTCAGGGCGGTTCCACACCATAAGCTTGGTATGTAGGATTTACTGACCAAGGTTAGCTGACCAAGGATCACCGCTGCCTTATTCCGGTGTTCATGATTGATTAACTTGTTTTTCTAGGCCTTACCCAGCTCCAGTTTTTCTTTTTAAGTCACAACCTCAGAAAACGGCTTCTAGGCCCTTAAAATGGCTACTCTTATGCTAACTTATTTCTATTCTCACACCTTAGCTTCCCCTTCCCCCACTACTCATGTCTATCTTTCTACCTAAAATTCCTAGCGCTAATACAGGTTTCCTCCACTATCTGAAAATAGAGCATTCCTATGAACCCTTTTTGTAACCTGACATGGAGTAAAGCGAAGAAACTGTTAAGACCTACCGGCCTTATTCCGGTCAGCGTTTCCCCCCGGTGAGAAAACGAGGGCCACGGCAGATCGATGCAACAAGCAAGAGGTTTATTATTCCAGCTAGCTGGGGTCCAAGTGTCTGCCTGACACAGCGGGTTTCAACAAGGACCCCGAGCACTCAGAACCAAGGGTTTATATAGCATTTTCAAAGCACTTAACTCATAGTAATTTTGCACAGCTACACATTATTTTTGCAAGTCATACATCCTGGGGTTAAGCAAGAGCAAGATAAGACCACTCCTCAATTGTTAGGGCGGTTCCGCACGATAAGCTTGGTATGTATGATTAGCTGACCAAGGTTAGCTGACCAAGGGTCACGGCTGCCCACAACCCGGTGTTCATGATTAAGTTGTTTTTCAAGCCTTACCCAGTTCCAGTTTTTCTTTCTAAGTCACATACTCAGAAAATGGCTTCTAGGCCCTTAAGATGGCTACTCTTATGCTAACCTATTTCCATTCTTACAAAACAATTACCCTTAATTTACTGAAAATGTCTTGAGCATTCCCAGACCGAAAAGATAACTTCTCTTAAGGTTTTTCTGATACCTTAGGACACATCTTATAAACAATGCACAATATAAATGGAGGTAAAGCACAGATGTTGACAGACACAGTTCAAAGCTCCGCAGTGTGATGCTGAGATGCTGTGTGGTTCCCAGGCAACGACCTGGGCGGGACATCGCACTGCTGGGCAGGCTGCCTCTATAAGGACTCACTGTAACACAAACCCGGAAAGCTATTTTTACTTTTCGCCTTTTTTCCTAAAAGGGAAAAACTGTCTGTGGATTTCTTTTGTTTAGTGAAAACAGGCAGTCATGTGGGTCTTTCGAAAAAGTGAACCAGCATAAATCACACTTTTAAAAAGCAGGGAAAGCAGGGAATGCCTGTACTTCCCTCATAGGCTTGTTGAGATTGTTACATGAATCAATACACAACTTAAGAGCACCTCCTGGAACATGCCATAGTGCACTTGGTTCAGATAAGGGGTTTTCCAGAGCCTAAGCTAGCAGACATGAACCCAAAAGAAAGGGGGTTTTGTTCCCAGAAAGTCTGCTATGGTTCCTACTCCTACAAAGCATGAGGAAGGCTTAATGCCCAGCAAGATTTAATGCCAGGGAAGCCACAACGCTCTTTGGGATGAGGTTGCTTATCTCTGTATCCTTGACTGTATTTGTGCTGACTTTTCTCCTGTCTCCTTTAGAAGTAAGTAAAGGGTGACAGATTTTTCCATAAGTGATCTTCCCATCAATCCTAAACTACAGCTGACATTCCATCAGTATAGGAGCCCTGAAGGGTCACCAGCAAGGAGCCTGGTAAAGGGAGGTCATGGTCTCTGGGACCTGAAAGTATGTTTAATAAGGGACTGAGTGTTACATTCCCTTCTCTTTAAGATATTTACAACTCAGTGGACCAAACAAAGAAATTTATAATCCGGCTGATCAAACTGGAGAATGATTCCACCCAAAGATAACTCCATGCTGTGTCCCCTATCATAAATTATAGATCCTCTCCCTCTGTTTCCCAACATGTAAAACAGGCTTTCAGAGGTCAAATTACTTTGACTACAGATGCTATCTCACTCTTCCAAGAGCATAATACTTAGCCTCAAGGCTTGTTAACTCTTAAATTTGTAAAACGTGTTTTAGAATGCATGCCATCATTGCATGTCTTAAGTAAGAAATGATGCTCGTATACAAAAGACAACTATTACTCATTTAAGTTGTGAATGAGGCCCTTTGTTTTCCTTTTCTTGGTTGTCTCCTGTATTCTGTTTCTCCTTCCTGTTAGTAATATTTAGCTGGGTACAAGGTCACTTAACCTGAGACTGCGTTACCCGAGCATCCCTTGCAGCTAAGAACTGCCATGTTTCAGGAGCAGAAATAGATGTAACTTCTGCCTAAGAGAATGCACTACCCTGGAATTCCTCTTTCTCCACTTACCTGGTTTGGAATATAGAAACAGTAGTAACCTGATTTCAACCATACAAGGAAAGCTAATTACTGGGGGAAGGAATTCTTTTCCTTTTTTGCAATATAATTCTCTTTGGCAGTTTGCTAAATCCCGTAGACCCCTTCTTAGAATAGTGTTTGGGAATGCTTAAAATAAATACAAAAGGTTACAAAGGAAATTAATTCACTATGAAAGTGATCAAAATATATTTTTAAAACGTGTGTGTGGTATGGTAACATGTGAAAGGAAAGGAGCGACACACAGCAGCAATTCACCAGAGAATTCCGCTTTATTGGGGAAAGGTGCTGGGTTACATAGGAAGGGGCATGGGGTGATTGTGGGGTCACTTCTATGGGGCTGGTGGCTATTGGCTAGGTGCTGGGAGTGGGAGTGGGGAGAGAGGTGATTGGGCTTCAGGTGGCGCCGTAGGGAACTGAGGACCCGGAAGAGAAGCAGGAAGTTCACCATCTTACTGGTGGGGGCCCTTCATTCCCCCCTTTCTCCTCTATGGGGTTGTGGACGTTACTTTCTCTCTGACTGCTTTCTGCTGAACGGGGGCGGAGAAGGGAGTGAGGGCTTGAGGACTGGGGGGAAAGGGTTGATAGGACTCCCCACAGTAAGGACGAGTAGATGTGGGCTTCTTCAGGTTGGAAATCAATGAAGGTTCCTTGTAACTATAGGTCGAGGACTTGTTGATTCCAATGGTGCCAAGAGGATACGGGTGCCAGAAGCCAGGTGTCTGCAGCCATTGTCTCCAGGAACAGTTTCCAGCGGGGAGAGGGGTCCGTCTCAGCCTGTGGTGTGGAGGTCACGTGAGGGTGAGGGATCTTCTGTGGCCAGAAGCTGATAGTTCCTGAGTAAAAGCTGGTTGAAAGTTTGATTAGAGATTTTTCCGACTTGGGATTTGATGAACTTTATTATACAGGGTAAGAAGAGACAGGCAAGAAGAATGATTATTATGGGGCCTGCAATGGGCCAGAGCCAGGTAAGGAGGGGGTTTGTTAGTATTGAAGCGAATGGGTTGGAATTGGAAGCAGAGTGGAGGCTGGAGGCAAGGTCGGTGAGTTTGGTAATGTCAGTTTCCACAATGCCGGATTCGTTGATGTAATAGCAGCACTCTTCCCGAAGGAAGACGCAGGTGCCGCCCTTTTTGGCTGTAAGCAGATCTAAGGCCCGCCAGTTTTGAAGGGTGACCTTAGCTAGCGAAGTGACCTGTCTTTGGAGAGAGGCCAGGGAATCGGCAGTGGATGTCAGGGCTCCCTCAAGTTTGGCGTTGAGATCTTTAATTGCCCATAGAGAGTGACCCAAGGCTCTTCCGGAAAACCCTGCCCCAATGGCTGAGGTGGTCAAAGAGATACCGACCATGATGGGAAGGAAAGCAGCCCTTTTTGTGCACGAGGGCAAGGGAGGTTGGAGCTCAAGAAATTCTGCCATGCTGTAAAGTGTAAGCTGTGGGATTAGGGTGACGAGAATGCAGGGTATACTGGAGTTGGGAGGCAGTGAGTTGAAAAGACTGCCATTACACCAAAAGAAGTGTCCCGGTTGAGTGAAAGTCTTAGAGCCGGAGGTAGGGGTGTAGATAGAGAGGCAGTGAAGTGCGCTGGAGGCGGGTGGAGCTGGGCCTACACAGTGGTGGATGGTGAGATTATCTACGTATTCTGGTTCTCATAGGGGTATGTCTGCCAGGGGGCAGAGGGGTTGTCCTTCTGCATGGAAGGAGTAGTTGGAAATATTAAGGGGCACGGTGGCCAGCAATGGGCGCTGTAGTGATGCGCACAAGAAACAATTGGCAGTGTTGAGGGTGTGGTTAAGAAAGATGGTGGTGTCTTGAATAAGCTGTAACCAAGAGTAGGAGGAATAAGATGAAGAAGTGCCATCAAGAGTTTGCATAATGACTTTTTCGGAATGTCCAATATCTGATGCAACTTGAGAGATCTGGGAGTGAGAGGAAACGTACTCTCGAGAGATATGAAGGGTACCGTGGGGGGGTCGAGGACTCCCCATAGTAAACTGAGGCTGTGACCCCGGCGGCTCATCGAGAGTCCCAGGGATCTGGGATTGATAAGGAGAATGAGCCGTTGGGGTATTTCATGAAACGGTTGGAGGAGTAATACTGTGGGTACTCATGTAGTGAATGGCGCAAGACCAGTAGGGACATCCCCCGTAGGTGTCTTGCCATCACCTGCAATAGGCTTGTCTTTGGTCATAGAGGAAGCAGAGGTAGGGAGAATAAAGGTAGCTGCTAGTGAACACTTCGGTGGAGGGAGGAAAGTGGAGGTATAAAGGCTCGGAGCGGCCTTTCAGAGGACAGTCTGATGTGGCAATGAGGGCAGTAACTTTTGTTTGATGCTGTGTGTAAGTCTGTCTTACTTTGAATCGCCATACAAAGGAGGCTGGGGTGGTGGGGAAGACAATAGAAATGAGGAAAAAAAGCAAGAGAGCGGTAAAGGAGGAAAAAGTCATGATTCGGGTATGGATGGCAAAGGGGGTGAACGGGATTTTGGAGGAAAGAGGACAGTAAGGTTAGGAGTCTGGAGAGAGGGACAGTCTGTAAACTTTTGTAGGTTAAGAGATCTTTTAGGTGATGTGAGGACAGAATGGTAAGGGGTGCCCCGAAAGTTAGTTTATGAGCTTCTTTCTGCAAGAGCTGCCCAGCGGCTAATGCCCATAGGCAGGGGGCCCATCCCCGAACTGTGGGGTCTAATTGCTTGGAGAGATAAGCTACTGGGGCAAAGGATGGGCCATAATATTGGCCTAGGACTCCTAGAGCTTGACTGGACCTCTCATGAATGTATAATGAGAAGGGCTTCCACAAATCAGGAAGATGGAGAGCTGGGGCTTCCATAAGGGCTCAACAGAGCTTAATGAAGGAGTGCTGGGGTGAGGAGGGTAATGGTTCTTCAGGGGGGCCCTTGCTGAGGTCGTATAGGGGTCTTGCCAACAGGGAGAAGTTAGGGATCCACGCTCTAAAATACTTAGCCAGGCCTAGAAAGGAAAGGATTTCTGTCTTGGTTTTGGGAACAGGCAGTCAGAAAGGAGCTGTTTTCTGTCTAAGGTAATGGACTTTCTTTGTTGAGATAGAAGAAATCAGAGGTAAGTGACAGAAGGGGAAGAGATTTGAGCTTTGACAGGGGATACCCAGTAACTTCTGGAAGCTAGAAGGTTAAGTAGGGAGGCAGTGTCAAGTTGAGACTGTTCCCACGAGGGACTGCAGAGTAGAAGATCGTCCACGTATTGTAATAAGGTGGACTCAGAAGCCTTGTGGCAAAACTGTCCAAGTGAGTTGTTCAGAATGGCTTGTGTATGGGTCCGTCCAGGTGAAGGCGAAAAAATCTTGGGAGGAGGGGTCTCAGGAGGCCAAGGCAGGGCAGCTATAAAAGGGTGTATGGATTTGGGACTAAGGGATGGATAGGGACGATGGCCATGTTGATGAGGCGAAGGTCTTGGACGAGGCGGAAAGTATCTGTTGGTTTTTTTAACAGCTAATATGGGGGTATTAAATGGGGAGTGAGTAGGTCTGAGGTAATTTTTGTTTCAAAGATCTTGAATGATGGGTTGGAGGCCTATGAGGGCTGAAGTGGTTAGGGGGTATTGGGCCTGACAGATATACTGAGAGGGGTCACGTAATTTGATAGAGGCAGGAGGACATAGAGCCAGGGAGGGGCTTGTAATGTCCCAAACTCTGGGATTTACAGGGTGTATGAGGGCGGAACTGGAGCCCTCATTGGGTAGAGGGGGGTCGTTGGCTATGAGGGCCATCAGAAAGGGGGTACTGGGGGCTGTGGGAGTGGATATAGTTATGGAAACATGGAGGAGAGAAAGGATGTCCCATCTTAGTAAGGGGATGGGACACTGGGGCATAATCAGGAAGGAGTGGGAGAAAGGTATGGGATTGTCTTGGATTGTGCATAAAAGGGGGGGTTTAATGGGAAAATCTGTTTACCTCCTACCCCGACTATAGGAATAATGGCAGGCGTGGTAGGGCCCCGGTATTCCCGCAAGACTGAGAAGGTGGCTCCTGTATCTAGGAGGAAGGAGATGGGGCGACCGTCTACTATTAAAGTAACCCTGGGCTCCTGTTTGGTGATGGAAATGGTCGGGCGGGAAGCCCCCAGGCCCCGTCAATCTTCCTCTGCCAGCCCCACTACGGCGGGCTTAGGATGGGGGTTGTTCGTCCAGCCTCCCCTTCGGGTGGCTGCGCAATCAGACCTCCATTGGCCCTTTTTGTGGCATCTGGGGCATGGGGTGGTAGGAGATCTGGGGGAGGGGCACGCCCTTGACCAATGTCCTTCTTGTCTGCACTTGAAACAAGCTCCTGGGGGGGGCTTGTTTGTAGAGGGGCGCCCAGGTTTTGGTTTTATCAGCTGGGCCAACATTTGGAAATTGGCCTGATCAGCCTTTTGTTTACGGCGTTCTTTCTCCTCCTCCTGGTTATGGAAGACTTTAAAGGCCACTGTTAGGATCTCAGCCTGTGGGGTAGCGGGGCCCTGTTCTAACTTTTTGAGTTTAGCTTTAATGTCGGGGTAGCTTTGAGCCAGGAAGTATGTCATAAGGGCATGTCTCCCGTCAGGCGTTTCTGGGTCCAGGCTGGTAACTATAATAGGGCTTGAGTGAGTCTGTCTAAGAACTCGGAGGGAGCTTTTGAAAATTGACTATTTACGAGCTGCTTTTTTCAGACCTGCTATTAAGCAGCAGGTGAAGATATCTCTAGAGCGGAGACCCACGGCGGTGTTATAATCTCAGTGTGGGTCTTGTTCGGGGACAGCGGTGGGGCCAGGGGGATAGGTGGGGTCAGTCCTGTGGGTTTAGGTGGCGTGCGTTTGGGTGAAGTCCCAAACTCGTCTACGCTCTTCAGGAAGGAGGGTATTGGCCAGGAGCATGAAAATGTCATGATGTGTGAGGCTGTATGACTGGAGGGTCTATTGAAACTCCCTGATATATGTCGTGGGATCAGTGGAAAAGGAACCTAGGCGTTTCTCAAGTTGGGCTAAATCTCCTAAGGAGAAAGGGACATGAACGCGCACGATGCCTTCGGATTCTGCTACCTCCCGGAGGGGGGCGATAATTTTGGGAGGCCCTCGGGACGGAGTCTGAGGAGGACTGAAGGGTTCAGACTCAGTCTGTGGGGGAGAAACAGGTGATGGGGGCAAAGACGGAGGAGGCTCCTGGGACTTAGAGGGGGGCTGAAAGGCTCAGGCTTGAACTGCAGGGGGGGTGAGGTGGGGGAGGAGATGGTGGTGGAGGAAGGGGAAGGGGCTGTTGTAGGAGAGGAGGGGGAAGGGAGTGAACGGGAGGCTTCTGCGGGGGAGACGGCTCGCAGGCTGGGAGAACTTGGGGGGAGGCGGGGGGAGGAGGCGGAAAGCCTCGGTATAGGGAATCTCCTTCCAGTTTTTCAGGCACTGGCAGTAGTTAAAGGATCGCGAGTGATGTCAGGATCAAGAGCTCCCCCTGCGGGCCGTTGGTTGTTATTGTCTAGGGGGCATGTCGGCCAATCTTGGGAGCAGTATTTGCGGAGAAGTTTTGGTTTTATATCAGGCGTCAGGGAGAGGGTGGCTAGATGCTTGAGCAGGCATTCAAGAGGTGAGCTTCCAGGGAGGGACGAGGAGGCTCCCGTGGCTAAAGGACAGAGAAGGAGACAAACAGGGGAAGACGAACGGAGACCCTCGGACTGGGAACAGACCGCAAGGAGACAAAGGGCGTCCCCATGATCCTTGGGGGTCTGCAGAAACTCGTATATGGGTCGGTTTCTTAGGAAGTGTGGGTCGTCACCCAGACTTCTCTAGGAAGGCAGAGTGCCGGAGTCCGAGGTACCTAGTACTAGGAGTTTTCGGCGGATGGAACGGATTTTGGCAGGTAAAATGGAAGGAGGAAGTGGAAAAGGAAGTGTTCTCATCCACAAAGGAGTCACCTCATTTATGGCTGTTGGAGGGGGGCCTGGGGGTCCGCCGCAGCCGTGAAGGCCTGAGGCAGGGAGAGTTCCCTCCTTGTCGGGGAAGAGCGGCCCACTCTGGGGGAAAACTTACCTAAAGGCCAAAGAGGAGTGGTGAGTGTGAGGAGCCAGCGCCGGAAAAAGAGGACGAGGGCAAGCTGCTGCTGGTGTCGGGGGGAAGACGGGGCCCAGTTGGGGTGTCCCGTCTCCCGGGTTTCGGCACCAATGAAAGGAAAGGAGCGACACACAACAACAATTCACCGGAGAATTCCGCTTTATTGGGGAAAGGTGCTGGGTTATATAGGAAGGGGCATGGGGTGATTGTGGTGTTACTTCTATGGGGCAGGTGGCTATTGGCTAGGTGCTGGGAGTGGGAGGGGGGAGAGAGGTGATTGGGCTTCAGGTGGCGCCGTAGGGAACTGAGGACCCGGAAGAGAAGCCGGAAGTTTGCCATCTTACTGGTGGGGGCCCTTCAACATGTATTTCTTTTATTAACACAGTAAGATCTAGAAGCAGAACCAGTAACACCTGTGATTTTGAAAATGATGGAATACTTCAAGATTATCTCTAATAATATGAAAATTCATGTGACTTTTATGGTATCAAATTAACTGTTAGTGCTACTATGTCTCTGTGGCTCTTTTGCCAATGTTCATAATTGAAGGATATGGTACATTTCAGTAAAATGTTGGGGAAAGTACAGTTAATTGTTTTGCTATCCAAATTCATAGCATTCCTGAATTCTATCAAGAGATGTGATAGTCAGAATTTTGGCCCCTGTGATCTTTACCTCCTGATCAATTTTACCTTATTTTTACTCCATAGTTACGTTACTTACATACAAAAGGGACTTTGAAGATGTAACTAATATTCCTAATCAGCTGACCCTAAGAAAGGCAAATGAGCCTGGATTATCTGGGTGGGCTATACCCGGTAAAATTATATGAGCCCCAACAAGCAGCAGAAGAAAATAACAGAGGCCAGGCAAAAGCGGAAGTCTGAGATTGAAGGCAAAAGAAAGGCTCAACTCACCGCTGCTGTCCCAAATATTGAGGGCACCAAATGCAAAGCATGGAAAAGAGATAAATTCTGTCAACAACCTGAATGAGTTAGGATTTGACCTCTGTGAGATAATAAGTAGGTGGTGTTTGACCAGCTCAGTTTGTGGTAATCTGTTAAGGCACCAATAGAAAACGAATACAATCAGCAACAGGTCGAAACCCCTGCCCAAGGGAATGTTTCAGGAACAAAAGGGAAAGAAGCTAGGTAACAAAATATCTGTAAAGAGAGCTCTCAACCATCTTGGACCAGTGTCAGGGTCCAAGGGTTGCAGCTGAGGTCTTGGGGAGGTGTGAAGACCAAAGAAGGAGGCGGGAGTCATTATGGAGGGTGCTTGAAAGAAGCCACTTTATTCTGCATAAAGCTGTACTATTTATACTGCTATGGTGCTGAGTCATGGTTACATAAGTATTGAAAACGCGCATGCGTGTGGCCTTCATGGCCAGGTGTCTGGCCTTCAAGGCCTTTATCTAGCTTCTTACTCATGGGTACAATACGCTGTGCTTTCAAGGTTTACAGACAAGGCCAGACGCGTCTGGTTCCATACAAGGCCAGGCATCTCTGGGGTGAAGTAGCTGACAGCTGTTCTCATAGAACATCAGGGAAAGTGAGGGGTGTGGGGCGTAAGGGGCCTTCCCTACCACCAGCCAGACTGTGAATGAGAGAGATTTAAATTTATGTCTTTTAAAGGTTGATTAAAGCTCTGGATGTGGAAGAGCTCCAAGTCATTTTTAATAGTTACCTAAAGTTCATCATTATCTTAAAGGAATGTAAAATGAGACGAGATCAGGACCAAGTCTTGAACAACTCCAATGTTTTAATGGCAAGGGAGGAAGAGAAGCCTTAAAGAGACAAAGGAAGAAGAGTAAGAAAGACAGAAGAAAAACTAGAATGGTATATCACAGAGGCAAAGAAGAGAACTGTCCATCTGAGTAAAAAAATGTTCAAAGATCAAGTAAGAGTAAACCGGAAAATACCCTTTGGACTTAAGAAGAAGGTGATAATTGAAGAACTGAGCCTGGAAATACCAAGGACCAAGAACAGTGAAAATAACCCCCAGCAATACCTGAAGGACTTTCACACCTGATTTCAAGACTAACTATATAATGATCAACAAGTGTGGTGTTGGTGAAGGAATAACCACTAATTTCCCCTAATACGTGGACCTCCATATATTTTTCCATACTGAGACTTCATGTAGAGAGAGATTTGGGTTACCATTTTATTAATTAAAACATGTGGTATACACGTCTCTGATTCTTGCTTTTTTTAACAAGCCATCGCAATCTCTCCAGGTCCTGGTAATAGCTCTAAGTCATTTTTAATAATTACCTAAAGTTCATCCTTATCTTATGGAAACTAACTTTTTTCCAGTTTTCACCACTGTGAGCAGCCCACAAGTACTGGAAGGATTCCCAGGAGGAGGACTGCTAGATGGAATTGTAATTTCAACATATTACTTCCTTTTCTTCCAGATTACTTCCTTTTAAGGTTTTAACGGTTAATACTCAGAAAGTTATCCTTTCCCCATCATTGACAATGGGTATTAACTTCTCAGTCTATGTAAAGTGATCTCACTGTTGTGTTTATCTGAACAGTCAAAGAGATCCAGTGTTGAATTACCAACTGGAAAAACAAAATTCAAGGCCAATTTGGAAAACAAAGCACACCAAAGGCAGAAGGTGCTACCAGGTTCAGCACTGAAAGAGGGAAAAAGCCCAGAAATTCAGGTGCTTTGAGTTTTGAAGACTGAAGATAAGATGCTACTGTTATGCCCAAATCACAGCGAGTCCCAAGAACCACTGGAGGACTCAGATGGCATGTAAAAACAAAGAGCCTTTATCAAAGCAGTACAAGCTCGAGCTTGGGCACCCAACCGGCCAGACTCAGCGGGACTTGGTTCGGGAGCCCCTGTGAGCGTTTCAGCAGGATTTTTATACACTCAAGAGGGGCAGTTAGGGAGTTTCCTTCCAGGCAGAACTGGGATAGGTTGACCTTTACCTAGGGCTGACTTGTTTCAAGCTGATTGGGTCGTTTGAGGGTCGCCACCGTTAGTTCCCCTTTTCTGTTTGTGTAAAGCCCTTAAGGGTTCTTTCCCACCTAAGTCTGACTGGCTGAAGTGGGAAGTGGGGTGATTTACGGGAAGTTTGTGGTTTTTCTTACTACCTGACTCTTGGTACAGAAATGGGGTAACTGACTCTTGGTACAGAAATGGGATAAGTAAGTTCAACTTCCTAAGATGGAGTCACTTTGGTCAAGTCTCACCTAGTTCTCTCACTACTAATTCATCAATTCAGTATTGAAAGGACTATTCTGTTCAGATTCAAGGTCAAGAGGGATAAATCCCACCACTGCGGCTGGAACTGGTTTTTAAAGACTACTTCAGCTCAGTGTGTTAGGTCTGTTCATTCTCAGTGGTGACATCCTGGATGATACTAAATATGAGAAATTCTAAAGGGCTTAGAACTTTCCACAGTGGTCCTTCCGTGTCCTCATCCCCATACCTGGTTATCTGCAACTCTTATTGCACATGACCATAGCCCCTACATGACTGCTCTTGACCAAAGAATGGCTGGCTACCAATCTACAAGAATCATCCTCTTTCCCAAAGACCCATCTTTGTTTGACCAACTACTCTCAAAAACAGCCAAACTTCACCTTGCTGCTCCTGCTAAACTGCCATCCTTTCAGCAGTTAGATTGCTCATGTGGAGTCTTCCTCACACCTGGCATTCTCCAATAAAGTTTGATGCTGCAGGGATGGAAAATTTTCCCCTTCCTCCCTTCTAAGTTCTTTGGTTGACCAATAGTCAAATTGATGTAAGACTGCTTAAGAGGAGAAAAACAAATTTAACTTTGTACATAAAAAACAAAATTGATTTTGTACTCAGCTTCCTCCCCCCCCCCCGGTTCTGCTTGTCCTCTTCCTCCTATACCTTTCCTAGGTCCCCTTCCATTCCCGCCGTTGCTCCTTTCTAAACATACCCCTTTCCCTGGACAACATCCGTTCATAATGCCTTACAGCATAAGTGAATATGGCCACCAAGCTTGCTGGCCTCATAGCTTTAAACTTTGGTCAAGATCAGGTTTGAGTAATCCAGTTAAGAACTTTCTAAACCCTTCTAAGGAAAAGGGGAAATTCACTGAAGTATTTAAGTTCACCTTAAAATTTTTATATAAACTTATCACTATCAATTAGTTCATCTCCTGTGAGACCCAGAGATGAAATTTCTGTGTGTTGGGGAAGAAAATGTTTCCTCTACTCTTCAAAGGTTCTTTTGGCTGGTCTAAGAATTAAATGGACATAGGACAGACTGTAGAGCCTAAAGCATTAGGTGAGAATAGAAATAGGTTGGCATAAGAGTAGCCATTTTAAGGGCCTAGAAGCCATTCTCTGGCATCCTTTGAAAAGGAAAAAAACTGGGACTGGGTAAGGCCTAGAAAAACAAGTTAATCAATCATGGACACCGGCAGTGGTGACCTTTAGTCAGCTAACTTCAGTCAGTTAATCATACATACCAAGCTTATCTCACTGAACCACCCTAACATTTGAAGAGTGATCTTATCTTGTTAAACCCCCAGGATGTGGCGCCAGCCAAAAGTTATGTGCTTGTGGAAAAACACTCTGAAAACGCTATATAAACCTCTGGTTTTGAGTGCTTGGGGTCCTTGTTGAAACCCGCTGCGTCGGGCTGACACTTGGACCCCAGCTAGCTGGTTCCTGAATAAAGTCCTCTTGCTCGTTGCATCAAGAGACGCCTTCCGTGAGTGAATTGGGGTGGTGTCCTCCTTTGGGGAGATCCAACATTTCTTGGGGGCTCGTCCGGGATCGAGCGCTCACCCCGCTTCACTCCCGAAGTCGCCCTTGGAGGAAGAGGTAAGGTCAGTGGCGCCTCGGGTTGTCCGTGTTCCGCCTTCTGTCTTTCAGTGTGACCGGTCGGAATTCTGAAGGGGGTACCCTCCGTCTGGCAGTCGTCTCGATCCCGTAAAGGGTTCGAGACTGCGGTCAGTAGATGTACTCAGAGCACCGCAGGCTGGAACCCTGGGGGACGCCCCAGGGAGACTAGAGGGCCAGGGACGCCTGGTGACCTCTAACCTGTTTTTCCGGCAAGGTGAATCTGATGAGATAGGGTTGGTTTTCGGGCGCCAAGAATATCAACCCTCCGATTCCTTTCGGTTTCTGGTCAAAAATCTGAAAAAGACAAGGGGCGGCCGCCGTGTGTTTAATCTGTGTGTGTCTCTGTTTTTCGTGTCTTTCACGTGTCTAATAATTGTTATACTGACAATGGGACAGACGGTGATGACCCCCCTCAGTCTGACGCTAGATCATTGGACAGAAGTAAGGACGAGGGCACATAATTTGTCAGTAGAGGTTAAAAAAAGACCACGGCAGGCTTTCTGCACCTCCGAGTGGCCCACCTTTAATGTTGGGTGGCCCCCGGAGGGGACCTTCGATCTCTCCATTTTACTAGCGGTAAAAGCTGTTGTCTTCCGGGACTTGCCTCAGGGACGCCCGGATCAGCAACCTTACATTGCAGTCTGGCAGGAGTTGGTGGAGAATCCACCGCCCTGGGTAAAGCCCTGGGTGCAAAAGAAAGTGGGCCCTCGAGTCTTAGTTGCCCAGACCCAACCTCGGAGCAAGGAAAAAGAGACCACCAAGGTTCACTCAGACACTCAAGACTTGCTCATGGTTGATGATCCCCCTCCCTACCCTCCTGCCCCTACCGTCCCCCCAGCCCCAGCACCCCCGACACCTCCAATCCCTGGTGCCAAGGCAGTGAGGCCGGCTCCGGGACCTGCCCAGGGAACTCGGTGCCACCAAGGGGCTACCTTGGGCCCCCCGGGTATTTTTCCTCTCCGGTCCTATGGGGCTCCCATCCCTGGAGAGGAAGGGGACCCACCTTTCCAACCTCTGCAGTATTGGCCGATTTCCTCCGCCAATTTATATAACTGGAAAACTAACCACCCTCCTTTTTCAGAGGAACCGCAGAGACTAACTGGGCTGATAGAGTCCCTGATGTTTTCTCACCAGCCCACTTGGGATGACTGTCAGCAGCTTTTGCAGGTGCTTTTCACCACGGAGGAGAGAGAAAGGATCCTCCTGGAGGCACGAAAGAACGTGCCTGGAGCCGACGGACGACCATCGCAACTCCCTCATGATATAGAGAGGGGGTTCCCGCTGACCAGACCCAACTGGGACTATAATTCTCCAGAAGGTAGGGAGCGACTAACCATCTATCGCCAGGCTCTGGTGGCGGGTGTCCGCGGGGCCGCAAGGCGCCCCACTAATTTGGCTAAGGTAAGAGAGGTCAGTCAGGGAGCCACCGAAGCACCCACAGTGTTCTTAGAACACCTGATAGAAGCCTTCAGGCGGTATACTCCCTTTGACCCTACTTCTGAAGAGCATAGCGCTTCAGTGGCCCTCGCTTTTATTGGACAATCAGCACTCGATATTAGGAAAAAGCTTCAGAGATTAGAGGGCCTACAAGACTTATCGCTGAAAGATTTAGTGAAAGAGGCTGAAAAGGTTTATCACAAGAGAGAGACTGAGGAAGAGAAGGAATTAAGGAAGGAGAAGGAAAGAGAAGGTAAAGAGGAAAAGAGGGACAGGAAGCATGAGAAAAATTTAACAAGGATCTTGGCCACAGTAGAAGGTAGGGGACGCCCACCCCCTAGTGGCAGAGCTAGCAAAGCAGGGTACCTGGGCATCCGGACCCCTTTAGTGAAGGACCAATGCGCATACTGCAAGGAAAAGGGGCATTGGGTGAAAGAATGCCCTAAGAGGCCACCGAGGGGACCCCCCAAGAAGGTGTTGTCTCTGCTAGAGGATGAAGATTAGGGAAGACGGGGCTCGGAGCCCCTCCCCGAGCCCAGCGTAACCCTGAAGGTGGAGGGACAACCCGTTGAGTTTCTGGTAGACACCGGTGCTCAACATTCTGTACTGACCCAAGCTAAGGGCCCCCTCTCTGGCAAAAAGTCTTGGGTGATCGGGGCTACGGGTCAGAAACAATATGCCTGGACTACCTGAAGAACAGTAGATTTAGGAGTGGGATGAGTAAACCACTCATTCCTTGTCATTCCGGAATGCCCCACACCCTTGTTAGGAAGAGACATATTGACCAAAGTAGGAGCCCAAATATCCTTTCAAGCTGAAGAAACTCAAGTGACTAATCGAGAGAAAAAACCTTTGAGCCTAAGTATCTTGACCATAAGATTAGAGGATGAATACTGCCTTTTTAAGAAACCAGAACCCTCCCGAGTTGGCCAGGAGTGGCTTGACCAGTTCCCAGGGGCCTGGGAGGAGACGGCGGGTATGGGGCTTGCTGTGAATCAGCCCCCCGTGGTCATAGAATTGAAAGCTTCAGCCTCACCAGTAACTGTGAGACAATATCCTATGAGTAAAGAAGCCAGAGATGGAATTAGGCCCCATATCCAGAGGCTTATAGAGCAGGGGATATTAGTAAAATGTAAATCCCCATGGAACACTCCCTTGCTGCCCGTAAAGAAAGTGGGAACAGGAGATTATCGACCAGTGCAAGATTTGAGGGAAGTTAATAAGAGGACACAGGACATTCACCCCACTGTGCCAAACCCTTATAATCTCCTAAGCTCCCTGGCCCTGGAAAACACCTGGTATACAGTCCTGGATTTAAAAGACGCTTTCTTTTGCCTGCGCCTGCACCAGAATAGCCAACCGCTGTTTGCTTTTGAGTGGAAAGATCCCTCCACAGGAACTACTGGGCAATTGACCTGGACTCATTTGCCACAAGGATTCAAGAATTCGCCCACCCTCTTCGACGAAGCTCTACATCGGGACTTGGCTTTTTACCGAGCCTCCAACCCCCAGGTAACTTTGTTGCAGTATGTTGATGACCTATTGATAGCAGCCCCTACCCGGGAAGCCTGCCAAGAGGCCACTGGAGCCCTTCTGACTGAACTTGCTAAACTAGGGTATAGGGCATCTGCCAAAAAGGCACAGATCTGCCAACAACAAGTGACTTATTTGGGATATTCTCTGAGAGAAGGAAAAAGGGGCTCACCAAAGCCCGAAAGCAGACTGTGACACAGATCCCAGTTCCCACTACTCCACTCCAGGTTCACAAGTTTCTGGGAATGGCAGGGTTTTGTAGACTGTGGATACCCGGGTATGCTACTCTAGCCACCCCCCTGTATCCCCTAACCAAAGGGGCAGCCCCGTTTGTTTGGGGATCTGAACAACAGCAGGCCTTTGATGATATTAAGAAGGCCCTCCTGTCGGCACCCGCCCTGGCGTTGCCGGACGTGACTAAGCCGTTTGTCCTCTTTGTGGATGAACGGAGTGGGGTAGCTCGAGGAGTGCTGACCCAACAATGGGGACCTTGGAAGAGACCTGTCGCCTATTTATCAAAGAAATTGGACCCAGTAAGTAGCGGATGGCCTGCCTGTTTGAGAGTAGTGGCGGCCGTGGCCCTCCTAGTTAAAGATTCTGATAAACTTACGTTGGGGCAAAAACTCACTGTAGTTGCTCCCCATGCGCTGGAGAGTGTAATTCGACAACCGCCGGAAAGATGGATGTCAAACGCCAGAATGACTCACTACCAAACCTTGCTCCTGAATCACGATCGTGTGGAATTCGCCCTACCCGCCATCCTAAACCTGGCTACCCTGCTCCCTGACTCGGGGAAAGAAGTGCTTCACACCTGCCAGGAGATCCTGGCTGAAGAGACAGGGACCCGTCGGGACCTACGAGATCAGCCCCTAAAAGGATCGGGACTCCTGACTTGGTACACAGACGGGAGCAGTTACATCATGGGAGGTAAGAGGATGGCGGGGGCTGCAGTAGCAGACGATGACCAGATCGTGTGGGCCAGCGGGCTTCCAACGGGCACTTCCGCACAGCTAGCAGAACTCGTTGCCTTGACCCAGGCTCTAAGGATGGCTGAAAGTAAGAGACTCGATGTCTACACTGACAGCCGATACGCTTTTGCCACCGCTCATATACACGGGGCTATCTACAGACAGAGAAGGCTATTGACTTCTGCTGGGAAAGATGTTAAAAACAAACAGGAAATTTTAGATTTATTAGAAGCCATCCATAGACCCAGGGAGGTAGCAATAATACATTGCCCTGGACATCAAAAAGATGAATCTTTAATAGCTTGAGGGAACCAGAGAGTGGACCAAGCCGCAAAACAAGCGGCCCAGGGAATGAACATCTTACCTCTCCGGGCATACCCAGAAGACACATGTACTAAAAGCTTCCAGTATACACCCGAGGATCTCGCTCAGATGGACAAGCTGGGGTTCCAAAAATCCCCACCCCTTGGGACATATGAGTCAGGAAGTGGGAAAAGTACTCTGCCTCAGAAAGAGGCAGGAAAATACTTAAGGCAACTACATCAGTTGACACATTTGGGAGCCAAGAACTTAAAAACCCTGATTCGAAACTCCCCTTATCACATCATTGGCTTGGGAGAAATGGCAGACGAGGTTGTGAGAAATTGCATTCCTTGCCAATTGGTAAATGTGAACAAACATCAATTAACATACGGGAAAAGGCTTCGCGGGGATCGGCCAGGAGCTTACTGGGAAGTTGACTTCACTGAAATTAAGCCTGCTAAGTATGGACATAAGTACCTCCTAGTCTTCTTAGATACCTTTTCAGGATGGACAGAGGCGTTCCCTACCAAAACCGAGACAGCTCAGACGGTGTCCAAAAAGATCCTTGAAGAGATATTTCCAAGGTTCGGGATCCCAAAGGTAATCGGCTCCGATAATGGTCCTGCCTTCGTTGCCCAGGTGAGTCAGGGATTGGCCAAGATACTGGGGACAGATTGGAAATTGCATTGTGCATACAGGCCCCAGAGCTCAGGACAGGTAGAAAGGATGAACCGAACTTTAAAAGAGACCCTGACTAAATTATCCATAAAGACTGGTTTATGTGATTGGTTAGTCCTCCTTCCCTTCGCCTTATTCAGGGTCAGGAACACCCCCGGCCGCTTTGGGCTAACACCCTTTGAGATAATGTTTGGGGCCCCGGCTCTGCTCCAATTGGCTCATCTTCATACATTCCCCGAATGTGCAACTAATAAGTTTCTGCTTGAAAGGTTACGGGCCTTGGAAATCGTGCAGAAAGAAGTGTGGGCCTCCGTCAGGGAAGCCTATCGGCCAGAGGACTTCTCAGTACCTCATCAGTTCCAGGTGGGAGACTCTGTCTACGTGAGACGACACCGAACAGGGAACCTTGAGCCTCGGTGGAAAGGACCCTTCATTGTCCTGTTGACCACTCCCACAGCCGTGAAAGTGGATGGCATCTCCTCCTGGGTCCACGCTTCACATCTGAAGAAAGCACCCCCGCCGGACCCGGACTGGCGAGTAACTCGGACTGATAACCCACTTAGGCTTTGCTTGTGTAGAAAGAACCATGCTATTAGTGATTCTGATGTTCCTGCTTCTTCCAACCCTCCAGAACCCCAACTCCCATGAACCCAGGTTGCTGACATGGCAGGTTTTCTCTCAGACAGGAGAGGCAGTGTGGTCTGTTTCTAAGACTGCCCCCCTTAAGACCTGGTGGCTGTCCCTGCACCCTGATGTTTGCGCCCTAGTTGCTGGATTAGATACCTGGGACATACCTAATATACCTTGGAGACAGGCCCACCTAATTCGACCACCAGACCACGATTATTCTGCAGCCCAGAGCCAGGTTTCCTATGGAGACAGCGGGTGTAGTTATCCCCGAGCACGCAATAGGATAAAAACCACTACTTTCTATGTCTGCCCCCGTGACAGACGAACCCACCAACAAGCCCGACGGTGTGGGGGCCTAGAATCCTTTTATTGTAGCTCTTGGGGCTGTGAAACTACGGGTAATGTTTATTGGAACCCCGTGTCCAGTTGGGACCTCCTTAAAGTAGTCCTGAACCACACATCCCCCAACTGTGAGCAGACAGGGCTATGCAACCCCTTAAATATCACGTTCAGTGATAAGGGGCACCAGTATGATGGATGGGTCACTGGACGACAGTGGGGGCTCAGATACTATAAATCTGAATATGATAAAGGCCTCATATTTACTATCAGACTCAAAGTTGAGACCCTTCCGGCTGCCCCAGTGGGACCCAATACTGTCCTACGAGATCAGCCACGTCCCCCAATCCCAGCCCCGAAGCAGGCCCTAGTTCCACCAGGGGGTTCTACCACCACTTTCTCCGTTCCCCCCTCCTGACCAAGTAACCCCCTTTTCTGGTACCGGGCAACGCCTCCTCAACCTCATCGAGGGGGCTTTCCGGGTTCTAAACACCACCAACCCTAATACTACCGAATCCTGTTGGTTATGCTTTTCCTCCGGACCTCCTTATTATGAAGGACTGGTGCTGTCAGGCAGCTTTAACAATACAACCAGCCACGAGATCTGTAGCTGGGGCAGTCACAAGAAACTGACCCTGACTGAAGTAACTGGAAAAGGGAAGTGCCTAGGAACGGTCCCCTCGACTCATAAAAATCTGTGTAATGAAACCTTATCCATAGCCTCCTCAGGTGAAAACAGATATCTAGTCCCTCCCCCTGAGGGGTGGTGGGCTTGTAATACTGGACTGACCCCGTGTGTCTCCACCTCAGCCTTCAATTCCTCCCACGATTTCTGTATTATGGTCCAACTAGTGCCTAGGCTGATGTATCATGATGACCTCTCATTTGTAACAGAGTTTGAACCCAGACATAGATATAGAAGGGAACCAGTCTCGTTGACCCTCGCCGTATTATTAGGAGTAGGAGTTGCAGCTGGAGTAGGAACGGGGACAGCCGCCATTATCCAAGAGAACCAACATTACGAGGGACTGAGGGCAGCTATTGATGAAGACTTAAGGACCATAGAACAATCCATCACTAAACTTGAAGAATCCTTAACCTCCCTTTCTGAAGTAGTGCTACAAAATAGACGAGGACTAGATCTACTGTTTTTAAAAGAAGGAGGATTGTGTGCAGCCCTGAAAGAAGAATGCTGCTTTTATGGCGACCATTCTGAAATAGTAAGAGATTCAATGTCTAAACTTAGAGAGAGATTAGATCAACGGAAGAGAGAGCGAGAGGCCAACCAAAGTCTATTTGAATCCTGGTTTACTCGGTCCCCGTGGCTTACAACCCTGATATCCACCCTGGCAGGGCCCTTGCTCATTTTCATATTACTCCTCACCTTGGGCCCCTGTATTTTAAACCGGCTAATAGCCTTCGTTAGGGAAAGAGTGAGTGCTGTTCAGGTACTAATGCTGAGACAACAATACCGTTCTCTCATACAGCAGGAAGAAACGAACATTCCATGATTGGAATGCCTAAAAGAAGAAGTGGGGAATGTAGAGCCTAAAGCATTAGGTGAGAATAGAAATAGGTTGGCATAAGAGTAGCCATTTTAAGGGCCTAGAAGCCATTTTCTGGCGTCCTTTGAAAAGGAAAAAAACTGGGACTGGGTAAGGCCTAGAAAAACAAGTTAATCAATCATGGACACCGGCAGTGGTGACCTTTAGTCAGCTAACTTCAGTCAGTTAATCATACATACCAAGCTTATCTCACTGAATCACCCTAACATTTGAAGAGTGATCTTATCTTGTTAAACCCCCAGGATGTGGCGCCAGCCAAAGTTATGTGCTTGTGGAAAAACACTGTGAAAACGCTATATAAACCTCTGGTTTTGAGTGCTCGGGGTCCTTGTTGAAACCCGCTGCGTCGGGCTGACACTTGGACCCCAGCTAGCTGGTTCCTGAATAAAGTCCTCTTGCTTGTTGCATCAAGAGACGCCTTCTGTGAGTGAATTGGGGTGGTGTCCTCCTTTGGGGAGATCCAACAAGACTAAATGGAGAAAATAAAATTTGATTTCATACACACAGGAGCCACACATTTATGAGAGGTTCTGTGGGTAAAATTGTAATATTTCCAGAATTTCTCACCTGGCTTTAGTGCATCTGCATATTAATAGGTGTTTCCAAGGGGTAGGGAGAAGTACCATCTCCATATCAATAGGTATTCCAAGGAGTGGAGAGAAGTGAATATCTACATATCAATAGGTAATTGCAAGGGCGTACAGGGCTTATCCGGACCAGAGAGGCTGTGGGGAGCTCTCTCTGCTGCTGCAGCCTGGTCAAGAGAGAGATGGGATGACTGCTTGCAAGAAATAAATGGGTTTATTAAATTTTATTTCTCCCTTTGACCTATTTCAGTTTCAGAGGTATTTTGCCCTGGGATTATCCCACCCAGAGTTACAGGTTCAAAGATAGAAAAGTAAAATGAGATACATATACCATCCTGAGCTAAGGAATGGCCTGGGGCTTCAAGGGGGAGGACGGCTACTCACAGGGCATTAAGAACAGATGTTTGGTAATTAGATGTTTGCCCGGACATGCGGAGGGGCCACTCAGATGACATTTATCTCTGGTAAAAACTCACAAACTGTGAAAGATCCCCCAGTTTAAATTCTATGTAGTCAAGGAAGGAGCAGAATTTTCTCTTGAGCCCACTGGGTCTTGATTGCCTTCAGCTCAAGACAGTCCACGTGACAAAGTAGCACACTTTGGGGAGGCTTGTTCTGAACCTATTCATGTGGGTCTTCTGTTAAGCTCTACAGATAGAAAGTCTCAGAGAGTTGATTCCTTCCACTCCCTGGCAGCATCAGCAAGTGACAGACATAATTTCTGAAAGGATAAACTCAAATTTTGTCAGACCAAATTGCATTATCTTCATCACGACATCATCATACAAAATGGAAAATCTCTTTCCCTTCAGAGAATGGGAACTCTTCATGACTCTACCTGCATAATTACCAAAACATAACTTCTGAGCTCTTGCATTCACAGGATAGGACAGACACTGGATTCCTAAATTCTGTACTGGCTTCCCCTTTATATTGTTAGGGTCCGGAGTCGACCACCTCTCAAACAGACAGAAGACACGATAATGCAAGTCCCACAGCAACGTTTATTTCCAGCTAGCTGGGGTCCAAGTGTCTGCCCGACGCAGCGGGTTTCAACAAGGACCCAGAGCACTCAAAGCCAAGGGTTTATATAGCATTTTCAAAGCACTTAACTCACAGTAATTTTCCACAGTTACATATTATTTTTGCAAGTCACACATCCTGGGGGTTAAGCAAGAGCAAGATAAGACCACTCCTCAATCAGGCAGAGTGGCTTTGCAAGATAAGCTGACCAGGGTCGCAACCGCCCACAACTCGGTGTCCATGATTAACTTGTTCTTCAAAACCTGTTTATCAAGCCTTACCCAGTTCCTCCTCCCCCGAGTCAAGCACTCAGAAAATGGCTTCTTGGCCCTTAAGATGGCTGTTCTCATGCTAACCCATTCTTACAATAGTTAATTAGTAGACACACCTGGGTCTCTGTCCTGAAAAGACTCACTGATTGGACTCCCTAATGATCATACATTTTTCTTCCTATTTGTATATAAAAAATCAGGACAACTCTAGAACTCTAAGAACAGTGCAGTGGACATCAGAGACCCGTTTGATTATATTGGACCCCATAGCAAAAGCCCACCCCCCCGTCTGGGTGTAGCGGCAGTAGCTGCCACTCTATTAACTTAGCCTTAGCATCTCCATCTAACGTTGTGGTCCTGTTGGGGAGAAAGTCGGTTTGGAGACACAGGGAAGTCAGACTGAGACATGAAACCAAAGTTAAGAAGACAAAGTAAATTTTATTTCACCCTGTACAGCAGAGCAGGCCTGCCTAAGGTCGGACAGGTACAGGAAGTTTCCTGTGAGGCTTCTTTTATGGGGTTTTTGGTAGGGGGGAGAAGTCCTGGAATGATCGTTGGCTTTAGAGGCCTGGTCTAATTGGTGAAATGGAGACAGGTGCTGTGCTCTGATGGTTTCTATGCCTGTCCTCTGATATTTTCTTTATCTGTGGAGTGTCTGTGCTTAGAAGCTTCTCAGCTGGGAGTTATTTTTCATCTGGGGAATGTCTGGACATTCCAAGTAACTCCTGGTCCTTGAAACATAAACTAATTAACTCCGAGTCTTTTCTGGGTCTCTGGTTTTATCTGGTTAATTCTCTGAGTCCCTTTAAGTGGGCTCCACTGGCCTTATTCTCCCTCCACCTGCTGATGTCTGTCTTTCCCCCTAACAGTCCTCAATGCTGTTTAGACCATTATTCTTGAAAGAAAAGAATTAACATTTTTCTTCCTCCAGATTGACATCCTTAAAAGGCATCTCCTCTCTCCCTGCACATATTTTATTCATTACAGGAACACTTTAGATTCCCCCCACTGTTCTTCCTCATTCAAAGGAAGGCAAAGCCCATAATTGTCATGCGTGTATTTGGGAATTTTCACCTGTCTCACTGACTTCTTTGAAACTACTTTAGATGATCCATATTTAAAGCTCTCTGTAGATGGTGCTATTTGAAGACCAAGCAAAGAGGATATCAAACTGAACACGCTGTCCCAACCCGCTGAGATCTGCTTGGAACCAATCCCCTCCCAGAGCCCAAGTCTGCAGAGTTTGAAAGTCCTTTACCAACACATTTCTGTGTGGTAATGGTACATAATTCATTTGAAATTACATGTTACCCAGAAAATGATATTTGTTTTCTCAACTACAAATCCATCAAACAGAACAGAGAAGGTAACTTTTTGCTTTTATAAGGCCTAATATTTCAAAACAAGAGCTGGGTTGTAAAAATCTGAATTCTGTGGTGTGCTTTTTCCTTTAGGTTTCCTTTTCAGACTAAAGAAAGCCGGACGATAAGCAATACAAGGAGTATGAAGGCTTTGTTATATGTCAACTTAGCTAAATGCAAACTAATTTTCCCAGAATTTCTTTCCCTGCATGATCTGAGTTAGAGTTGGGCACAGGAGAAAGGTCAGCACATTTTGGAAGGCCTAAGTGAAACAGCTATCTTTGTTTTCCCCAACGAAAGTCAGTATAGGGTGCCAGGCATTGTTATAGTGAGCATATGTTGTTGATCTGCTAGCTTACCTTGTGGGGTACAGTGCTATCCATTTCATAGTTCCTCAGGAAGATCCCATATCTCCTCCTTCAGCCTTTCCTAGCCCAGGTGCATGGTGGCTCCATGGTGAAGGGCACCAGCTTCTCCTGGGGGTCATGCAACGACATGGTTTGTCCTTGTAGTGTCCAGTTCCTCCACATGGATTCCAGTTCTTGCTCTTCCTAACTTCACATCAGGCTTCCCTGATGGTCAGCCTGGAGGACTTCAGGTCCTACACAAAACCAGGCTACAGACTTGCACAGACTTCTCAACCAGCTACCGTAACTGTCTAAGGGGTGATGTCTATGATAAACTCCTTATTCTGTTATTGATAGTGTCTCTGCTCAAATCAAACTCTGCCTACTACAAGGAGTGAGCACACTTATGGAATAAACATCTAAAGAGGAACGTAAAATTATATTTTGTGGCATTTATTGTTAGCTATGTGCCAGACATTTTGCTAAGTGTGCCTTATCTCATTGGATCTTTAACACAACACTATTTTACAGGTGAAGAAATTGAGTTCAAAGAGATTAATAAATTTTCCCAAGGGCGCACTGCTAGGATACAAAAAGCTGAGCAATTGAGAGTTCCTGCTTATAACCCCTGCGTTGTAGTGCTTCCCCAAAGAGCATAAAATTATGCACAGCAATGACTTCTTTGCATAGAATGGTGAGTTTTTACCCCGTCGGTATTTTGGCTTTACTCACTTTTGTTTGAAAGGGATCAGAATATACCATCCCAAAATATGCCAGTTTGGAATAAGGTTTATTTTGAATTGAAGGCATTAAGAATCACCCCACCACCGACAGCCACTACCAGCACCAGGGAGAGACGAGTGATCCTTATTTTTAGGGAGCCAATAAGATGAGTTTGCATATATGAAACCTGGCTAAAATAACCCTTATCTTCCATTAGTTTCTATTCCTGGCAGTTTTTGTCCCTTGAAGCCCAAATCACCTTTCTTTTGTTAAAAGGGTATATAAACTCTGCTTCTTCAATTTTCACTTCTTTTCTGTGAACTCCTGAGCACATTAAACAAAAAAAAATCAAGTGCTTTTTCTCCTGTTAATCTATCTTTTGTTGGGTTAATTCACATATTTAATTCACCTAACAGGGTAGATATCTAAATTAAAAGGAATGTTTTCCAAACAGATACACTATCTGAAGTTCCTTTGATTAACAACACAATACAGAAATATCTTCTTAATCAAAACTCTAATCAATTTAAAGGTTAACTTGTCCTCTTTAAAAAAAAGCCAACTATCAGATATTCGTAATGTAAGGTAAAATTCTTAAGTGTGGGAGGGAACACAAACTAAAAGTTTCTGTAGAAGTCACAGGAGGCCAACCTATTTTTTATTGCATCACACAACCTCAAAGAAAAGAATCAGGGCATGCTGAAACATGCTATGTTTTGTTTGTATGAACATTTTCCTCATTATAAAAATAATATATTCTTAACTAGACAATGAGAAAACTACTGAAAAATAAAATATTTTAGTAGCCTATTTCCCCAAAATGACTATCATTAATTGGTGTTTTTCCTCACATTTCTTTTCTGTGCATAGTTTTTAAAAATAGTTTTATATTTTAAAATATAACCTTCACATAGTTTTAATGATTACATATTTTCCCAAGGAAAAGAGGTCCCATAGTTTGAGAAATTATTTCTGTAGTGGTAAACACAGAGTTCATGATACATTGTTTTCTTTGCTTTTACTTAGACACAATATTTTTAATTGGGGCTTTTAAAATACAAAAGTAATACAGAAATGTAAAACTTAAATTTCCTACTTCCATCCTCCAAAATGACCACTGTCCAATATTCTTTTGTGCATGTCCTTCCAGAGACTTGTCTGTGAACAATTATGTTGAAAGGCAAAATTCTTAGGTAAATTTGTTAGTACATGTAAAGGTTGTTTCTTTTTAACTGTCATTGTTGTAAGCATTTCGATTTTTTTAATTGAAGTATAGTTGATATGCAATATTACATTGATTTCACGGATACAACATAGTGATTCAACTGTTACATACGTTATTTAAGTCCTCACCCCAACTAGTGTAGTTACTGTCAACAAAGAAAGATGTTACAGTATAAAGGTTTTCATTAATTATGAAGGAACAAGCAGGTAAGAAAAGAGTTGGTTTGAGAAGCTGTTGAAGAACAGTCTTACTTATACGGTCAGAGGAGAAAGAAATGCCGAACAAGATTGCTAAATTAGCTATAAAAATGGTTAACATTTTCAGCACAATAAAGGCCTATCACATGAGGGGTTAACATCTCTATCGGGTGGTAAGCATCCTGAGGTAGGAAGCCAAGGACAGTTTCTGTTCAGGCTTCCGGAATGTAGAGGAATTACAAAATGCTTGAGCTTGAAACAATGTAACAATGTACCCCCCCCACCAGGGAACCAGTGATATGGAACAGCTTGTTGATCATAGCTATGTAAGCCCATTCATTAGTTTACAGTGGGGTATCCAGGTAACCTTTACAGGCATAGGTTAAAATATAACTGGCATCCTAGCTACACCTATAGTAACCTAATAGCTCCCACTGCAACACTTCCTGGGGGCTGACTCTCCTTCTATCTTGTAAAAGAACATATAAAAGGCATGGCCCTGAGCGCTATGGGCTCAGCCTTTGGATATGAATCTGCTGAGGTGGTGCCAGCACTAATAAACTCTGCTTCTTGCCAAACGTGTCCCGACTCCTTGTTTTTAGTTCCTAAGGTTCCCAAAACAATTCTAGCAACTTACCAAGCTTACAGGTTAACTTCTATAGATTGGTCTTTCTGCACCTTGATCAGATGTGGACTATTGTCAAACATAGTGTAATTTACCAAGAATGACACATTAGGGCAAGTGGACTACGTGGTCTGCATGTATTAAAAAAAAAAAGATCAAGCAATTCTCAAGTCTCTGTAAGTATGGGATAAATTTTCTTTGAATATATATATATATATATATTTAATGTATAGACTTTATATATATATAAAATGTATATTTAGTGATGACTGCCCTTGCACTGTTCACCATGTAAGAACTTATTCACTATGTAAGAACTTGTTCACCATGTAAGAACTTGTTCGTTATGCTTCAGAAGATTGGAGACAGTTGAGAACTAGGCTTGGGGTTGATTAATGATTGTGCATTGAGTCCCCTATACAGAATTTTATTATTGTTAACAACTATTTGATCAATAAATACGAGAGATGCCCTCTCAAAAAAAAATGAAATAAAAAAATAAAAAAATAAAAATTTAATTTAATTTAATTTAAAAAAAATGTATATTTAAGGTGTATAGTCACTCACACACACACAACTGTCACTTCAAATTATAAAATTTCCCTAAAATTTTTTCCATAAACTTACATCTTTGTTTATCTTTAGATTTTTAAGTCTCCTCCTCCCAAATATTTATTATTTGATGCAATCTAAGGACCTTTTTTTCTTCAAAACAGATACAACACCACTCATTGAATAGCTCATTTTTCCCCACTGATTTGAAATGAAACTTTAGTTAACTGTATTACATATATACATATATATTTTACTGTGGCTCTGGAAGGAAGGGGGTTCCCCACCTGGGGCAAGTCTGCTGTGAATCTAATGAGACTGAAAGAAAACAGCGTGAGGGGTCAGAAATGAAAGGGTTTTATTCTCAAGGCTCAGTCTCTCTCCCCTGCGGTCTCTGCTCTGAACCGCGGCCGCTCGGCTCTCCCTCCCGGCCTGCGCAGCCCGCTCTCCCTCTGCTATCCACCAAGCTCTGTCTCCCTGGCCACCCCGCGCTCTGCTTCCCCACCTCCCCTACCCTCCCACCCTGTCCTGTCCCTTAGACCCAGGAGGAACTCCGTGGGCTGGTCCCTGCTGACTGTCACGCACCTGACCCATTACACATCAGGAACGGAGCAGAGGAGAGAATGGCTGCTTGCTCTCCACACCTTATTCCAGACAGGCAGTCAATCCCGTGATCAACTGGAGGCTCTGCCCTCCCGGTAAACATCACACTGATGTGCAAACAGGCTCTTATATGTATATAAAATGGGCACTATCAAGGCCATGCGGGAATTCTGTTGAGAAAAAAACTTCCTTTTCCCCACACCTACAGATTCACCTTTCTGAACTTCTTCTTTCAGTGGCTGATTTGTTTATAGCTGCTTTAATACAACAATGTTTTAATAGCTTTATATGTTGCTATCTGGGAGAGTATGTCCCCTATGTTTGCTTTTCTATTCAAAATATTTATGTGACTCTGCTCCTTCATTCTTTTTTACTAATAAACTACATTCTTTTTGGAATTGATAGGAGTGGAATTTTGAAGTCACTGGGTATGTTCAGTGTCAAACTGTTTTCAAAGATGTACAAGTTTACACTCTCCATAGCAAGACCAAAGCTTCTTGTTGGTTGCTTGCTTTCTTACCACTATGGTTTTATCATCCTTTTTAAACTCAGTCATTCTGGCTGTAAGGCTGGAGGCCCCAGGGGAAGGGGTGAGCTTGCTGGACAAGCTCAGGCCTCACTAAATAAAGCAAAGAGATCAACAGGTTCCGGTCTGACAACAGTCCAGAGTCTGATTGGACAACATTCCTAACTAAAGCCCTCCCCCAAACTAGAAGAGTAGTAGTGACTTTCCAGTACCTGGCTAAAGGCCAATAAGAGACCCCCACGTACCCTTGGCCATTGTCTACCTTTGCTCTCCCTTCCCCTACCTTCTTTAAAAATCGCTGCCTGCCCTGCTGGGTGCGACTTCCCCAGCCTCCATTTCCTTAGACTGGGAATTGAGCTCAAATAAACTGCCTGGCTCTTTGTTGCCTCTCGTCGCCTGCTTATTTCAGCTAGAATTTATCTTACACTGGCAGGTACACAGATACTACTACTGTGGTTTTACTGATTATTATGGTAGTCAGAACCTTTACCTGTTGCAATATGAGTCATAAGAAGTATATATTTGGTCATTCAGATGACCAAATTTGTATTTCCCAGGCATATTTGGTCTTCATCCACAATTCCTAAAGACACTGAAGAGCCCTAAAGGCAAAATGGGTGTCTTGTCATGTTAATGAGAGACTTTTGGACCCCACCCAAGAGCAGGGGCTGGAGGTTGAATCAGCCAATGACCAATAATATAGTCAGTCATGACTATGAAATGAAGCCCTTACAAAAACCCTTGAGAAGAGTTTATCACACTCTTGGATATGTTGTTTCTTTGTTGGAGAGGGCTTCTATGCTTGGGGAACCAGAACACCCCCATGTGCCCCCCAGCCGGGCCCCAAGCTCCAGGAGAATAGAAGCTTCTTTATGTGGGACCTTGCCCTATGGATCTCTTCATCTAGTTGTTAACTTGTATCCTTTATGGTATTGTTTATTAAACTGGTAAATGTGTTTTCCTAAATTCTGTGAGCCACTTTAGCAGATTAACTGAAACTAAAGGGGAGGTTGTGGGAACCTCCAATCTGTAGCCAGTAGGTAGAAACGCAGTTAACAGCCTAGGGCTTGTGATCAGCGTCTGGAGTATGGGGTACAGGGGAGTCTTGTAGGACAGAGTCCCTAACCTGGAGAATCTGGTGCTATCTCTGGGCAGGTAGTGTCAGAATTGGGCTGAGTTCTAAGACACCCTGCTGGTGTTTGAGAATTTCTGGGTGGTGTGTGTAGGGGGGAAGAGCCCTCCTCTCCCCCCAGTACACATAGGAATGGGGTCTGGGAACCTGAAAGGAGTTATAATAGTGTTACATGCTGTATACTATTACTGTTGTGTATAATATTACTATTATTGTTTTATATATATAGTTAGGAAAACACACCAACACCTGTCATTTGCCATTTGGAATTCCTACTTTAATGCCTATTTAAGACTTCAGCACATCTGTGGGGGGAGGTCTATTTCCTTTGTTTTCATTACGGTTTTAAGTTTACATTTTTGATCCACCTGGAATTAACTTTGCTGTAAGTTAAGTTGTAGGAGTTCAACTATCACTTTCAGGTGGCTAGTCATTTGTCACAAAACTACTTAGCAAATAATCCAGTCCAGATAATCGATAATTATGAATTAATTTTTGAGCACGTGTAAGTGTGTCTATGTATCTACCTACCTTTAGTATATATATATATATATCTGAATTCTATTAAGACTGCCCTGCATAGAATGCAAGGATAAATTAGAGGAGGACTTGCTTGGGTTGGTTGGTTGGTTTTTAAAATATTTTTTTACATTGAATCCTCCAATCTAGAAGCACAGTATGTCTCTCCATTTATCCAGGTATTCTTTAATGTGCTTTTTATACAGTCTTATCAATTTCTTCATACATAGTCTAATTTCTTGGCTGTTCTAAAGAAGATTCTTCCATTATGTTTAAAATTGTGGTAAAATATATAAAACAAAATTTACCATTGTAACCATTTTTAAGAATATAGTTCAGTAGCATTAACAATCAATGTACATTCACACTGCTGTACAACCATCAGCATCGTTCTCTGATTTATTCTTCTATTTCTCTTATTCCTGGCCACTTATTGAAGTCTATTCTGAGAGCTCTTGGTAGAAAACCTGTATTGCAAGAAGAACACTGATAACTAAAATTTTGAAAGCACTCATGACAAACTTACATTTTCCAAAAATTAATTTTGTAACTGAGAGTTACTCATCAAGACTAGGGCAAGACAATAAAGGATTTGGGGACTTGGGAGATCTAGTTAAATCAAGAAATGAGTGGTCAATAGCTTTGATTGGCAAATGGCTGTGACGAGGCCGGTTACAGACTCTTCGCCTTGGCCTGAACCTGCTTTGCATCTAGCCACCTTTCCATTCTGTCTCCTCATTTTCAGCTAAGATTAGAACTCTGTCCTCTTCAAATTAGCCAACTAAAGAGAAATTTGTTCTACCAACTAACTGAGACTTGCCCTGCTTACAAAACAACTTCAACTGTACATACCACCCCAACTTTAGCTTGCCTATAAGTCTAAGGCAAGACCACCCTGCTGAGATACTTTGATCGGAATAAAAGCAACCCTTAGTTGTCTGATTTTTTTTTTCTTTGACCACTGCAAGTGAACACTATGTCCTAGAAAAGTCACTGGATATGTTCAATGCCAAATTGTTTTTCAAAGATGTAGTTTTCTTTCAAGAAAAGACACACTTCACCAAGATAAAGTCATCTTCTCTTAAAAACTTGATTTGCCATCACGATTCATTATTTTGCAAGATGTAGGAAGCCAAGGACATACTATCAGAACCACCCTTAAATGACTTACTTTCTTCCTAGGCGTAGCACATTTTAATTTTGTGGGGAAGCATAAGGATTTGGAAAACTGACTTTAGTAGTCCTGGGAAATATTAATTACATCCTCAGGAATTCATCCAGAGAGATCATCTTGTCCACAGTCATTAAGAGGTGGCTGAACACCTGTGTTTAGCTGTCTGAGCTCGTGCCCTCCCTCACCCACTAGCTGGTGAACTAAGAGCAGAGGCTGGGGTGTGTAAGAAGGCAAATTGTAAAGGCAAAGTAGATGACAAATTATAAAATCTGAGTTATTGTTCCAACTCTGGTATGAACCAACTTTAGCAAGTAATTGAATCTTTGAGCATTTGATTTTTTTCTTTAAAAAGTCAAGTAGTTGAACTGAGTGGCTTCCAGATATCTTTGCACCTGAAAATTATAGTGTTATGCAATTAGCCCATAAACGGCAGCGCTCTCTTCTCAAGGAAACTCAAACTCCAGGCCTTACTCTCTCTGCTGGGCCAGTCAACAGGACTTTGCATTTCTTAGCTACTTACTTTTCCCTCCCCTCCCCTCCCCTCCCTTCCCTTCCCCTTTCTTTTCGTTCCCTTTCCTTTCATTCTTCATCACGAGGAAATTCATTATCTTGCATAATGAGAAGTCCAGTTGTAGATTATGTGGCCTTTTAACTACATACGACATGCACAAAAATTTTTTAGATTCTTTCAGGGAAAGGAATACTTGATTTTGATTACTCTTAGGATATCCTAGGTACGGCTTGGGAATTTATGCACCTTTAGGGACCACACTAGAGGAAGCACACTAATTATGGTTTCTCTTGTCCACCAGGTTCAGAAGTAACCATTTAAATAAAGCTGCCACCTGAGTCCTCAGCCTTCAAACACTCCCTGGGGATTTATTAAGTTCAGTTTTCAGGAACTCTTTTAACAAGACCAGTCTTTATGCTTAACCATCTCACCTTACTAAGGTCCCACAGGAGGACCCCACTATTTCCAATCCACTGAATTGGTGCCAAATAAAGAGCAAAATTATTTTTACAAAAAATTATAGCAATGTGTGTTGCCCAAGAGAATTACTTTTGTCAACAAGTCAAGTGCTATCAAATCTGGACCTTCAGTTACCTCTTCTTGAATCTTTTCTCATGTCCAACTTGTCCTTGGTGTACATGAACCTTTACTAACTTCTACCCCACTAGATAGTCTATTATCTCTCAGTCTTAATTATTTCTGTTCCAATCCAGGCTTCACACTGTAACCTTATACATCTTGCATACAACAAAGTATGTTCTGTGGAAGAAAAAATGATACAAACACTGACCTCATGAGGCTTGGAATTTTAGAGGAAGTAAGATATATAGACATGAAGCTATTTCGAATCAATATAAAGTACTGCTTTGAAAATAAGAGTGAATGATCCAAAGTGGAAAGTTCATCATATGCCATGAGTAATGAGAGATTTTAAACTAAAAATACAGGAAGCATAAAGAAGACTAGGAAATTTGATAAACTATCAATTTTTACATATGAAGAATCTCCAAATTAAAAGACAAACTGAAAACAAAATTTTAAACATGACAAAAGCTTAATATTCTTAACATAGAGAACTAGGTATTAAAAAGTCTCTACGTTCCTAGAAGAATGAATGACAGTTTGGTAGCCATGGTAACAAGTAACCCCTCTTAAAATCAATTTGCTTTTGTGAAAATGCCTTTAAAATCCTATAGATCAGAGACACACCAATCCTACTAAAAGTCAGCTAGTAAGCAAGTTGCTGGGGAGGGAAAATTTTCCTCTCTTCTTCAAGTTTCCTCTGGCTGGTCTAAGAATAAATTAACATGAGACAGATTAACAGGAGAGACACCTCGACCACAAGTTTAATTACATGCGCATGGAGGTCCAGTCATAAAACTGAGACCCAAAGAAACAACCAAGCAGCTTTTATACATTTTAGACGAACATAAATCTGTGAGGAGTTGACAGAACAAAGAAGATTTATGTTGGGAAGCTTCAATTATGAAGGAATTCTAAACAGATTTTGCAGGTTGGGGTAATAAACTAGTAAAAGTAACAATGTTTATTTATATAGGTTTCCTCACCCCGAATTCCTTCCCTGGTGATAAGGGTGCTTCTCTTCACGTGGGAGATTTCCTGCATTCAGAAAAGCAAAGGGTCAAGATGCCCTTCCAGCACTTGACTGCTTTTTGAGAAACTTCAGTGTAGTCATAATGCCATGGTTGTATATTGGCAACAGCGTGCCATCGGTCCCCACAAAGTCTTGGCAGAATAACCCACTCTCATTTCTGAAATTCGCACAAGCCCCATTTCTAAGGGTGCTGTAAACTCACTCTCGCCTGATCAATACAACCACTAGACAAATGCTTCCCCAGAGCCTCCTAAGACCAGCAGTTTGCTTTCTCGGCAGTTCACTTTCTCAAGGATACTGAACCTGTTGCAGTATGGTTCTTCCTTACGCAAGTCATCGACTTACTTCTTTAGTTACAGAGAGCGAGTGTCCCTCGTTTGAGCCACATATAAATGCGCAAAGATGCCATTAGATAAACAAGCAAAGGATGTGAGACAATAGTTCATAAAGGAGGAAATCCAAATGCCAAAAAGAAAAGAGGAAATGTTCAACCTTACAAGTATTCACGGAAATTCAAAATAAAAAATCGAGATACGTTTTCCCCCCCAAAAAAGATTAATACTGGTAATGGTTTACAGAAATAAACCAATTTAAAGCCTTGAAAAATCTTTATTTTATCCTATCTCAAGAGTTTTATTTTTATTCCCCTCAACACACACATACTGCCATCAGAGAGAGAGAGAGAGAGAGAGAGAGAGAGAAAGGGGGAGAGAAGAGGAGGAGAATGAGGAGGAGGGAAAGGAGGGGAAGAAATCTGACAGAAAAGAAACAAACAGCTTTATGGATAAATCTTTGTTGTGATAGCAAAATATAAGATATCCCACTGTTCGGATGATCCCATTGGGGCAGGTGTTCGTGGGTGTAGGACCCCGGGAGTTTCAAGGCCTGGTAGGTTGCAGTCAGGAAGGACCAAGGGTCCAGGTTTCACAGGAAACAGGAAGGCACATCCTGGACACCTGGAAAATTCAGGCTGAGAAATAAGGGAGTTGTTTTTTTTTAACTCAGCCCGGCCCTAGCAACAAGCCCCCACCAATCATGTAAATGTCCCTGGGTGTGTGTGTGTGTGTGTGTGTGTGTGTGTGTGTGTGTGTGTGTGTGTGTGTGTGTGTGTGTGTGTGTGTGAGACGTGATGCTGGGAAGAATAGTAACTCTTCCACTGGTAACGAAATGATCACAGCTAGCACCAGTGGCTCTGTTTATTTCTAATAATGCTATTTGTATTGAACTCTATTTTCTCATTTTAATTTTTTTCAACTTATTTTTAATCAAGGTATAATTGACATAACACTATTAGTTTCAGGTATTCAATGTAATGATTCAACGTTTGTAAATATTGCAAAATGATCACCACAGTAAGTCCAGTTAAAATCCATCACTATACAGAGTCACAGAATTTTTTTTCTCATGATGAGTACTTAAAAAAAATTTTTAAATTGAAATATAGAGGATATAAAGTATTACATTGGTGTTTCTTATTTTGATGTATTTATGTTGGCTTTTTTTTTTGTGGTCTGTGTATATATATATATATATGGATATATATCTTTTCTATCTGTTTACTTTCCATACTATGCTTTTCTATTACTATATACTTTCAACTGTTTAAAAATCTTGTAGGCAACCTATAAAATAGATTTTTAGAATCCAATCTTTTTCTTTTAACTGAAGCATCAATGCAAGAGTATCTCGCCACCACCCTCCTTACCCAGAACGACTCAGGAGACACGGGCCCACGCAAGAGATTTTATTATCTGAAGGAGAAAGTGGCTGCTCCAGAGGGAGGGGGATGAGGGAGGGAGAGAGAGAGAGAGAGAGGGAGGGAGGGAGGGAGGGAGAGAGAACAGGGAGAGCAGGGGGACAGAGAGACAGAGACGAAGAGAGAGAGGGCAGCAGAGTGGTGCCTTTTATTGTGGTGGATCTGCTGGGCCTGTTGCCTTGGGGGAGGGTCGGGATGTTTAGAGATAAAGCGGGGTAAGCCCAGCAAGCCCCAGGCAAGCCCAGGCATAATTCTCACCAGTTTATGTGCTTGAGACCGTGGGGCAAATGGAGGATAAATTACTATATTCTTACAATCAAGTACGTTTACCTTTAATGAAATTAGTTAAAAATCTACCACCCTAGTTTATGCTTTTACTTTGCTCTTTTTTTTGCCTTCTTTTGGGCTAATTTTATTATTTTTCCTACTAGTTTGGAAGTTAGGCACCTTATTGGGTTTGGAATATACTTTTTGTGTTTTGGTGGTGGTTACCCTAGAAATTACAATGGGATTACTTAAATTACAATGTCTAAAGTTAATCTATGTCATTTTCTCATTCAGAAGATGGACGTGTCATGTATCTTAATATTTTGGATTCTTAATTTTAAATTTAAATATCATTAAACATTATCATTGTTGTAGGTTAATATTTGCTTAGATATATCCAAATATTTACAAACTTTTTTACCCTTTGCTGCTTTCTTTAATCTATTTTAGACTTTTCCTCTGGGACCACTTTCTTCTGGCTAAGCTTTTTTCCTATCTTGGAGACTCAGTTTTATTTATCTGAAAAAGATTTTATTTTGGCCTATTCTTGAAAGGTATTTTCGCTGGGTTTGGAATTCCAGATTGCCAGTTACTTACTCTCAACATATTGAAGGTTGTATTTTATTACATCTTGAATTACACTGTCCCTAGACCAGGTGCCACAAACTCTGCTTCTTTTAAGATTATCTCTTTTCTCTCCTGCTGTTTTATGATAGTCTCTTGGCCACTGTTATTCTGCAATTTCACTATTTTGGGGCCTTGGTAAGAATTTTTTTAATTTCAGGAAAAAGCATACATAAACACAAAGATTGACAGAATCACCAGAAGAAACAGATAAATCTATGTCATATTGGATGGATTTAACCTTTCTCTCTAGAAATTGACAGAAAATATCTGGCAAGAATATAGAAGATTTCATCTATATAATTTACAGAATTTGACATAATGCAAACAGGACAGTGGGCTGATAAAAAAAATACATTCTCTTTAAGCATATGCAAAACTTAGAAACTTATGTATTTGGTCATAATGCAAATCTCAATGAAGTCCACACGAGCAATGTCACACATTTGACATTCTCTGTCTATAATGCTATTAAGTTATGAATAGACAAATGGTAACTAGAGAATCTCTTCCATGTGCCAGAAAATTAAGAAAGACAAATTAAGGATTTGGAATGGAAATCATAGTATGTTAAACCAAATGATTATAAAAATACTACACATGGCACATGACCTTCTTCCTTCTACTTTTTTCTCAAAACACCTTCTGCTTAAAATATTCAGTACCAAGATGCCATATTTTGGGGTAATGTGTTCTGAACCCAATCATCAGAAAAACAGCAAAACAAATCCAAGGGAAAAGGAACAGAATCGTTATTTTAAAAGAATGCATAAATCTTGCAAGAATGGTAAAAAACAAAAGAGAAATATGGAGACACGCTTTACCAGAAAAATTATATGAATGTGAAATAACATAATTTAGCGACTAGAGAAATGCAAACTAAAATGACAATGAAATACCACTTCACATCCATCAGAATGACTCAAAAAGACTAACAATACCAGGTGCTTGGGAGAATGTGGAGCGTTTGAAACTTTAATGCATTGCTGGTGAGAATATAAAATGGTATTAATACTTTGAAAACAGTTTGGTAGTTTGTTAGTGAGTAGACCCAGCAATTTAACTCTTAGATATTTGCTCAAAATAAATGAAAACATGTCCACACAAAGTCTTGTATATAGCTGTTTGTTGGGAACAAATTTTCCTGTATTTTTCAAGGTTCTTCTGGCTGGTCAGAGAATCAAATTGACATGAGACAGATTAACAGAAGAAAATAAAATTTAATTATGTACATAGGAGGAATCCATATACACATGAGACTCCAAAGATAGTCAGGCAAAATGACATATATGTGTCATTGTGAACTAAGAAGGCGGTAGGGTCTGGGACTTAAGAGAGAAATAAATCAATTCATAGGGATCTGAAAGATAAAATGTTTGGTAAACAAGTGTCTGCTGGGCCACACAGAAGCCACAACAGGACATAAAGAGGAATTTTAACAAACAGACTTTGATTCCTCCATCTACCACCCTTAGCTCATATTATAGAGTAGTTATCTGTGGTGATAGCTCTCTTCCAGGAGCAGGTCCTCTAAATTCTTTTAGACGGGGAAGATCAAAGTTGCTTTCTGAGTCTTTTGGCTTTTGTTTTCAGCCCAAAATAATCTGCATGCCAAAGTGGCACATCTTGGAGTGACTCGTTCTGACCCCTAAATTCACTGCAGTTTTATTCATAATATTAAAAAACTATAAACAACTGAGTTAGAGAAAGGGACATGCGACACCATAAAATATTCTTGGCCTATGAACAAAGGCCCAGCTTATTCTTTAACATGTTGTTTTTCCTTCTTCCAGTCATATTAATCAATTGAGGAATGTTATATCCAGGACAAAGAACAGACTTCTGGAGCACAAACAAACCAACATGTCAATTTTGATGGATAAAGAATGCTGAGATACAAATCAACAGTCAACCTATTTTAGCTGTCTGGACAACCTGGACAGCCCCATTCTCAAGAGAAAACTTCAAAGCAAGTATCAGTCACCTATATACATCATGCCTTATACCAACCCATATTCAAAAGGCCCTATAAAAACCCAAACCCTGAAACCTTGCATCATACCTCCTCTCTTGCCTCTGAGGTTGCCTGCACTCCTGAGTATGTACTTTGGCTTTAAATAAAAACTTCCTGCTGCTCAGCTTATTGCATCTTGTCTATGAATTCTTTCTTACAACAAAGACAAGAATCTGGACCTTAATCGGACTCATGAGAGTCACTCCGACATCAAACCAATTGATAAATGAATAAACTGTGGCACAATACTATTCACCAATGAAGAGAAACTAGTTACACACATCCCCACATACATGCATCTCAGAAGTAGCATGCCGGATACAAGGAGTCAGGCACAAAAGACTACATTATGATTCTACTTACATAAAATTCTACAAAAAGAAAACTATATAGTGACAGACAACAGAGCATGCCGGATACAAGGAGTCAGGCACAAAAGACTACATTATGATTCTACTTACATAAAATTCTACAAAAAGAAAACTATATAGTGACAGACAACAGATCCATGAGCACCAGAGGCCAGTGTCAGAGGAGACACACTGCAGCCGGGCATGATGAACATTTCAGAGTAATAGAAATGTCCTTCCCTATCCAGTGATAGGATAATCAGTTGCAGTGGTTCTCAACTTTCAAGTTGCAATCAACTGATGAATTTATAAAACCAATATGGTGGTTTTGACCAGACTTTTAAAAAAATGAAGTGGAATCAAATGGGCTAGACTGTAACAGAAAAGAATAGAATATGAAATACTAGAGTGCATTGCAGGAATATCTTGCAAATTATCTTGTGAAACTTTTATTTCAGTTACATATGCATCTATGTCAATACTGGATGGTGATATAAAATTGAACATTAACTATGGGTTTTAATATTTCAACTAAAAAATACTGACTAAAAAACAAATAAAACAAAAAACCCCACATTGACTTAGGTTAATGTAGGATGGGTTTTGACAATATAACTCCTAAAATAGGAGGACCTACTAAGGATACAATGTATATGTGTATTTCACAAATGAAACAATTATAGGAGTTAAAGTGATGCAGACAGTGAGAGGAAGTTAGGAAGTAAACTTGTAACTCATTAGCAATTGATAGTGTCTTTATAGGGACTTTGCCGGGAAGGGCCAGTAATCCCTGAGATGATGGATGAAAGATTACTCCACATTTTCCAGCAAGAGAGGACAAGGTGAGGGGGTCAGCGCTCAGAGGGGAAGACCCTTTTCCTCTGCTCATTCTGGTATTTATTTTGTGCTTTCTCATCTTGACATCTTCATTAAAAATACCACAGGTGCAGATCACAAGAGTGCAGAAAGTCACAGGATGTAATCAATCTTAAACCTTTCATACAATCAAAGGCTTTCATGTGTTGATTATATCAGACGCACAAAGCAGAGCTCTACATGTACTACATGCTTGGTTAAACTAGAGCTAAACTATGCAAAAGCAGCATTTGAGGAAAACAACTTCAGGTTCACGGGAACAGCAGTGGGCAACTCTCGCGGTATTCCAACGATAAAGTCTTTACACAGACCTCAGCATTCCAAGGGTCTACCCCGTCCAGCAGTCCCATGACGCCCTCTGGAAATCCCTATCTATATTTTAGCAAGCCAAGCAGTGTGAACACCTCCGTGACAATATAACTCCCAAAAAGGAGGAGAACATTTCCATCCCCCTGAGGAATTTACTGGTAACTTTATAAATGACCATCAAAGCAAGTACCATTGAGAGTCAAAGGGACCAAGGTATAACCTGGAATCGTGCCAGGCAATTGAGTACGCTCCTAAAGGTGCATGTCACCAATTAGCAGTTATTTTTAACAAATGTTGAAGTTGATCATCTAACTACGATGTGTTATCACCACCACTGAGTCATTAAGGACTTTCTAGGTGTCTGCCCTTTAGTATCGCAGCCCTACTTCCACTAAATCTACCCTTGTTAAAATCAGGGTGATTCATCTAGTTTAGATTCTAAACCACAAATCTGATCCTACCAGTGTGGAATTAAGATTTATAAGAAATAGACATTTGGTCTTGGTCCCCTGTTCCTGGCAAAACCCTTGTGATTTCCAATATAAGAGCTAGAGGTCACCTTTTGTTACGATAGAGGTGTTGCCATTCCTCAAATAGCTCCAGGGTAATTAAAGTGAAATGGAGGTCTTTTGTCATTCATATACAAGCCCCTCCTCCCCCACCACACCAGAGTTTATGTTAATGAGGTGACTTTCGGAAAGCCCCCAAGGACAGAGGCTGGTTGTCAGGGGACCCCAGCCATGTGATTGAAGGGTGGTAACTTTCAGTCCCGCCCCACCCCTCACCTCTGGGAGGGATGCAAGGGAGGAGGCTGAATTGATCACCAGTGGTCAATGGTATGATCAGTCGTGCCCAGGTAAGCCTGAACGTGCAGGGTCCGGGGAGCTCCCAGGCTGACCCGTGGAGATGCTGGATGAGCGGGGGCACCTCGGGAGGGTGTAGAAGCTCTGCACATTTTCCCACCTTTCCCACATACCTCTTAGGTATCTCTCGCCAGGCTGTTTGTCTGTATCCTTTAGTACCCTTTGTAATAAACCGATAACCTAGAGTTAAGGAACAAAAATTCAACTGAGTAAACTTGAGCATCTAATTGGCTTTATTCAACAATTCAGGAATGGGGCCGCACCCCTTCTAGTAGGTAGGCTCTCTGAGCAGGTGTACAAAACAGGAGATTTTAATATGCGGAAGGAGGTGGGGCAAGAAGGTTATTAGCAAAAGAAAAGAGATTGCTTCAGGCCAGGTCACCTTTTGGGGAAAGGGAACAACAGGGGTCTTATTATGTGGCTCACCTCACTAGTGCTGCTCAGAGGATTTCAGATCGACTGTTTAAAGGTCACGTTTCTGGGAGCAGGTGAAACTGCAATTATGTCCTGGTTTTGCTCTCATGGGGGCTCAGGACTCCACTGTGGGCCCGTCATTTCTCCTCCGACATAAGTAAACTTATTTCTGAGTTCTGCAAGCCGCTCTAGAAAATTCATCAAAAAAGAGGGCATGGTAGGAACCTCTGATTTACAGTTGGTTGGTCGGAAGCACAGGCGACAACTTGCAATTGGAATGTGAAGTGGGGGTGAGGGGACCGTCTTGGAGGACCGAGCCCTTAACCTGGGGGATCGGAGGCTGTCTCCAGGTAGGGTGTCAGCGTTGGGATAAGACGTGGAACACCCAGCTGGTGTCAGAGAATTGCTTGAAAAACTCACTCTTGTGGTGTCAGAAGTGATGTGAAGTGGAGTGTTCTGAGGACCTGAGAGCTCTGAATACTCAGACTATTACTGTATGTCATCTAAATGAAAGCAGTAGAGTTTTCCCTTACATCCAGATTCCTCTTTAAACCTTTCTGGGAAAAAAAAGGAGAAAGATTTGAAATTCCATAGCACTGTTAGGCAAAAAGACAGACATGAGCAGGGTAGAGAGAGAGTAAAGGATGCAAAGAGTTAATCAGATAAAACCAGAGAGCTGGAAAGAACTCACAGAGTTAATTAGTTGAAGTTTCAAGGGTCAGGAGTGACTTGGAATGTCCAGACACTCCCCCAGATGAAAAACAACTCCCCAGATGAGAAGCTTTTAAGCACAGACACTCACCAGATAAAGAAAACACCAAGGCACAGCCCATGTCTTCATTTTACCAATTAGATCAGGCCTCCCAGGCCAAGGATTGTCAATCAAGGATTTCTCCACCCTGTCAAAAACCCCAAAAAGAAGCCTCACAGTAAGTAGTTGAGGCCTGCTCGGTTACTGTTACAGTGCAATACAACTTACTTTGCTTTCTTGACTTTGGGTTCATGTCTCACTCTATCTGACCTCCCTACAACATCAAACCAAACTCCTTCCTAACACCACCATATGTAGGGAAGGCTCTTCATAAACTCTCCAGCCTCTCTGGTAGCTAATAGTCTTCTGGAGCATTCACCCCACTTTCTTGCCCATCCTTCAAAATTCACTTAGCTTATCTTCTCCCTCACCCTTCCTCAAACACCCAAGATAGACTAAGCAGAGATGTGACTGAAATCCTGATCAGGGGAGTTTTAGCATGGCGATCTGTCTGGGTGGGTTGGAGAGCCTAAGGGATTTATTTTGAAAAACCATTTGCAAGCACCAAATAATTTTCCTCACTTGTGGAGTATAACAAGGAAGCAAAACTGAAGGAACAAAACAGCAGCAGACTCACAGACTCCAAGAAGGGACTAGTGGTTACCAAAGGGGAGGGGTGTGGGAGGGTGGGTGGGGAGAGAGGGAGAAGGGGATTGAGGGGTATTATGTTTACATGGTGTGGGGGGTCATGGGGAGAACAGTGTAGCACAGAGAAGGCAAACAGTGACTCTGTGGCATCTTACTACACTGATGGACAGTGCCTGCATTGGGGTACGGGTGGGGACTTGATAATACGGGTAAGTGTAAGTAACCACATTGTTTTTTCAGGTGAAACCTTCGTAAGAGTGTATATCAATAATACCTTAATAATAAATAAATAAATAAATAAATACCATTTGCAAAAGATGGACATTATTTTTCCTTGCTTCTCCAAAAGAAGGAACAGTGAATGTAAGATTTCTGGAATGGGAACAGTCTTGATACTGGGAATTAAATTTGAAGTCTGCAAGAAAATGGAAGACATCCAAGTGTCACTTTCCAGTTGACACAGCTCCTGAATGCAGAGTGAAATGAAATGCATGTAAAATGAGGTCACAGAATGATGATGTGCTTATCCAGCATGAAGCTTACACCCGTCGCTTACACCCATCACCAGGCACCCACCATCCTCCTCTTGCACCCACTCCAGCTGTTCTCAGCTGAAAGGCGCCACTCTGCTGTTCCCAGTACAGACCCCTCCCCACCACAACCCCGCGCCATACATTTGTTCACCCCAGCTTCAAAATCTGTGTATTAAAAGCTTGTACCAAAGTAGTAATTCAGTAACAACTGCTTAAAATAAAATAGAAATGAGCAGGGTACTCTAGGATCTTACAATTAAGACAGCTAAAATACAAGGTAGCCTACCATGAAACAGAGAACATCATGGAGCCAATGAAGTAAGTGTCCGTGTAAGGTACAAATGGTGACCCAAGGACATAAATATGAAGTTAAATGGCCATCAGATTAATATTCCAAAACCTCTCTACATTAATGTGAAATATTCTGTTAATCATCTAACTGATTTATGTCCTGAAGTGTCATATAACGCAATGGCAATATAAAAATGTACAAAAAAAACAGTGTATGTCAATAAACACAGCTTCCAAGAAGGTGTCTATAGACATTTAACACTGTCTATATAAAAGGCTATTTTATTTGAGGTGGGTTTTTGAAGAGGCCAGTAGAGATTAGGGGTCTGCCAAACTCTTTATGAGAAGCTAATCTGCAATTACTCACTTGTTATATAAAGAAAATCTGCCTCCTGTGGAGACTGGGGATTCGTTAAGGGCAAGGATAATTTCTGATTTACTCTTCTCTGTTTCCCCAGCAGATAGCCAACAAATATTGACTGGCACCCTTGTTTGAGTAGTAGAGGGAGAGTAGGACAGTGTCCGGGAAGAGGGAGAATAGTCAGCGTTGTGTCCTGAAGGATGCTGGAGGCTGAGCTTGCAGAACCAGTCAGCTGCTGTGGAAACGCAGAGCAAGGAACTAAAGCCAGGGGGCCCCCAGAACAGTGCGAGCTGTGACAATCTGCCCTAGAAGACTACAGGACAGCTGGGCATCTGGATTTACAAATTGGCTCTATAATGAGAATACCCACACTTATAATAGAAACCTATCATTTTCCGGGGATTACCCAGGAATTCTCCTTAAAGTATAATTTAGGGAACTGCCTTTGTTAATTCCCTTATTTCTTTATCCATACTAGGCCATATCTGTTCACCTGCTTCTTTTTTATTGACTAGATTAGGGGTCAGCAACCTACGTGCAGCCTGGTTTTATATGACCCCTGGGCAAAAGGTGGTATTACCTTTTTATTTTATTCTATTAACTTTTATTTTAAACTGCACTATAGTTGATATACAATATTATGTTGGTTTCAGATGCACAGCATAGTGATTCCACAACTATATACATTACCAAATGCTAAATGCTCACCATAGAGTAGTTGCCATCTGTCCACATACAAAGATATTACAATACTATTGACTATGTTTCCTGTGCTTTGCTTTCATCCCTGCAACTAAAGCATTACCTTTTTAAATGGCTGGGAAAAAAATCAAAGTAATATTTAATGACCCATGAAAATGATATGAAGTTCAAAGTTCAATGTTCACAAATGGTTTTGTTTGGACATAGCCATGCTCATTCATTTACATACACTTTGGTGCTACAATGATACAGTTGAATACTTGCAACAGAGACCCTATGGCCCACAAAACTGAAGATATTTATGAGCTGGCCCTTTAAGAAAAAGTTTACTGACCAGATCAACCCACCCATAGAAAGGTCAGTGTGAAAGTGGTAGGTCAACCAGGTAAACGTTAGAAAAGATAAAATGTGCAAGTTTTCATTGGTGCTCTTCCCTCAGGAGGAGGCTTCAAACCATAGACTTCAAGTACTCAGTTCCCTTCAACAAATTTTCTCCATTTCAGCCTAATACCATTAAGTATTTGATCACCTAGCTTCCTTTGCTTTAATTGTGATTTTGTTTCATTGGTAGGACAGCCCGTATAGATAACATTCACATTGTAAGGTCTCTGAGTCTTTCGCCTTCCTGTCATAGTGATTTTATATCGGAAATTGAAGACTTGGCCTCTGACTGTGATTGGCTGCCTCAGAGCTTGCGTGTGGGGAGAGAATTCAGCACTCTGAGCTCAATGTAATTGTAAACTAATACATTGGCTTTCTTAGGCAATCACGGTAGCCTACTTCACACTGTCCATTCTTAAGAGATGGACTTGCTGTTGGCGAAATCAGGGCAGTGCCTGGAACACACCAAGCTCCTGATAAATTTTACAGATTATTATTAAAGAATTTCCTCTAGGGGATTCAAGGCATTGATAGGAGTTATTTTTTTAGTAAACTGCATTTTATTACATGTAATACACTACATCGAGAGTCTTATTTAGTGTGATTCTGTTACCTTAAATTTGTTTGTTCCTAAATAATTCAAACTTGAGGTCCTGGACCTACAAAACAAAGGATTAGAATTTGAGCACTATTTACTCATTCATTATTCATTTACCCAATGTTCACTGAATATGTACCATGTACAAATCAAAATCACTGCACTAGCCTCTGGGGTTCAAAATATGAATAAGATATCATCTTTGCTTTGAAGGAGCTCACAACATTCAAACAAAGACATAAATATAAAGATACAGGAACGTATGAACAGCAATTATGGCAAGGAGACACAAGGAGCATCCTAAGCGAATCAGTGGGAACTTCAGAAAGAAAGTAATGCTGGGGCTGATACTTAGGGCAGTGCTGGGGAGTCACTGAAACTACCAGTGTTTTACATTTTTTAACTCATTCAGTGTTCTCAGTGATATGCTGCATAGATACTATTATTATCCCCATTTGTCAGATGCAAAAACTAAAGCTCAGAGTCGTTGAGTTTTGTCCCAAGACAAGGCAGGAATCAAATGGCAGAACAAGGATTTGAACCAAAGTCTTTCTAACTCCAGAAGCCATGTTCAATAGGAGCACCACGGGATGATGCCACGCGCATACATTTTGAAGGAAAGTCATGCAAACAACTGCCACTACTTCTTCCTGCCTTGATTTTCACGTTAGACCTTAACGAGTTATTCCTTACCTCTTTCCCCTTGAAAACAGCACACAAAAGCTTCATATGTTGTAAATCGACCTGAGGAAACATATAAGGGAAAACACAAATGCCAAATGTGGTCAAATAATGTGTTACAGAATTTGTTCCCATTGTGCCTTTAATTGACAATAACTTAAAAGATGGTGAATGTCCCTCTTAGCTTCACCTTTCATTTACTCCTTCATCAAGCTCTACCCAAAAGGGTCCCACTCTTACACACAGTCAAGGTTTGTGGACCTCAAAATAGAAAGGGAATAGAATGACAGCATCTTAAGTGGCTTAAAGGGATCAATTTTTATCTTAAAGGACTGGGTAACTACAGGTTTACTAGCTCATAAATTCCTCTTTTAAGATTCTATCTGGGAGAGTTATTTATTTAAAGTACTCTAGACACTTGGAATTTATAGGTTAAGTGCCTGGTTTTAAAAAAATTTGATGTCCCCTTAGCAATTGGTAACTTTTTGGAGACACATACTGGAGTAAGGGATCAGGTTAAGTCTCAAAGTTCAGAATTAAACCTTAGATCAAAGAGTACACTTCAGGAAATTAATGGTCACAATTTTTCTTAGTATTAAAATCAGGAGAATCAGCAGGATTCTTGAGTTCAGCATGTCCTAAAGGACTGTCAGAAGCTTGATTGTGGTAGACCACCAAATGTCGAGAATATGGGATCCCAACACAAACAGCAGTTTTTTTTTCTTTGATTCTTACTGCTCTTTAACTTGTATTAAAATCTCTTACACTCTTTATATAACAGAGTTGTAGTGTGGGACCCCTGGAAGGTTAGCTTGACCCCCACCTCCATTTTGTGTCCCCCATCTTTGAATAACTATGTGCCTCCATTTTGTGTCTTCCATTTTGAATAACTTAACTATGTGCCTCCATTTTGTGTCCCCCATTTTGAATAACTTAACTATGTGCCTCCATTTTGTGTCCTCCATTTTGAATAACTTAACTATGTGCCTCCATTTTGTGTCCCCCATTTTGAATAACTTAACTATGTGCCTCCATTTTTTTCTTTGCCCTTCCCGCTCAAGCCACGCCCAATTTCCAAAAGTATAAAAGCAAAAAGGGAACTTTGCTCGGGGTCTCGGACAGAGTCCTGTGTTTTGATGGGCCACTGAGACCCTAGTTCAAACTAGCAATAAAGACCTGTTTTGCTCTTACATCTCATGACTGAGGCTGGTGACTGCGGCTCCACACGGGGGACTCAAGGAAACGGGGCACAACAGTAGGCCCCAGGTTAAGGCACTCATTTTTGCAGCTAAAATGGAAACCAAGGAATGTATTCTCGAGGACAAGCTTAAATTTTCGGTTCCTTGCAACACTTGAATGTGGCTAATCCTAAATCATCTACCCTGGATAAGAACATTTGTCTCACCTCACGCATTACATTTTTGATCCTTTGTAACCCACAAGATTTCTGCTAGCTACCAGGAAGAGGGAGGCAGGTGAGCCATCTCAATATCTAAGTGACCCTCGTAGGGAAGGACCCGTTTTTAGGTTCTTTTGATTGGTCTACTAATTAAGTTGACATCAGTCAGTTTAACGGGGAACAAACAAATTTAATTACGTAGTACGGGGACCCGCCCCTCCAAAAGAACATGAGATGCACACGCAGTCAGGTAACTGAGGCTTATATGCCATCCTGAACTAAGGAGAAGGGCTGGGGGTGTGAGACTTCAAAGGGGGAGGAAGACGATTCACAGGAAGGTGGGAAGAGTGAATGTCGTGCAGAGACAGTGGGTCGCAGGGGAGTTGGATCCCTGGGCCCCATGGTGCTTCCCCCCAGCTTACCACACCTCGCTCATATTCTTGTGATAGTCCTCTTCCTGGTCCTAGATATAAATACTTTTAGCCTTGAAGGGGGACATAACAGCTCTTCCTTGGTCTTTTGGGGCTTAATTGACTTCAGCCCAAAGTAATCCACATACGAAAGTGGCACATTTTGGAGAGGCTGGTTCTGTGCCCCTTCACTTTCAACGGCCAGCAAGTGTAGTGTTCTCGCTCCCCTCTTGCATTCTTGGGGTCTTACTTTAAGACCCTTAATGAAGTGTTTATCATTGTATGTGGACTATTAAGATCAAGGAGAAAGTTGTTTGAATTGGAATGGAAGCTGTTATAGAAGCTATCGTCATATGTTCGGAGACTCCATTTGTAATAAAAATATTCCAACATTCTTCAGTCTCTGCCTTATTTGGATCTTAGATAATAATCACGATAACTGAAACCAATATTTTCCTATTTTTGTGTTAAATAACTCTGAATGAAAGCATTTTTTTCCTGCTTTTATGTTAAAAATTACTAGGATCAAGTAAAAATAGCTACTCTCTCACTTAATTTTAGAAAGTAAAACTATGAACCAACTAAAATAGTCTATTCATCAAGCTTTCTGATCAATACTTACTCAAGACCCTCAACCAGTTCTCCTAAACAATTCAAAACTATTATGGGGTACACTTTGTGGAAGCCCACCCAACTCCCTGCTTTGCAAGATCCATCATAAAATTGCTCTGCCCTGGCCCGAAAACCCTACAAATACTGCCTCCTGACTCTTCCCTTTTGAGATACAACCAACACTGTCAAAGTGCTGTTTTCCTTATTGCAGGAAGCCTAAAACTTAGCTTTGCTTGATCCATGGGGCTTCTTGGTGGTCTTCAGGAGGCAGATCCCAGATCAAGGAGGTGGGTCCTGATCATGCCAAGGTGGTCAGCCCACATACCCCTCCTGCCCTCCAGGAGGAAACACTCCCCAGCCTCACCTCCCCTGATTTTCATGTTACTTTACTCACTTGCTTTTTTTTTTTTTTTTTAATAACTTTTACAATTTACCTTGGCGACTCTAAGCAGAGAAGGAAACCTTTTCAATGAGAATTATGATATAAAGTACCTGGCAATGGATTCCCTGCCCTCCAGAATTCTCAGGAATTCTCAGCAAGCTAACTGTGCAAAACTTACCCAGTCATTTCATCATACTAGCAATAAAAAGACCCCGAATGCCATGCAGTCCAATTTGGGGGAACCATTTGTCATATGTTAAGAAAGAATTTACTGTACTTTTTGTTTGCGAAACATGATATAGTAGGCACAAAACTGATAAGAACAATGCAATATTGCCACTTTTTGGTGAAAGTTCCCAATGCAAAACCGAGTGTTTGCTGAGGGTTTACAGGAACCTCTGCTGGCACAGTGTGAGGACAGCATCGTGAGTCCTGAACGTCATGCAGAGAGTGTATGGGTCAGCCCAGGCCCGGACGCCCAGCAGGAACACCGTCAGGGAGTGGGGAAGGCTCTGTATTTTCCATTTCTAGCTAACTGTGGCCGATGCTAGGTCTCAGGAGAAGCCCAGAGCAGGTCCCTTCTGTGAAGGAAAGTGCAGATTTCCAGATGATTCAGGCAGCTAGGGAGAATGGCTGAGCAGCACAAACAAGCCCGTGCAGACAAGATTCTGAGCAGGGCTCCAGCATGGCACTAGGCATCTGGGGGAACGACACGTGCACCACATCTGTGCCTACAGTCACATCGCGCCAGGCCTGGACCAGCTGCTCCCACATCTGGTACCCGGTTTTCATCCTGCGGCTTTTTTTTCACTATCTTCTCATGTGTTCCTCTGGCCTCTCTCCTGTTTCTTACAGCTCATACCTTTTTCTCTCTTAGTTTTCTCATTCTGGTGGCACATATCCTCCAGCAGTTTCTTTAATGTTATATGGAAAGTATTCTTTACTCTTTGCCGTTCTTCATATACACTGATACTTGTTTGATAATTTCACTGAACAGACAGTTTTTTGTTGGAAGAAATTTCCCTTCAGAATTTTTAAAGCATTGCTGTTCCCAGTGATGGTGCAGGACATGCTAGCCCCAAACATGGCACCTCGGCCTATGAAATATGTCAAACTGAAGGAGTCTGAGAAACAACGGAAGCAGGAGGTCACTCAGCATTGCCCCCCCTTCCCTGAAAGGAGGCAATAAATCTCCCATATGAATTACCCTCCCTGCAGCAGGAGGAAGAGGTGGAATTCGGGACCCAGAAGGCTGTATAAACAAACCTTCTTATTTCTTTACCATCTACTACCCACAGCCCAAACCCCTTTATCTTGTCAATGCTACACAAATTTATTATTTCTTTGTCTAAAGGCTCCCTGCTCTAGTCACTTCTTCAGGTCTTCATTCTCTTGTGAAGATTCCGACGTACGTGTAAAAACTCAATAAAATGTGTCTGTTTTTCTTCTATTAATCTGTCTTTGTAAATTTAATTTTCAGACGCAGCCAGAGACCCTAAGAGGGCTGAGGAAAATTTCCTCCCCTCTATCACATGACTGCTGGGAAGTCCAGAATGTGTCTGACTCTTTTTGTCCTGCATTGCCTCCCAACCCCCTTTCTGGAAGGCTGAGAAGCATGTTTTTTGTCCAAAATGTTTTCCATTTCATATGCTTTGGTGTGGGATCATTTCAATCTGTTCTGATGGGCTCTTTCAATCTGAAAATTTGTGTCTTTCAGTTCCGGGAATTTTCCTTGAATTATTTCATTGCTGATTTCTTCCTCTCTGTTCTTTCTTCCCTGGAAATCCCATTATTTGGCAGCTAACCATCATAGATTGGTTTAATTTCTTATCTTTTTTCTCCTATTTCATATCTCTTTGTCTTTTTGCTGTTCTTTCTGTGTAATTACCTCAATTTTATCTGTCAGTTCTTTATTAATTTTCATTTCTTTTATTTTTAACTTGCAAAAGCCCTTCTTTATCCTATGAATATTCCTCTTTTTTAAAAATAACATCCTGTTCTTGTTTTAAGGAAGAAGTATCTTCTCTTACCTCTCTCAGGATTGAAGAATGGAAAACTACAGAAACCACAACTTGAAAAATGGAAAAACTGCACAAAAACCACAATTTTGCCTAACAAACAATTTCAGCAACGGCTCAGCTTGGACCCAGGTGTTCGGGAAAGATAAAACCACAGTTTTTCCACAAGCAGCCTTGCCTCGCCTATCAAAGCAGTCAGAGGCTCAACTCACTTGCAAATTCTGAGCAGTTCCTTCCTGTCCTTGCCCCCCTCTTCCGCTGCCCCTCCCCTTCCCTTGCTAACTTCCACCCTAAAACCATCCTTCACTAACTCCTCCCCCAAAAAACGTTATAAAACTCAAGTGCCAAAGCTTCTCAGAGTCCATTTGACCGATTTCATTTGGCCAGTGTCTCCTTTGCCTGGCATATTTCTAATGAACTAAGCTTGGTTGTTTATTCTTGCCATCATAACAGATTTCTTTGGTGGCTTCTTCTGGGAAGCTTTGACTAAACAGAATTTATGTCAAGTTTTCTTTCACCTACACATTCTGTTTTCTCCAAAGTGCTTTTTCTGCCTCTTAGGGTTTTATTTTGTGTAACAGACTTTCTTCAGAGTTCTGGAAGTCTTTGGTGTTCCGTTCATGATTAAGAGTGAAGGACTACAGAGCGAAAGTGCAGAGTGCATGGAGAACTCTTGTATGTTTTGTGTTCATTATAGGGCCGTTTACTTGTTAGATAATCCCAAATGTCAGTTCCTCTGCTTCTTCTCTCTTGGGCTACATAGATTCCCTCAGAGAAAGGTGTGCCCATCTCCTGCCTAGAGGGCAAAGATATACATGCCATGGTTTGGGGACTGAAAGGTTGATGGGGAGTATGCAGCAGGAGGTGGGGCCTTAGCCCACAGGAGGCATGTGATGTGTAAGCCTCCATTTTTGCACAGCACCAGTGCCCTCGACTGTATCTACTGTTCCTGCATCCAGGGACTTCCATCTCTATCCTCTCCAGACGCTCCAACTTCTACTGGAGTCAAGGAGCAATAGTCATCCAGTGCCATGGTCTTAGGGAGAGGACAGGTGGAGACAATTTGAGTCGGTGGGTGACTCTGCAATATAATCACACCTGTTTTCCATTTTTTCCACTGTTGCCCCAGAATTCAGCTTTCTCAGTTCTAAGTTGCTTTGCAGTCCATTTGTTTTCCAGCTTGCAAAGATTTATTGTTGTTGTTCTCATCTTCATGCTTTCATGCCTTCCTTTTTGTTTTTTAATACCGCTATTACAGTTTTAGGAGGGAACAAAATCAGATCGGCATGCTCTACCCACTATCTTAATTCAGAAGGCCTCTAGTGGTTTTTCATTAGCTATGTGGCATTGCACCAGAAACTCATGTGCAGAGTCAACAGTTTTCTAAGGGATCAACAGTTTTGTAAGGGCTCCTTCAAGAGAAGGCAAACTGTTTTTGGAACTTCTATGCAGGTCATAAGATTAAGCAATGAAATGGCCTGACTACTGAACACTTTTCAAATGCAAAATTTAATCAATGAATAGTTTAGGAAATGGATGCGGCAGCTTCCTCTTCCAAATTTCTCCTCCTCTGCCTTTTCCAAATCACAAGTCGTAAGTGTTGTAGTTTAAAGAATGCACAGGTATGAGGTGGGGGAAGAAGGGAGAGGAAGAGAGGAAGGGGGGTGGAGAGAGAAGAATGAGGTTGTGCCTGTGCAGAAGGTACTGGAGGAAGGATCTGACCTCTGCCCTTCTAGGGTTGATAGCTGGGTCTATGAAATAAACTGACAACAGGCAGATCAACAGGAGAAAAGATATACAAATGTGTTGATTTTTAATGTTACATGCACAGGGCATCCCGGGGGGAAAAAAGTGAATCCTCAAAAAAATAGTGAGATTTGAGAGTTTATATGCAGTCTTACTAGGGGCAGTGAAAGGAGGATTAGGCTGCCGAGGGAAGGGTAGATAATTTTTAGGAAAGGTGAGTGAGCGTTTAGAACAGATGGGAGCTCTGAGAGTCTGGGACAAAGCTTGTGGCGCAGACTCCCAGCCTCCTCTCCTGTGACAGGAGTCATCTCACCTGGTTAATGAAATCCAGGGGAGAAGATAATATGATAATTTATTTCCTTTTGCAAGATCTATATCTAAGCAAATGAAGAGAGTTCAGAGAAAGCCTCTTCCTTTGTTATTTTTCAAGAACCTTCAGCTCCAAATAATACTTTGCCAAAGAAGCATATTTTAGGGCATATTTAGGGTCCTCGTGCTACCTTGGTAGGGTTATCCATTCTAAGGCCTGGTCCTCAGTTTGGAAATTAAAAGGATAAATGCACCCAAACTTGACTGACCCACAAACTCAAGAGATTCATTTATCCATTCTTTGACTAAATAATTCGTGTCCACTATGTGTCAGTCTTGGTGCTGAGGGTACAGCAAAGAAAAATCAGACTCATCCTAGCCCTTACGGTGCAAATGATCTAATATATGGAAAGATTTCTGCTGTTATATTTGTTGCTGACGCACGACATGCCACGTGGTACTCCGAAAGCCCACTGCCTGGTTCCCAATCAAGTCGAACAGGTATGAGATCGTCCAGAATACTTTCCAGATTCAGCCAGAATTTCTTGCTCTTCAGCTTCCCTTTTATAGATGCCCTACAGCCCTAACGGCTTAACAGCTATTAAAAACATTCCTTCTGTAGAGAAAATGAAATACCCTTCATCAGATCTCTGCTTTCTAGTTACAGGAACATTCCAGTCGTGCCTGTCTGAGATCACTTCTTGCTGATCTTGATTGGAGCTGGGGTATCCCCGTCTTTTGTTTTTTTCCAATATTTAAGACAGGCACAAACATATAAAGAACAGCTCAGCAGGCACAATTATACTCACTCTCTAGCTGAAAAAATAAGTGATTCCCAAGGCATTTGATCCCTGGTTTACATGCCTCCCCACCTTTCCCTCTAAAAGGAGGCCACCACCCTGAAGTTGGTGTTCCATGACATATTTGTTTCATGACATGTTTGCATAGTTTCACAATATACCTATGTATCCTTAAGCAAAATAGAGCATTATTTTGTGTGGTTTTTACCTTCCCTAGTGGTTTCCTATTATACTCATTCCATTGCATTATTTATTTTTGGTGAGTGGCATAGAGATGAAAATACAGACATAGGAGAGGCATACCTTAAAGTTTATTGTATATTAGCAATGTGTCCTTTGATACTGCTTTGGCAATTTGTAGTCCACCCTGTAGTATATAAGAGTTCCTGTGGCTTCAAAGTGTCCTCCACATTTCTGTCTCCCTCATCATCAATGAGAACCTTTTCATGTTCACTGGCTATTTTGTTCTCCACTTTTGTGAGTTGGTATATACAGAATTTAAGTTCCATGAATACCAGAACTTTGTATTTCCAGCACCATGTATCTACATTGTAGATATTCAATATATATTTTGTTGAACATTTGTCAACAAGTCTTATCATTTGACTGAACATTGTAGGCAAGGAAAAATTGTCCTTGATGGTTGGGTCTGAAAATTAAATTGATGAAAACTGATTAATAGAAGAAAAGCATACACATTTATTTAAGTTTTGCATGAAGCCTTCACAAGGAAATGAAGACCTAAAGACACAGACCGGAGCCCTTTTATGCTAGGTTTGATAGAAGAGCAGCCAGTACAGGGGGATCTGAGAGGTTAAGGGGTGTGAGGGCCTTGCCGCCAATGGGAGACACTTACCAAGGCCCGTTTGCTAGGCTTCTTCTCCGTGTCCTTTTGCCTTTGAAGATGAGGCTGTTCTTTCCTTTTGGGTAGAGGGAGGGCACCACGCACATGAGCGTTTTGTGACCTGTTTCAGGGAAGAGAGAGCGGGTGTAGAGAAGGCAGAAATAAGAAAACTAATTGTGGTGTTTTGAATTTAATTCTTAAAGAAATCGCAGGGCTGGAGAGGAGCTAAAACACACCTTACCCAGACCCTGAGAAACCCCCGTGTGGCTCGAGTCCCGCTACCCAGGAGACGGAAATTCTCGCAGCTGCCTGGTGCCCAGACCCCTGGGAACAACTTGGCTGAACACTGATTACTATAAAACCCCAAAACGTTTCCCTTTCGGGGCTGTAGTCTCTCTGACTCAGCCCCTCACTGTCTCTGTTGTGAAGTCTTCTATTAAGTCTCGCGGGCCCCGGTCTGGACTCCTGCGTTTCCTTGGCTTTCCTGACCTAACGCGGGGTGGAGGTCACAGCGATTGTATTGCTTCTGCTCTTACTCAAATGTCCTCATCTTAAAATATTTAATATGCTAAGGTGCCATATTGGGATAGCATTTCCTGAACCCCATCTATATCAATGACAGTCCATAGCTTATGTGAACTTCTAAAAATTATCCTTTTCTTGATACGTTAGATTTTTAAAAATATGTTTGAGTGCTAATCTTTTACAGGTTATATGTGTAGCAAATGTGTTCTCTCAACGTACGGCTTGTCTTTTACCATTTTTTAAAAAGCGACTCTTGATTCACAGAGGTTTCTCATGTTAACACAGTTTCCCATTGAGCATGGAAAAGTCAAGGGCGGGTGTTCCAACCTGCCAGGTGCCTCTGGTCCTTGTAGTGATTCAGGAGCCCAGGTTTCTTCCAATTTGAGGCTACATCCTTTCCTGGGACTTGGTTCTATTGGCTTCGTTGAAACAAGGTTGCAGCTACACCCATGCCCCCGACGGCAGGAAAAGGTAAGGAGAGGGTGGGCCCACGTGCTGTAGGAGGGAAGGCGGGGGCACCCACACAGTCTACTCTGCACCTGGGGAGAACTGGTTCCCGTAACTGTATCTAATCACAACGGAGGGAGAAACGTCACCCAGGCTAGGCAGCTACTGCAGCCTTCTTCTCCCTGGAGAAAGGGGAGAAAGATTTCTACGTGTACAGGAAAAAGCTTGACCACAAGGACCTTTCCCTCTTCATCTATTACTTGGAAGTGTTTGTATGGTTGCAACGATCTCTTCCTTGAAAATCAAATACATCTCCCATCTGAAATTTTAAGGCCTTAATTTTTTTTTTTCATGGGAATTTTTAAAATTTAGGAATGAAGTACTTTATGGTAATAGAACCGTTTAGCCTTATTATTTCTTCTTAAGTTTGGGTAGGTTATCTTTTTCCAAGAAAATGGAACTCTGGATCTAAATTTTCAAATGTATTGACACAAAGTTATTTGTATAATTACTGTTTAAGCATTGCTTAAATACTTGCCGAACCTGTCATGACCTCCCCCTGTTTCTGATCCGAATACTAATTATGTGTGACTTTCCCCCTTTCGTTTTCCTCTCGCCAGAGGTTGTCTGTTTTATTAGTGTTTTCAAATAACCAGCTGTTGGCTCTGCAGATGCTCTTTATTGTGTCTTTGATTCCTAGTTTCTTATTTTCTGCTCTTATCTATTATCTTTCTGCTTTTGTTTATTCAGTTGTTCTTTTTTCTTACTTCTTAAGCTCATTAATTTCCAGCATTATCAGCAAAAATACACATTTAAAACTAAAAACTTTTCTCTACACACTGCTTTTAGATGCATTCCAGAAGCTTTGATGTTTGGTATTTTCGTGATCACTCAGTTTAAGATTTCTTAATTTCTGTTATGATTTCTGCTTGGCCCCATGGGTTATTTAATGATGTAACTTTAAATTACCAAATAAAATGTAAGTTATCTTTCTTTTAATTTTTAATTTAATTGCATTACAGTCAGCAACTGTGGCTGGTAGGGTATTCTGAATACAAGGCACTGTTACCCTCCTCTCTTACTTGAGCCCCTTTACCTTGAAATAAACCTGTCCTTCTTAACTCTTCCTCTAGGACCTGTCACTAGCCCAAATGACACACGACACATGACTCCTTGAGTGAGTGGAGCATAGGATCAAACTGCAACTCATGCCACATATGTGTTTGTTAGCCTGTTATACAATTCATCATTTGCAATGCTAGGAGGTAGCATTTATTGAAGGCTCACATGTTTCAGGCACAGCACTAAGAATCTTATATACATCATCTTATTTAATCATCCCAACAACACCATGATACAACCACAACCCCAAAAGCATTCACTTTGCAGACAAGGAAATTGAGGCATTGAAAAATTAAATAAACTTTCCCCAAGTCACACAACTTCAAGTGGTTGCACCAAGAGAAGAACCCTGCGTTTCTGGACCCCAGAGCTGATGCTACATAAGCACTCAAATGATGCTTGTTGAACAAAGAAGTCTCCCTTTCAGTAATTCGTGGCCAAAATGAAGTTTATTACACTGGGTACTGCATTCACATAATATTCTTTATTATCACTTTACATAAAACACTCAAAACTTATTGAAAATGCTTAGATATTGTTCTGCCCGGAGTTTCAGGTCCCGGGGGTGAATAGACAAGTCCACAGCAGCACTGCAAAAGCAGAGAGGATTTTATCGCTAGCTTGAGCTCGGGTCCCAGTCGCATCCGACGCAGCGGAGCCTTGACCAGGGACCCCAACCCTTGATTTCAACATCCTTATATAGGGTTGGGTTACATAAGGCAGTTGGCAACACTCGCGCAGGTGGTTCGTGCTCGTTTCCGGGTGACCTACTTTACCTAGGGGTGGCAGTACTTGATTGGCTGGGGTGAAGGGGCTTTCCCTGACCTGAGGTCTTACTTAAGTTGTGCGGTTTTCCTGTTTGCCTGCTTTGCTCGGGTGGAATTTTCCAGCCTGGGGTTGTGCATGCTCTGACAGCTCAGAGATTCTCTCCGCCTTGTCTCTACAATATGTGGAATTATCTTACTTGTAGACTATTGCAAGTCATCTACAAAGCAACAAGAATTACAAGACAGCTGCTAACTATCTGTTAGTATCAGTTGTTTTGGTTTTACATGTTTTTCTGACAAACCAGTAGACAACCTCTAACCACATTCTTTTAAATGTTTCCTGTTAATGCTGTTGAAGCTCCGTAAATTATAAAATTTCTAAATTGCTTAAGATACTTTTCAATCTTCCCCAAAAGTTACTTTTGTTGTTTCTTCTTCTAGACATAAAACTTTTCTCTCATGACATATGTCATTTTCTACAGTTATGTGTACACTTAAACATTTTTATCGTATATTTATAAAATAAATAAGAAACTGAAGATATGTCATGGAGTATACTTTGTTACTCATTTTTGAAGTTAATGAGGTTTTTCTTTTTTGGTGTTTCCTTCTCGTATTTAATGACAACAACCAATTTTTCAAATTATCTTTTGATTTGAATTATCTACTGTTTCTACCTAAAATGAAAAACTTACAATATGCATGTTAAATTGATAAAGCTAGTAGTGATTAATCATCTATATTTTTTATTGTATGAAATAAATCTAATATAAAATCTATCATTTTAACCATTATCACCACTCTCCATTTCCAGAATTTTTTTCAGCATCTCAAATAGAAGGTGTATCCATTAAATGATAGTTCTCTATTCTCCCCTCCCCCAGGCCCTAGTAACCTTTATTCTACTTACCGTTTCTATGAATTCCCTAATCTAGGTGCTTCATATATGTGGAATCAGACAATATTTGTCCTTCTGTGTCCAACTTATTTCACTCAGCACAATGTTTTCAAGGTTCATCCACATTGTAGCATGGATCAGAATTTCATTCCTTTTTAAAGCCAAATAATATTCCACTGGGTATATGCCACATTTTATTTATCCATTCATCTACTGATGGATATTTATGTTGTGTCCACTTTTTGGCTAATGTGAATAATGCTTCTATGAACATTGGTATAGAAGCATCTATTTGAGTCACTGCTTTCAAATCTCTTGGTTATATACTTAGGAGTGGAATTGCTGGATCATATGGTAATTCCATGTTTAACTTGTTGAAGAATCACCAAACTGTTTCCACAGCATTGAATTATTTTATATTCTGACCAGCAACACATAAGGGTTTGAGTTTCTCCCCATCCTTGCCAATACTTGTTATTTTTTTTTTTTTTGTATGGTAATAGATATCTTAGTGAGTGTGAAGTGGTATCTCATTGTAGTTTAATTGTCTATATTTAATTCTCATTTGAGAGGTAAGGGAATCAAAATTAAGAGAGATTTTAAATAGACTTACCCAAATACTTAAAGTTAGTAGGTGGTGAAGGAGAAACTAGAGTCAGGGTCTCCTGATTTGAACCAGGGATTTTTCTTCTTTACAATCTTGCCTTATTGTATCATCATAATATTTTCTATTTGGCTCTTTATATATTTTCTCTGACTTATATTTAGAGTTTAAATAGTACAGTGTCCATGTAGTATTAGGTTTAACCATATGAGATTGTTGTTTTTGCAGGCCAACACAATCAAACATTAAAAATTTGGGTTGGTTTAGCTTAACATGGAAACATGCTCCTTTAATCAAGGATGTGTTGCGGGGAAAAGTAAAATTTCAGAAGATGTCTATAATATATTGAAAGAAAATTGTTTGGTAGACTTTGAAGGGTGAAGGAACAGAAGACTTTCTGGATATACAGAGTAGTTTATAGTTCCTTTACATTTGGATTGCATTACAACTCTGTCTATACTTAAAAATATGTTCAATGTATTGCCTTCTAATTCTAAAGACCTTTAAATTTGATTGTATCCTAAGACATATAAACATTTTCTTTATTGAATTTTAAAGACCCAAAACTTAACGTAAACCAACATCATTTTCATATTCTCAGAACCATCCTTTTTTAAAAACTTAAATGGGAAGGAAAGGGTTATTGTTTATCAGTTCTGCAGCTCTTTCTGCTTTGTTACTGGCAGACACTTCTAAGAAAGAAAGAAGCGAGGTGATCTGCTCTAATTTTCTTATGAACATTCCAATAAATAGACCTCCTGGCACAGAGGAGGGATGGTACTGGCTAGCTATAGAGGCTTTATCTATGGAATGCTTTTAGCAGAATGTGCCTAGTTGCCTAGGAGTGCTTATGGTAACCAAACCTGGAATCTGAATTCATAGGAAAAAGCTTCCTGGAAAGTGTCGTGTAAGCTATGCAACTATCTGAGTATAAAAAGGAGTATAAAGCAGCTCTTTACTTGCACACTTTCCTTGGAGACCCCACATGTTCGTCTTGGCCAGACTTGTGTTGATGGTCCCAGAACCCTTCATACTTCACCTGTGCCTTATTATTACTTGTACCCTTGAAATTATGGTAAAGCTTAAGTCTCTGGTTTGGTGAATTTGATTTGACAATCTAATCCTTTGTGTTATCCTATAATGTGAATTTTGGATGTTGCCCATACCTTTGCAGATTAATAGCCACATCAAAGTAAGATACATCTAAATGAATACATATGATGCCGTGTACTCAACAGCATTGAGTATAGGTATCATAATTTATTTAGCCAGTCTCCTATTAAAGAATATTTATATTGCTTCCATTCTTTTTGCTATTATAAATAATGTTGCAATAAAGGTCCTTGTTTAACAGATCAACTTGCACAAAAGTGAAAGCATATCTATAAGATAAATTATTAGAAGTGGAAATTTTGGGTCAAAGCATACACATATCCATTTTGAGTTTTAAGAACTACCGCCAATTTGTTCCCTCTAGAGGTTATAAATTTATACTTCCATCAACTGTTGGCAAGTGCCTGTTCCTCTATATCCTCACCTTTTCTTTTCCAAACCAACAGGTGAAAATTTTTATATCACTTTAGGTTTCATTTACTTTTCTCTTATGCATGCAATTAAGCACCAAATAAATACATCTTAAAAAAATTTTAATATCTAATTTCAGGTCTGGGACCTGGATTGGTAGTTTGGACATTGGGTAAAACACAAAGTGATCTGCATTAAAGATGTCTTTCTTCACAGATGTTTTATCCCTGACGTTCTCTGCACACCCCCGATTTTAGTTCAGGCATTGATCTCCTGTTAACTAAGCTCCCTACAGAGCAGTGATAATCATCAGCCTTTGGGACTTAGTGGGAAAGAAGACTGAGGGGGGGCTGGATGGAAGGGGGGAAAGCGCTGCTTACGGCAGATAAGGCTCTGGGAAGGAAACCTCCTCGTTATAAATGCCTGCAACCAACCAGGGTAGGAAGGACACAGAGAATAATGAGGGGAAGTTTTAGAGGTAGGAGAAAGTAATTTCCTATCAGTGAAGAAGAAAGTGGCATCTCAAGTTTTTAAAAGAGGAGGTGGAATGATTGAAATATTTAAATACAAGATGATTTTTAAATAGTTAGTAGAGTTGACTATAGAACATGGTTTGCTGAAAACACAGAAGCCAAACTAGATATTTTATAGGGAGATATACAGAACTTAGACTAATGAATATGCACAAGGAGAGAAAAATGTATCTGAGAGTAGATAATTCATCACCGTAATTTTCACACAGATACTTGCTTCACCATCGCCCGGCTGCTCTCAGTCAAGTTCTCTGCAAAACAACAGGGTAGCTGAGTAGTAAAAAAGGCACTGATCATAATGGTGTGGGCAGGGTAAAGAGAAACCAAGCAAGGATGGTGAAACTTCTCAGGGCTAGCAGGGGCCTAGAGCGGACACCACCCCGGGCTGGTAAGGCCGAGGGAAGGGAGGAGTTCTCAGAACCCAGAGTAAGTGGCTCAAGCTGAAAGAAAGGGCTGCCTCAGAGGTGCCCTAGGCTTCAGAAAGGAATGCAACCACCAGGGGGAAGGGAGCCAGAGAAATAAACCCCTCAAGTTTACTCTCCGCACAGTCTCCAGTCTCCTGTCAGTGCCCCTCCCCGAGTGGCCGAATCCCACTGGAAGCTATGCTACGCAGAATAATGACGCTCCAAGAGGTCCACGTTCTAATCCCTGGAATCTATGAATATGTTCCTTTTTACATGGCAAGGGACTTCACAGATGCAGTAAAGAATCTTAGGATGGGGAATACCTTTGACCCAATGCAATCATAAAGGTCTTTATAAGTGAAAGAGTGAAGGAGGAGAGTCAGAGAGAGATGTGAAGATGCTGTGTTTCTCACTTTGAAGATGCAGGAAGGGGCCATAAACCACGGAATGCAGACGGCCTCTGGAAGCTGGAAAAGACAAACACACTCTCCTCCAGAGCCCCCAGAAGGAATGCAGCCATGTCAACACTTTGATTTCAGCCCAGTGAACCTCTTTTCAGACTTCTGACCTCTGGGACTGTGAGATAACAGATTTGTGTTGTTTCAAGCCATGAAGCTTGCTGTAATTTGTTATAGCAGCGATACAAAACTAATACAGAAACCAAGGCAGCCTGTTGATGCTGTCCATCATGATCCAATCCCCTGAACATGGAACAGGGTGGAAAAGAACAGGGAGTTGACCCATGGGACAAACAGACATTATATAGCATATTCTACCCTTTTACCCCTTGTCATGCATTCTGTCCCTGGATAAAATGTGGAATTTGTTCCTCAACAGAACAGACACACAAAAATCCATCAACCACCATATTATCATGGGATGACGTCAGTTCAGTCATACTCCCAACCTGAAACTAAAAGTATTACCCATTCCCAGAGCTCTTTATACACCCTGTCTGGGACAAACAAAGAGGAATGGAAAGTTCCCAACATAAAATGTATTTACTAATTTTCCCAGTACTGCATTTAATTACACAGCTAAGTTGATAATCATATCTTCTTTCTTTTGCTACCCATTCCATAATCCTCTTATCCCCTCCAGCACCTCGCTTCAGAGAGTCCTTTACCTGGCGGGTGACCCAACCTTTAGTGACTCTATCTTTACCAAGTTGTCGCAGTTTCCCATTGACCCTTATTCCTGGGCATGGCAGTACTGAAGGGCACCCCAGTGAGTTTCCTGGGTTCTAGACAAAGACTTCCTTGCTACCACTTCTAGCTGTATCCTGGGAATCAGGATCAATCACTCTCACCAACAGAGTGACCGACCTCTCTACCTGGTTGTTCAGAGGCATGAGGACCTCAAAGTGGTCAAAGGGAATCTCAGTTTCCTGGTTTTCCAAATGATTGACTCTGTTCCCTAGGAGACACACTCCTCTAAATCCCCTAAGCCCAAGAACTGCAGAAAGGAAGGAAAATATCACTCACCGGGTGTTGAGGAGTTAATAGTGAGCAGGTCACTCCCACTTGAGCCCTCTGGCTTCCAGATTCATGCATGACAGTCGTAGAAGAGATGGACCTGAATCGCCACCATAGTTGAATTGTTAAAACAGACTCATATGAATCATAGATCTTAGTTACACCAAACCACCAATGATTTAATTGATACATGCAGAATATAGACATGAAATGTAGTGTCTGTTCCTGAAAGAGTATTTCTTTCTAATTTTCCCTTTTTCCCAGACTGGAATGCATTTTGGTTTTGGAGTAACAGATGGCTGCCTAATGGAGTGTTTTCAGAGAAAACTGTTTGTATGATATTAAGGGTTTCATGACCCAGCTCTCATCACCCAGCCAGTCACGTCCACCAATTCATAAATTCTAGATCTATTTACAATAAGAAATCTAAACAGACAAGGTATATCCTGCTAAAAAGCTTGATACTTTTTAGGTAATGAATTTTCTATATATTTCCACTAGTAAAACGCCATTAGCAAGTTTACAAGTCAGGATGGTTAATGTCAATTATTTCCCCCCATTTCCTTCTCAGAAACATTTACTGGTGACTGGTTTAAGGTACATGTTGTATCATGAAGGATGGTATCCCGACCTCACAGGGTGTCCTTTCCCAGTAGGCATCTTTAGATACTTCTGGGTGATGAGACATATGTAAAGACAGGTGAACATTCTGGGCATAAGTGTGTTGTCACAATTCTTTTGCTGTAAAGTGAATCCTCTAGTTTGAGTCTATGTGTAGACACCATATACACAAGCCGACAGAAGCAGTTTCAGCAGGGTAGGTTAAACTATACCTGAAATGCGTATCATATCTCTCCCTGTTAGGACAAGTCACTCCACCTCCATGATGGAAGAGGTTCAGTGGAATCGGTCTCCATGGGGTTGGCTGACTTCCCAGGGAGTGGTGCCATATGCAGGTGCCTCACTGGCCTCCATTCTTTTCAGGGGTCATAGTCACAGGCTCAGCCTGGTGAGGGCAAGATAATGTTGTTGAACCCCTGTGCATTAGTTTGCTAGAGCTGCCACAACAACATACCATAAACTGGGCAGCCTAAACCACATAAATGTATTTTCTCATAGTTTGAATAGAGGTTAAAGGCCCCAAATGGAGGTGTTGGCAAGTCTGATTTCTCCTGAAGCCGCTCTCCCTGGCAGGCAAATGGATGCGTTCTCACGGTGTCCTCACAGACCCTTTCCCCTGCGTGCCCTCATCCCCAGTGTCTGTCTCCTAACCTCCTCCTGGAAGGGCACAAACCACCCTAATGGCTTGATTTTAATTTAATTACCTCTTTAAGTACAGTCACATTCTGGGTGTTAGGGCTTCAACATAATGAATTTGGGTGGTATGCCATTTAGTCCAGAACACTCTACCCTCTGCACCCCCAAAATTCATGTCTTTCTCATATGCAAAATATGCACCCCTATCCTCACAGCCCCAAAGCCTTAAAACATTTCAGCATCACCCCTAAGTCCTAGATCTCACCTAAATATTACATAAATCAAGTACAGGTGAACCTTGAGGTATGATTCATCCTGAGGCAAAAATTTCTCTCCGTTGTCTGAACCTGTGAAACCAGATAAGTTACTTACTTCCAAAATACAAAGGTGGGACAGGCATAGGGCAGCCATTCCCATTCCAAAGGGAGACTCAGAAAGAAGAAAGGGTCACAAGTCCCAAGCAAGTTTATAAGCTTAGCAGGGAAAATTCCATTAGATTTTAGGCTCAAGAATAATCCTCCTTGGTTTGATTCTATATCCTCTGGTCCCACCAGGGTTGCATCCCTGCCTTTTGGGTCCCCTGGGGAAGCAGAATCCCCCTGGGGCCTTGGGTGGGAGTTCTGCCTGCAAGACCCTCTGTATAAGTGCAATTGCATTCTGAGCAACTGCAGGTGAGGGTGTCAACACCTGGGTTTTGGGGGGAGTGGCTCCACAATGCCATGCATAGCTTCTTTTCCTGCCACTGTGGACATATACACACGGGACCATTAAGCAAACACAGGAATAACTGGGGGTAGAGGGTTACTCATTTCCAGAGGGTGGGCCATCTTGTCTACCTGATTCCCGAGTTCGTCTTCCACAGTGGATGACCCTCTGGTGGCACTTAGAGGGGACAATAATATCTTCACTCTCCAAGCCCATGCTGACAAGTCCATTCCCACACCTCTCCCCTTGTCTTCTTGTTGTCAGTTTTGTAATCTCTTCTTTTCAAGTCTCTGTGTAACCACTGAACCATTAGCCACTATCCGTGAATTAGTGTAGATAACATATCTCAGGTTACCTCTCTTACCATATGAAGTGCACAAATATATCATCCAGGGTTTCTCTCAACTACTCTCCGAATTACCCCCTAAGTGGGACCACAGTTTAGTAGCCTTTGATTTCTGACTGGCATCAGTATATCATGCAGTCCCCTCCACAAATGAGTCCGCATTTCTTCCTATTCTGCTTCTTGAACATAGAAAACTCCTTTCTGTGTCTGCTATATCTCATAGTTTTCAGTCAAATAATCTTTATACCATTTTAATGTGCTGTGAGTCCCCTCAACCTCCCCCTCATTCTATTAGTGAAGGCAAGTCACAGCTAGTCAATTCCAGGAAAGGACATAATCTCTCAATGGCTGGATCAGCATGTACACACAGGGAGGGAGAATTAACGGGGGCCCATCTTTTAGGACTGTCTGTCACAGTAATTACAGTTAAAGGACTTGAAAAGGTAGTCCTGTGTTAGGCTTTCCTGACTGCTGCTCCAGGGACTCTCTTTTATATTAGACAGAAAGAGGAAGTACCCGGAGAAGTGAAATGGCTGCTCCCCTGAGCCCTGTCAGTGCCACCCCACCATGGCCCCACCAGCCACTGCAGATATAATTAGAAGAAGCCCAGATTCACCACAACTCAAGATCAAATGTCTCATCTCTGGCTCTTGAATCAAGTTGCTCGTTATGAATGTAGATTCCTTTGGTAATGGAGGTGGGATGACATGGAACTGGATAGCCATCAGAGAATCATGTGCAGAGATTCATTTTAAAGGTTTTTTTTTGAAAGTGTAATAGGTGTTAGGCTGGAGGAAGGAAAAACAAGGACATGCAAACAGAACAGAGAGATGCCATAGGGGGAGAACAGACCAGACCCCAAGGTCCGTGCCTTACATGGAAAGGGGACAGCTCTCCCTGAATTCCATCCTGATGTGCCAACTAAGACCCGGATGTCAGCCTCCTCCCTCTTGGAAGGAAAAAAGTTTCTAGCTGTCTATTATGTCACCTTTAGCCAATAATACCTCTCCACGCCCCCTAGGATAGCTTGCTCACTCCTCCCCCTCCTAACCCCTTATAAGCCTCCCACCTCCCTGACCGGGTGTGACTTCTCTGGCCTGTAATACCCAGGCCGCGGAACATCTCCTGGGAGTTGCACTCAAATAAACTACCTGGCCCTTTGTTGCCTCTCTTCGCCTGCTTATTTCAGCTAAAATTTATCTTACAATAGGTATGTGTCCATCAATAGATGAAGGATAAAGAAAATGTGGTACTTATACACAATGGAATATTATTCAGCCACAAAAAGAAAACAAATCCTAACATGTGCAACAACATGGATGGAGCTAGAGAGTATTATGCTCAGTGAAATAAGCCAGGAGGAGAAAGACAAGTACCAGATGATTTCCCTCATTTGTGGAGAATAAGAACAAAGAAAAAAACTGAAGGAACAAAATAACAGCAGACTCACAGACTCCAGTAAGGGACTAGCGGTTACCAAAGGGAAGGGTTTGAGGAGGGAAAGAGGGGAGGGATGGAGAAGGGAATTAAGGGGTACTATAATTAGCACTCACAATATAGGTAGGTCACGGGGAAGGCAGCACAGCATGGCTACGGCGTCTTACTGCACTGAGAGTGACTGCAATGGGGTGGGGAGAGGGATTTGATGATATGGATGAATGTTGAAACCACAGTGTTGTTTGTGTGAAACCTTCATAAGACTGAATATCAATGATACTTTAATTTAAAAAATCACTAGAGGGACTCAACAGCAGATTTGTAGAAGAATTATAAATTATTCTGTTCATATGAAATGTCTGGAGTAAGGAAATCTATAGAGACAGAAAGTACTTAAGTGGTTATTTATGGCTGGGAGAGGGGATGAACGGTGAAAGCTAAAGGGTCTGAGGATTCTTTGGAGGTGATGAAAATTATCTGGAATTGACTCTCGTGACAGTTGCACAAATATGTGAACAAACTGAAACCACTGACTTGCACATTTTAAATTGGAAAATTGTATGGCATATGAATTATACCTCAATAAACCTTTTTTGTAAACAAAGAAAGTGTAATAGGTATTTGCCTTGTAATTTAAGCTACCTTCTTTAATTCTACTATAGAAAATTTGAAAAATAAACAAGTGAGGATGAATTGTTTAGAGGCAAGTAGCTTGTGAGACGTAAGTAGAGTCCATAAGATGTATTAATAATAAATAAGCAGCCTGTGAGACATGTTGAACAAATCTTGAGCATAAAATAGTGAGAGAAGGATCAACAGCACAGCATATGCATAATTCCCTAATATGCATGAACACTGAATATACATAAGGTACACGAAGCGACAGAAAATCATGATGCATCAAATACATGTAAGACATAGAAGTGCTCAGAATTGATGAAGTCATAGACGGGCCATCCACATGCAGATGAAAAACTAATTGATAAGTTACAGCGGCAGTCAGGTGTATTTACCCCTGGGTAAATGGACAGTATGTGTCATTGACCCTGGGGACAATATGGACAGTATGTGTCACTGAGCCAGGGACCTGTCAGCTAATTGAACTCCCTTGCTCAAATTTCAGGTCTGGTGCTTGAACCCAAACAATTATCAGGGAAGGCTGCTGGAGCCGAGGGGCAGAATGAAAGAACATCAAGCACCCCAGGATCCAGGTGACATGGTCCTGGTGTCCCATTGCACCCTATGCTTACCTTGTTTCTCTTACTCTAGTCCTTCTCCTGGCTACTTGCTGTTTGTTTCATATTTATTTACTAAACCACATGATTTGTGTGTCTTAAATTTCTCTGTAAGCCTGTCTGTGCCACGGCCTCTGAGTCAGCCTGTTTGGTAGTATATGTGGTTAGATTGGGATGTCAGTCCCTGCTTCCATGACGCTACCATGCTAATAAATTTTTTTAAAAGGTTATGAGAACCACTCTGGTCTCTATTTCTTAATTTATCCTGGGGCTCTAAGAGCCAATGGTCTTGAGAAGAGAGTCCCTAAAAGTTCTGTGCCAGGTGTAAACAAAGAGTAGAGAGCATGCAATTGAAGAATTCATTTCTGGGGCCTACCTCTTCAGTCGCTCTTCTCCTATTTCCTTTTTCCTTTGTTAAACATCTGAAGACTAATATAAAATATCGTTCTCTCCCTCCCCACTCACTCACCCCTGAACTCCCTTCGGTCTAGCCTTTATGCTCACTACTCTACTGAACTTCATCGGTTGAATGTTACTGTGAAATTCTAACGAATGGGTCCAAAGGCTTGTTCTCATTCCTCACTCACTGGGTCCTCCTGTGACGTTTCGCACTATTGATCACTCCCATCATCTCGTCCTGGCTTCTCTGGGTACTCCAAGCCCCGGTTCTCACCCTTCTACCCCTTCTGCTCCACTATCTGGAATATATTTTGAAAATCATTCTTCTCTACCTCCTTGGGTAGTACAGATAGGCCATCTGCAAATAAATACACCACTTTGGCATAAGGATTATTTCGAGATGAAGACAACTGAGAAACAGCAGACACCAAAAAAGTTCTCTGGCCAACCTAACCTAAAAACATTTGCCTAAAAACACACTTAGACTCTTAATCACCAGAGTTTCTTCATTAATCTAGAGATGGCACCGAGAAGAATCTACCTAATAAGCCTTACTAAAACAGCGCTTATCTTCCATTATTATCCCCTGCATACTTATCTTCACACAGTCTGCCGCCCTTAGAAGCCTAAAACCTTTGTCCTGTTGCTTCTCTACCAATGTATTGCTCTTTGTTAAGATGCTACGTAAGTCCCAACCACCCCTTTGAAACCACACTGAGACCCTCCCATGTGTAAGCTGGCTGAGCGTGTTAATAAGGTCAGTTGTTTCTGTAAGAATAGAAATAGGTTAGCATAAGAGTAGCCATCTTAAGGGCCTAAAAGCCATTTCCTGAGTGTGTGTGAACTGGAGCTGGGTAAGGCCGAGAAAAACAAGATAATCAATCATGAACACCGGAATAAGGCAGCGGAGACCCTTGGTCAGCTAACCTTGGTCAGTAAATCCTACATACCAAGCTTATCGTGCGGAACCACCCTGACAATTGAGGGATGGTCTTATCCTGCTCTTGCCTAACCCCAGGATGTATGTCTTGCAAGAATAATGTATAGCTGTGGGAAATTACTATGAGTTAAGTGCTTTGAAAATGCTATATAAACCCTTGGTTCTGAGTGCTCGGGGTCCTTGTGGAAACCCGCTGTGTCGGGCAGACACTTGGACCCCAGCTAGCTGGAATAATAAACCTCTTGCTTGTTGCATCGATCTGCCGTGGCCTTAGTCTCCTCACTGGGGGGAAGTGCAGACCGGAATAAGGCCGTTGGGTCTTACAGTTTCTTTCTCGTCAATCTGTCTTTTGGCAGTCTAATTCGTATAGCACCAGCCAGAGACCCTGGGAGGGTGGAGGAAAAGTTTATTTTTCTCCTCTATGGTGGTTTTTCTTGTTCCTCTGGGGACTCCTCTCACCCCCACCCTGCTGGTCCCAGAGAGTAGATGAATAGAAGTCGGCCCAGCAAGGTGGGCCCCCCGAGACCCAGAGGGCTCTTGGTAAATGGTTTCTGTTTTCTGGCAGCAAACGCACCTCAGTGGATGAGGAGTGATGTGACATGTATTGCAAAGACCTGACACCAACAGACTTGCTACACCACCACCCTTCAAGCCAAGTGCTCCCAGAGACTGGGGTACAGAAGACAGATCAGGGTTGGGGTGGCATGGTCTGAGAGCACATTCTGTGGATGGGAGAGGCTTGATAATCTTATGTGAAGGGGAAGCTGACGACAGAATCAGAGACTGTAACTTGAGAGCTGAAATTTGAGTGCTGGAAGAATCCACACAAGGGATCTGTTACTGAGACCAGCTGCATCTGGGTGAATGGCCAGATCACCATGCCAGGGACCTGTCTGAATGGGACCTTGCTTGTGTGAGTGTGTATCGAACCTAGTGGGGGAGGGTGGTTATCTCTTTATAAAGATACATGTTGTTAAATGCTAAAGGTTCACTTATTAATTAAATGAGGAAAACCAGGCAGATGTTGTAACCTATTCAAAGATTTCAAAGAACAAATGTAAGTGGAATAAAGGAATGTTGAAATTAATGTGCAAATGAGGGCAAAATCAGCTTAGGGTGGAGTTGGGGCAAGTCAGCTGACCTCCACTTGAGGAGAATCCATTTGCCCATCAATAGACTGAGAGCTGCTTAGCATTTTTATCAATGCTTTGCTATATCAATTATTTTGCATTGCTAACAAACTTACAGAGTTGTAAAATAGCTGTATTAGAATTAGAATCAGACAACCAGGAAACTGTGCTCTAGACAATGCATAGTTTTCCCATGAGGCAAAACTTATCTGGGAGGATGCACAGCAAACTTAGAAACTTTTGTCCTGCAGGATGGTGAAGGAAGTTCTCCATGTTTTCCCTTAAACGGTTATGTAAAGCTGGTCTTTTTTACTATATTCATGCAAAGTTTGTTCTAAATAAAAGAAACCAAGTTTTAAAAGTTGATTTCAGTTGAGTGCTGCAGTCTAAAGGGTACTGTACATAGTACAGTTGAGTGCTACAGTACATAATACTGTAGTCAGTGACTGGGTTTGAATCTTGATACAGCACTTAACAAAAGTTTGATCTTGAACAAGTTACTTAGTCTGTAATTCGGTTTCTTCAGCAAAATGGAAAAATTAATGCCACCCTTCATGGGTTTATTGTGAAGCTTAAATGAGAAAATGTGTGTAAGGCACTCAGCACAATGGCACATAATAAACACTCATACACTGCCTGTTACTAACTTATTATTATGAATTGCTATGAAACTCAAGTAACACGGAGGGGCAGGACCTGACAAAGGATACTTCAAGGCCACATACCGGCAGTCACTCCCTGAGCACCACCCTTAGAAGGGATTTGATTTCAGACAATGCAAAGTTCAAATACGTATTAGTAACTTGGGAAGAAAAGTTATGATTGAAACAGTTTGAACTCACCTGTATAAGCCTGTTCGGAGAATCATAGAAATTTAGAGCTTGAAGTACTCTCAGTCTAATTTTTTCTTTGCAGGCTATTAAACCATTAGAGACCTCTTACTTGCTTTGATGTGACAAAAAACTTTAAAGGACGACAATAGGAGTGTGGGTAAGATTGTAATATTTCCAGAGTATCTCACCTGCCTTTAGTACATCTGCATATCAATAGGCATTCGGGGGTTGGAGAAAAGTTCATCTCCATATCAATGGGTAATTACCTGGGCAACAGGAGGGCTTATCTGTACCTGAGAGGGGAGGACTAGGGCCGGTTTTGCTTTTGTTAGAGCAGGAAAGAGAGAAGGGCCGGTGCTGCAGTTTGTGGTCAATAAACAGATTTTAAACTTTATTTCTTCCTTTGACAGATTTTGGTTTTAGAGGTACTTTGCCTCGGGATTTCCTCTCCCCGGACTTACAAGGAAGGTCCTGAGAAATGAAGGACAGCACAATATGCTCCCTAAATATGCCAAAGTATGTATTATTTTGAGCTGAAGGCAAATGAGAATCAATAGATGCAGAAAGAAGCCTTCTTGGGGATTCTTTTATTTGACAAAGCGGAAACTTCTAATAAAATGATTACTGCCATAGGGATGGAAGCACAGCATAGGTATCAGTTCATAATATCGTAATACCCTTATACAGTGACAGATGTAACTAAACTTATGTTGAGCATTTAATAATGTACATAACTGATAAATTACTAAGTTGTTCATCTAAAACCAATATGACATATAAAAACTACATTTCAATTAAGAAAATGATGAAAAAAAGTATTGTCATAAATCCCTTTTGAGGGAAGTTTTATGTTCATGAAGAGGATAGAAAGTTGGTACTGAGATGAGTGTACACAAACTTTACTAGAAATATCCCATCTCCTTTAGTTTCCCCATACAGTTATTTACCTTTTCATAATTTACTCTCGCTAGAACCCCAAAGTCCCTTTTCCTTTGTCTAGGCACTTTCTCACAATTTAATCCCCTTTGTTAAAATGGTATATAAGCTCTAAAGTCTAATCGCCCTCTTTGTTTTTACTTCTTTTATGTGAAGCCCATGCATGTAAAATTTCAAATATTAACATCAATAAACATTTGCATGACTTTCCCCCTCTGTCTTTTGTCCTTTTAATTTGGAGGCTGCAGCTATAGAACTTAAGCAGGTAGAGGAAAATTTTCTTTCCCCTACAGAAATAACTGTCAGGAAGACTGGGGGCCGTAGCATTCTCAAAGATCCAGGAATGACAAAGGTGGTTGATTGTGAAAAGGGACATGAGGGAGCAAGGTTCCCGTTCCTCCACAAGATAAGAAAGATGTCCTTTCCACCACCCTCAGCTCCCCCTGCCCACTACCTCACCCGACAATCCATTCTTTTCTCCATTACCCTTCCTATTTGGCCGCACATTGGAATAGACTCAAAATCAACCAACGGTGAATGAGTTTCTAACAGAGACACTATATTTTTATAAACATTTACTTCTTTGTCTTCTGATATGTAGCACAAATAGAATCCCTACTTCAGAATCAAGCCTGGAAATAAAAACAATAACTGGCTTTAACCAATCTTGGACATATTTGGAGGAAAAACTTTTCCTCTACTGACATAGGTCTTGTAGCCAGGGGCCTGAAAATTAACTGACAATAGACAGATTAACATACGAAAAGAAAACAAGTTTTGTTTATACATATTTGGGATCATTCAGATGATCCTCCAGCCTCCCTAAACAGCTAGAGATAAGGGTTTATATACCAACTTAGTGAGGGAAAGGAAGGAGGGAGAAAGGCTTCTAGAACAAATGGGCTTTTAGGGAAACAAATGGAAGGTATGACAGCTTGTGATAATGCTTGTTTATGCAATTTCTCATCCCTGTTGAGTGGTCAGTCTTTTCCCTGTGAGTGAAGCTCCCCGGGAGAGGGAATTTATGGCCGCTTCATTCTCAGAAGGCTCTGCCTTTTCGTCAGATAAAGAAAGCCCTGAAAAGTCTCCTTTCGGCATCTGCTATATTTCACATGTCTTCAGTTTAAAATAATCTTCATACCAACTCTGGGGGTCTGAGGGGTCTCCATGGAGAATTTTTAATCTAAATGTAAAGAAAGTCACTTCACAGGAAATTCCAGAAATTTGGAGTTTAAAAATATATATATATATGTAGTTTCAGATGATTACATTAAAGCTTATTTTTTAGAAAATACTAATTTCATAATTATATGAAAAATGTAGTGATAAGTTTGTACTGTACTGTAAATTTCTATGAAAGAGGCTGCTGAACTCTGAACATTAAAGTCAATCGCTCATGTGTTTAAAGAACACAGAGTGTGAAGAATAATGACTGCTCCATTCATTTGAATTTCCTATTCTACAGTGTGTAGTACAGAATTCAATTGGAAAGGAAACATTTAATATCTTTTAAACCAGTCACCTGTCATCCCTAGACTATGGAACAATGAGCACCTTGTAATGCTGGGGGTATGTTAGTGTTGGATTCTCCCAAAGGAGGGCGCCGCCCCAAATCACTCACAGAAGGCGTCACTTGATGCAACAAGCAAGAGGAATTTATTCAGGAACCAGCTAGCTGGGGTCCAAGTGTCAGCCCGACGCAGCGGGTCTCAACAAGGACCCCGAGTACTCAAAGCCAGAGGTTTTTATAGCATTTTCAACAAGGGCAGTATTTTTCCACAAGCACATCACAGTGTTTTTCCAAAAACACATAAATTTCGGCTGACGTCACATCCTGGGGGTCTGGCGAGATAAGATCACCCTCGGAATGTTAGGGTGGTTCTTAGTAAGATAAGCTTGGTACGTAGATTAACTGATTAAAGTTAGCTAACTAAAGGTCACTGCAATCAACGCTGGCTGACTAACTTGTTTTTCAAGGTTCTAATATTTTCCTATTTTCTTCCTTCTAGGTTAGAAAATGGTGTCTAAGCTTTTAAGATGGCTATGCTTATGCTAACTTTCTATCCTTGATAAGGTTGATTCTTAGTGATAGATTTTACATTTCCCACTTTTTTTTTAAGGAGCATTCCAATCATGGAATGTTTGTGTCCTCTTGTTGTGTGAGTGAATGATATTGTTGTCTCAACATTAGCACTTGAACGGTACTCACTCTTTTTCTAACAAAAGTTATCAGTCGATTTAGTATACAGGGTCCTAAAGTGAGGAGTAGTATAAGGATAAGTAAAGGCCCAGTCAAGGTGGATATCAAGGTTGTAAGCCATGGAGATCTAGTAAACCAGGACTCAAATAGCCCTTGGCCGGCCTCCCGTTCTCTCTTTCTTTGATCTAACCTTTCTCTAAGCTTCGACATTGAATCTCTTACTATTCTAGAATGGTCTGCATAAAAGCAGTATTCTTCTTTTAAGGCTGCACACAATCTTCTTTCTTTTAAAAACAACAGGTCTAGTCCGCATCTGTTCTGCAAGACTACTTCAGACAGGGAGGTTAGAGATTCTTCAAGTTTGGTAATGGATTGTTCTATAGTTTTTAGGTCTTCATCAATTGCTGTCCTCAACCCCGCATAATGTTGGTTCCCTTGGATAATAGCGGCTGTCCCTGTTCTTACTCCGGCTGCGACTCCTATACTTAATAACACAGCTAAGGTCAGCGAGATTGGTTCTCTTCTATATCTATGTTTTGGTTCAAATTCAGCTACGAATGAGAAATCATCATGATACATCAATCTAGGCACTAATTGAACCATGATACAGAGGTCGCAGGAAGAACTGAAGGCGGAAGTAGAGACACATGGGGTCAATCCAGTATTACAGGCCCACCACCCTTCGGGAGGAGGGACTAGATACTCATTTTCACCTGAGGAATTTACGGATATGGTTTCATTACACAAAGCTTCATGAGTGGGGGGAACCGAACCTAAACATTTCCCTCTTCCAGTCACCTCGGTCAGGGTCAGCTTCTTATGGTTTCCCCAGCTACAGATCTCGTGGCTGGTCGTCCTGTTAAAACTGCCCAACAGCCCCAATCCTTCATAGTAAGGAGGTCCAGAGGAGAAACACAACCAACAGGATTTAGTAGTATTAGGGTTGGTGGTGTTTAGAACTTGGAAAGCCCCCTCAAGAAGATTGAAGAGGCGCTGTCCAGTGTCAGGAAAGGGGGCTATTTGGTCAGGGGTGGGGGCAGCAGAAATAGTGGTAGGGTCTGCCGGAGGCACCGGAGTCTGCTTCAGGATCGAGGTTGGGAGACGCGGTTGATTCCTTAGGACAGAATTAGGTCCTATTGGGGCAGCTGGAAGGGTCTCAACTCTGAGCCTGACAGTAAATATGAGGCCTTTGTCATATCCAGGTTTATAATATCTAAGTCCCCACTGTCATCTAGTGATCTACCTATCATACTGGCGTCCCTTATCACTGAACGTGATGTTTAAGGGGATGCATAGTCCTGTCCGCTCACAGTTGGGGGATGTGCGGTTCTGGGCTACTTTAAGGAGGTCCCAATCAGACACGGGATTCCAATAAACGTTACTCGTAGTCTCACAACCCCAAGAGTTACAATAAAAAGATTGCAAGCTCCCACATTGTTGGGCTTGTTGGTAGGTTCGTCCGTCACGGGGGCAGACATAGAAAGTAGTGGTTTTTATCTGCTGGCGTGCGGCCGGATTTCTGCACCCAAAGCTCCATAAGCCACTTTGGCTCTGGGCTTGTTTTCCTCCGACGTAATACGCCGAAGTCGCGGGCCTGACCCTGTTTGCCTGCATCCAGCTAAGCTCGGGTATATCCCAGCCTCTTATTCCAGCGACTAAGGCGCAAACATCAGGGTGCAGGGACGGCCACCAGGTTTTAAGAGGAGCAACCTTAGAGACGGACCACACTGTCTCCCCTGTTTGGGAACAAACTTGCCATGTCAGTAGTCTAGGTTCGTAGGGGTTGGGGTCCTGAAGAGTGGGGAGTAGCTGGGCCATCAGAATCATCAGTGACACAATCATTTTTACACAAGCGAAGTTTAAAAGGGTTATCAGTTCAAATTACTCGCCAATCCGGGCCTGGTTGAGGCGCTCTCTTCAGATGTGAAGCGTGTACCCAGGAGGAGATGCTATCCACTTTTACGGCTGTGGGAGTGGTCAGGAGGACAATGAAGGGTCCTTTTCACCGGGGCTCAAGATTTCCTGTTTGGTGTCGTCTCACATAGACAGAGTCTCCCACTTGGAACTGATGAGGTACTGAGATGTCCTCTGGCCGATAGACTTCTCGAATAGAGGCCCACACTTCTTTCTGCACAGCTTCTAGAGCCCATAACTTTTCAAGCAGAAACTTATTAGTCACACATTCAGAGGATGTATGGAGGTGAGCTGCATTTAGCAGAGCTGGAGCTCCAAACATTATTTCAAAAGGTGTTAGTTTAAAACGGCTGGGGGTATTTCTGACTCGAAATAAGGCGAAAGGAAGTAGGACTAACTAATCACATAAACCAGTCTCTATGGATAATTTAGTCAGGGTCTCTTTTAGAGTTCTATTCATCCTTTCTACCTGTCCTGAGCTCTGGGGCCTATATGCACAGTGCAATTTATAATCTGTCCCCAGGATCTTGGCCAATCCCTGACTTACCTGGGCAACAAAGGCAGGACCGTTGTCAGAGCCGATTACCTTTGGGATCCCGAACCTGGGAAATATTTCTTCAAGGATCTTCTTGGACACCGTCTGAGCTGTCTCAGTTTTGGTGGGGAACACCTCTGCCCATCCTGAAAAGGTGTCTAGGAAAACTAGAAGGTACTTATATCTATACTTAGCAGGCTTAATTTCAGTGAAGTCAACTTCCCAATAGGCTCCTGGCTGATCTCCTTGAAGTCTCTTTCCACATATTACTTGATGTTTGTTCACATTTACTAATTGGCAAGGAACACAATTTCTTACAACTTCGTCTGCTATTTTTCTCAAACCGATGACATGATAAGGGGAATCTCAAACTAGGGCTTTCAGATTGTTGGCCCCCAAATGTGTCAACTGATGTAATTGCCTTAAGTATTCTCTTGCCTTTGTCTGGGGCAGGATAATTTTCCCATCTTCTGACTTATACATTCCAAGGGGTGAGGATTTTTGGATCCCCAACTTGTCCATCCGAGCAAGATCCTCGGGTGTATACTGGAAGCTCTTACTACATGTGGCTTCCGGGTACACCTGGAGGGGTAAGATATTCATTCTCTGGGCTGCTTGTTTTGCGGCTTGGTCCGCCCTTCTGTTTCCTTGAGCTATTGGAGAGTCACTTTTTTGATGCCCAGGACAATGTATTATTGCTACTTCTCTAGGCCTATGGATGGCTTCTAACAGATCTAAGATTTCTTGTTTGTTCTTAACATCTTTCCCGGCAGAAGTCAGCAGCCCTCTCTGTCTATATATAGCCCCGTGTATATGAGCAGTGGCAAAAGCGTAACAGCTGTCAGTGTAGACGTTAAGTCTCTTACCTTCTGCCATCTTTAAAGCCTGAGTCAGGGCGACGAGCTCAGCTTGCTGCACAGAAGTGTCTGTTGGGAGTCCGCTGGCCCACACAATTCGGTCATCATCTACTACTGCAGCTCCTGCCATCTTCTTACCTCTCATGATGTAACTGCTCCCGTCTGTGTACCAGGTCAGGAGTCCCAGTCCTTCTAAGGGCTGATCTCATAAGTCCCGACGGGTCCCCGTCTCCTCAGCCAGGATTTCTTGGCAGGTATGAAGCACTTCTTTTCCCACATCGGGGAGCAGAGTAGCCGGGTTTAGGATGGCGGGCGGGGCAAATTCCACACGATCACGATTCAGGAGTAAGGTCTGGTAGTGAGTCATTCTGGCATTTGACATCCATCTTTCGGGTGGTTGTCGAATTATGCTTTCCAGTGCATGTGGAGCAACCACAGTGAGTTTTTGTCCTAGCGTTAGCTTGTCAGAATCCTTAACAAAGAGGGCCATAGCTGCCACTACTCTCAAACAAGTGGGCTATCCACTACTCATGGGGTCTAATTTTTTAGACAAATAGGCGACTGGTCTCTTCCAAGGTCCCCACTGTTGGGTCAATACTCCTCGAGCTACTCCGTTCCGTTCATCCACGAAAAGGATAAATGGCTTAGTTACGTCTGGCAATGCCAGAGCGGGTGCCGAGAGGAGGGCCTTTTTGATATCATCAAAGGCCTGTTGTTGTTCAGATCCCCAAACAAACGGGGCTGCCCCTTTGGTAAGGGGATACAGAGGGGCAGCCAAAGAAGCATATCCGGGTATCCACAGTCTACAAAACCCTGTTGTCCCCAGAAATTCGCGAACCTGGCGTGCAGTAGTGGGAACCGGAATCTGCGTCACAGTCTGTTTTCGGGCTTCAGTAAGCCACTTTTTCCCATTTCTCAGGGAATATCCCAAATAAGTCACTTGTTGTTGGCAGATCTGTGCCTTCTTAGCGGATGCCCTGTACCCTAATTTGGCAAGCTCAGCCAAAAGGGCTCCAGTGGCCTTTTGGCAGGTTCTCCGAGTAGGGGTGGCTATCAATAAGTCATCAACATATTGTAACAAAGTTTCCTGTGGGTTAGAAGCTCGGTAGAAAGCCAAGTCTTGATGTAGAGCCTCGTCGAAGAGGGTGGGCGAGTTCTTAAATCCTTGTGGCAAATGAGTCCAGGTCAATTGTCCAGTAGTTCCTGTGGAGGGATCTTTCCACTCAAAGGCAAACAGCGGTTGGCTGCTCTGGTGCAAGCGTAGACAAAAGAAAGCATCTTTTAAATCTAAAACTGAATACTAGGTGTTTTCCGGGGCCAGGGAGCTTAGTAGGTTATAAGGATTTGGCACGGTGGGGTGAATGTCTTGTGTCCTTTTGTTAACTTCTCTTAAATCTTGTACTGGTCGGTAGTCTCCCGTTCCTGCCTTCTTTACAGGCAGCAAAGGGGTGTTCCATGGGGATTGACATTTTACTAATATCCCCTGTTCTATAAGCTTCTGGATATGTGGCCTAATTCCGTCCCTGGCTTCTTTACTCATTGGATATTGTCTCACAGTCACTGGTAAGGCTGAAGCTTTTAGTTCTATGACTACAGGGGGCTGGTTCTTGGCGAGCCCTATGCCGGCCGTTTCCGCCCAGGCTCCTGGGAACCGGTCAAACTACTCCTGACTAATTTTGGAGGGCTCTGGTCCCTTAAAGAGACGGTATTCATCTTCTAATCTTATGGTCAGGACACTTAAGCTCAAAGGTTTATTCTCTTGATTGGTCACCAGAGGTTCCCCAGCTTGAAAGGATATTTGGGCCCCCACTTTGGTTAAGATGTCTCTTCCTAACAGGGGTGTGGGGCATTCCGGTAGGACAAGGAACGAGTGGTTTACTCGTCCTACTCCTAAATCTACTGTTCTTCAGGTAGTTCACACATATTGTTTCTGGCCCGTAGCCCCGATCACCCAAGACTTTCTATCAGAGAGGGGGCCCTTTGTTTGAGTCAATACAGAATGTTGAGCACCGGTGTCTACCAGGAACTCAAGGGGTTGCCCCTCCACTTTCAGAGTTACCCTGGGCTCGGGGAGGGGCTCCGAGCCCCGTCTTCTCTAATCTTTGTCTTCCAGCAGAGACAACACCTTTTTCGGAGGCTTTTTTAGTGGCTTTTTAGGGCATTCTTTTACCCAGTGCCCTTTTTCCTTGCAATATGCACATTGATCTTTATCCAAAGGAGGCCGGTTGCCCAGGTGCCCTGCCTTACTAGTTCTGCCGCTAGAGGGCGGGCGTCCCTTTCCTTCTACCACTGCGGCCAAGATCCTTGTTAAATTTTTCACATGCTTCCTGTCCCTTTTTTCCTCTTTACTTTCTCTTTCTTTCTCCTTCCTCAATTCCTTCTCTTCCTCAGTCTCTCTCTTATGATAAACTTTCTCAGCTTCTTTCACTAAATCTCTCAGCGACAAATCTTGTAAGCCTTCCAATTTCTGAAGCTTCTTTCTAATATCGGGTGCTGATTGCCCAATAAAAGCAAGAGCCACTGAGGCACTGTGCTCCTCAGAAGTGGGGTCAAAGGGAGTATACCGCCTGAAGGCTTCCATCAGGCATTCTAAGAACACTGCAGGCGCCTCAGCGGCTCCCTGACTGACCTCTCTTACCTTGGCCAAATTGGTGGGGCGCCTCGCGGCCCCGCGAAGACCCACCACCAGAGCCTGGCGATAGATGGTTAGTCGCTCCCTACCTTCTGGAGAATTAAAGTCCCAGTTGGGTCTGGTCAGTGGGAACCCCCTTTCTATATCATGAGGGAGTTGTGATGGTCGTCCGTCAGTTCCAGGCATGTTCTTTCGTGCTTCCAGGAGGATCCTTTCTCTTTCTTCCGTGGTGAAGAGCACCTGCAAGAGCTGCTGACAGTCATCCCAAGTGGGCTGGTGAGAAAACATTAGGGACTCTATCAGTCCAGTTAGTTTCTGCGGTTCTTCTGAAAAAGGAGGGTGGTTAGCTTTCCAGTTGTATAAATCAGCAGAGGAGAATGGCCAATATTGCAGAGGTTGGAAAGGTGGGTCCCCTTCCTCTCTGAGGATGGGGGCCCCATAAGACCGGAGAGGAAAAATACCCGGTGGGTCCACTGTGGCCCCTCGGCAGCGTCGAGTTCCCTGGGCCGGTCCCAGAGGCGGTCCCATTGCCCCGGGGCCTGAAACTAGAGGCAATGGGGGCGCTGGGGCTAGGGGCGCCGGGGCTGGAGGCATCGGGGCTGAGGGCGCTGGGGCTGGGGCAGGAGGGTAGGGAGGGGGATCATCAACCATGAGTAAATCTTGAGTGTCAGGGTGAATTTTGGTAGTTTCTTTTTCCTTGCTCTGAGGTTGAGCCTGGGCCACTAAGACTTGAGAGCCCATTCTCTTTTGCACCCAGGGCTTTACCCAGGGTGGTAGATTTTCCACTAACTCCTGCCAGGTCACAATGTAGGGTTGCTGATCCGGATGTCCTTGAGACGAATTCTGAAAAACAACAGCTTTTACTGCAAGTAAAGTGGAGAGGTCAAAAGTCCCCTCTGGGGGCCACCCAACGTCAAAGGCGGGCCACTCAGAGGTACAGGAAGTCTGCCATGGCCCCTTCTTAACTTCTACTGACAAATTGTGTGCCCTCGCTCTCACTTCTGTCCAATGATCTAACGTCAGACTAAGTGGAGTCGTTACCGTCTGTCCCATTGTCAGTATAACAATTATTAGACACGTAAAGGACACAAAAAACAGAGACACACAGAGATTAGACACACAGCGGCCGCACTTAGTTTTCTTCAGATTCCTGACCAAAAACCGAAAAGAATCAGTGGGTTGATACTCTTGGCGCCCGAGAATCAACCTTATCTCATCAGATTCACTTTGCCGAAAAAACAGGTGAGAGGCCACCAGGCGTCCCTGGCCCTCCAGTCTCCCCGAGGCGTCCCCCAGGGTTGCAGCCTGTGGTTCTCCAAGTACGTCTACCGACCGCAGTCTCGATCCCTTTACGGGATTGGGATGACTGCCAGACAAGGGTACCCTTTTCAGAATTCTGACTGGTCTCACCAAGAAACAGAAAACAGAACACAGACAACTCAAGGCGCCACTTAATCTTACCTCTCCCTCCAAGGGCGACTTTCAGGAGTGAAACGGGGCGAGCGCACGATCCCGGACGAGCCCCCAAATGTTGGATTCTCCCAAAGGAGGGCGCCGCCCCAAATCACTCCAGAAGGCGTCACTTGATGCAACAAGCAAGAGGAATCTATTCAGGAACCAGCTAGCTGGGGTCCAAGTGTCAGCCCGACGCAGCGGGTCTCAACAAGGACCCCGAGTACTCAAAGCCAGAGGTTTTTATAGCATTTTCAAAAAGGGCAGTATTTTTCCACAAGCACATCACAGTGTTTTTCCAAAAACACATAAATTTCAGCTGACGTCACATCCTGGGGATCTGGCAAGATAAGATCACCCTCGGAATGTTAGGGTGGTTCTTAGTAAGATAAGCTTGGTATGTATGATTAACTGATTAAAGTTAGCTAACTAAAGGTCACTGCAATCAATGCTGGCTGACTAACTTGTTTTTCAAGGTTCTAATATTTTCCTATTTTCTTCCTTCTAAGTTAGAAAATGGTGTCTAAGCTTTTAAGATGGCTATGCTTATGCTAACTTTCTATCCTTGATAAAGTTGATTCTTAGTGATAGATTCTACATTAGAAGTACCAGTGTTTCGTGCGATTGTTAAGCATTCAATTCCTCTTTCACTGTGACCATTCTCATATTTAGAGCTTCTTTCCACCCCTGTATTTTGTTAGGTTTATTCTATGTCTCTGTACCATGACATTCTCCAGGTCAAAGTACTTGGGCCAGATCGACACACATGTTACTTGTGTGTGTGGAGCAGAATCCCACCAACTTGCTCTCACAGTACGATGCTTTCATTTGGGCAATCAAGTGTCCTGGAACTCAGTGATTTGGGTTGAGCTTGTGGCTCCAAGGGTGTCTTCTGTCCTTTCTTGCCCTGAACTCTCAAACTGCCAGTGCCCTTCCCAGGATTTTTTTGGGTAGATCCAAGTCTACAATGAATAAGTGCTTTATTCTCTATGTATTCGTTCAACGAATATGAGTTAAACATTTATTATTTGCAAAGTACGTTCCAAACTTCTGGAAACAAAAAATAACAAAACACATTATGGGTGCTCATGAATCTCAGTCTAGTAAAGAAGAAAGAGATGTAAATAAATTCTTGAAAAATAATATGATTCATGTTATAATAGAGGTGAGTACAATAGAAACTTCTTTAAATGACCTCTTCTTAACCTACTCACTGGATTAACTAATGCTCACAGTTCCTTTAGTAAACCATGACTGATAGCCATAGCAATTCAAACATTTTTAATCAATAAACTCATATCTACATACCCAATCACTTCTGCTTTTAACAGTCATATTCTTACTAATAATCATATGCACAAGAAAAATAAGAATGGGAAACTTGTTTAACTTTATTAAAAAGGTAAAGCAATTAAAACAATGCGTGCTAAGGTCAGGGGAGCATTTTGATATCTGAAAGTGAAACATGATAGATCAATGTGAGACAGGAAGTAGTGAAAAGGGTAGGCAGGACAGGCAGCCCTGGTAAGAGTCGAGGAAAACCCCAGTAATGGTCAACAAAAAGGAGAATTAAAGCACACATTCAATAAAGAAACCACATCCTGGAACAAGCCAAGAAAACCTTAAGTCTCACCCCAGCCCTAGCAACAAGGCCCAGCCAATAAGGTAGACTTCCTCCTTTTGAAATGCTTATAAATACCTAGACTGCAGCCCCAGTGTCCTCCCTTGGAGCCTCTGCCAATTAGCTGGAGCCTATTTTCCTTAAAGCTTATCTTCCTTCCTTTACATTAATAAAACTGTCAGTTGCTCTGTGCTCTGGTCTGTTGTCCTCATTCTTCATCACCTTCAAAACATGATCCCAGGGATCAAACAGGAATGGTAACAAGTGGGGAAAAGAGGGACTATTCAATAAATTGAGTTGGAAAAATAATTATCCATATGAAAAAGATGAAACTGGATCCCTAATTCATACCATAATAAAAAATCAACCACAGAGAGATTAAGGACTTAAATGTCAAAAGCAATATTTAAAAACTTTAAGTAGCAAATGTAAATGAGTATGTTTCCAGCTTTGGGCTAGAAAAGGAGTTCTAAAGACAGAAAGTATTAAACCAGAAGACACGAAAATACCGCCGACATTAAAATTAAGTGTATTCATCAAAAATACCTTTGAGAAAATGAAAAGTCAAGACACAGACTTGGAGAAGATATTTTCAACATACAGCCAACAAAGGATTAGTATTAGGTCTATAAAAAGAACAACTATCAATCAATAAGGGAAGGATTAGTCCATTGTAAATAAAATGGACAAAGATCACAAACAGGTCTCACACCCAAAGAAGAAATGTTAAGTTCAATAAAGATGAAGAGATATTCAACTTCAACAGCAACCAGGACAACAATCAGGACCATAATTTGACATGTCATTTTCTACCCATTTGATCTGCAAAAATAAAAAAATTCAACAGTGTTTAGGAGGATGTGGATCAACAGGATGTCCTAAACATTGTTGGAAAGGACATAAATGAATTTTGGCATTGGTGAGAGAACCAACTCTACTCCCAACTATATACCTAAGAGAAACTCTAGTTTATGTACACTAGCACCCAAATATAGGAATGTTTGCTATATCACTGCTGATAATAGTAAAACAAACAAAACACCTAAATGCCCTTCAACAAAAGAGTGAATACATATAAAATATTATATAGCAGTGAGAATGAATAAATAAAATTGCACACATCAATTAGAAGAATCCTAGTAATGTTACATTGAATGAAAAAGCTGAGATTGATGATATTATATATAACATGATACCATTTGAAAAGTTCAGAAATTATTAAAATTAAACTATATTTTGGGGCACACATGTATATGTTGAAAAAAACAACTTTAAATGAAAAAGTGATACAATCAGATAAACAGAGAATGTGGAATTCTCTACAAGATAAGAGACATGTATGCTCTGTTAAAGGATTTGAACTAAATATCACAGGAAGTAGAAAGTCACTGAAAGATATTAAGCAGAGGATAAACATTTTCAAATTTGCATTTATAAAATATATCACTAGCGACAATGTGGAAGATCATTTACTGTTATATAGAGACAATGACCTCCCTGGTTAAAGAAGAACAACACATGAGAAGCATATAAACCATGCTCTTATTTCCTTTGGTAACACAGTTAAATGAAGTATATACATATACTATCAATACGTCTGTTTGAAAAAGTAAGAAAATGCTGAGTATTCCATTTATTTGTTCAATAAATATCTGTTGAGTACCTATGAAAGTCAACACTGTTTTAGGCAACAGGGACACAGCATTGAAACAAAACGTTCCTTCCATCTTTTTTTTAACAGCTTTACTGAGATATAAGTCATATATCATACCATTCTTTCATTTAAAGTAATTTAATGCTTTTTAGTATATTCACAGTTGTGCAACAATCACCATAATCAATTTTAGAACATTTTTATCACCTCAGAAAAAAAACTTATTAGCGTGAGCCATGCTACTCATGCTGTTTGACAAGGTCCAGGCGCGAGGAGGTTTCCTGAAAGTCAGGAGACCTCACAGCTGGCTCCTACTACTCCCTTCTTTGATTTTTGCTGTTATGTTGTTAATAATTGGTCTTATGTATGGGAAACATCATGCGTGAAATAACCTGACCCTCATGAAGAGGGACAACTCGACCCAGGGCTATACCTAGAACAAGTGATTCTGAGAATAAAAGTAATTTTACAGGACCTACCATTCCAGGCATTCTGCCACAAGTAAATGAGGCAGAACAACCCCAGCTTCCCATAAAACCAGATGCAGCTTGTCCTCCTTTTTGTAACAATACAAACATGATAAATGAGGAATTTTTTACAGAATTAGCTAAGAAAGAGTTATGGGAACCCGGTTCATGGAAAAACCCAGCTTGCCCAGAAATCTATATGAAGCAACAAAGCAATAAAAAGAGACTGGTAGTCCCCACCACCCAAGGCCCCCCTAAGGCTGCTTATAATATAAGAGGGCGTCTCTGGTATCCCCCTCGAGGAAAAAATTCTATGAGTAAGATAGGGAGATTTACATTTACCAATATCCCATATACAGGAATTTATGATGAAAATATGATAAAATATTATTATATTAATGGAAAAGTAGTAAGAACAAATTCTGTGTCATTGTTTGAAAGGATACAGAGAGCTAGGAAACCATACTGCTTATGGACACGGGAGAATACGAATATTATGATAGAATAAGATGCTCATATTGCATCCGTAAGATGGATGAAGATTGTGGAGACCTAGGTATCAGCCATTTTTCTCCATCAATTTATTTTGGGTGTAAACCTAAAAAACAGACACAGAGTATAGGATGGTATTAGAGAATAGTTTAGATACAAATCACATAGCCTGAATTCTATATAAACTTAGATATAAGTCTTGAACTTTGTGTAACCTCACATGCTGAAAAGCAAAAATATAACCCACTCTTTGCTGCACGCCATATTCTGTCTAGCACCTAGCAAGTAGCTCACATGAATCACTAATCAAAGCAGACAGAGGGAAAGTTAAAAATTCAATGTTAGAAGGAAAGTGCAAGAGGAAATGATTATATCTGATCTTTCTTAAGGGTAATGAGCCGGAATTATGCAGAAATTGAAAGGAAAAAAGGATTGAATCATCAACGATCAAAGAAAGACATTTTGCAATATTTGGAATTAAAATACTATAAAAATGAAGACACTGCTGGTGTATGCTGGGAGATGCCTCAACCTGATCTTGAGTTCTGTCCCTTCATTCACTGACGCTGTCCTTCCCTTTGTGTTCCCACCCCGGTTGGAGCTGGACTCCGACGACTTATACTCTTTACTATCATTCCCTTGCCTGTCACATTCCCTAGCCTTAAGCAACAGCTAATCTACTTTCTGTCTCTACAAATTTGCTTATTCTGGACAATTCACATAAATGGAATGGTACAATATGTGGCCTTTTGTGTCTGGCTTCTTTCGCAGCATGTTTTCAAGGTCCATCCGTGTGGTAGTGTATATCCATAGTTCATTCCTTTTATGGCTGAATAATATCCTATCTATATGGATACACCACATTTTATATATCCATTCATCAGTTGATGGATATATGGGTTGTTTCCACCTTTTGGCTATTATGAATATTGCTGCCATATATATTCATGTACAGATTTTTGTGTGGACAAATATTACATTTTTCTTGTGTACATGGTTAGCAGTGGAATTGCTGGATCATACAGCAGTTCTACATAATAACTTTTTAAGGAGTGGCTAAACTGTTTCCTCAAGTGGTTGAACCATTTTACATCCCCTCCAGCAGTGTAAGTGTTCTCATGTCTCCACATTCTCAATGTGTTACTATCTGACTTTGATTCTCTCCATCCTAGTGGGCGTGAAGTGTTACTTCACTGTGGTTTTGATCTGTGTGTCTCTAATGACTAATGGTATCAGGTGTCTTTTCATTTGCTTGTTAGCCTTTTGTGTATCTTCTTCGAAATGTTTGTTCATATCCTTTGCTCATGTTTAATTGGGCTTTTTATTATTGAGTTGTAAGAGTTCTTTATATTCTAGGTAATTCCCTTATCAGATATGTGATTTGCAAAGATTTTCCACCATTCCCTGGGTTGTTTTCCACCTTCTTGATAGTGCCATTTGATGCACAAAAGATTCTAATTTGGTAAAGTCTAGTTTATCTATATTTCCTTTTGTTGCTTCTGTTTTTGGTGTAATATCTAAGAATCCATTGCCAAAACTGAGGTCATAAGATTTGCCTCCTTTGTTGTCTAAGATTTGCATATTTTTGGCTCTTATATTTCATAAATTTTGAGTTTGTATTTGTATATAGTGTGAGGTAATGGTCCAATTTAATTTTTTTTTATGTGGCTATCCAGCTGTTTCAGCACCATTTATTGAAAAAACCTACTCTTTTGCAATTGAATTATCTTGGCACTCTTGTCAAAAATCAGTTACCATAGATACATGGGCTTACTTGTGGACCTTCAATTCTATTCAGTTGATTTAGATGTCTATCATTATGCCAGTACCACACAGTCTTGAGTACTGCACCTTTGATTTAAATTTTGAGATCAGAAAATGTGAGTCTTCCAAATTTTTCTTCATTTTTCAAGACTGTTTTGGCTGTTCTCGGTCTCTTACAATTCCAAATCAGTTTTAGAATCAGCTTGTCAATTTCTACAAATAAATCAGCTGGAATTCTTATTGAATCTGTATATCAATTTGCAGAGAATTGCCAGCCTAACAATATCATATCTTCCAATCCATCAGCATGGGACATTTTTCCACTTTAGGTCTTCTTTAATTTCTTTCAGCAATGTTTTGTAGTTTACCGAGTAGAAGTTTTACATTTCTTTTGCTAACTTTCTTCCTAATATTGTTAATTCTTTTGATGCTATTGTAAATAGAATTGTTTTCTTAACTTCATTTTTGGATTGTTCATTGCAAGAGTACAGAACACAATTAATGTTTGTGTATTGATCTTTTATCCTTGCTGAACTTGTTTACTAGTTTTGATCTCCCCTCTTAAGGTTTAAGTTCTAGTTGGAGATCAGAGTTGGGTAACGGGAGAGCCAAGGATTTCTATTTCTCACTGCCCACTCTTTGCTTTTGACATATAAAACTAAGCAAATGCATTGTTTTCATAGAGATAATAATAACACAAAATGCATCCTGCCACAGTCCCAGGGCAATTCTTTCTGGCTGTTGCCCTTCAGCCCTTAGTGTCCACAGTTAAAACCTGGCTACGGCTCTACTATGACCGTTTTCTTCCCTAAAGCTGCTTTGAGGCTCTTCACTCTTAAAGAAGAATAGAGAGAGAAATATTTCTAAGTTCTAAAAGTTTTTTAAGATAATACTTGAAAGAGCTGTTTCACTTGGGGGAGGTATAAGCAAACTGTTCCCTGAAAGCAGAAGGGGCTGTGAGACCAAAGAAAGCGGCTGATGAGTTCAGCTTGAGTTCAGCGGAGGTTTCTTGAGGGATTCTTACCTACAGAAGCTTGCCCTGGCGAGCAGTAGGATGCACAGATCTCTGCCCCACTTTGGGTCTAGAGAGGTTAATTTATAGAGGTGAGGGTGAGGGGTCTATGTGTGAGGGTGGCCATCTGTGTGTTTAGTCAAAACAAGGGCTGATGTCTTAACCTTATCTTAAGAACACATCAAAAAAAAAATGAACATATCAAGGACTAATGTTAGTTCCAAGTGAGATCTTATCTGTGGAATGCTCCCTGTTTGCAGTGCGTGCAGGATATGGGGAGAGGGTAAGGTGAGCCAGCGGTCACCATGGTGGATTTGTCAAGACAGGAGTTACTCTTGCTCACGGACAAGAGCTTAGCCATTAAAATAACTTCCACTCATCAAAATGCCTTTGGGTATCTAACAGAGGTGGCACCTCAAATCAATGCAGTAAAGAAGGACTTTAAAAAATGTATAGTATATATAGATCCATACTTCATACCACAAAGAATAAATTCCAAATTGATTAGGGATCTAGATGTAAAAAGATGAAATCATGCAAGTACTAGAAGCAATCATGAGTAGATTCCTCCTTAAATTCAGGATAGGTAATGGCTTTCTAACACTGATTCAAAATTCAGAGATAAGAAAGGAAAATATTGATAGATTTGACGACATAAACATGTTTAAATTTGCATGATAAAAACACCATGAAGAAAGTAAAAACACAACTAACAAACTGAGAGAAAATGTTCACAACATACCACAGACAAAGGCTAATATCTCTCATCTACAAAGAACCCTCAAAACTGAGGCAAAAGGACAAAAAACTCAATAGAAAAATAGGAAAAATACACAAACAGACAATTCTCATACACATGCACACAATAGAAAAATGGAATTCAAACATATGAAAAAAGTTCAAATTCACTCGTTATTAGAGAAATGCAGATTAAAACCACACTGAGATACCTTTTCTATGGCAAAATTTAGACTGGCAAAAACTAAAAAACATTTTCTGACAATACATTGTGTTGGTGAGGCTGAAGGAACACATAGTCTCTTACATTACTGGTGGGAATGCAATTTGGTACAACCCTCCCAGAGGACAACTGGGTCATACCTAACAAAACTACATATGCACTCAGCAACCTCATTTCTGGAATTTACTTTGGAGATACACCTCCAATATGTAAAAATACATATGTACAATGTTATTACAGGTGTGGTTGTAATTGAAAAATATGCCCGTACATAGGAGAGTGATGGCATCAAGCATGACATACCCACCCAGCGGAGGACTAGGCAACTGTTCAAAAGCATGAGGAGGATCTCTACCAACTGACGGAGAGCGTTTCCAGAGCAGGCAGTCAAGTGGGAAAAAAGTCCAAAAGAGGATCTCTCCTACATTCACCTTAATGTAAGAAGGAAGGGTATATAAGAAAACACACAAGCATGCTTTCTTTGCGAAAAGAAATACAGGAAGGATACACCAGAATCTAAATAGACTGGCTACAGGGGATACACAGGAAAGGACTGGAAATTAGGGGAGAATGACATAGTGATGGAGAGAAAGCAAGAGGGTAGCAGCAGATCGTGGGGCCAGGCCGGCTGCATTGCGGCCTGGGCTCTGGCACTTACTATGGGTCACGGGCAGCACATCTGCAAGAGCGCCTGACCCCAGGCAAACGCCCGATTCATACTCCTTGTTCCAAAGTTTATTCCCGAGTATTTTATGATCTTTGTCAACTATTGTGACTAGACTATTCTCCCATTTTAATTTCTAGGTGCTAACTACTTAGAATTTTGAAATACTGATTTTTATACCTTTTGTATATTTATCTTGAATGAAACTACTATGCCATATTTTCACTGACTTCAGTGTTTTGTTTTGTTTTACTAAAGTCTTTGTGATTTCCATGCATAAATCTTACAATCAGCCAAAAGAGATAATTTTATCTTTTCTTTTCTAACAATATGCTATTTTAGCTTGCTGAATTTACCAGACAATTTAGGATAATAATAAAAATTATATTGATGTATGACACCCCTATCTAGTTCCAAATTTTAATATTTTACTATTTAAAACAAGAAAATGATGGAAATAACACAAAGGAAAATATTAATAAATTCCATTATATTAAAATGAAAACCTGTCCAGCAAAAGACCACATAAAGAAAATGAAAATACAAACTACAGACTGGAAGAAGACATTTGACACACACATATAATCCTGACAAAGAATCAGAGGGATTGGAAATCCAGAAAATGTACATAACTTCTACAAATAAATAAGAAATACCAAAAAACTTGTAAGAACAATGGGGGAACAGTGTTGGGAGGTTAGGCCTTAAGGAACAATAAACTAGGAGTGACTAGGAAATATAGGGGGGAAATAAATGGAAAATAAGGGTTATTTTAGCAAGATTTGTTTCTGAAAACTCATTTCAGTTCTGGCTTTCCATCTGCATCGATAAGTTTTTCTTCTCTTCTTGGTACAGGAGAAGAGGGACACCCTCACAAAAGGAAATTTATGCCATGCTTTTAGGCAGTAAAGGGGAAGATGGAGAACTATGCCTGCATCTGTTGATTTTTCAATTGCTGTCAGCTCAAAATAATCCTTATGCTGAAGTTGCACATTTTGGAGGGGCTTATCCTGATCATCTTCAAGGCACATACAAATATCTCTCAGAGGAACAACCATTGAAAAAATGAAAATAAGCACAATCTCACGAGCAATCTTGGGAAAAGTAAACTAAAACCATAATGAGACATACTTTTATGCCCATCATTTTGCAAAAAAGTTGAAGTGCTGGCAGTGATGCAGAGCAGTAAGTCATTTTTTTCATGTGGATGGGAGTCTAAATTGATGTGTTCACTTAAGAAACCTACTTGGCATTATCTGGAAAAGCTGAAATGGATGTGCCCTATGACTCAGTAATTCCACTTCTGGGCATATTCCCTGGAGAAACTCTTGCATGTGGGCATAAGAAGGCACAGAAGACTGT